>NC_090450.1:654562714-655162714 GCF_031143425.1 Pleurodeles waltl
TGAACCACCATTCAGCCGCCAGCTCCGGGGCGGGAACCACTGCCACATAAAGCCAGGCGGAAATGAAACAAATAGAAGGAAACACTCACCGGAGTACCACATAACATGCAGCTGCAGCCATGGACAGAGAGCTGCAGATCATGCCAAACTTGTTCCTTGCCATATATCTACACGACCAAGACCGCCGACGAAGACGACTACGGTAAGTACCGCAACCTATGACACAAGGGAGGAAAGGGCAAACTTACATACCCACCCACTATACCCACTCCACAAAGCCCCCCCAACCATTCCCAGCAGCACTAGTCAGACACCCCACACCAAGAGGGACGTACCCGACCGGAGGCCACTGCAACGTGGCCATAGGACATACAATAGCCCCACACACATAAATCATTTAAACAAACACAAGGGTGGAACTGCGTGCAGCCCAAACACAGGCCACACAGAAACTTTATTAACTCGCTCAGTGAGCTAGATGAAGCTAACAGGGCCAATGGCCAGTCCAACAAGATTCAGTTGTCCTTGGCCACAACTGGCCACACCTGACTCCCACAAGTGCTGGGTACTCCACAAAACGGGACACCATAGGGGGATCCAGGCACCTCACGGAATGGGGGCAGGTGGGGTAGTGGTGGGGATTTACGATGGGGGTGGGACTTAGACTTGCAGGAAGAGGTTGGCGGGGGTGGGCTTCTCCTTTGAAGGGGGTGGGGGCTTTTTGGCTCGAGTGGAGCTGGATGCCTTAGGCTCTGAGCGGGCCTTCTTCTTCACTGGAGAATGGGCACGGGAATGGGAAGGCTGGACCGGGGTGGGCTGCGATGTGGAAGATGCGGAAAGGGCAAAGAGGTGGGCATGTTTCGGGACAAGACGGGGTTGGCCAGTGGGTTCGAACAGGCCTGCATGGGAGAGGAAACATTTTTGGGGAGCAACTGGGGAACACGTGGATGAGGGCGTGGGAGTGGAGGCAGAGGAAGTTGATGTATGGGGTGTAAGTGTGCGTGTAGTGGGTGCAGATGACTGCTCAGTATGCTGTGGTGTGGTAGATGTCTGATAGATGGGTGTCTTGCTGCATTTAAGTGTTTTGGGAGGTGGGTGGTGGACACAGTGGGAGAAGACAGACAGCTAGTGTGGATGTATGTTGGGTGGGTGTCTGCAAGTCAGGTGAGTGTGCTGCATGTGTCAACTACAGTGGAGGTGGTGAGTGCAGGTGTGGTGTATGGGGTGCATATATGGCTTTCTGCTATTGTGGTGAGTGCAGGAAGAGGAGCAGTAACAGTGAGTGAAGGTGCAGTGCATGAGGGTGTGCATGTAGAGGGGACAGACAGGGAGGGGGAAGAGGCGGGCACACTGGGGGACGTGGACATTGTTGTGTGTGCAGGTGTCTGTTGGCTGTGTGAAAGCTTGTGGTGGGTTGTGTTTTGCTTGTGTTTGGAAGTGTGTTTCTTGTGTGTTGACGTGCTTGACTGCGTGTCTGAATGAGTGCCTTGGATGGGTGAAGGGAGTGGGGTGCTGGAAGGAGTAGAGGAGGTTGGAGGGGAGATGGAATGGCCAGGGAAACTGGCTGCCGTCCAGGAGGAGGCCAGAGCCTGAAAAGATCTCTGTAGCGCAGACACGGCACCGTGAATGCCATCCAGATAGGCATTTGTCTGCTGCACCTCTGATGCTAGCTCCTTGATGGCATTGACGATGGTTGTCTGCCCTATAGAGATGGTTCTCAGGAGGTCAATAGCCACCTTTGTGAGGGCAGCAGGGCTGACTGGGGCAGGGGAGGAGGTGCCTGGGGCGAAGGAGATGCCCACCTTCCGGGGTGGGTGGGCACAGGCAACTCAGTGGGGAGCAGAAAGTAGGGTGCTGATGGTATGGGGGTGGTGGAAGATCTCACGGTTGTGGTTTGTCCACTAGTGTCCGCCACTGCCGGAGGACCCCTATCGGAGGAGGTTTCAAAGTCACTACCCCCTGTGGTAGTAGCCTCCCCGTGGACGTCCCCTCGCCCTCCCACCCACTGGTCCCCTGGTCGTCCGTTGTCTCTGCCTCGGAGGATCCGTGGGCCGCTGCCTCCCCACTTGTCGCTGCCTCAGCTCCCTTGTCTGATGTTGATGCTGTACCAGACAAACACAAGAGAACAGGGATGGGAGAGACACTTGTAAATAGCTGAATGCTGATAGACAATGGCCAGACATACACCTACCCCGCAGATACACACAACAGGCAGCACCGTGCACTAGGCCCATGACCATGGCCCTGACTGCTGAGCAGTATACTGACCCACACCAATATCCTGAAATTGTATTTGAGCTGAGGTAGGTGAAACCTGACAGGGACACCCCTACACACTTTGAGGAGCAGACAGTAGCTAGACACCAGTCAAAAACCCTGCTCTAAGCACCATGAGCCCTATCGCACACACACTCATCCTTCTAGGCTGAATTATGGGCTGTGAGTACTCACCCCCTTGTGACTGCTGTGCAGCCTTCAAGTGCACATCCAGGTCTGGGTACGCCACCGCCAGGATCCTTCGCGAGAGGGGGGTCAGTGCCCGACGGGCACCCCTTCCACGTTGGGAGGACTTCCCTAGCTGGGCCTCACTGATCTTCTGTGCCCAGCGCCGCAGGTCCTTCCACCTCTTACAACAGTGGATGCTCTGCCGATTGTAGACCCCCATGGTCCGTACCTCCTTGGCAATGGCATGCCATAGTGCCCTCTTCTGGTGGGCGCTGACCTAGTAGGGAGACACAGAAATGAAACACAGAGGTCATGCACCTGCACGATAGCAACAGCAGGCAGATAGTCAGAACTAGGACAGACAGTACTGCCAGATAGGCTGGACAGTGGCACGCATCATTCTATGCACCAAGCCCAATCCTCGCTCACAGGGACACACATCGGAGCAATCCACTCCATCCATGACACACACAGTGCCCCCCAAACCCGGACTCACCTGTACCTCTAGCCGTACAGGGGCAGGACCCCTTCCACCAGTTTCTCCAGTTCCTCCTGGGTGAAGGCCGGGGCGCTTTCCCCTGCACCACGTGGAACATCCATAGCCAGAGGCAGGCCACAGCAGTACACAGAGTGGAGTACTTGTCTGCACAGGATCAGGGAGTCAAGTAATCAAACGATGAGGAACGCATGTACGTTCCGCGGCGGTATGCACCGTCACCGCCGGCGGCGATCATGATACGCCTGGATTCCCCATTGGCATCCATGTTATCCAATGAGGGTGCGAACAGCGGTCAACACAGCCGTATGCTGTGACGTCTACCGCTAGCGGTCTTAGGTCACTTCCACAACGAAGGGGCAGAACTACATTGGGCAGAAATTTTGCCTTCACCTACGCATCTTGAAAATCTTTTCACTCACAATGCTGGGCCTACTAGCCATATGAAGCACCTATGGCTCTATCCATAGAGTGAAAAATCAAACATAATTTACTACGTTACCTCGTAGTGATGTAAATGTACATCTGTCAGGTTGCAGTGTTTGTACAGACACTACTCTGAAGAATGCAGTGAATGTTTTCAGCAAATATGCCAGTGTATGTGTGCAAATGACTCTGTTTTCTTAGCCCTCAGGTACCGACCCTTGTGGCGAGGAAGGGCGCCATCAGTGTACAGACCACTTGTGGAGATGGGGACTATGGTGGAGCATCAGATTATAATCACCTACATACTCATACGTGCAACTATTCAGGACCTATGTGCATTACTGGATCCTGCACTGACTCCAGGAAATCGTAATCAGCATGCCATTCCAACTGAAGTGCAGGTGCTCTCTGCACTCCATTTCCTGGCCACAGGCTCTTTTCAAGTGACAGTGGGCGTGGGTGCTGGTTTCTCACAGTCAATGTTCAGCATGGTACTGACCAGATTTCTGAATGCATTTGTACAACATCTGCAGTCCTATGTGCGATTCCCCCAAAGTGCTGACCTCCCTGCCATCAAGTCTGACTTCTATGCCTTTGCAGACATTCCCCATGTTATTGGTGCCATCGATGGAACCCACATTCCCATCATCCCCCCAAGAGTGAGTGAACAGGTGTACAGAAACAGGAAGAAATTTCACTCCATGAACATCCAATTGGTATGTACTGCAGACCAGTGCATATCCCATGTGAAAGCCATGTTTCCGGGTTCTGTCCATGATTCATTTGTGTTTAGGAACAGTAGTGTGCCACAAAAGATGGAACAACTACAAGCGGACAGAGAGTGGATCATAGGTAAGTGTGCCTGTCACTAACTGACACATTGCAGAAAACCAGCCTGTCTGACTAAGGACATTCCAATGACGACTCTGTATTGACCATTTTGTAGGTGATTCTGGCTATCCAAACTTGCGTTGGCTCCTGACACCAGTGAGGAATCCCAGGACGGATGCAGAGAGGAAATACAATGAGGCCCATGGACATACTAGGAGGGTGATAGAGCATACTATAGGTCTCCTGAAGGCTAGATTCCGGTGCCTACATATCTCTGGGGGTTCCCTGGCCTATGGCCCTGATAAGGTGTGTAGAATAGTGGAGGCCTGCTGCACAACGTGGCAATGAGACATTCAATCCCCCTTTTTGAGGTGGAGGATGCTATAGGTCCTGATCTGTTACCTCAGAGAGGTGGGGAGAGTGATGGTGATGATGACGAAGAGGAAGATGTAAATTCCAGAAACCAACTGATATAACTCTACTTCCAATAACTGTGTGGGACTTCAGTCTGTCTATGTGGTTAGTGAATGAAACTGTGAGTGTGCCATGTCATCTAAGGGGAATTGGTCATGATATGCGAGACATGGACCTCTACAGCATGGTACAGACAGCCAATAAATGCTTTTCCTTCTTCACTATTTTGAAATACACTTTACCACCACCATGCACAATTTGACAATAAAGTTGATCCCTGTCTGTTGCATCCTTACTCCACTTTATTCAACATTGAAGACAGGGGACAGTGTTACAGGTGAGATAAGTTGTTTATTGGTGGAATACAGTGGAATGTGCTATGTACAGTGATGGAATTCGTAATGGTTGGGTGTCCTCAAAACCGACGTGGTGGCAGCCCTGTTTGTTGTCATAGGTGGGTCCTATTTGTAGTTTACTACTTTATTTAGCCCTCAGCTAAGTGCAGTTGGTGAATGGGTGGGATGGTTGCTTGGCAGTAGTAGCAGTGTCAATTGTTGGAGGGGGGCTTGTTCGGAGCTGGGTTTCCAGTGCTATATCTTGGCTTGAGTCTCCGTTTGGGCTCCTGCCGTGGAGTTTCTTGGGGTGGCATGGTTGGGCCTTGTGATTCATGGGAGGGTCTTTCGTGTGCAGTTTCTGCTGCTTGGGTCATCTGTTGCTGGTTGTCCAGTGCTGTTGTGGGGGCCTCTTGTCCGGTGTGGGTGTCTGAGTGTTTGTTGACCAACTGCAGCAGTGCTCCAGCAATGGTGGCCATTGTGGCATTGTGTTCTTTCCACTGCTCCATGACCTGTTGGTGTTGTTCCAGCTGCATCCTCTGACTTTGCTCCAGGGTGGTTACAATCTGTGCCAACCTGTGTTGGGTATGTTGTTATGCCCCCAATGCCTTTGCAATGACATCCTGGACTACTCCAGCTATCCGGTGCCCTGTCCCCTGACCCACTGGGGCACTTGACCTTGCCCTGGTCCCTGTGCCTGTGTCCCCTGCACAGGTCTTGACGTGCCACTAGTACTGGGGCCCTCGTCTTCCTGCATGTTGGGGGTGGGAGACTGTGGCCTCTATTGCTGTGTCACACCTGTTTGTGCCCTGGGTCCACTGGTGTGGCTGCGCCTCCCCTGGCCTGCTGTTCTTGACTGGGTGTGAGAGGTGACAGTGTTTTCCTGGGTGGGGCTGCTGCTTGGTGAGCATCCAGGGCTGTGTGAGGGGCCTGCCTGCTCATCAGTGTCCAGGTATCTTTCACCAGTGTCCTATAATATGCCTCTGTCTCCCTGGAGTCCTGTGGCACTCCTTGTCCCCTCCATTAGGGTTGCATGGGTGGCGGTGCCTGTTGGGGGACATGGAAATGTATGTTACATAGGCATAGGGTTTGCGGTGTACAGAACTGTGCTATTTTGTGCTGGTGTGCCTTTCAGTGGCCTTCCATGGTGCCTTTGTGAGTTGGGCATCGCATTTTGTGGCAGTGGTGGGGTTACATTGTGGTGGGGGTTATTATTCCAATGTGGGTATGCGCAGGGGTGGGTGGCTGTGCACATCGGGAGTGATGTGGGCCTGGTAGTGAGTTGTGGGGGATGCAGGGTGGTGGATGTGGTGGGTAATGGCTGGGTGGGGTGTGGGTCTAGGTGGGTGTGGGTATGGTGGGGTGGTGCATGCATTACAGGTATGGTGTATATGGGGTAGATGTAGATGACTTACCCTAGTCCATTCCTCCAGTGAATCCAGTGAGTCCCTCTGGGTGTAGGATGGCGAGTACCTTCTCCTCCCAGTCTGTGTAGTAGGGTGGTGTGGGTCCTCCCCCAGTCTTCTGCACTGCGATGTAGTGCCTGGATGCCATTGCCCGGACCTTCTCCCGCAGGTCGTTTCATCTCTTGCGGATGTCGTCCCTGGTGCGTGGATGGTGTCCCACTGCATTTACCCTGTTGACAATGGTTTGCCACAGCTCAATTTTCCGGGCGATGGGTGTGTGCTGCACCTCGGAGCCGAATATTTGTGGCTCCACTTTTAGGATCTCATCCACCATGGTCTTTAGCTCCCTTTCGGTGAAGCGTGGATTTTTTGGGGGGGGACATGGTGAGGGTGGTGGATGGCGTCGGGAATGGGTATGGTGTTTGGGTGCTCCTGTGTGGTTCGCTATGCGTGTCCTGTCTGCTGGCGTTCTCTGTCTGGCTCTGGTGCTCTCCGTCTTCCAGTCATGGTTTCCTTGTAAGGGATTGTGGGGTGTGTCTAGGGGTGTTTTATGTTGTTCAGGATGTATGTCAGGTGTGTGGATGCTAAACCTAGCCAATGTGTGCACTGGTTGCTGCTGGGCCTACTTGCCGCCCGTGGTGGTCGCAGCCGCCAACGGTCGTCCGGCCTCCACTGTTCGCTGAGGTGATTTGTGCATCATTATTTGAAGGGTGGGTTGTGGGTGTGCTTGGCGGTGGTGGGGTGGGGTGGGCCGGGATTCCCGCTGACAGGGTCCTGGCGGGGAGTGGTGGTGTGGGAATGCTTGGCAGGGTTTTTTTTTTTCTTTATATGGCGGGTTTCCAATTGCCGCCGCCGGCGAGATTCTGTTCACCGCTGCCACGGGGGTCGGCGGTCTTTACCGCCATGTTAATAATGACCGCCTAAGTGCCTGATTTAGAGTTTGGCCGATGGGATACTCTGTAACAAATGTGAGAAACTAAATATATATCCCACTCCTTCCCATGTACTGTGGTGCATTGCTTCCCCCACTGTCTACTTACAGCTGACAGGATATCAGTGTTATAATTGACATATGCGTCATATTATTATCATTATTTATCTGTCTCCTTGGAGTCATGGTGGAATTGAAAGGCAAACGAAGGAGAGCACAGCCATTGGATTTAAAGTAAGTTAATAAATTGTGCATTACATCTGCCACAAACAACATGATGCAGACTGCAGAGACCAGCAGAACCAACAGTAGCATTCCTCCATTAACGTGGCACAAAAAGAATACTAATAATTGTGCTGCATATAAGCCTTTTTAATTATTTGAGAGGTTATTTTTCTTTTTACACACAAAGGGGGTCATTCTGACCCCGGCCGGCGGCGGTAGCCGCCGGCCTGGCTGGGACCGCCAGAAGACCGTACCGCGGTCAAAAGACCGCGTCGGTCATTCTGGGTTTCCCACTGGGCTGGCAGGCGACCGCCAAAAGGCCGCCCGCCAGCCCAGTGGGAAACACCCTTCCACGATGAAGCCGGCTCCGAATGGAGCCGGCGGAGTGGAAGGTGTGCGACGGGTGCAGTAGCACCCGTCGCGAATTTCAGTGTCTGCTGAGCAAACACTGAAATTCAAAGTGGGGCCCTCTTACGGGGGCCCCTGCAGTGCCCATGCCATTGGCATGGGCACTGCAGGGGCCCCCAGGGGCCCCACGACACCCCTCACCGCCATCCTGTTCCTGGCGGTCGAAACCACCAGGGACAGGATGGCGGTGAGGGGGTCGGAATCCCCATGGCGGCGCAGCAAGCTGCGCCGCCATGGAGGATTCCCATGGGCAGCGGAAAGTCGGCGGTACACCGCCGACTTTCCGTTTCTGGCCGCGGCTGTACCGCCGCGGTCAGAATGCCCTGCGGAGCACCGCCAGCCTGTTGGCGGTGCTCCCGCCGACCCCGGCCCGCCGGGGTCAGAATGACCCCCAAAGTGTTGTGTTTAGTTTTCACTATGAAATCTTTAAAAAGAAAAAAGAAATTTTATTCTGGTGGTATTCTGGCTTAATTCTTTGCAGCCAGTGCTTTATGCAATGCAAGTGTAGGGAAATGTGGCCCTGTGACTAATCACATCAAAAATGTGAATGGTCCGAGAGGACCAGCAATGTTCTGCTACTGTGCCACTATATAGACAAATGTTTGCAGTGGACATTATTTACAATTTGTTGTTTTCATTTTGTTTCCTTGATATAGCTACTCCTGCTGGTCCACCATTATTGCAGGAGACAGCTGCCTGGCTGCAGTGCCACCAGATGGAGGCACCAAGCCGAATATTGCCGGCTGGTGGCTTTGGAGAAGGAGGAAGAGGCACCCAGCTCCCAGTCACTCTGTCCAGCTGCCAACACCTGCAACCAGCCAGGCCGTTGCCAGCACCACCGGCAGCCGGAACTCACAACTGCTGCCCCCTCTCAAAATCATCATCCATAGGCAGCCTCCTCTGCCGCGTCCTACTGGAGTTGGTGCTGCTCTGGCAAGAGGGGCTACGTCTTCTACCATGACAAATATCTGATGTTATTTTTAAACAATCTAGTAGTAGTAACTTCAGAGCAATGGGGAGCTTGTGTTTCATTAAGTTATTAAACCAATTAAAACTAAACTCATGAAATCTTTGATTCAGGAGTAATAAACTAATGAAAGGAGAGGGTTAAGTGTTAATGCGGTGCTAGCCCTGAATGATGATGTTCACGAATGGTGCTATATTACATGTATCCTTTTTAATTGTGGGTGGGTAAGTAGGGCTGCTGTGGGCTATTGCTCAGGTGAGAAAAGATCCTACAGTAAGTTGGTGTTGTTTTCACCACATCTGCCCCACCAAGTGTGTGCACCATTTATGGTGTAAATTCATAAGTCACACTTCAATATATCACACAGCCTGAGGGAAGAGGGTTAGGGTTTGATGAACAAACAGGAGCAGTTAGCTGGGGAAATGTGTGACAAAGACAAACACTACACAACAACAATATTCATCAGGTCAATGAGCAGCACATCATCCTCATTAAGGGGGTCATTCTGACCCTGGCGGTCAGTGATAAAGCGGCGGCCAACCCGCCAACAGACTGGCGGTCCAAAAAATGGAATTCTGACCCTGGCGGGAACCGCCAACAGAGCCCGCCACTTTAACACTCCGACCGCCACGGCGGGACACACAAACAGCGCGGCGGTCACCGCCAACAGGCAGGCGGCAGACAATGTACCGCCCACCCTATCACAACTCACCAATCCGCCACCTTTTCCGGGGCGGGAGCACCGCCGATAAAAACACGTCGGAAACAGACAACGAACGGGAAAACGCTCACCTCTATACACTCCACGAGGACGGAGGACAGCATGGAGCCCGAATTGAACATCCTACCTGCTCTCGTCTACCTGCACGAACTCCGGCGCAGACGACAACGGTGAGTACCGCACCTACGACACAGGGGAGGGGGGGAGGAGGAAGGGTTACGGGCACACACATACGTATCACACCCACCCCCCAACTATCTACCCACCAATGCAGAGCACCAAGTCAAAGTGACCCCACCCAAACCCCCCGGAATAACGAAAAGATATAATTAAAGTGCGAAAATAAATTTATGTATAAAATAGGTTCATTGAAGTCATGGTAAAATAGGAAAATGAATCAAAAAAATCCAAGTGTAAACATTGCGTAACCGATAAATAGAGGCAATAAGTCCAGCACAGTCACTGAAATTTCAACTGTCCGTGGGCCAAAGTGTATCAACACATGGGCAAAGCCCACACAGGAGACCTGAGTCCGTTGGAGAGAACACTGCAGGGGCATCAGATGATAAAACTACAGGCACCTCAGGGGGAAGGGAAGGGGGGGCACCACAGCCACATGAGTCCACGACGCCAGATCCAAGAAGGGGCCACCATGCCCACTGTTCAATCCTGGGGAATGCAAAGCCTCAGTCTCTCAAGTCTCTACAGTGGGTGGCTTGCCCACTGTCATATCCTGGTG
Source organism: Pleurodeles waltl (assembly GCF_031143425.1). Classification (NCBI taxonomy): domain Eukaryota; kingdom Metazoa; phylum Chordata; class Amphibia; order Caudata; family Salamandridae; genus Pleurodeles; species Pleurodeles waltl. The sequence goes on from NC_090450.1 coordinate 654,573,056, forward strand.
AGTGCAAAGCCACAGTCTATCAAGTGGATAACAGTCTCCACAGGCAATGGAGGAGGCAGGGTGGCCCGAGTGCAGCGTGAATAGTAGCACAACACAGAAACGGCACTGTCATTGGGCCAGCGGTGCTTGAGACGGCGGGGCCCAGCGGAGCGGTGCCTGACAGGAAGGGCCCAGCGGAGCGGTGCTTGAGATGAAGGGCCCAGCGGAGCGGTGCTTGAGGCGGCGGGGCCCAGCGGAGCGGTGCTTGAGATGAAGGGCCCAGCGGAGCGGTGCTTGAGCTGAAGGGCCCAGCGGAGCGGTGCCTGACAGGAAGGGCCCAGCGGAGCGGTGCTTGAGAAGAAGGGCCCAGCGGAGCGGTGCTTGAGACGGCGGGGCCCAGCGGAGCAGTGCTTGAGATGAAGGGCCCAGCGGAGCGGTGCCTGAGACGGCGGGGCCCAGCGGAGCGGTGCCTGACAGGAAGGGCCCAGCGGAGCAGTGCTTGAGACGGCGGGGCCCAGCGGAGCGGTGCTTGAAATGAAGGGCCCAACGGAGCGGTGCTTGAGACGGCGGGGCCCAGCGGAGCGGTGCCTGACAGGAAGGGCCCAGCGGAGCGGTGCTTGAGACGGCGGGGCCCAGCGGAGAGGTGCTTGAGATGAAAGGCCCAGCGGAGCGGTGCTTGAGATGAAGGGCCCAGCGGAGCGGTGCTGGAGCTGAAGGGCCCAGCGGAGCGGTGCTTGAGACGGCGGGGCCCAGCGGAGCGGTGCTTGAGATGAAGGGCCCAGCGGAGCGGTGCTTGAGATGAAGGGCCCAGCGGAGCGGTGCTTGAGCTGAAGGGCCCAGCGGAGTGGTGCTTGAGACGGCGAGGCCCAGCGGAGCGGTGCTTGAGATGAAGGGCCCAGCGGAGCGGTGCTTGAGATGAAGGGCCCAGCGGAGCAGTGCCTGAGACGGCGGGGCCCAGCGGAGCGGTGCCTGACAGGAAGGGCCCAGCGGAGCGGTGCTTGAGACGGCGGGGCCCAGCGGAGCGGTGCTTGAGATGAAGGGCCCAGCGGAGCGGTGCTTGAGACGGCGGGGCCCAGCGGAGCGGTGCTTGAGATGAAGGGCCCAGCGGAGCGGTGCTTGAGATGAAGGGCCCCTGTTCAGCGATGCTCCTCCCGGCGGTGCCCTGTTCAGCGGTGCTCCTCCTGGCGGGGCCCTGTTCAGCGGTGCCTTTCTGGACGGCGGGGCCCTGTTCAGTGGTGCCTTTCTGCACGGCGGGGCCCTGTTCAGCGGTGCCTTTCTGGACGGCGGGGCCCTGTTCAGCGGTGCCTTTCTGGACGGCGGGGCCCTGTTCAGCGGTGCCTTTCTGGACGGCGGGGCCCTGTTCAGCGGTGCCTTTCTGGACGGCGGGGCCCTGTTCAGCGGTGCCTTTCTGCACGGCGGGGCCCTGTTCAGCGGTGCCTTTCTGGACGGCGGGGCCCTGTTCAGCGGTGCTTGTTCTGTAAGTCAAGGGAGTCAGACCTGGCCACGACTCCCTGCTCAGTCGCCCTCCGACCGTGCAATTGCTGGACCCTTCGGTGACGGTGTCCTGGGCCCTTGGGTGTCCTCCCTCACACCCGGGATGGGGCTTGTGGGGCCCTCCTGGTCCGCGCTCCTGCTGGCTGACTTCTCCGCCCTGCTGCCCTTGCCCCCCTTCGATGTGGCTCTCTGGGCCTTGCCTCCCCTGGATGTTGTGGCAGGTGAAGTGGCAGAACTTTGGTCCTTGGGGGCAGCCGTGTCAGTCGTCCCGCGGCGGCCCCTTACTTTACGGGTCCTCTTTCCAGGGGGGGGGCTGGCTGTCCCCTTGCTGCTGACCGATGTATCACTGCTGGCAAAGGGGGGACTCCAAAATCCATGCACTACGGTGACCCTTGAAGCCGGGCTGGTGGTGGCTGAGGCGCTCTTGGGACTCTTAGCAGATGGAGGGGGGGGGGGTCAGGTGAGGGAAAGAGGTCAAGAGTGGAGAGGTAAAGTTTTTTAGGACCAGGGTAAAGGGTAGGTGTAGTGGTTATGGGAGTGGAGGAAGAGGAGGTGGTTGTAGGAGAGTCAGGTGTGCTGTCCTTGGGTGAAGGTGCATGGGCTGGAGGCTGTCGTGAGGTGGTTGGCTGTTGGGTGGGTGGCTGCCTGCGTTTGTGTGTCTTGGAAGAGGGGGTGACAGACACAGTGGGAGAGGACACAGGGGACGTGTAAATGGCAGTGGGGGTGGTGACTGCACGTGTGCGGACTGTACTGGAGGGTGTGCTGGTGATGGAAGCACTGGCTGTTGGTGGTGTGCATGCAGGTGTGAGTAGAGACGTCACAGGGAGGGAGGAGGGAGACGAGGAGGTGGGGGACACAGAGGTGGTAGTGGCTGTTGGCATGTCTGCATCTGGGTGTTGCTTGGGTGAATGTTTGTGTGATCTGTGGTGCTTATGTCTGGATGAGCTGCCCTTGGGTGTTGAGGTGTGTGCAGGCTGGTCTGATGGTGTGGGTGGGATAGGCAGAGAAACAGGAGACAGAGACAGGCTGGAGGCAGTTAGAAGAGGGAGGCTGGAAACAGGGACAATGGCTGCCGTCAGTGCTGAGGCCAGAGCATTGAACGATCGTTGATGGGCAGCCTGACCCGAATGAATGCCCTCCAGGTATGCATTGCTACGATCCACCTCCCTCTCTACCCCCTGGATGGCATTCAAAAGGGTAGACTGCCCAACAATGATGGTCTGTAGGAGGTCAATGACCTCCTCACTGAGGGCAGCAGGGGTAACAGGGCAGGGCCTGAGGTGCCTGGGGCGAAGGAGACGCCCGCCTTCTTGGGCGAGCGGGCACGGAGCGAAGGCGGAGGGGCTGCTGGGAGGGCAGAGCTGGTGCGCTGGGTGGCGGCTGTACCTGTAGAGGCGGGGGGCACGGATGTTGCTGCCACCGCTAGGGAGCTCCCATCCGAGGACGTGTCGGTGTCGCTGGTGTCACCACGGCTCCCTGTTGTGAAGCTCCCCTCGCCCTCCGTATCACTGGTGGCCTCGGTGTCTGTGCCATGGCCCACCGGGGCCTTGTGAGTTGCAGCTCCCTCGTGCTCCGGTGCCAATTCTCCTCCATCTGATGATGCTAATGCACACATGCACAAGAAGATAAAGAAAAAGGGTGGAGGGAGACATAAAAACAGGTTGAGTGCATGCATTGTCAACACCGTTGGCGGAGAGGACAGACACAGGAGCCTCATGCACTAAGCCGCGCAATCGGGGTACACTACTCAGTACTTGTGACTAGGCCAACAGGTCTAGGGACAACAAACGCGCACATGGGTGATGCAGACCATGGATAGCTGTACTTGTCACCCTACAGAGGTGGGGGGCGGGGGCACAGGGACATGGCTAAAGGAGAGGACTACACTACAGAAAGCGCCCTGGCCTAATGTCACCCACAGCCCTCTTCCCCCACCCAGGCACCTCCACTGCACGTAAAGATAGCTGAATGTGCTGGTACTCACCCCCTTGTGTCTGCTGTGATGTCCTCACGCGCCCATCCAAATCGGGGTAGGCCACCGCCAGGATCCAGGACATCAGGGGGGTCAGGGTACGACTGGCACCCCTCCTAGGTTGGGAGGCCATCCCCAGTAGTGACTCGGCGGTCTTCCTGGTCCCGCGGCGGATGTCCTCCCACCTCTTGCGGCAGTGAGTGCCCCGTCTGTTGTGGACCCCCAGGTTCCGGACTTCCTTGGCGATGGCACGCCAAATGTCGACTTTCTGATGGGCGCTGACCTATTTGACATGTACAGGGTGGAAATTGAAATATCATCAATTTTCCGCATGATAGATGCGATTGGCCCCCCCTCCCCAACCTTGCCATGTGGCGCATGCTCTCATCTGTCGTGCCTTGCACTCGTCATTGTCTCCCCACCCCACCATCTTACATCCACCATACACAACCCAGGCATAGCCCATTCAACGTGCACACAGTGTACTTTCCTGTTGGTCTGGAGGACCGTAGAGTCGCGCATACTGGGGCAGGACCCCATCGACAAGTTTCTCCAACTCTTCTGTAGTGAAGGCAGGGGCACTTTCCCCAGTCGCAGCAGCCATTGTATCTCCCAGACCGAGGTCACAGCAGCACTTGCAGTATAGGTCCTCTCCTGTGGATGATCAGGTCTCGAGTGATTAACCAGATAGAAAATGGCGGTCACGCCCGCGGCGGTGCGTACCGCCGCGGTGCGTTCCGCGACCGCCGGCGCACCTAGTCATTGGCTCGTGAAACCCATAGGGTTCGATGTTAACCAATGCGGCTTGGCGCCGCGGTCTTCGACCGCCTACCGCCACGGTGTGTCACGCCAGCGCATTGACCTCACATCCCACTGTCACACTTCTCAGGTCAGGCAGCCGCCATTTCAAGGGCCCACATGGCTTAATTTCTACTGCGTCACACAGGCCTAGGCCTTGCATTGCCACTCATACAAGCCATTCAATGCATTGAGAATCGTGTACTGTGCAAGCTGTAGTTACGTACCTGTGGGTTGCTTGACTCTGTACTCCATGTTGTCCTTCCTAGGCACCGTCCGCTGGGACTTGCGAGGAGAAGGTTGAATCCTCCCGTGTACCGACCGCTGGTGGACCTGTCGACAATGGAGGAACGTCATATAATACTTCGATACCGACTTGACCGAGCCACTATACATGAACTGTGTGCCCAGCTGGAGCCAGCACTGATGTCCCCCATCCGCCAACCCACAGGAATTCCCCCTCTGGTGCAGGTTCTGTCAGGCCTCCATTTTTTGGCAAGTGGGTCTTTTCAGACAACAGTGGCCATGTCATCAGGGATGTCTCAGCCTATGTTTTCCAAGATTTTGTCCAGAGTGTTGTCAGCCCTGACGAAATACATGCGGAGCTACATTATTTTCCCTGAGGAGGATGATTTGGCCACTGTGAAGGGTGACTTCTATGCCCTTGGACATATCCCCAACATCATTGGTGCCATTGATGGGACCCATGTGGCCTTAGTACCCCCAAAAGACGATGAGCAGGTGTACAGAAACAGGAAAAGTTACCATTCGATGAATGTCCAGGTGGTCTGTTTGGCTGACCAGTACATCTCCCATGTAAATGCCAAGTTCCCTGGGTCAGTGCATGACGCGTATGTTATGCGAAATAGCAGCATCCCTTAAGTGATGGAACAGCTACAGAGACACCGTGTGTGGCTAATAGGTGACTCTGGTTACCCCAACCTGCCGTGGCTACTGACCCCAGTGAGGAATCCCCGGACCAGGGCAGAGGAACGGTACAATGAGGCCCATGGGCGATCTAGGAGGATCATAGAAAGGACCTTCGGCCTCCTGAAGGCCAGATTTAGGTGCCTGCATATGACAGGGGGATCCCTAATGTACTCACCCAAGAAGGTGTGCCAGATCATCGTGGTCTGCTGTATGCTTCACAATCTTGCATTGCGACGCCAGGTGCCTTTTATGCAGGAGGATGGTCCAGATGGTGGTGTTGTAGCAGCTGTGGAGCCTGTGGAGAGTGAAGAGGAGGAAGACGACGGGGACGACACGGACAACAGGGACACAGTCATACAACAGTATTTTCAGTAGCACCCAGGTAAGAATCCCCCACGCCATTTTACATTTACCTCTGGCCTCCTGCATCTCTACTTTCTGTGTTTCCCCCCAGTTCCGTTCAACTGAATTCTGACTTTCCCTTCCCTTTTCAGAGCTGTATGACCCACTGCGTGACTTCTGGTTTGTTCGCCCATGGAGTAAAGCACATTGACATTGGTATGTTGTCATCACAATGTAACTGAACATTTTTGAACCGTTATGTGTAATACATTTGTTAAGAATACAAGCAGACTCCTGAGTGTTTTAAGTGCAATTAGTGATTTATTTAAAGTGCTACATATAGGTCAATGATAGTAAAACGGTGATGGGCGGGGGTGGAGTGATGTCCATGGCAGAGTCCAGTTCTCAGTCACACAGGTGCATTGTCCATATGCCTGTGGAAGGATGGAGCAGGGGCAGTTCAAGGTTGGACAGGGTGACAATGTGGGACAGTGGAATGACATCCGGGGGGATCTTATGCTGGCAGGGGTCTTGGCATCCTACTCTGTCTTCCTTTGTGATCTCAGGCTCCTCTTGCGGGGTGGTTGATCTTCAGCAGGAGGTGGGGTTCTGGTGGCCCGTCGTTGTGTGGGGGCCTCCTGTCCACTAGCGCCGGCGGAGGTGGTAGGCTGTTCCTGGTCCGGGCTGGTGACAGGGGCCCTTTGGGGTGCCACATGGTCCCGCAATGTGGTGACTATTAGGTTCAGGGCCAGGACGATGTTCCTGAGCTCCTCTCTGTACCCCATGTACCGTTCCTCCTGCTGTGCCTGGATCTCCTGGAACCTGGCCAGTACCGTCGCCATCGTCTCCTGGGAGCGGTGGTATGCTCCCATGATGGTGGTGAGGGCCTCTTGGAGAGTCGGTTCCCTGGGCCTGTCCTCACCCCCCTGTCGCACTGCAGCCCTCCCAGTTGCCCTGTTTCCCCGGGCCTCTGTCCCCTGGACGGTGTGCCCACTACCACTGCCCCCAGGTCCCTGTTGTTGTTGGGGTGTTGGGTCAGCCTGGGTGCCGTGTAGTGGCGGGCACACCACTGATTGACCTGTCCTGGAGACAGAGGCATGGGCCCGCTGGGTGGGAGCTGTGCTGATATTCCCAGAGGGGGTTAGGTCTGCTGTGGCCTGTGTCTGTGTGTGGGGAACCGACTGTCCAGAGGTCCCCGATGGTCCGGGCTGGTCATCAGGTTCGAGGTCGACAGACCTGCTGTCCTCACTGGGGGCCTGTTCTGGGGGTGGGATGGACATATCTGGACCCTCCTGGCCGGTGTGTTGGCGTTCGGGCCCTGCAGGGGTGAAAGAGTATGGTTATTGCTTCTGTGTGTTCCATGGCGTGCGATTTGTGGGTGCCCTTGTCCCCCAGTGCTGGCATTCCCTTGTGGCAGGAGTTGTGAGGGTGGTTTGTGGGGGGGATGGGTATGTGCAGTGGTCATGCATAGGTGATGGGTGTCCATGGTTTGTGTTGGCATTCAGGGTTTGGTTTTGGGTTGGGTGGGTTGTGCTGGTGAGACATTGGCAGGGAGGATGTGTGCTGGGGGGTTGGGGGTGAGGGTGGGGGTGTGGGTTGGCATGCTGGTGGTTGGGGGGGGGAGTAGTTGAGACTAGACTTACCAGAGTCCATTCCTCCGCCTACTCCAGCGAGGCCCGCAGGATGCAGGATGTTAAAGACCTCTTGCTCCCATGCTGTGAATTCGGGAGGAGTGGGTGGTGGTCCGCCGCCAGTCTTCTGCACAGCGATGTTGTGTCTTGAGACCATCGACCGTACCTTCCCCCGTAGGTCATTCCAGCGCTTTCGGATGTCTTCCCGGTTTCTGGGATGCTGTCCCACAGCGTTGACCCTGTCGACGATCCTCTGCCATAGCTCCGCCTTCCTGGCTATTGTGGTGTGTTGCACCTGTGTGGCGAAGAGCTGGGGCTCTACCCTTATAATTTCCTTTACCATGACCCTGAGTTCTTGGTCCGAAAACCTGGGGTGTCTTTGGGGTGCCATGGGGTGGTGTGGATGAGGTGTGGGGTGGTGTTTGTGGTGATGTGAGTGGTGGTGTGTGGTGATGTGTGCGTAGATGTGGTGTGGTTGATGATGTTGGGTTCCTGTGTGTGTTGGGGTTTTCGATTGCTGTGCTCGCTCTCTCTCTCTCTATCGCCTTCTCTCCGATTTCCAACTAGTTGGGGTTTGTGGGTGATGTGGGTGTGTGTTTTATAGTTGCTTGGATGTGTGGGGGTGGTGTTTGTATGTGTATCAGGTGTGTGTATTTCAAATTGTCCAATGTGGCTGTGTTTTGGAGCTGGGTGTGTATTTTGACCGCGCCGGTGTGTACCGCCAATGGAATACCGCGGTTGTATGACCGCCGCGTGGATTCGTGGGTCGTAATGGCATGGGCGTGTTTGTGTTGGCGTGGCGGTGGAGGTTTGGTCATCTCCAGTTTATCGCTGCCCGCTGATGAGGCGGCCTTCCGTGGATGTCGGGTTTTTGGCGGCTTGGCAGTTGTGGGTCAGAATGACCGTGGCGGTTTACCGCGGCCGCGGCGGTAGAATGGCGGAATTCTGACCGGCGGTAAGAGCCTTTTACCGCTGAGGTCAGAATGACCCCCTAAATATGTTATGAAAGGAAAAGAAGGAATGACAGTTCAAATAAATGTATTGCAAACAGTCTTTCTGCCTCAGAGATTAAAGTTATTATATATCTAAATGTTTTGTTATCTAGGATCTCTGAAGAACCAGAAACAAGTACAGCAAGGGTCAACCATGCAAGTCAATTCTACTAAGTGTGAAAGGGTCAATCACATTCAGGCCAAATCATCCACTGTCCCCCAAACATTGCACATTATTGAAATAAAGTTTACAAATTAGTTGAAGAGCCCCCACATGAATCATCACTCACGCTCAGTCAATAATATATTCCTCATTGGTGCAATAGTTAGTTACCTGTTACAATACACAGTTGTTAACTTGTATCTCCTCTATGTCATGGAAGCATTACATTGTCAGTCTCTGAAATTACTGACCTTATTCTTTACTTAGGCATCCATGTAAGGGAATGAAAAAAGAAGGATAGCTATGGGATGGAGGCAGGCATTGTCTCCAATGTTCTTGAAGGAAATGAGGGGGCTTCTTCAATGCACACTAGCCCATCTCCAATCCAGCCATACATGTGAATGTATGGCGGGTCTGTACAAGTCAGAATATAAAACACATAACTGTTCCTCTACCTATAACTAATTGTTTGGCAAAGCATTTCTATGCAATAACCTAAGCGGTCGATGCTGGCATACTGGAGGTATTGTTTGTCCACAAACTTGGGGGTTCACCCAAACGTTGTTCAGCTAATACACTTCAGTCTGACTAATCGCCATGATCCTTCTCTTATGGTGTTTCAGGAACAGTGCACTCATGTGGTATGAAGTGTTGGTTCATAAGTATCCTGGGTAATCTCTCCATCTTTTGAGAGTAGACTGCTTCTTTTAACTGTGACAACTGTACTTGTTGAACTGAACACACACTCAGCTGGCTACTGGGCAAGCCAGATACATTATTGCCTGCCTGCTGAGCTCTGCCCATTGAGACATCTTCCCATACCGATAGACCAATGTATTTTAAACCATGTAGACCTCTTTTGGGTTCTCCAGATAGTCCAGAATCATCCCCTGAATAGTCACTGGTACTGCCACTTGCTCAAACTCTGCTGCCTATAACTCTGGGGTCAACCTAAGCCCTGATCCTTGAAACCAAGTGATTGCAGAGGTTGGGTCCAATTCTTCTGTTGCTGGTGTTGTTGCTGGTGCTGTTGCTGGTGGTGGCTGCTGTGAGATCGCTATACTGCTCTCTCAGGAGGTTGAAGGATGCACGGCAGAACATCTGGCCAGTACTTTAATGTCCAGCCATTCCTCTTCCAGGTCTCTTGCTTGCTCAGCAATCCACATCTTGTATAGCCAAACATCCCTTGTGAAAAAGGAATGAAAGTTGCCAGTATTGTTTTGTCCCATGGATCAAGTATTGTGGCATGGATGTACACTTTGGAGGACAAAATCTCTCTTTGCAGTCTTGGATTAACAGCCAAGCGAGGGGTTAAGCTCTAAACTAACTCATGCGCTTTTCTGTTGAGTGCCACAGAGAAGAAACTTTGCAATACCTTTTTTAATTGGTCCTACAGAGGATGCAACAAGAGGATAGCTTGGAACATCACACTGTCCTCCTTTCTGTGACAACTTCAAAAGGAAGTAACATTTGTGCCAGGTATTTAACTAGGGTCCATTTATCCATCTCCCAGTTGCATCCCCCCCTCTTTGGAGGACTAGGTCAGTGATTCGTCTATACTGCTCAAACAGACATTGGAACATGTAGTAGGTAGAGTTCCAATGTGTTGGCACCTACTCTATGAGGGTTTTAACTGGTACTCTGTTAGCATGCTGAATGATCCCCAACTGCTTCCAGGTGTTAAAAGAATGGCTGAAATGAGTGCAGATTCTCCTGCAGGTGGCCAGTATGTTGCTGACTATAGCCCTCATTACAACCCTGGTGTTAAATGCCGCTTACCGCCGTGCAGAAGACCGCCAACATACGGCTGCAGCCGCGGAATTCCGCTACAGCTATTACGACCCATAGCTCAGAATCCGCCATAATACAGACACCCACACAAGTCCGCCACACCAAAGGTCAGTGATAAACTGGCGATAACAAAACTGACACCGTCACGCCAACAGGAATACGCCCACACTATCACAACCCACGAATCAACGCGCTCAAAATGCACACACATTGACAAAACACAACCACATTGGACAAATCAAAATACACACACCTGACACACATACAGACACCACACCCACACACCCAATCCAACATAAAGCACCCACCCACATTACCCACAAACCCTTACTACCAGAATTCTGAAAACATGCCAGAGAGAGACACCACCATAAACAACACCAGCATCCACAGACACACAACACCATCACTTACACAACATCCACACACCTCAAACAACACACAACAACACATCCCCTTACACATCACAACACACACCACCTTACACATCACCCACACCACATCATGGAACTTCAACGACACCCCAGGTTCTCTGAGGAGGAGCTCAGGGTCATGGTGGAGGAAATCGTTCGGGTAGAGCCACAGCTATTCGGATCACAGGTGCAGCACACCTCCATTGCATGGAAGATGGAGCTATGGTGCAGAATTGTCGACATGGTCAACGCAGTAGGACAGCATCCAAGAACTAGGGATGACATCAGGAAGAGGTGGAACGACCTATGGGGGAAGGTGCGTTCCGTGGTCTCCAGACACCAGACTGCTGTACAGAGGACTGGCGGTGGACCCCCACCTCCTCCCCCGCAACTAACAACATGGGAGGAGCAGGTATTGGCAATACTGCATCCTGAGGGCCTCGTAGGAGTAGCAGGAGGAGTGGACTCTTTACTACCTTATCTACCCCACCCTACCTGCATGCCATCACATACTCCCACCCTCACCCCCATCACTCCAACACCTCACATATGCCCCACTATCACAACCCACCCATCCCAATACCAAGCCCTGCATGCAACACCAAAGCATGGACACCCAGCACCAAAGCATGTCCACTACAGATACCCACACAGACCCCAAACCAAATATCACACAAGGACCAAGCCAAGAATGCAAGCACTGGAGTACAGGGTCACTCACCCATTGCACACGATGGCACATACAGATGCAATAATCATGCCTTTACACCCCTGCAGGACCCCTACCCAATGTCACTGGACACGAAGTACCAGACATATCCAGTCCCCCCACAGAAGAGACCCTCAGTGATGACAGCAGCTCTGCACAACTGGATGAACATGACCAGCCTGGCCCATCAGGGACCTAGGGACAGTCAGTTCCCCTGACACTGGCACAAGCCACCACAGAGCCTCCCCCCTCAGGAAACACCACCACAGCACCCACCCAGCGGGCCCATCCCTCTGTCCCCAGGACACATCAATCAGCAGTGTGTCCACCACTACAGGGAACCCAGGCAAACCCACCAACCCAAGAACATCAGGGACCTGGGCGCAGTGGCAATGGGCACACGGTTCAGGGGACAGAGGCTCAGGAAAACAGGGAAGCTGGGAGGACTGCTGTGCGACAGGGGGAGGACAGGCCCAGGGAACCCACTCTCCATGAGCCCCTCCCCACCATCATGGGAGCTTACCATCATTCCCAGGAGACGATGGCAATGGTACCGGCCAAGTTTCAGGAGACCCAGCGGCTGCAGGGATCAGGGAGGACCTGAAGTCCAATAACAACACCCTGGTCACCATTGCAGGGGTGCTGCAAGACCTTGTCAACACCGGGAGGGACACTGTGGCACAACAAGGGGCCCCTGACATTAGCCTGGACGATGAACAGCCCTCCACCTCCGCCGGCGCTAGTGGACAGGAGGTGGCACCACAGGAACACGACACCAGCACCCCACCCCCTGCAGATGGAGAACCACCCCGCAAACGGTTCCTGAGATCCAGGAACAAGACAGAGAACATTGCCAAGAACCCCGCTAGGAAATGAGACCCCCCTGAATGTCACCCTTATGTTCCACTTTGTCACCCTGTTCATCCTTCAACTGCCATTGCTCCACTTCTTATGCCCCTTTGGACAATGCACCTGTGAAACAAATAGACTGACTCTGCCATGGACATTCCTCCACCATCCCCCCTGCCCATTTTACAACCCCCTCCACTTATTTGCACAGAAATAAACACACTTCAATCACAAAACAATCTGGAGTCAGTCTGTGCTTTCACAAACGTGTAATTGCAATAACCATGGAATATAGCAATGTCAATTTACTTGTGCACATACCGACGTAACACAGCGGTAGGCCTGGAGGAAATATAGCAGAGGGCACAAAGTGGGACCCACATCTGTGAAATGGAAAGCCAAAGTGACAAGTCAGGGTCCATACACTGAGTGAAAATGACAGACTTATGCTAGCTCCAATGATAGTATGAGATATGGGAGGCAGTGACATCTTCTTACCTGTGTCTCACTGGAAGTATTGCATGATTATGTTGTTTCTGTTGTCGATGTCCTAGTCTTCTGCCTCCTCTTCTTCACTGTCCACAGACTCCACAGCTGCCACAAGACCACTATCTGGTCCATCCTCCTGCAGAAAAGGCATCTGGCATCTCAAAGCCAGGTTGTGCAGCATACAGCAGGCCACGATGATCTGGCACACCTTTTTTGGTGAGTAGTAGAGAGAACCACCTGTCATATGGAGGCACCGGAACTGGCCTTCAGGAGGCCGAAGGTTCGTTCAATCACCCTCCTACTTCGCCCATATGCCTCATTGTTGCGTTGCTCTGCCCTTGTCCTGCGATTCCTCACTGGGGTCAGTAGCCATGACAGGTTGGGGTAACCAGAGTCACCTGCAAATATCGAGGGACAACTGTTAGACACACACTAACCCTTAGGGACAACCCCATACTCAGACACTTATTCACACAGTATAGGGTCCTGGTCCTCACCTATAAGCTACACACAGTGCCTCTGGAGTTGCCCCATCACATAAGGGATGCTGCTATTCCCCAAAATGTAAGGGGCATATTTATACTCCGTTTACGCCGGAATTGCGTCGTTTTTTTTAACGCAATTCTGACGCAAAACTAACTCCATATTTATACTTTGGCGTTAGACGCGTCTAGCGCCAAAGTCCATGGAGTTTGCGTCATTTTTTTGCGTGGACACCTACTTTGCGTTAATGAGATGCAAGGTAGGCGTTCCCGTCTAAAAAATTGACTCCGAGGCATGTGCGCCGTATTTACACTCCCGGGCAAAATTCACGCCCGGGAGTGGGCGGGTCAAAAAAAATGACGTACGGCCGCTTTTGCCCCGTTTTTTAGCGCCTGGAAAAGGCAGGCGTTAAGGGATCTGTGGGCTCTGAAGGAGCCCAGAGGTGCCCTCCCATGCCCCCAGGGACACCCCCTGTCACCCTTGCCCACCCCAGGAGGACACCCAAGGCTGGAGGGACCCATCCCAGGGATATTAAGGTAAGTTCAGGTAAGTATTTTTTTTAATTTTTTTTGTGGCATAGGGGGGCCTGATTTGTGCCCCCCTACATGCCACTATGCCCAATGACCATGCCCAGGGGACAGAAGTCCCCTGGGCATGGCCATTGGGCAAGGGGGCATGACTCCTGTCTTTGCTAAGACAGGAGTAATTTCTATGGGGGTTGGGAGTCGGAAAAAATGTCGCAAATCGGGTTGAGGCGAAAAATTTGTCTCAGCCTGACTTGCCCCATTTTTTGATGCCCAAGCTCCATATCCCCCTACGCCGGCGCTACCTGGTGTACGTCGTTTTTTGCCACGCACACCAGGCAGCGCCGGCGACTAACGCCGGCTAACGTCATTGATTAAATACGGCGCCCGCATGGTGCTTCAGAATGGCGTTAGCCAGCGCTAATTTTTTTGACGCAAAACTGCGTTAGCGCAGTTTTGCGTCAAAAAGTATACATATGGCCCTAAGTGTCATGCACTGAGCCAGGAAACTTGGCATTCACATGTGAGATGTGCTGGTCTACCAAACACACCATCTGCACATTCATAGAATGGTAGCTCTTCCGGTTTCTGTACACCTGTTCACTCCTGCGTGGGGATACCAATGGCACATGTGTCCCATCAATGGCACCAATGATGTTGGGGATATGTCCCAGGGCATAGAAGTCACATTTCACTGTGGGCAAATCCTCCACCTGAGGGAACACGATGTAGCTGCGCATGTGTTTCAGCAGGGCAGACAACACTCTGGACAACAGGTTAGAGAACATTGGCTGGAACATCCCTGATGCACTGGCCACTGTTGTTTGAAAGGAACAACTTGCCAGGAAATGGAGTACTGACAGGACCTGCACTACATGGATGGCAGATAGCTGACATCAGGCCTGGCTCCAACTGGGCACACAGTTCCTGGATTGTTGCACGATCAAGTCTGTAGGTGACTATGATGTGTCTCTCTTCCATTGTCGACAGGTCCACCAGGGGTCTGTACACCAGAGGATGCCACCATCTCATCACCTGCCCCAGCAGATATGCCCTATGGAGGAGAACAGTGAGAAGAGAGTCAGCCAACACTGAGGTATCACAAAATGTAATTTTCACACATTTATTAATCCGCAATGTGCCTGTAACTGTGTGTATTCAAGGCCAACATTGGTGTGACGCAGTTATTATTAATGCCATGTGGCCCCCTGAAATGGTGGCTGCCTGACCTGTAAGGTGGGACAAGGGGATATGAGGTAACTGCGCTGGCATTGTACACCATTGCGGTGGGCGTTCGAAGACTGCGGCGCAATTCTACATTGGTTAACATTGGACCCTATTGGTCCGATGTACGCCGGAGGTGACGGTACACAGCGCCGCAGACGTGGCCGCCATTTTCTGTCTGTTCACTCACTTGATACCTGACCTTCAACAGGAGAGGACCTACACTGCATGTGCTGCTGTGACCTGTGTCTGGAAGCGATGATGGCTCATGTGTCTGGGGAAAGGGCCCCTGCCTTCACTTTGGAGGAGTTGGAGAAACTAGTGGATGGTGTCCTCCCCCAGTACACACAACTGTACAGTCCTCCAGACAAACAGGTGAGTACACTGTGAGCATGTTGTATGGGCAATGCCTGTTTGGAGTGGTGTGGATGGAAGATATATGGGGGGGTCTGCGGCCTGCATGTGCGGACGGTGAGTGCATGTGTGTCAGGGCAAGGGTGGGAACGGGGGCCAATGAGTATGACGGTCCAGACGGGTAAAGAATTTCCTTTCCCCCTGTATTATTCCCCTAGGTCAGCGCCCACCAGAAGAAGGCTATTTGGCGTGCCTTAGCCAAGGACGTCCGGACCCTGGGGGTCCACCACAGACGGAGCACCCACTGCCGTAAAAGATGGGAGGACCTGTGCCGCTGGGGCAAGAAGATGGCGGAGGCCCAGCTGGGAATGGCCTCCCAATGTGGGAGGGGTGCCTGTCGCACCATGACCCCCCTGATGTTTCGGATCCTGGCGGTGGCGTATCCGGAGTTGGATGGGCGCTTGAGGGCATCACAGCAGCCACAAGGGGGTGAGTACACTCTCATTCAGCTGACTCTGCACGCATTACGAGGTGTCTGGGTGGGGGAGGTGGGCAGTGAGTTCCCCTTGGCCAGGGCGAGCTTGGTAGGCTAGGTCCCTTGTGAGGCAGGCTATGTGGCACCCCAACCCCACTAGTGTTTAGTGCCATCTACACCTAGTCAGGCTCCTGTGACTTCCAGGTGTGCAGCAATCAGGCTTAGGCCTTGTACCCCATGGGCATGTGATTAATTTAGGAACTATGAGTACATGGCGTAGTGCAGAGGGCTGTTGTGTCTGTTGTGTCCGCCAACGGTAGTGATGTTGCATGCACTGAACATGTCTTTCTCCTGTCTTTCCCCCCTGCTTTTTGTGGACTCCCTGTTCTTGTGCGCAATAGCATCATCAAGCGGAGGAGCATTGGCACCGGAGTAGGAGGGAGCTGCATCCCACTTGGCCCTGGAGGGCGAAACAATGGAGTCTGAAGCCACCAGTGGGACGGTGGCAAGGGGAGCTCCACGGCGGGGATAAGAGTAGAGACCAGCGACAGTGACTCCTCCTCTGATGGGAGCTCCCTTGCAGTGGCGGGCCCCTCTGTACCCACCGCATCAACAGGTACAGCCGCCACCCCCCCTACCAGTACCGCCCTCCCAGCAGCCCCTCAGCGTGTGTCCCGTGCCCGCTCACCCAGGAGGGTGGGCATCTCCTTCACCACAGGCACCTCAGGTCCTGCCCCAGTCAGCCCTGCTGCCCTCAGTGAGGAGGCTATTGACCTCCTGAGATCCCTCACTGTTGGGCAGTCTACCATTCTGAATGCCATCCAGGGTGTTGAGAGGCATTTGCAACAAACAAATGCATACCTGGAGGGCATTCATTCTGGCCAGGCAGCCCAACAGAGAGCATTTCAGGCTCTGGCCTCAGCACTGATGGCAGCCATTGTCCTGTGTCCAGCCTCCCCCCTCCAACCTCCTCCACCCAGACCCAATCCCCAGTACCTCAGCCTATCCCAAGCACACCATCAGACCAGCATGCACACACATCAACACACAAGAGTGGCTCAGGCAAACATAAGCACCACACATCCCACAGGCACTCACACAAGCATCATACCCATGCACACATACCAACATCCACTTCCCCCACTGTGTCCCCCTCCTCCACGTCTCCCTCCTCCATCCCAGTCTCGTCTCCACTCACACCTGCATGCACTACATCCTCAGCCACTACCTCCATCACCAGCACTCCCATCACCACACACCGCTCATGTGCACTCACCACCCCCACTACCATTCACACATCCCCAGTGTCCTCTCCCAGTGTGTCAGTGAGCCCTCCTCCCAAAGTACACAAACGCAGCCACACACCCACCCAACAGCCATCCACCTCACAACAGACTCCAGCCCATGCACCTTCACCCAAATTCAGCAGACGTACACCTCCTACAACCACTACCTCTTCCTCCACTCCCAAACCCCCTCCATCTACCTGTCCCAGTGTGTCTAAAAAACATTTCCTGGCTAACATTGACCTCTTCCCTAAACCTCCCCCCCGTCCTTCCCCTAGGGCCAGGCTTTCCAGGTCCCAGCCCAGCACCTCAGCCACCACATCCCCAGGCACAGTGGTGCCAGCAACTGCGGGGTCATGGAGTGCACCAACCATCAGTGCTGCCAGTGTGCCACGGAGCAAGGGCAAGGTCATTCCACCACCTGCCAAGGTTAAAAAGGTGCCCAGATCCCGGAGGGAGAAGCCAAAAACACCTGCCACCAAGGGGTCAGCGAAAACGAAAGGGGATAGTGGCAAGACAACTGTGCCACCATCAAAGGTGGGGAAGGGCCAAAAACTGAAGGGCAGGTCAGGAGAGGGCATGGTGGCACTGACTGAGGGACCAGTGTCACACCTTCTGTCCACGTCCACGCCAACCTGTACGGCGGAGAACACCGCCACCCGCACCGCCACCTGCACCGCCTCCAGCACCGCTACCTGCACTGCCTCCGGCACGTCTAAAGCCGATGCGACAGTCCCCAGCCTCTTCCCGGTGGGAAGCAATCCGAGGCTGCAGGAGACATCATGCTTTCTCACTCAGCTCGTGCTGACACATGCTCCGCCACCACAGACCCCGCCGCCAGCACTGCCGCCACAGACCCCGCTGCCAGCACTGCCGCCACAGACCCTGCCGCCAGCACCACCGCCACAGACCCCGCCACCAGCACTGCCGCCACAGACCCCGCCACCAGCACCACCGCCACAGACCCCGCAACCAGCACCGCCACCCCAGACCCCGCAGCCAGCACTGCCGCCACAGACCCCGCAGCCAGCACTGCCGCCACAGACCCCGCCGCAAGCACCGCCATGACTGACACCGCTGCAAGCTCCGCCATGACTGA
Organism: Pleurodeles waltl; assembly: GCF_031143425.1. Classification (NCBI taxonomy): domain Eukaryota; kingdom Metazoa; phylum Chordata; class Amphibia; order Caudata; family Salamandridae; genus Pleurodeles; species Pleurodeles waltl. The sequence continues at coordinate 654,591,053 of NC_090450.1, forward strand.
CACTGCCACAAGCACCGCCAGCGGACCCGCGACGTCCTCAGACAGTGGCACCACTGCAGACATAGATACGATCCCCAGTGGTCAGTCGTCCGAGGCTGGTGGTGAGTTCAAGGACCCTGGGCAGCTTCCATGAAGCATCACTGTCATCACAGTTGTTACCTGCATTTGGAATGCGAAGCCGTAGCAGTGTGGGGTATGTCTCTGCCTCCATGGCGTATCATGCTACCTGTACCTCGGCAATCTCGTGGCACACACACCCAGGAGAGTGTATTGTTCCGGCCACACTGCACATGGAGCACTCTGGGCACCATCCCCCTCCAGAACCAGTGGAGAATGACATCCACTACCTCAGTCCTTGGCAGGATGAAGCACTGTGGGCAGAAAGCCCCCTCCAGAACTAGTGGAGAATGACATCCACTACCTCAGTCCTTGGCAGGATGAAGCACTCTGGGAACAAAGCCCCCTCCAGAACCAGTGGAGAATGACATCCACTGCCTCAGTCCTTGGCAGGATGCAGCCCTCTGGGCACAAAGCCCCCTCCAGAACCAGTAGAGACTGTTATCGAGACTGTGGCGTTGCACTCCCCAGGATAAAGCAGTGGGCAAACCACCCACCTGAAAGACTTGAGAGACTGTGGCTTTGCACTCCCCACAATAAAGTAGTGGGCAAACCACCCACTGGAACGACTTGAGAGACTGTAGCTTTGCACTCCCCAGTATAAAGCAGTGGGCAAACCACCCACTGGAAAGACTTGAGAGACTGTGGCTTGGCACTCCCCAGGATAAAGCAGTGGGCAAACCACCCACTGGAAAGACTTGAGAGACTGTGGCTTTGCACTCCCCAGGACCAAACTGTGGGCATGGAGCCCCCTCGTGGAGCAGGGGCGCCATGCATTCATCAGGCTGAGGTGCCCCCCCTCCCCCTGAGGTGCCTGTATATTTTCTATCTGATGCCCATCCAGTGTTCTCTCCGTTTGGAGTCAGGTATCATGTGTGGGCCTCGCCCATGCATTTTGGGCCCAGTGGTCCACAAACAATGATTGGTGCACTATCCGGACTTGTGTAGTTGGTGTACATAATTGTATATACTGGATTTTTAATTTTGATAATGATATTTCACATGATTACATTCTTTCAATTCATTTCCTTTTGTCCTTGCGTTCTTCCAGGGGGTAGGGGGGGTGTATATGTAATGTTGCAGCATGTATTTGTGTGTATGGTGTTGTGGATGAGGGTTGGGGTGGGGGTGTTGTGTGTGTGTGTCACTCTCTTTTCCCTCCACCCTCCCCTGTGTTGTAGGTGCAGTACTCACCATGGTCATCGCCGCTGTCGTTGGAGCTCCTGATAGAGGAGCAGGAAGACCATCATCAGCAGTATCTGCAATTCAGGCTCCATGGCGTCCTGGTTCCTCGTGGGGTGTGGAGAGGTGAGTGTTTTCCCTTCTCTGTACTGTTTCCGCTGTGTTTTTGTTCGTGTTGGTTCCGCCCCAGAAAAGGTGGCAGATAGGCCTGTTGTGATAGGGTGGGCGGTACATTGTCTTCCGCCTGTCTGTTGGCGGTATCCGCCGCACTGTTTGTTTGTACCGCCATGGCGGTCGGAGTGTTAAAGTGGCTGTCTATGTTGGCGGTTTCCACCACGGTCGTAATCCCATTTTCTTCTCCGCCGGACTGTTTGCAGTATTATCTCCGCTTTAACACCAACTGCCAGGGTTGTAATGAGGGCCTATGTCTTATTTTTTGGGAAAGTCCTGCACAATCAGGTTGATGCAATGCGTCAAACACAGGACCCTGAAATATCCAAAATCTGCCATGGTCTTGACTATATTACTGCCATTGTCCGTGACAACAAATCCAATTATGAGACCTCAGGGTTGTGACCACTCAAACACATTGCTGTTAAAGTCTTCCAAGATGTTTGCAGGTAAATGGAATTTCTTCAGAACGACCATTGCTACTTTTCATGCTCCTAAATGTCCAAAAGTTTCTTCAGTGCTGAGACCTGCAGATAGCTGTTGCCTAATCCTAAAAAAGCGATCCAGTGTGCAGTAATACACATGTAATCATTTGCTTCACAACTGATCCATATCTCTGTTATCAAGTGGATAGTATGAACAGCACTATGTTGCAAGGTTTGTCCAACCAATTGCAGCACATCATGTTGGAGTACTGGCACAGCAAGTCTAGCAAAATAGGTCCAGCTGGAAATCTTCATTTTGGGTGGATGGCCACTTCAAATTCTCAAAAATCCCACAACTTCCACAAACAAAAAAGGAAAGAGGTTCAGGGCTAACATCTTAGTTTCCTTCCCGATGTACAAACGTGCCCTTGTGTGATTCCATTCGTAGGGTCCCTCCTGCCTAAACATGCCCATAACAGTAGCTTCATATTTTTTTTTTTTTTTCGTGGTGCTAATGATGCAGGTGACTTCTGGAGAGCCCATGGCTGGCAGGGGTGTGGGGAAAATGAAATAATCTTTAAAAAAATCATGCTTGTGTGTGCCTACGGTAGGCAGGGAGTGCGTGGAAAAGGGACTGACAATGCTGATGTGCATCTATGGGCTAAGAGAAGAAGACCTCTGGCAGGTGAGGGTGAAGGAAAAATGTCAAGAAAATAAATAATTGCTGGTATATTACTAGGAACATCAGACATCCATTGGAAGTGAAGAAGAAGGAGTGACAAATGGAAAGAAATGCTTACAGTATTATAAATACTGTTCATATATGATCCTCAAGTACATTAAACTGAAATCAGGGAAAAATAACAAAGAACAAAGAATGGCAGAGACCTCTTATATCGATGTCCCTAAAAATTTTTTTTGAAAACTGAAAAAGAATTGATTAATACTCTCGCTGGCTGGCTGAAAATGTCCGGCACTCCCGTGGCATAACGACAACAGCAAGCAAGGAGGCATGGAGAACTAAGAACACATGCAGGACTTTGGCTAAAGCACAATGAATGGCTAGACAAAATTGCCGTCAGCCACATGGCCAAAAAAAAAAAAAAGCAAGCAAGGAGGAATGGCGAACAAAGAACACATGTAGAACTAAGATAAAAGCACACTGACTGCCTACACAAAAAGGCTGCTGGCCACATGGTCAAACAACAACACCAGCACAGCACGGAAAACTGAGAACACATGCAGGCCTATGGCAAAAACACACTCACTGGTTAGACAATATGGCTGCTAGCCACATGGTCAAACAACACCAACAGCAAGTCAGGAGGCATGGAGAATAAAGAACACATGCAGGCCTATGGCAAAAGCACACTGACTGCATGCACAAATGGCCACCGGCCACATGGTCAAACAGGAAGAGTAAATAAGCAAGCATGGAGAACAAAGAACACATGTAGCCCTTCGCAAAAGCACACTGACTAGCTAGATAAAAAGGCTGCCGGCCACATAGTCAAACAAGAACTACAGCAAGCAAGGAGGCATGGAGAATGAAGAACACATGCAGGCCTACGGCAAAAGCCCACTGGATGGCACCACTGTTCGAAATGGGGTCTTTGGTTGGCAGTCAGGTTCCCCCCTGTCCAAGCAAGGACCCTCACTCTAGTCAGGGTAAAGGAGAATCACCCTCATCTAACCCCGCTCACCCCATTGGTAGCTTGGCATGAGTAGGCAGGCTTAACTTCAGAGTGCTAGGGGTAAAGTATTTGTACAAAAACACACAGTAACTTAATGAAAACACTACAAAATGGCACAACACAGGTTTAGAAAAATAGAAATATTTATTTAAACAAAACAAGACCAAAACAACAAAAATTCAACATACACAAGTATAGTTATTAATTAAAATGTAAAAAGAGTCTTCATGTTCTTTAAAACACAATGCTAACGCTGTTAGCGTGAAAATATACCTGGGTCGCGTAAAAATAACCTGCACGGGTGAGTGTGCGTCAAAAAAGTAAGCGATGCATACATTTTTCACCCACAAGCAAGGTCGGGCGTTGTTTCTACTTCTCCGGTCTGAACGGCGTGTGTCGTATCTTTCCCTGCAGGAGAGAGATTTGTCGATCCAGACAAAACACCTCAGGCCCGGGCAGGCTTCCTTTGTTTGTCCGCTCCCAGTGATGTTGCATCGTTGCAGCCTCCGTCAGCGATGCCGAGCGTTGTTTCTCCAGCTACATGCGTTGATTTCAAAGCTGCTGCATCGTTTGTTTAGCAGCTCTCGGAGGTTGAATCAGAAATTTCCCCGCACGGCGATCTGTGCATGTATTTCCTACCTTAGTCCACCAGCTTCACCTGTCAAGGCCCCAGGAACTGGATAGGGCACCACTTGGCAGGGTAGGAGTCTCAGTAGAGCCTCCAGTTTCTGGCCGAGAGAATTATTTACTGTCCCTGAGACTTCAACAACAGGAGGCAAGCTCAGTTTCAAGCCCTTGGAGAGTTCTTCACAAGCAGGAAGGCACACAAAGTCCAGTCTTTGTCCTCTTGCACAGGCAGAAGCAGCAACGGAATGATAGCTCCACATAGCACAGTCACAGGCAGGGTAGCTCTTCTTTCTCAGCTCGCCAGCTCTTCTCCAGGCTTCTTGGTTTCCAGAAGTGATATAAAGTCTGTGGTTTTGGGTGCCCTTCTTATACACATTTTGCCCTTTGAAGTAGGCTGACTTCAATGAAAAGACTCTCTTGGTTGTGAAATCCTACCTTGCCCAGGACAGGCCGCAGACACATACACACCAGGGGGCTGGAGACTGCATTGTCTGAGGGCAAGCCCAGCCCTTTCAGGTGTGAGTGACCACTCCTCCCCTCCCTCCTAGCACAGATGGCTCATCAGGATATGCAGGCTACACCCCTTTGTGTCACTGTCTAGAGAGAGGTGCAAACGGCCTAACTGTCACACTGACCCAGACAGGGAATCCACAAACAGGCAGAGTCACAGAATGGTTTAAGCAAGAAAAAGCTCACTTTCTAAAAGTGGCATTTTCAAACACACAATCTCAAAATAAACTTTACTGAAAGATGTATTTTTAAATTGTGAGCTCAGAAACCCCAAACTCCACATGTCTATCCGCTCCCAAAGGGAATCTACACTTTAATTATATTTAAAGGCAGCCCCCATGTTAACCTATGGGAGAGATAGGCCTTGCAACAGTGAAAAACACATTTAGAAGTATTTCACTGTTAGGACATATAAAACACATTAGTATATGTCCTACCTTAAACATACACTGCACCCTGCCCATGGGGCTACCCAGGGCCTACCTTAGGGGTGTCCTACATGTAAGAAAAGAGAAGGTTCAGACCTGGCAAGTAGGTATACTTGCCAAGTTGATTTGGCAGTTTAAAACTGCACACAAAGACACTGCAGTGGCAGGTCTGAGACATGATTACAGGGCTACTATTGTGGGTGGCACAACCAGTGCTGCAGGCCCACTAGTAGCATTTGATATACAGCCCCTGGGCACCTCTAGTGCACTTTACAAGGGACTTACTAGTAAATCAAATATGCCAATCATGGATAAACCAATCAACAATACGATTTACACAGAAAGCATATGCACTTTAGCCCTGGTTAGCAGAGGTAAAGTGCTCAGAGTTCAAAAGCCAACAGCAACAGGTCAGAAAAAATAGGAGGCAGGAGGCAAAAAGATTGGGGATGTACCTGCATAAGGGAAAAATTCCAACAACCACCAATGGAGGCATGAGCAATACACATGCAAGCCTCTGGCACGAGTACATTGAGGGGCATATTTATACTCCGTTTGCGCCAAATTTGCGTCAAAATTTTTGACGCACTTTCAGCGCAAACGTTGCCCCATATTTAAACCCTGACGCCCGATCCGGCGCACAATGAAAATGGCGCTATGTGCGCCAGTTTATGGAAGCGGCACCCCGCCCTGCGTTAATGACATGCAGGGTAGGCGTTCCCGTCCAAAAACAGACGCACACAGAGGTGCGTCATATTTATGCTTCCGGGCAAAAATCACTCCCGCGCGGCAGGCAGCGCAAAAAAATCACGCAAAGCACGAATATCGTGAAATTTTAACGCCTGGGTCAGGGCAGGCGTTAAAATGGTGCAAACACACCTGCACTTAATCAGAACACACAGAACAAACAACAGAGCAGCAGAGCAGCAGAGCAGCAGAGCAGCAACAGGGAGACATGGAGGTGCTTTTTCTTCAGCGTGCATGTAGACGCAGAGCCCTGCAGCAACAACAGCAGCTACAACAACAACAGCAGGGACCCCAAAGACAGCGCAGAAGGCAGGAGAGGATATTCCGCCCAAGAACAACCCTGCATGGCCTCAGGGAACGAGACATCATCCAGAGGTACCGGTTGAACTGGCAGGCCATTCAGCAGCTGCTGACAAATATTGAACAGCAATTGGCCCCCACTTTAGTGACTCCACGCACTATCCCAACAGAAACAAAGCTGCTTGCCGTACTTCACATGCTGGCAAGTGGCTCCTTTCAGACAACTGGTACCCTGGTTGGTGGAATATCACAACCATCTTTCTCCGCATTCCTGCCTAAAGTACTGGATGCCATCATTGGACTGACACCCCGCCACATCTGCTTCCCTAACACACTGCAGAAGCAGCAGGAAACCAAACAGGGGTTCTACGCCATCAGTGGCTTCCCGCACATCCTTGGTGCAATCGACTGCACACACGTACGCCTTGTGCCACCTGCTGCGAGTGAACACCTCTACCGCAACAGGAAGCACACACATTCCATCAACGTGCAGGCCATAGTCGATCACCAAGGACTGATCAGCAACATCGTGGCTAAATATCCTGGGAGTGTACATGACGCATTCATCTTCCGTCACTGCACCATCAACCAACACTTCCAGGATGGACGGTATGGCAATGGACTACTTGTTGGTAAGGACAAAAATCTACTTATATACTCACTGCACAGAAACCCTCTAGGATAAACAACCCATACACCACAATAGCAACACCTAGACAGGAACACACTGAGGTACTCACATCACTAGCCATGTTTCACAAGTCACCATTGAACCTCACACACATTGGAATTTACTCTACAGCTTAGTGTGAAGACATTAATGACTGTGGTTGCCTAAATGTCACCTTGCAAATTTGAAGGCTCACAATAACCTGTACAGTAATACAATGCATAAGTTCTAAGGGATGGGATGGCCTGGGTATGTTCATATGAACGTTTCTAATACACTTTCATGTTTCAACTCTGCATGGAGCTATCATCACACCCCCAGTGAGGACACACGGACACCTGTGTCACAAGTCACAATGCAAGGGAGGGCACACTGTACTTGAGAAACCAATACATCCTGCTGACAAACAGTTAGCCAACAAACACTTGCTCAGCCAAGGAAAAAAAACAATGCCAAAGTTTTCACCAACAACCATAGGTTGTCACATTAGTACACAAAATAGTCACAGACAACACAACACAACTACTGCCATCAAAGATACGTACAACAGTGCCTCCTACATCTAATTGATACCATTCTGTGTTTCTCTTTCAGCTGATCAGGGGTATGGCATCCAGCCTTGGATAATGACACCATATGGGAACCCAAATACTGCTGCTGAGCGGGCATACAATGACGCCCACAAGAGGACACGCAGCATCGTGGAGCGGACCTTTGGGATCCTAAAGTCAAGGTTCCGCTGCCTTGACATCACTGGCGGTAGCCTACTATACTCCCCAGAAATGGTCTGTAAGATCATACTCACTTGTGCCATATTACACAATATTTGTGTGAAAAGGAACATTCCCCTCCTTGAACCGGACCCAGACATGCCTGAGGATGACGATGAGGAGGATGCTGGCCTGCAACAGGAGGGGGAACAACCTAACACGGCAGCAGGAGTGCGTAGGCGCCAACAGATTGTCAACAATTTTTTTACTTAAGTTATTATAATCACTTGTATTCCACACTTGTAAATAAACACAGATAACAAACACCACATCATGCTTTGGCCTATTCATTTCAGACCACCTTTAGTTTGAAATTGCTGAAGATGAATGTCGTCTCATTGAGCAAGAATGCTATAACATTCATCACACCAAAAATAAACATCACAAATGTATGCACAGAGGGTAGGATGTGACATGATACATTACCATACACAGAGCCCAACAAGAGTACAAATGTGACAATTACAGATGCCGGATCCAAACAACTGAAACAGTCTCTCATCCAGCCCAAAATTGGAGATAATTTGAAAGTCACATCACACGTGTTCAGAGACAGGGTGGGACCATCCATGTGTACGTGACCATGTCATCAATGGCTTCTCTCAAGTGTGTGATATGAGCAATACACAATTGGTACAACATCAGCTGCCACTAACTCAGCCGGAGACCTTGAAGTTACAGTGACAACATACACCCAGACAGGTGATAGTGGATCCACATTCCCTCACACATGTACACATATGTCATACAATCAACCTAATATTTGAAAGTAGACCATCACAGTTGTGTCCCAGTTTGAACCTAGCAGGAAGATTGTAACATGACACTAAACCAGTTTATGCAGAAAGGGACAGACAACCAAAGAATTATTCTCATTATCACATTGGGAACGCTGAGAGTCTTGCAAACATAGTCATAGGAAAATGGTATGCAAGTTAGCTCCAATTCATCATTACTGCAAATGTCAAATGGGCTAATGAGATGAATGAATGGTCAACAGTCATTCATACCATATGGCCTTACATTAGCCTGCTGCTGCAGGTTTGCCATGATTTAATAGATATACTCCATGGATACAGTAGCTATTCTGGATGGTCAAATCCTAGGGTGCTGGGGGCCTAAGTCCACCTCTACCGCCCCCAAAACATACAAGATTCATGTACTTGTGAACTAAACACATGCATAAGGCACATGTGTGGCCTCCATGTCATAAGTCCAACACAAATCTGAAACACAAAATCATAATGGGACATGGTTAGCCCCATAAAAACTGTAAGTGACTCTTCCACTCCCTGTTAGGACTACAGATAAAAGCATCACCATCATAAATGTGGACACATTTTGGAGACGGAATACATAATGGTATCCCATCCATCATTTCAAAATAGCCATCAGCAATTACACCAAATATGTCGTCAAATATGGTCAATACATTAGTCAACGTATCCCAAACATTACAGTGTGAATGCCTTCTATACATAAAACAAGGGACATGTGTCATATCCAAACACAAATGTGTATCACATCGCACCGTTTGACCATGACAAATCACCTTTCCAAAGGTAAAAACATGAAGACATAAGGACAAAATTGCTCCATATTCTACGCATACAGCATGGCCGTAATAATTTGTTCACGTACATGAGTGCACACAATGCAGAGTCAAATACAAATGTATCCAAAAGTGTCTTAGTATTTCGCCTTCAAAGTATATTTTACATCCACAATATTTTTGACTCTGCATCATGTGCACTACTGTACGTGTAAAAAAATTGACGCCCATGATGTATGCGTGGTAAAATTGACGCTACATGGACAATATGTTGGTCATCTCATGTACATTAAAAATTATTAATATTCATATCATATTTTTTCACTCCGCATCATGTGCACTACTGTACGTGTAAAAAAATTGACGCCCATGATGTATGCGTGGTAAAATTGACGCTACATGGACAATATGTTGGTCATCTCATGTACATTAAAAATTATTAATATTCATATCATATTTTTTCACTCCGCATCATGTGCACTGTAATGCGTCATAAAAAAATGACGCACAACTGTGTATGCGTGAAAATATGACGCATAACGGGAAAATAAAAACGGCGGCCATTTTATGCAGGAAGTGATGTAATAGGATATCCTGTGTACCAAATCTGTACTGGGAGTTAACTTTCACTTTCACTTTGCAGTCTCAGATTTATCTAGACTGTGTGGTTGTGTGAAAGGTGTTGTCCTGTGTTTTACTGCTTTAGTGTCCTGTGTGCCTTGTATTTTGTCTTAGTGTCAATCTATTATTGTTGTATAACATTGTCTCAGTCTGTTTAGTCTTGTTTTGTCTATACCTGTGATAGTTTGTATTGTCTGTGGGAGTCTGTTGTGGGTAGCATAGTTTGGGGGGTTAGTTGGGCTATTTTTCTCCTTCTTCTTTTTCTTTCACACCTCTACCTTTCCCCATTTCCCACTTTTACTTTCATATTTCATTTGTCCATTTTTAGACCTCTGAATATGTCAGGTGAAGACGAATTGGGGGGGTTCATATGGCTAGTAAGCCATTTCCTCCCACTGATGCTGGAGGCTGGGGGCCGTGTGATACAGGGGTATCACACGGAGGCGAGGAAAATCCGGTGGGAGAAGGTGCGCCATCACCTGGTCCGGGTCTTCGGGAGTCTGCGAAATGTCCATCAACTCAAGCACCGCTGGGCAGATCTGATCACCAGGGAACAGGACCTGCTGGACCACCTGGGACTCCGGATTGGTGGCCATGTTGGTGAGTACAAATCAATTACATGGAAATAATAGAAATCTGTGTGTGAACATGTGATGATTGTTAGCCAATCTGCAAAATAAGTAGCTGACTGTGTGTAATGCTAGGGAAACCTAGGCCCATGGTCATACATATAAATCCCCATTTGTGCAACACATGTACACGCAATAACAGCAGTAAAATCCAACATCTATTTGTATTTTGCTAAGTAGCCCCCTCTCTGCGTCACAAAATGATGCAAATGCTGCGATACAAAGGTATACATATGTGTCCTAATGTGTATTTGTTGCAGAATGTGTATGAAGACCTATGCTACCAGTCCGATGGCTCATTTTTGCAACACATACCAGATGCCTGTAGCTGCATGTAATGTAGTGTTGCATTTGTGTCAGAAAAGCAACACGTGAACTGCTCTATTTGTACTCTACTGGTCATAATGGCCAGTGAGTACGTCATGTAGAAACAACATACCTACATATGTAGACGCCATAGCTAGACCGAAAATTGGAAACACATGATGATGCTATACATATGTGTTGCCTTCACGTCACATGAAGTTAGTCATGTTGTCCACACATATGTCACATGTGTGTCTGGTTGCTGTGTGTTGAACCTATCCACATAGCCTGTTTGATTGTGAGTGGTCATGCAGTCCTCATGGAACCAGTTTTGGAATGTCTCTCTGGGATGCACATGCTGAGATGTATGGATAACATTATTGTTGGGGCATACTAATGGAGGATTAACTTGGACGACACATGACTGTCCTGGCCACTGCATGAGTGTAGTAGGGTGTGTCACTGGAGCAGGAGACTCATCCAATGATAATGTTGAATACAAAGTCATCCATGCAGGATGAGCATGTGTGAAAGTGTATCATTACCATGTCATATTCACACAGTGTCATTGTAACAGAAATTATTTGTCCGTTCACCCAGTCTGAGTATATTCTTCCTTTCATGCTTTACAGGTGGACCAGCCCCGTACACCGTGGGAGAGGTGGCCCATTTTGACGACCCCGATACCTACAGTGAGTGTCGCCTGAGTGCTATTTTCATTGTTTGGTAATGAAGCATGATGGATTACTGTGTGTTCAAGAGAATTCATGATTTGATGTGCTGGCCGTTCATTGGCTTGGTTGTTTTAGTGTGATATCAAATAGGAATAATGTTTCTGTAAAGCAATACCTAGTCATCTCTCAGATTGAGGGGCTGTAGGTCATTCAATTAGGGCGGCAATTGGGAATGGTATGACTCATTTGGAATACACTGCTCAATGTTAGACTTGGTCAGGGACTTGCCATTAACTGAGTCTGCATATCAGACTGACAGTCTCCCAGATAGCTTAGGCACATGGCTTGGATGACAAGTGCTTCTTCCTAGTTGAGAATGGACTGTGTACACTGTAGGTCGGATCTTCCGGGGGCATGTACTTCCACAAGGTGAACTCGAAGTGTGTGTGACTTGAGTGCAATGGCCTAGGTGTTCTGTCGAATCATGAGAATGGGTGTTCTACCTCCTCTGTGTGTGTTGTAAAACATGCCTCACTAATAGTATGTTATGTTGGGCTAAGTCATATCATTTTGACATGTGTGGACCTGGGATGTGACAAGGTTGGGCTGACTACAACGTGTTGCTAGCCCTTCATAGGTGTTGTGTGTGAAGGCACATACTTGTTGAACTTTCTGTACACTCCTGGGTGTGCATTGAACATGGGATTGTTGGTTGTTCTTCCCACACCACCCACAAAGACTGGGATGTTACTGTGAAACAGGGTACCTAGGACTGTAGCAACCAGTATGTTACACGTATTTAACACCTTTTGTGACTTGAGTTAGTACCCAGGGCCAGATGTAGCAAAATGTCTACACGTTGCAAATGGCATAAATTTCGGTTTGTGAGTTGCAAACGTCTGTTTCCTATTCCAAAATGTATTTGGTGGTCATGTACATATTAGCAAAATGCTTTTCAAAATGCAAATAATAAAGGGGTTTACCAGACCTACTTGCAACTCACAGTGGTAGGCAATCCCATTTGCAACCGAGTACGTGGTTGCAAAGTGAGTAGCTGTTATCATCCACTTGAAGTGGATGGTAACCAACTTGCTGACTGGAAGGGGTCCTCATTGTAAAACTTCACCTTTGTGAGTGGACCAAAATAATCCTGCGCAAAACAGCCAGTGGTCTAAGGGACCAATAATTACAGTGCAAATTTCCAAGGTGAATTGTTGTGATTTTTAACTAATTGCAGCTCGTTTTCCTTTCAGGTAAACGGCCTACACTTGGGGAAAAAAAACTTGCTTTATTTAAAAGCAGTCACGTCTATGGAGTTCTGTTGTTCCCAGCAGGCCTCCATCCCCGTGAGTGCCCATAGTTGCTAAGGTGGGGCAACTTGGAACCCACATCATTGATGTTCATGAGGTGGGTTTTAGGGACCCCATAGCGACTCGCAGACGGTGTCAGAGACACCGTTCTGCTTTGCAAATTGCTAGTTGATTTTTCAAAATTCCTACATCTGGCCCCTAGTGTGGACATATGATTCTGGGCCAGGGGTTCAATCTTAGCACACAACTAATTCCAAATGCCATTGAGTGAGGAGTGTGATTGTTATCACATAGAATGACATATGTAGTGAAGTCAGTATGCGGAAGAGCTGGTGCCATAGGGGGTCATTCTGACCCTGGCGGTAATTACCGCCATGGCGGAGGTCGGCGGTAGCACCGCCAACAGGCTGGCGGTGCACCGCTGGGCATTCTGACCGCGGCGGTTCAGCCGTGGCCAGAAACGGAAAGTCGTCGGTGTACCGCCGACTTCCCGCTGCCCTTGAGAATCCTCCATCCGCTGCCATGGGGATTCTGACACCCCCTACCGCCATCCGGTTCCTGGCGGTTCTCCCGCCAGGAACAGGATGGCGGTAGGGGGTGCCGCGGGGCCCCCGTAAGAGGGCCCCACGAAGAATTTCAGTGTCTGCTTTGCAGACACTGAAATTCGCGACGGGTGCAACTGCACCCGTCGCACCTTCCCACTCCGCCGGCTCCATTCTGAGCCGGCGTCCTCATGGGAAGGGTGTTTCCCACTGGGCTGGCGGGCGGACTTTTGGCGGTCGCCCGCCGGCCCAGTGGGAAAGCCAGAATGACCGCTGCGGTCTTTCGGCGGGAACCGCTTGGCGGGCGGCGACCGCCGTCCGGCGCGGTCAGAATCACCCCCATAATGTCTAATGCCTTAGGTATGATTTGGATGAGTAGTTTAGGGTGATGTCATCCATCATGTAGAGACATGGATATGCTATGTGTGATATGCCCTTATGTATGCATGATTCACATGTACTTCCTCTGAGCCTTTCCGTGAACTATGTTGTAACAATTGCTGCAACCAATACATTTCTAGTAATGGGCAAATGACCCATTGTGGTATTCAACCCACTGTAAATTTAAAGCTCAATATTTCCCTTTTCTCTTCACAGCTGTAAACCTGAGAGCCGCAGATCGCGACCATTTCGAGCGCCGTGCGATGAGGTACAGGCTCATCCTGCAGGTGCAGTGTGGGTATCGGAGGATGGGCCGCAGATATCATTCGGATCGGGCCTCCGGGGCGTGGTATGCCACACCACAGGCTCCCCCAACGGTGCCACCAACAACCACCGCCACTACATCCACCAGGTCTGCCCAAGTGGACCCAGCAACGGACCAAGCATCTTCCTCCAAACCTGGACCCAGCCGTGTGGTGGGAGCAGGGCTGTCCCGTGGCCACACAACTCCAGCAACAACATCCACCTCCACTGGCACGCAAACCAGCACTGACCCTCTTATCGACCCTGCGGCCTTCCAGGCATTGTCCCGAAAATTGGACAGGTTGATTCAAAAGGTTGACAACCTGACGGAGGACATGAATGAGGTCAAGAAGAAGGTGCGCTCCATCCGGCTCACACTACGGAGGGCAAATCAGTAGTCATTTTGCCCTCCTGAACTTTTACCCCTCCCCTCTCACCTCTTTCCTATTTCATACTGTTAGTTGGGTTTGGGGGGTTAGTTATAGGATAAGTATAGGAAATTAGCTTAGTTAGTGTTAGGTAAGAGGGTGGGGGGTCCTTATTCTTTCTATCTTATATTTTTGTGTGGGTGGGTGGGTGGTGGGCAATGTTGGGATTCCTGTTTAAAAAAAAAACAAAAACAAAAAAAAAAAAAATAAAAAAAAAAATATTAAAAAAAAAATATGTTTGTTTAGGATAGTATAGTATGTGTGTAGGTTAGTAAGTGTTGTCCTGCATGTGTCTTGTCTCATAATGGTGGGTGGGGGGTAGATGTTTAGATCGTTTCGTTACATGTGTAGAGTAAGTTTAACTTAGGTTAGTTAGGGACAGTTGTGGGTTAGTAGTAGTCAGGTTAGATTAGTGTAGGTTTACCTTTCCCTTAGTTGCCTCTTTTATTACTACTTTGAAATAAAACATTTGTTTACCCTTTACATGATGCGTTAGGTGCTACCTTTTCATGGCCTTGACATCAGTGTAGCAGAAAGTTTTAGTATGACATTTGTGTCCTATGCTCGCTATCCCCAGGCTATTGAGGTTTAACATGCCAGCTACCGGTGCTAACTTGGTAAGTATCCACCATGTGGGAGAGCCACCATTGGTAGTGTGCATTGATCATCAAGGTTTGGGGTTGGTATGTATCCTACTTCACAAAGAGTGCTTCCAGACTTGTTATTGTAGGTAAATAGATAGGTCGGACAGCAGTGTGAAGTTCAGGGAGATCTTTGTAGATGAGGATTTGTTCACACTCTTGTCTTGTTGCTGTCATTGCTGACCTACATCATGTGTGTACTGGTTCAGCATGACTTTCCTTCATGGAAGTATACGCCGTAAGGGTGATTGATGCTGTGTAATTTGTTTATCATTCCTTTCATTTTACAGCATAATTTCAAATTTTAGTATTGCATGGTGCCTACATTTCTCAGCCACCATTAGTTGTTTAGAATAGCTATAGATGGTGCATCATTCTGTCCAACACAGCATGATTGTGTGTGCTTAGTCCCTTCATCAGTTATTTTCCTCAGTATAGAAAAGCTATGATGCAATCCTGGCCACTGCACAGATGTTTCAGTATACATGAAATCAGGACAGTAGTATAGAGAATCGACATGGTTGCCACACAGCCACTTTGGAGTTATGTACTGCACAGTTGAAGTGTGAAATAACACAGAGACACAATAGGTGTGCAAGTGATATTTATTTTTAGGTGGTGTAGTGCAAAATGTCCATTCACAATGTTAGCTGAGTCCGTTCTGGTGCATTCTTATATGGTGATCCTACAGACGGGGTGTGGATGATGCTCCTGACATGCTGGGGTGATGTCACAGACAGTGCAGAGGAACAGGAATTGCCAAATAGTAGGAGAGAAACATTCACTGCCAATGGGGACAAGTCATACAGTGGATTGCCGAACAGTCATTGAGGGTAGTTGTAGTGAGACTGGCATGTGTCAAAACATAGGACCTTGGTCAGAGTAGGCCATGGTGCAGGGACTAGGGCTTCCGGGTACTCTTGCGTGTGAATGTTATCTGTTCCATGTCTTCTTCTTCTGATGTGTGTGTTGCCTGGTGTATCCTTGTTGTTGTTAGTTGTGAAGGGGCAACACACACCTCAGTGTTAGAAGACATGGAGGCAGACATCCCGGGGGCTGATCCCTGTCGAGTAATGAAGGGCAGTACTGCAGCAAGGAGGGCCTGCTGGTTTTTCAGAATGGCAGCCACATCCCGATGGTAGGCAGCCAGGTCGGCCCTGAGGGGTTCTATGTTGCATTCGTGCACACGTTGACTGGCTTGCAGTTGGAGTTGTTGTGTCAACTGGATGACAGCTGTGCAGATTTCCTTCTGTGTTTTTAAAAGATCCTCCAAGAGCGATGTTCTGGCTTGCATTGCAGCTGCCTGATCAGCAGTTGACAACATGCACGAACGCACCCCCTCAAGGCTGGCTGCCATAGTTTGCATCCCCACCCGCACCTCCTTGGCCAGCTCCCGCTGGACCCCAACGACTGTTCTTTCGAAGCTGGTGCCAGTGTCGTCAGAGTCCTCAGCTGTGTTGGAGCTGGCAGGTCTTACAATTGGGGTGGCGGGTGGTTCTACTGTGGTGGCTGCTTCTTCTGTGCTCCTCCTTGTGACTGAAGGTGGGGTTTGGAGGCTTTCAAGGACCATGTCAATGGTCTCTTGTGTGAGGTTGATGGTCTCGTCATCCATGTCATCAGGGAACTCATGGACAGGCATATCGGCAGGAGATCCGTGTTCCTCTGCAATGAAACAGGGTACAATTAGTGTGTCTGTGTTGTGACAATTTTGCACTAAGATACAAGCCTTTGGATGCCATAACTTTGTACTCTGTGTTTGTCTTGGTGTCTGCTGTCCGTCATAGGGCATTGTTGTAGGCCTATGGCCCACCTGTGTGTCACATGTCTGATATGGAGCTATCAGACATGTCTGCCAGGTCGCCTCTAGGTGTTGCTTTGTAATTATTTAGGAATAGGCGTGTTTTTGTCCTACTCCTCCCTCGGTGTTTCACTATTGTTATGGAGGGACATTTTGGTGGGTGGGCTCTCATTATCCTACATGTGATTCTTGGCTTTCTAGGCAGCAGGATAGCTAATGGTGTGGGGGACTAAGTTTGACCCACTTGTAAATAACTCTGTCACCCAGATATTCAATTTAGCTCAGACAGACTAGCAGTGCCTCTGGTCTCCCACATCAAAGGAATGTTTAGACATCCGAGCGCATGACATCTTTGGAACTTCTCAGGGAAGTGGTGGTCACTCAGATCCTACACAATTCTATCTTTTCCGGTATGTTCCCATACACAAATGACAAAGACAGTATTTGTTTAATATGAAGTTTCATTGTACAACTGAGTTGTAGAAATTTAGGTGTGAGCCCCAATAGCCCAAACAATACACACTGTTAGAATTGAAATAGTCCGCAGGAGAGTAATACATTAGTACACAGCTATCATGGTGCCAAACAGTTTCTACTCTCCCTCTGCTTGTTCTATGTATAGCACAACATGTTAAGTTTGGAGCTTGCCTGTCTGAATCACAGGGGAGACATCATCCCTCATATCAGAGGAATGGGCTGGGATCTGGTTGTGCATCAGCAGCAAGGCAGGCAGCATCTAGTTGTGATTTTCTGTTTGGAAACTCCCCCATGCGTGTCTTGGGACGAGGAAGTGAATTAAAAAGACATATGTCATGGTGATGACAAAGTTTCCCTACGCAGGAATGCCAAACCTTAAGGCCTACCACATCTATCAGCAATGTACCAGACGGTATCCTTGACTGGGGCACAGAGTGAATATGTTCTGGCAAACTCCAGTGCAGAAGTAGGCAAAACAGTGTGATTTGACTAATTGACAACACCTTAGGACTGACTATTTGATACATTAACTGATAGGAAGGGCAATGAGATTCATTTAGTGCAAAGTGCTCTGAGGCTCTTAGATGTGAGCAAATGAGTATAAGTACATTCAGGGTAAGATGCACAAAGGCCTCCAGCCTGAGGCTAATGCGCAAAGTATACGTTTCACTTGCCACACTACACTTTGACTGACTGTGGGTGTTGTGACTGCCCTGCCAGCACACTTGCCTCTCAGGCCCTGCCCCATACACTTTTTATTCACATTGCATGATCTGTACATGTTATGTGGCATTACCTATGCATGTCAATGTTAGGATGTGGTATGGATGTAAACTTTGTTGAGGTTTGAATATGATGGGGTATCATGTGTGTCTTACTGGATTGGCCTGTTTATCGTATGAATGTCCTATTTGTTTGTCAGACTGTGCAGATGTGTTTCAGTGACCAGTTGCCTGTGTCCCCTCCTCAATGTTGTTGTCTGAGCAGTATGACATTAGTGATGTAGCCTTGTTAGCCAGGCACATGAGGGACCCTGACGTATGCAGCATGTGTGTGTCGTTGGTGCTGTGTGGCTCCTATTGCTGTTTCCTTAGGCTTATGTATGTGTCAGTTATGGACATTCGGCATTTGAGTGTACTGGTACCTTTGTCTTATTTCTAGGAGTAGTTGCAGATGTCATCCTCACCCCCTAATTTAGGTATGTATGTTCCAGGGTGGGGTTCCTGCCATTTGGTACTATAGCTGCACAGAGATGAGAGGTGTTATTGTCAACTGTTGTGGCAGTTACGTTGCAGTTGTTGTATTTGCTACTGCATTACAGGTAGGGACCTAGTTGATGTAGAATAGATTTTGCAAGACAAGTGCCTGGATGTGGATTTGAGGTAGTGTCCTTCCCACCTGTCACTGCTTTCCCTTGGCTCTCTTGTTGTAATTACAGGATGTCCCCGTGGGACTGTTGTTGTTGCTGTATTTTGTCGTGCCCCAGCTTCGGTCAGTACTGGGCATGCCCCCCTGCCGTGCACCTTTCCCCATGCCACTTCATATATGTGCTAAGTTACATGCATTGTGTAGTAGGTTCCCCCCCCCCCGCTTACAGTCCCCATTATTGCATTTGAATTCCCCATGCGACTTACCCTGCATGTGCGTTGTGTCGTGGTAGTCTGCGCTGTCCAGTCCTTGAATCCCTGTGACGATCTCCTCCGGGATGACGGCTGCGACCATCTCCTCCATGTGGTCCAGGGCCTCCTGTTGTGCTGGACTCCCCCCTCCAGTCTGCATTGCTGCCTTCCTGTTCCTGGCCATTTTCTCTTTGGTCCTACGTTTGCAGTCATGCCAGCGTTTCTTACACTCGGTGACTGTCCGGCGTTCTTCAGCCACACTGTTAATCTTGTCCACAATTTGTTTCCAGATGGCCTCTCTCCTACTGAGTGGCAATTTTGAGGAGATGAAAAGTTGGTGCTGGTGTTCCGTCACCTCTTTCACCAGGATTTCCTGTTCCTCTGCACTGAAGCGACACTTTTTTTTTTTTTTTTAAATGTCCTGGTTCCTGTATGGATCCTCCTGGCTGGTTCCTGGTCTGCTCTCATCCTCCTGGGGTCTGTTGGGGCATCTAGGATCCATTTTGGCTCTCCTCTGCTGAAAGGGTAGTTTTTGCGCAAAAATTAAACGCAATAGCGTGAAAAAAAACGGCGTTTTCACGATTGCGCTGTCGTAAATCGACCCACAGTGATGTGCGTCGCATTTACGTTGGTTTCCTTTACGACAGACGGACGCTGTGTGCGTCATGAAATAATGACTCCCACCTGTTGGTTGCACCGCCGTACGTCAAAGTATAAATTTGACGCCCGCATGGCGCATCAAAATGGCGTTAGACGGTGCACATTTTTTTGACGCAAAACTGCGTTAGCGCAATTTTGCGTCACAAAGTATAAATATGGCCCTGACTGCCCACACAAAATGGCTGCTGGCCACATGGTCAAACAGGAGCAAGACCAAGCAGTGAGGCATGGAGATCAAAGAACACTTGCAGGCCTATGACAAAAGCACACTGTCTGCCTAAGCAAAATCACTGCTGTCCACATGGTGAAGCAACAGCTTGCAAGAGGCAGGGAGAACAAAGAACACTTGCAGGCCTATGGAAAAAGCACACTGACTGCGTACATAAAATGGCCGCTGGCCACTTGATCAAACAACAGCAAAAGCAAGTAAGGAGGCATGGAGAATAAAGAACACATGCAGGCCTATGGCAAAAGCACATTGACTGGTTAGACAAAATGGCAGCAGACCACATAGTCAAACAACAACAACTAGGAGACAAGGAGAACAGAGAACATGCTGGAGCATTTTCATCCTTTGCAGGAGTCAATGCTCAACTTAGGTTGAAGGATCTTTGGACCCTGCATAGGATGTGGTAGATACATACAACACAATTTCAATACAAACCAATTAAGTCAAACAGTATGATCTATTTGGTCATATAAGGAAAACTCCAGCCAGGAATAAAGTTAAGGGATTTATTACAAACAAAGCTTTAAAGATACATAACCACCAAGGGTCGCCCAAGGCAATGAAACAAGTTTAAACTGACTATCATTAATAAAACTAAGCATTCTACAAGAATAATGTCTGAGAAGCAGAGAATAAACTCTGCTCAGCTTTGAAAAGTATCAATCTAATTCAAATCATCAGGGTTTGATTTAGCTGGGCATAGGGGTAACCCTACTATTAGCCATATCAGGGGATAACATGTGCAGGGTCAAAAGACAAAAAGGACACAATTGAAAAAAATAATTTGGAAAAGGATAATATTGGGCAACAGGGTGCTAGCTAAGGTGAGAAAAAGATAGGTAACGAGGTAAAGCGTCAGCATGTCAGAAGCTTAATCAAGAGTCTTCAGCAAAGGATTAGGAAAAAATCTATAAGTCTTAGCAAGGCATTTCACAGGTGTAAAGGCAGAGAGAAAGATACCTCTCTGAAGGGCTCAGCATGCAGGGTTCTGCATCAGCAAGGGTTCTGATCCAAGGGGAATCTGCATCAGTTTCTTCTGCTCAATGACATATCAAAGTACATTACAAAAAATCTGAATCACTTAGGGCAACAGTTCACATTGAAGGGGCATCATCCTATAGCAATCGATGACCAAGTTCCAAGTTGAAACAGTCACTTGATTTTTTAGGTCTGTCATTGGAAATGGCATTTATCCATGTGGCTGGACATGAAATTTAAACAAATGTTTAATTTGTTAGTCCAGAGTCCAGGATGTTTCACAACCAAAGTCCAATTGTATAACTCTATATGTAAAACAATAGGAATCTGTTACCAAACCTGGGCCCTCATCATGACATTGGCGGTAAAAATCTCTTACTGCCATGCTGATGGCTGCCAGCATACTGCCACAGTGGAGAATATCCGCTCGGCATATTACGACTCACACACACACCAAACCGACAAAATACAGCCACATACACAAACCCACCAGCCCAAAGGTCAGTGGTAAACTGTCAGTCCCAACACCTACACCGTTATGCCAACAGAACAACGCCCACCACAACATAACCCACAAATCACCACGGCAGACATTCAACTGCGGTAAACCATTGGTGGTACACACCGCCACACTCAGAATGGACACCCAAATACTAAACTACACAACATTGGCAAATTCAAACAACACACAAATGACACCCATACACGCACCACACCCACCCACCCACTCACACCGCTAAAAAACACACACCTACATTACCCACAACCGTTAACGAACACAAATCATTGCCACCAGACAGACATCAAGACCACTGTGACAAATACACACACACCCATACATGCCTCACGCACTCCACTACGCACACCGAATCACACCTCCCAACACCCACACTTACACACATCACACAACACCCATGGCCCCACAAAGGCACCCCCGTTTCACAGATGAGGAGTTGCGGGTCATGGTGGAGGAAATAGTCAGGGTAGAGCCACAGGTGTTTGGAGCACAGGTACAGCAGATATCAATTGCAAGGAAGATGGAGCTATGGCGGATAATCATGGACAAAGTGAACGCAGTGGGACAGCAGCCAAGAACAAGGGACGACATCAGGAAGAGGTGGAACGACCTACTGGGGAAGGTGCATTCTGTGGCAGCAAGGTACCAGCTCGCCATACAGAGGACTCGCGGTGGACCGCCACCTCCTCTCCCACAGCTCACTGCATGGGAGGAGCAAGTCTTGGCATTACTGCATCCTGAGGGACTCACTGAAGTAGCCAGAGGATTGGACACTGGTAAGTCAACATTTACCACTTATCAACCCCCATACCTGCATTCCATCACACCCCCTCACCCTCACTCCCATCACTCCACTCCATCCCACACACTATAACTACACATATGACTAACTACAATGCCCAGCCCTGCATGCCATACCAATGCATGGACAGCCCTCCCAGCCCTGCATGGACACCCATCACCAAAGCATGCACAGCATAGGGGAACTAACAATCCCACAACACATCACCATGCACAATCAAACGTGGCAGGGCAAAAGCAGCCATAGAGGGGAAGACAGGGATGTACAACATGTCACAGGCATGAAGCATAATACATGACTTATATCCCCACAGGTGCCCCACCCAATCTCAGTGGAGAGGAGGTGCCACGACTATCCAGTCCCCCAACAGAAGATGCCCCCAGTGATGACAGTAACTCTGGACTCCAGGATCTGGATCAACAACCTGGCCCATCAGGGACCACTGGACAGTCAGTCACCCCAGCCCACTCCCAGTCCACCACAGAGCCTCCCCCAACAGTTACCAATACCACATTACCCACTCAGCATACCCGCACCTCTGTCCCCATGACTCGTCAATCAGCAGTGTGCCCACCTGTACAAGGATCCCAGTCCAAACCTCATACCCAAGGCAATCAGGGACCTGGGATCAGTGACAGTGGGCACACCAATCAAGGGGGAGGGGCACAGTGCAACAGGGACAATGGGAGGACCGGCATGCGCCAGGGGGAGGACAGGCCCAGGGAACCGACTCTCCAGGAGGCACTCACCAATGTCCTGGGTGCCTACCGACAATCCCAGGACACGATGGGCCAGATCCTGAACAACATGCAGGAGAACAAGCGGCTGTAGGAGGAACACCATTAGGAGATCAGGGAGGACTTGCAGGCCCTCAACACCACCATGTTCTCCATAGCAGGGGTGCTGGTAGACATGGCCAACTTTGTGAGGGAATGGACTGCACAGCAGCGGGTCCCTACCACTAGCCAGTCTATTGACCAGCCCTCGACTTCTGCTGCAGCTAGTGGCCTCCAGCATCCCTCCCCCTGCAGATGTTGAACCACCCCACAAATGTTCCCTGCGAAACAGGCTGAAGCCAGAGACACTTGCCAAGACCAAGCCACTGCCAGGAACCTAGACTCTCCTGAATGTCCCACTTGAGTCCCACCATGTTACCTTGTCCACTTTGAACTGCCATTGCTCCCCTTCCTATGGCCCCTTGCAAACTGGACCTGTGCTACAAACTGGAACAATACCCTGGACTTTCCTCCACCATCACCCTATTCCATTGCACTTTACCCTCAATTTTATAGTACTATAAAAAACACCCTTGAACACAATTTGTGTAACACTGTTTTATGTGTCTTAAATGTGCTTTTGTGGGAACAGTCACATCGAGTGGCAATGATCTGAACACTGTGATAGCTAACAAATAATGACTTGGAACTGTCTGTAGTGATCACATCAGGACAATGTTGTCATATCACCAACATCTGGAAAATGAGAAGCCACAGGTGACAGTAAGTTGATATGCAAAGGAAGTGAATGCCATCATGCCATAGGCACACAGATAAATCAATAGTCAGAGTAATGTTCAGTTCCACTGTCTCACCTGTTTGTCATTGGAAGTATTGTCATATAAGCGATCTTCTATTGTCCTCATCCTCATCCTCACTGTCCTCGGGTCCACTGCTGCCACAGGGTCATCTCCAGTCCCCTCCTCCTGCAGAAAAGGCACATGTCTTCTGAGGGCCATGTTGTGCAACATGTAGCATGCCACTACCATCTGGCAGACCTTTCCGGGTGAGTAGCACAGGGATCCACCTGTCAGCTGGAGGCAACAGAACCTGCCTTTAGGAGGCCGAAGGTCCGCTCAATTATTCTTCTGGTTCGCCCATGTGCCTCATTATAACAGTCCTCAGCCCCTGTCCTGGCATAACTCACAGGGCTCAATAGCCACAATAGGTTTGGGTAGCCATGGTCACCTGCTAGTATTGAGGGAAAACATTTAGCCTTCCACAATCCTATGTGGGAACACCTGAAGGCATACACTGACATACAGTTGGTGGGGGAATCAGGCTCACCTATTAGCCATACCCTGTGCCTCTGTAGCTGGGCCATCACATTTGGGATGCTGCTATTCCCCAGGATGAAGGTATCATGCACTGACCCAGGATACTTGGCAGTGACGTGGGAGATATACTGGTCCACCAGGCAAACCAATTGCACATTCAGTGAGTGAAAACTCTGACAATTACTGAACACCTGTTCATTCTGGCGGGGGGGACTAACGCAATATGTGTGCCATGAATCACACCAATTATATTGGGGATATGGTCTATCGCATAGTATCCTGCCTTTACAGTGGCCAAATCTTCCACCTAGAGGAAAGCAATGTAGCTGCACATGTGTTTCACCAGGGCAAACAAGACCCTTGCGAGCACTATAAAAATATTGGGTTTGACATTCCAGCTGCCAAGCCCACTGTCACTTGGAAAAAAACGGTTGCCAGGAAATGGAACAGTGATAGCACTTGCACAAGAGGGGGGATCCCAGTGGGATGACGGATAGCTGATATCAGGTCAGGCTCCAATTGGGTACACAGCTCTGTGATTGTTTCCCTGTCCAATCTATAGGTGAGTAATATGTGCCGGTCCTCCAGTGTAGCCAAGTCCACGAGGGGTCTGTACACGGGGGTTCGTCTTCTCCTCCCCCTCATCTGCAGCGGTAGGTATTTAAGGGACACAAGAGTGAGTAGGCTGTCACAATTTGAACAATGGAGCCACAACCTCAGTGTACATGTTGCATTTATGTGATGGGTCAGTGGGAATGACAGGTATATGCAAATCTAGACAGTGACACAGTAAAGGTAAATCTGATGGTTGTCCATCACTATGACATAGCGACCCCCTGTCCTGTATGTATGGACAGGTGGAAGTGAGGTAACTCCCCCAACGTTGGGCGTCATGGCAGTAGACGGTCTTGCATCACCGTGAAATTCCTCATTGGATAATATGGGGCCGCAGATGTGACTGCCATTTTCTATCTGATCTCTCACTTTTTTCCTGACCTTCAACAGGGGAACACCTACCCTGTGTGTGCTGCCGTGACCTGTGTCTGGAACCTACCATGGCCCGTGTGACCAGGGAAAGTGCCCCTGCCTTCACTTCAGAGGAGTTGGAGCAATTGGTGGATGGGGTCCTACCCCAGTACAGACTTCTGTATGGGCTTCCATACTAGCAGGTGAGTACACCTTGGGCATGATGCATGTGTGAAGGATGCATGAGGATGTGTGTGCAAGCATCGTATCATGGTGGGGTGATGTTATGTGGTAGTGTACATGGTGTGCGCCGGACGATGTGTTTGCCAATGGTGAAGGAAACGGTATTGGTGGGCCATATCTGTGACAGGCTGGATTGTATGTGTAATGGTGTCCTCCCATCTGTATCGCCTCTGCCGGACAGTGCCCATCAAAAGAAGGGATTATGGCATGCCATCGCCAAGGACGTGCGGACCCTGGGGCTCTATGGCAGGCAGAGAACCCACTGTTGGAAACGGTGGGAGGACCTGAGATGCTGGGCATAGAAGACTGCGGAGGCCCAGCTGGGGCTAGCCTCCCAATGAGGAAGGGGTGCCCGTCGGAACCTGACCGCCCAGATGGTCTGCACACTGGTGGTGGCCTACCCAAAGCTGGATGTGTGCTTGAGGGCATCACAGCAGCCACAAGGGGGTGAGTGCAGTGGGCATTACTACAATAATTGGTAGGTGGCCTGGGATCCGGGTGGTGTGTGTCAGTTAGTGAGTGCCCCTTAATGCTAGGCCAGACATTGCAGCGTGATCCAGCTCCAGGGTCATGGTTGAAATGGAAAACAAGGTAACCTAGCTAGGTTGCATTCCATGTCAGACAGGGCTTCGTGGGTCCCAGAAAGCATGCAGTTGGCGGTGTTTGGCCGTCATCTTGCTGTGACATCTAGCCTAATCAATGGGAATTCAATGCATAGTGCTCAATCCTGATCCCTGTGTGTGACGGTGCTGTGTATGCAGCAGTGTTTTTGGTGCAGTAATTGACCCAGTGTTCTCTTTCTCTCTCGCACCCTTTATCTTCAGTTATCCTGTCCATGTGTGCATTAGCATCATTTGGCAGAGGAGCAAGGGCAGTGGCGACAGAGGAAGCTGCATCCCACAGGACCTAGGAGGCAGAGTCCACCAATGCCGAGGGAACCAGTGGGACTGCAGGTGAGGGGAGCACCATGGCGGAGACAGGTTGGTGACAACACAGACTGAGATACTTCCTCCGATGGAAGCTCCCTGGTGGTGGCAGACACCTCTGTAACCACCACAGCTGCAGGTACCACCGCCACCCCATACCAGCACCAACCTCCCAGTCGCCC
The DNA here is from genome assembly GCF_031143425.1 of Pleurodeles waltl. Taxonomy (NCBI): domain Eukaryota; kingdom Metazoa; phylum Chordata; class Amphibia; order Caudata; family Salamandridae; genus Pleurodeles; species Pleurodeles waltl. The sequence continues at coordinate 654,617,531 of NC_090450.1, forward strand.
CTCAGCGAGTTGCCCGTGTCCGCTCACCCAGGAGGGTGGGCATCTCCTTCACCTTAGGCACCTCAGGCCCTGTCCCAGTGAGCCCTGCTGAGATCCATCTCTGTAGGGCAGTCAACCATTGTGAATGCCAGCCAGGGGCTGGCATCACAGATGCAGCAATGCAATGCATTCCTGGAGGGCATCAACGGTGGATTGACTGCCCAACAGAGATCGATTAAGGCTCTGGCCTCCTCTCTGATGGCAGCCATTTTCCCTGTCCCTACCGTTCCCCCTCCAACTACCACTTCCTGGTCCCATTCTCCTCAACCCCAACCCATCCCATGCACACACACAGATCAGCATGCACACAAGACAACACACAAGAGTGGCACAGTCAAACACAGGCACCACAATTCAACACACAAGCACTCTCGCAAACAGCAGAGAGTTGCAGACACAACCACATCCACTGCCTCCACTGCCTCCCACTCCTCCTCCACCTCCCTCACAGTCACGTCCACACTCACACCTACATGTACTGCTTCAACATCCACCACCAGCATCACCACACCAAGCAGCACACACACACCTCACTTGCAGACACCTCCACAACATCCATACATGCGTCCCCTGTGTCCTGTCCAACCCTGTCTGTCCCCCTCCTCCTAAAGCCAACAAATGCAAGCACTCAGACACCCAACAGCCATCTACCTCACATCAGCACACTCCCCATGCACCTGCTCCCAAGTTCAGCAGACGTAGTCCTCCAACAACCACTCCCTGAACCTCCACTCCCATCCCTCCTCCCTCTTCCCACCCCACTGTCCCTAAAAAGCTTTTCCTTGCCCAACTTGACCTCTTACCTCCCCTCCCTGTCCTGCCCATAAGAGCAGGGTCCCAACTACCCTGCCCAGCACCTCAGCCAAACAGTCCACGCTGACAGTGGTGGTACCTCCTAGTCGTGGAGGCAAGACAGTGATGGTTCCCACTCCATCAGCATAGAAGGATAAGGATCCCACAACCACTGCCATGAAGGGGAAGGAGGCCACACCTCCTGCCAGGAAGGGGAAGGGGGCCACACCTCCTGCCATGAAGGGGAAGAAGCCCTCAACGTCTGCCATGAAGGGGAAGAAGCCCTCGACTACAGCAAAGGCTGGCACTATGACACCAACACCAGTGGTCATGGAGCCCTCACTTCCAGCTGAGGCAGTGCAGCCCACTCCTCCTGCAGAGGCTGCACCTTCAGCCGCTGAGACAGTGCAGCCCTCACCTCCAGCAGAGGCTGCCCAGGAGGTACCTTCACCTGCTGACACAGTGCAGCCCTCACTTCCAGCAGAGGCTGGCAGGATGACACCACCACCAGTGGTCACGGAGGCCTCACCTCCAGCAGAGGGCATGTAGCCTACCCTCCCGGGACTGCTGTAGAAGGAGCCCCCTTCTGAAGCAGTGGGCAAGTCACCCACCTGAGAGACTGTAGCCTTGTACTCCCCAGCACAGAGAAATGGTCATGGAGCCCCCTCCAGAACCAGTTGGAAACTTCCGATTGTGGCTAAGTTGCCCCCCACCCCCATCCCCCTGAGGTGCCTGCCCATTTGTAAAATAATGCCCCTGCAGAGTTCTGCGCAGTTGCTGTCAGAAGACAAGTTGGGCCTTGGACTGTGCCCTGTGGCCATGTGGGCCCTTTGTACTTTGGTCTGGGCATTGGCCCTTTGTGGACATTTGTATTTCTCTTGCTAATACATTTTCAGTACTTCCGAAATCTGGTCCTTGATTTATTGTGCCATGTGTCGTGTTCAATTGGTTTACGTCTGTAGCTGGTTGTGTGTATGTTGTGTGTGTGTCTGGTGTGTGTTGTGCATGTGTGCCACTCTTGTTTTTCTCCCTCCCTCCCTTATGTGCTAGGTGGCTCTACTCACCATCGTCGTCTTCGTCGTCGTCTTCGTCGGTGTTGGTGTTCCAGGTGGAACATGGCGTAGATGAGCATCGGGAAGACATGAAGTTCCGGTTCCATGGCAGCGGCAGAATCCTCTGTGTCCCTGAAGGTGAGTCTTTTGTTTTCTGTAATGTGTTTCCGCCAGGCTTTTGATGGCGTTGGCACCACCCTCTAAATCTTGGCGGTTTCCTGTGTTATAATATGGTGGCCGATACTTTGTCTTCTGACCAGCTGTTGATGACGACCACCGTGGTGCATGGTGTTAACACCCTGGCGGATTGGGTGGTACATTGGCTGTCTATGGGAGTTCTCACCACCATGGTCATAATTTGGCGGTAATTACCGCTGGCCTGTTGGCGGTATTTCAGCCACTTTATCATTTACCAGCACTTTTGGGGAAGGCAGAGTCCTTCCAGCAAAGTCAGAGGCCAGCAGCCAGCAAGGCAACAAGCAGGGCAGCAGTCCTTCTCAGCAAAACAGTCCAGATCAGTCCTTTGGGCAGCCAGGCAGTTCCTCTGACAGAGTACACGTGTAGATCCAGAAGTGTCTGCTTTGGTGGGGTCAGAGACCCTGTTTATATACTCAAAAAGTGCCTTTAAAATGGGGGAAACTTCATAGAGGGGTTTCAAGTCCACAAGTTTCTCTTTCAGCCCAGTCCTGTCTGCCAAGATCCCTGTGGGGGGGTATCAGTCAGTCCTTTTTGTGAGGGCATGCCACTGGCCTTTGAAGGGTAAGAGAAAGCCTCTTCGCCCTTCTTGCCCAGAGAGACCCATTCAGTGTGGAGATGAATGCAGATGTGACTGAGTGTCTTCTGTTTATGGTTGTCTGGGTTGAATGCACAAGGGGAGCTGTCAACCAGCACAAACCAGACATGGATTGGAGACAAGCTGTAAGGCACAGGTGGCAGTAAGTGCAGAGAAATGCCCACTTTCTAAAACTGGCATTTCTAAAATAGTAATATTAAATGCAACCTCACTATAAGCAGGATTTTCTATTACCATTTTGGCCACTCTAAACATTACAGGGCTACTCCTTCCACATAAGAAGCTACCACTTAAAAGTATATGAGGGAAGTTCTCATGCTAGTCAATGAGAGGAGCATGCCTCACAGTACTTGAAACTTACTTAGTGAGTTTTTCACTACCACGACATGTAAAACACATAAGTAAATATCCTGCCTTTTACTTACATAACATCCTGCCATATGGGTTACCAAGGGCCTACCTTAGGGGTGCATTATATATAGTAAAAGGGGAGTTTAAGGCTTGGCAAGTAGTTTCAAATGCCATGTGACAGTGAAACTGCACACACAGGCCTTGCAATGGCAGGCCTGAGACATGGTTAAGGAGCTACATATGTAGGTGGCACAATCAGTACTGCAGGCCCATTAGTAGCATTTAATTTACAGGACCTGGATGCATGTAATGCACTCTACTAGGGACTTCTACTAGGGACGTACAGGTAAATTAAATATGACAATTAGGTAGGAACCAATGTTACCATGTTCAGGGGAGAGAGCACATGCATATTAGCACTGGCCCGCAGTGATAAAGTGCACAGAGTCCTAAAACCAGCAAAAACAGGGTTAGAAAAATGGAGGGAGGCAGGCAAAAAGTTGGGGGGGGTGACCACCCTAAGGCTGTCAGGTAACACTCTCTGTACATTTTTAAACCACCTTCTAATAGCTGAAAAAACACTACCTATTGCTTCACATGCACATGTTCCATTTAACTCTTTCATTTTTGCAATGAATGTTCTCATCTCTTTATTATTGTCAAACTCCACCATCCTTTGCAAGGAGAATATGTAACGGAAGGCGATTTTGTAAAACCATTGATCTCAGAACAACCATTTCTGTGTCCATTAATAATATGGCACCGGCAGTGTCTGTAGATAACTTATCTACTATTGTTGACAACTTTCTAATCTTGAGATCATTTAAGATCACACATTCTGATGGAATTATGGTACCAAAAATATATCCTACAATCCATTAAGCAGTAGCTCCTTTCTTAACTCTGGAGTTTGATTTCTCATCCCAGATTGGATCATTAAAATGGTGCACATGACATTTATCTTTGGAAAAACTACACCCAGGTAACATGTACCATACCAGTCTTTCGGAAGCTTATAATAGGCAATTTTCCTACATATGAAATAAACACCTGGTATGTTGGGATCTTGTCCATTCAACATGAAATTCCAAACACTTTTGAATCAAAACACATCTAAATTCACTAGTCCGTACAAAAAGTGTGTCAGTCTTTGATCTAGGTTTATATATACATAACTTCACTACATGTTGCCAGTCTAAGGCCAGGAATGCTTGTTTTCCAACAACTGTATGAGCTTCATCTTTTCCCTGATTTTGGAAAACCATTCCCTTTTCTATTTTATCTTTCATAGCTCTTCTCCTGTCCTCAACTTATCCAATGAATTCCTTCTCTACTGGACTAAGAATGCAAGTCAGAACGTTCTCTTGGGCATAGACTATACCAATTGTCATTGTTGGCTCAAAGAATCCTCTCACTGTGTCAATGTTTTTCATCTTTGCTATGGTACTCTTGTTTCATGAAGGGGAGAATTGAAAACACTAGATCATAATTTGTATAGAAGTATTGATAATACTCATGCTGATACCACAGTGTTAACAACATGGTACAGGAAATTCCATATTTTAGGAGTAAACTATGATATGTGATTCCTTCACTTACTGATGAAGGCAACTATGTGCACATGTAGCAATCTCTAAATTCCATGGTATTTATATACTTATAATAATTTGTAATACATATTTGTGGATACATCTCCTCTAGAACCATCAGTGTGTAAATTCTTCTCATCACTGTACAGGGCATTCTGATCTGCAATGGAATGGAAGTTCATCAAGAGAATTCTCTATTTGCAAATGTTCATGGGCTCTACTAAAAGTTCAAATGTCTCTTGTAAAGGCAAAGCTCATAGGCCCTCATTACAACCCTGGCAGTAAATCCCACTTTCCTGCCATGCAGAAGACCGCCAACATACCGTTGCGGCAGTGGAATTCCGCTACAGGTATTACGACTCACAGCTCGGAATCCGCCACAATACAGACACCCACACAAGTACGCCACACCAAAGGTCAGTGATAAACTGGTGATACCAAAAGCTACACCGCCACGCCAACAGGAATACGCCCACAGTATCACGACCCACGAATCAATGCAGCGGTCTTTCAACCGCGGTAATCCATTGGCGGTACACACCGCCGGGCTCAAAATACACACACATTTACAAAACACAACCACATTGGACAATTCAAAATACACACACCTGACACACACACACCACACCTACACACCCAATCCAATATAAAGCACACACCCACATCACCCGCAAACCCTTACAACCAAAATTCTGAAAGAAGGCCAGAGAGAGAGACTACCAAACACAACACCAGCATCCACAGACACACAACACCATCACTTATACAACATCCACGCACCTCAAACAACACACACCAACACATCCCCTCACACATCACAACAGACAGCACCTCACACATCACCCACACCACATCATGGCACCTCAAAGAAACCCCAGGTTCTTTGAGGAGGAGCTCAGGGTCATGGTGGAGGAAATCGTCCTGGTAGAGCCACAGCTATTCGGATCACAGGTGCAGCAGACGTCCATTGCAAGGAAGATGGAGCTATGGCGGAGAATTGTTGACAGGGTCAACGCAGTGGGACAGTGTTAGAAATTGGGTTTTTGGTTGGCAGTCAGGTTACCCTCTGTCTAAGCAAGAACCCTCACTCTAGTCACACACAATCCATAATTATCCTGTGCCCACCCTCTGGTAGCTTGGCACGAGCAGTCAGGCTAAACTTAGAAGGCAATGTGTAAAGTATTTGTGCAATAAATCATACAATAACACAATATAGCACCACAAAAATACACCACACAGTGTTTAGAAAAAAATATAATATTTATCAGGATAATTGTAGGTCAAAACGAATAAAGATGCAATGTGAAATTGTAGAGATATCACTGAAAAGTGATATAAAGGGGGTCATTCCAACCCTGGCGGTCATCGACCGCCAGGGTGGATGACCACGGAAGCCCGGCCAACAGGCTGGCGGTGCTTCCCTGCCCATTCTGACCGCGGCGGTAAAGCTGCAGTCAGAAAAGGGGATCCAGCGGTTTCCCGACGGATTTCCCCTGTCTGGGCTAAATCTCCATGGCGGCGCTGCAAGCAGCGCCGCCATGGAGATTCCGACCCCCTTCCCGCCACCCTGTTTCTGGCGGTTTTTACCGCCAGGAACAGGATGGCGGAAACGGGTGTCATGGGGCCCCTGGGGGCCCCTGCACTGCCCATGCCACTGGCATGGGCAGTGCAGGGGCCCCCTAACAGGGCCCCAGCATGATTTTCACTGTCTGCATAGCAGACAGTGAAAATCGCGACGGGTGCAACTGCACCCGTCGCACCCCTGCAACACCGCCGGCTCCATTCGGAGCCGGCTTCTATGTTGCAGGGCCTTTCCCGCTGGGCCGGCGGGTGCTCCTTTGGCGGGCGCCCGCCGGCCCAGCGGGAAAGCCAGAATGGCCTAAGCGGTCTTTGGACCAAATGGCGGTGACCGCATGGCGGGCGGCTACCGCCGCCCACCGCGGTCAGAATGACCGCCAAAGTGTCTTAAGTCTTTAAAAAGCAAACAAAGGGGGTCATTCTGACCTCGGCGGTAAAAGGCGCCCACCGCCAGTCAGAAATCCTCCATAATTCCGCTGCGGTCGCGGTAACCCGCCACGGTCATTCTGACCCGCAGCAGCCAAACCTCCGAAAATCCGACAGCCACAACAGACCGCCAGACCAGCGGTCGGCGGAAAAGTGGAGGTGACCAAACCTCCACCGTCACGCCAACAGAAATACGCCCATGCCATTACGACCCACGAATCCACGCGGCGGTCATTCAAACGCGGTTTTCCATTGGCGGTACACACCGCCGCGGTCAGAATACACACAAACGAACAAAACTCAGCCACATTGGCCGATTTGAATTCCACACACCTGATACACATACACACACCACTCCCACACACACAATACAATATAAAACACACACCCACATCACCCACAAACCATCACACAGAGGCACACTACACCATCACCCACACAATATCCACACACAAAACAACACACACCACCACACTCAACACACTTAACTACACATACTCCACCCCACACATCATACACACCACTCCATGGCACCCCAAAGACAGCCCCGCTTCTCAGACGAAGAACTCAGGGTCATGGTGGAGGAAATCGTTCGGGTAGAGCCCCAGCTCTTCGGCACACAGGTCCAATACACCAGCATTGCCCGGAGGACGGAGCTATGGCAGAGGATGGTCGACAGGGTCAACGCTGTGGGACAGCACCCCAGAAATCGGGAAGACATCAGGAAGCGATGGAACGACCTACGGGGGAAGGTGCGTTCCATGGTATCCCGGCACAACATCGCCGTGCAGAAGACTGGCGGAGGACCCCCACCTCAACCCCCACAATTTACAACATGGGAGGAGGAAGTCTTGAACATCCTGCATCCTGACGGCCTCGCAGGAGTCGGCGGAGAAATGGACACTGGTAAGTTGAAGCTTCACTACTGCTTCCCCCCCACCTGCATGCCAAATCATACCCCAACCCTCACCCCCATCCTCGAACCCCACCCTCACCCCCACCCCCATCCTCACCCCCACCCTCACCCTCACCCCCACCACCATCCTCACCCCCACCACCATCCTCACCCCCACCCCCAGCACACCTATTCCCTGCCAATGTCTCACCATCACAACCCACACATCCCAAAACCTAGGCCTGCATGCGTCCACTAAGCATGGACACCCATCACCAAAGCATGCCCAATGCATATACACATCCCCCCCACAAGCCACCCTCACCAAAGCCCCCACACACGAATGCCAGCACTTGGGGACACAGGAACCCACAGATACACCCATATGCCACACATTGAAACTATAACCATACCTCTATACCCCTTCAGGACCCGACCGCCAACACACCGCCACGGAGGGCCCAGAATTCTCCACACCCCCCACCCAAGAGGCCGTCAGCGATGACAGCAGCTCTGTCGACCTGGACACCGATGACCAGCCCGGACCATCGGGGACCTCTGGACAGTCGGTTCCCCTCAGACAGCCACAGGCCACCACAGACCCAAACCCCTCTGGGAACACCAGCACAGCTCCCACCCAGCGGGCCCATGCCTCTGTCTCCAGGGCGCGTCAATCTGCGGTGTGTCTACCACTACAGGGCACCCAGGATAACCCACCACCCCAACAACAACAGGGACCTGGGGGCAGTGGTAGTGGGCACACCGGCCAGGGGGCAGAGGCCCAGGGAAACAGGGCAACTCGGAGGGCAGCTGTGCGACAGGGGGGGGACGGGCCCAGGGAACCCACTCTCCACGAGGTCCTCACCACCATCATGGGAGCATACAACCGCTCCCAGGAGACGATGGCGACGGTACTGGCCCGGTTCCAGGAGATCCAGGTACTGCAGGAGGAACACTATCAGGGGTACAGGGAGGACATCAGAGCCCTCACCTCCACCCTGGTTACCATGGTCGGGCTGCTGCAGGACCTCATCAACACCAGGACGGACACTCAACAACAACAAAGGGCCCCTGCCACTAGCCTGGACCAAGAACAGCCAACCACCTCCGCCGGCGCTAGTGGTCAGGAGGCCCCCGCACAACAGCAGCCCACCAGACCCCCACCTCCTGCAGGAGAAGAACCACCCCGCAAGAGGGCCCTGAGATCTCGCAAGAAGACAGAGTAGGATGTCAAGACCCCCGCCAGCAAAGGATACCACCTGATGTCATCCCACTGTCCCACATTGTCACCCTGTCCATCCTTGAACTGCCCATGCTCCATCTCTCCACAGGCCTCTGGACAATGCACCTGTGTGACTGTTACTCTGGACTCTGCCATGGACATTCCTTCACCATAGCCCCCACCCACTTGAAACCACCCATCCCATTTTGAGCACTTAAATAAACACCCATTTAGCACAAAACTATCTGGAGTCTGGCTGTGATTTCAAAATATTGTAATTGACATGACATTGCAAATATGTCCTTGTACATAGTGAAGTCAACAAACAGCTGCCACAAAGCTGTAGTCCATGGGGAAACGAAGCACAGGACTCATAGTGGGGACCCCAGATCTGAAATAGGGAGGGAAAAGCCACAACTCAGTCATCATACACTGGGGCAAATAGACAGGCAGCAGAGATGCAGGAGAGTAGTTCACATTCACAAAATTATGTTTGAATTGTTACCTGTGTCCTATTGGAAGTACTGTTCAATGATTCTGTCCCTGTTGTCTGTTTCAGCCCCGTCGTCTTCCTCCTCGTCACTCTCCACAGGTTCCACAGCTGCCACTACACCACCGTCTCGACCATCCTCCTGCAGGAAAGGCACCTGGCGGCGCAAAGCCAGGTTGTGAAGCATGCAGCAGGCCACGGTGATGTGACACACCTTCTTAGGTGAGTACATTAGGGATCCACCTGTCATATGCAGGCACCTAAACCTGGCCTTTAGGAGGCCAAAGGTGCGTTCGATCACCCTCCTAGTACGCCCATGGGCCTCATTGTACCGTTCCTCTGCCCTGGTCCGGGGATTCCTTACTGGGGTCAGTAGCCACGACAGGTTGGGGTACCCAGAGTCCCCCAATAGCCATACACGGTGTCTCTCTAGCTGTTCCATCACGTAAGGGATGCTGCTATTCCTCAGGATGAAGGCGTCATGCACTGACCCAGGGAACTTGGCATTTACATGCGAGATGTACTGGTCAGCCAAACACACCACCTGGATGTTCATGGAATGGTAACTTTTTCTGTTCCTGTACACCTGCTCCCTGTCTCTTGGGGGAACCAAAGCCACATGGGTCCCATCAATGGCACCAATGACGTTGGGAATATGTCCAAGGGCGTAGAAATCACCCTTCACTGTAGCCAATTCGCCCACCTCAGGGAAAATGATGTAGCTCCTCACGTATTTCATCAGGGCAGACAACACTCTGGATAACACCTTCGAAAACATGGGCTGAGACATCCCAGAAGCAATTCCCACTGTTGTCTGAAATGACCCACTTGCCAGGAAATGGAGTACTGACAGGACCTGCACCAGAGGGGGAATCCCTGTGGGTTGGCGGATGGGGGACATCAGGTCGGGCTCCAGCTGGGCACACAGTTCATGTATAGTGGCACGGTCAAGCCGGTAGGTCAGGATAATGTGGCGTTCTTCCATTGTCGACAGGTCCACCAGCGGTCGGTACACGCGAGGATTCATCCGTCTCCTCGCCAAACCCAGCGGACGGTGCCTAGGAAGGACAACATGGAGCACACAGTCAAGCAACCCACAGGTACGTACTCACAGCTTGCACAGTAAACGATTCTCTATGCAGTGAATGGCGTGTCTGAGTGGCTATGCAAGGCCTAGGCCTGTGTGACGCAGTTGAAATTGAGCCATGTGGACCCTCGAAATGGCGGCTGCCTGACCTGTGAAGTGTGACAATGGGATGTGAGGTCAATACGCTGGCGTGGCACACCGCGGCGGTCGGCGGGCGAAGACCGCGGCGCGAATCCGCATTGGTTAACATTGAAGCCTATGGGTTTCAGGAGCCAATGGCGAAGGGCGCCGGCGGTGGCGGTACGCACCGCCGCGGTACGCACCGCCGCGGACGTGACCGCCATTTCCTATCTACTTATCCACTTGCGACTTGAACTTTCACAGGAGAGGACCTATACTGCAAGTGTTGCTGTGACCTCGGTCTGGAAGGGACAATGGCTGCTGCGACTGGGGAAAGGGCCCCTTCCTTCACTGGAGAGGAGTTGGAGAAACTTGTGGATGGGGTCCTCCCCCAGTATGCGCTACTCTACGGTCCTCCAGACCAACAAGTGAGTTTAATTCAATATGGATTTGGGGCCACTGGCTGGCTTGGGGGCCTGGCGGGGGGCCTGGCGGGGGGCCTGGCGGGGATGGGGGGCATGTTGGGCCTGGCGGGGGGCCTGGCGGGGATGGGGGGCATGTTGGGCCTGGCAGGGGCCTGGCGGGGGGCCTGGCGGGGATGGGGGGCATGTTGGGCCTGGCGGGGGGCCTGGCAGGGATGGGGGGCATGTTGGGGGGCCTGGCGGGGGGCCTGGCGGGGATGGGGGGCATGTTGGGCCTGGCAGGGGGCCTGGCGGGGGGCCTGGCGGGGATGGGGGGCATGTTGGGCCTGGCGGGGGGCCTGGCGGGGATGGGGGGCATGTTGGGCCTGGCGGGGGGCCTGGCGGGGATGGGGGGCATGTTGGGCCTGGCGGGGGGCCTGGCGGGGGGCCTGGTGGGGATGGGGGCATGTTGGGCCTGGCGGGGGGCCTGGCGGGGATGGGGGGCATGTTGGGCCTGGCGGGGGGCCTGGCGGGGATGGGGGGCATGTTGGGCCTGGCGGGGGGCCTGGCGGGGATGGGGGGCATGTTGGGCCTGGCGGGGGCCTGGCGGGGGGCCTGGCGGGGATGGGGGGCATGTTGGGCCTGGCGGGGGGCCTGGCGGGGGGCCTGGCGGGGATGGGGGGCATGTTGGGCCTGGCGGGGGGCCTGGCGGGGATGGGGGGCATGTTGGGCCTGGCGGGGGGCCTGGCGGGGGGCCTGGCGGGGATGGGGGGCATGTTGGGCCTGGCGGGGGGCCTGGCGGGGGGCCTGGCGGGGATGGGGGGCATGTTGGGCCTGGCGGGGGGCCTGGCGGGGGGCCTGGCGGGGATGGGGGGCGTTGGGCCACTGGCAACGATAATGCAGACAAACTTGAACGTGGTATTTCTCCCTCCCTGTACGTGTCACATAGGTCCGCGCCCATGAGAAGATCGGGATTTGGCGTGCCATCGCCAAGGAAGTCCGGACCCTGGGGGTCCACCATCGACGGGGCACCCACTGCCGCAAGAGGTGGGAGGACATCCGCCGCGGGACCAAGAAAACCGCCGAGTCTCTGCTGGGGATGGCCTCCCAACGTAGGCGGGGTGCCTGCCGTCAACTGACCCCCCTGATGTTCCGGATCCTGGCGGTGGCCTACCCTGATTTGGATGGGCGCGTGAGGGCAGCACAGCAGACACAAGGGGGTGAGTACAAGCATCATCTACTCTGTTGTCGCGCAGTGGAGGTGTCTGGGTGGGGGAGGAGGGCTGTGGTACCCCTAGGCCAGGGCGATATCTGTAGGCTGGGCACCCCCGTAAGCCCCTGTGTCCCCAGCCACCACCCTCAGTAGTGTGTCAGTACAGCCATCCCTGGGCCGTGTCATCCATGGGTGCAGTTGTCAACTCTAGGCGTGTAGGGCATGTTCCACGGAATGCGTAGCGGACCCCAAGTGCGCAACTTAGTGCAGGGGGCATCTGTGTCTGTCATGTCCGCTAACTGTACCGGTGATATATGTACTCAAAATCTCTTTATTTCTCTCTCCCCCCCCCCCCTTTTTGTTTGTCCTTCTGTGCTTGTGTGCATCAGCATCATCAGGCGGAGGAGAAGTGGCATCGGGGCAGGAGGGAGCTGCATCTCACATGGCCCAGGAGGGCCATGCCACAGAGTCTGACTGGACAGTGAGACGGAGGGCGAGGGGAGCTCCACGACGGGGACGACTGGACCCTGCAGCGACACGGACACGTCCTCGGAAGGGAGCTCCCTTGCGGGGGTGGCACCATCCGTGCCCCCCGCCATTACAGGTACAGCCGCCACCCAGCGCACCATCTCCGCCCTCCCAGCAGCCCCTCAGCGTTCGCCCCGTGCCCGCCCTGCCAGGAAGCCGGGCATCTCCTTCGCCCCAGGCACCTCAGGCCCTGCCCCTGTTACCCCCGCTGCCCTCAGTGAGGAGGTCATTGACCTCCTCTGAACGCACATTGTTGGGCAGACTACCCTTTTGAATGCCATCCAGGGGGTGGAGAGGGAGGTTCATCGCAGCAATGCGTACCTGGAGGGCATTCATTCGGGTCAGGCTGCCCATCAGCGATCGTTCCAGGCTCTGGCCTCAGCACTGACGGCAGCCATTGTCCCTGTCTCCTGCCTCCCTCTACTAACTCCCTCCTCCCAGTCTCCTGTTCCTCTGCCTGTCCCACCCACACCATCAGACCAGCCTGCACACACCTCAACACCCAAGAGCAGCTCATCCAAACATAAGCACCACAGATCACGCAGACATTCACACAAGCAACATTCCGATGCAGACATGCCAACAGTCACTACCACCTCTGTGACCCCCACCTCCTTGTCTCCCTCCTCCCTCCCTGTGACGTCTACACTCACACCTTCATTCACCTCACCATCAGCCAGTGTTTCCATCACCAGCATACCCTCCACTCCAGTCCGCACACGTGCAGTCACCACCCCCACTGCCATTTACACGTCCCCTGTGTCCTCTCCCACTGTGTCTGTCACCCCCTCTTCCACACCACACAAACGCAGCCACCCACCCACCCAACAGCCATCCACCTCACGACAGCCTCCCGCTCCTGCACCTGCACCCAAAGACAGCAAACTTGTCTTGCCTACAACCACATCCTCTCCCTCCACTCCCATACCCACTGTACCTACCACTCTCCATTGTCCCAAGAAAATCTATCTCTCTACTGCTACCTTCTTTCCTGACCCTGAGCCCCCCCCTCCTTCTCGTCGGGGTAAAAAGAGCACCTCAGCCACCACCAGCCCTGCAGCCCCCTTGACAAGGGTGCAGGGGTATTGGAGCCCACCAGCCCGCAGGTCTGGATCTTCGCCCAGCAGCAAGGGGACAGCCAGCCCACCCCCTGGGAAGAGGAGCAGAAGGCGGAAGGGCCGCCGCCGGAGCCCGGATTCGATATCCCCCCAGGACACTAGCCAGCCACCGTCAACAGCCACAACCCCAAAGGGAGGAAAGGGCCACAGACTCCCGACTAAGGAAGGAAGGGCAGCAAGGCGGAGAAGTCAGGCAGCAGGCCTGCTGCCCATGGAGGACCCGTCACAGCTGCCCAGGAGGAGCCCGCAACCCCCATAGCCGCTGCCCCAGGAGGAACCGGCACAGCTGCCCCGGGAGAGCCCACCACCCCCATAGCCGCTGCCCAGGGAGGACCCAGCCCAGCTGGCCAGGAGGGCCCCACCACCCACAGCCCAGGTGGGCATTGAAGGAGCACCATCCCCGCTGCCCAGGAGGGCACCACCAGGCAATGAGCAGTTGGCCATAGAATGGCCGCCGTCTCCAGCACCGCTCCGCTGGGGCCCGCCGTCTCAAGACCCGCTGAACTGGGCCCTTCACGGCAAGAACCGCTGAACTGGGCCCTTCAAGGCAAGAACCGCTGAACTGGGCCCTTCACGGCAAGAACCGCTGAACTGGGCCCTTCAAGGCAAGAACCGCTGAACTCGGCCCCGCCGTCTCCAGCACCGCTCCGCTGGGGCCCGCCGTCTCAAGAACCGCTGAACTGGGCCCTTCAAGGCAAGAACCGCTGAACAGGGCCCCGCCGTCTCCAGCACTGCTCCGCTGGGGCCCGCCGTCTCAAGAACCGCTGAACTGGGCCCTTCAAGGCAAGAACCGCTGAACTGGGCCCTTCAAGGCAAGAACCGCTGAACAGGGCCCCGCCGTCTCCAGCACCGCTCCGCTGGGGCCCGCCGTCTCAAGGACCGCTGAACTGGGCCCTTCAAGGCAAGAACCGCTGAACTGGGCCCTTCAAGGCAAGAACCGCTGAACTGGGCCCCGCCGTCTCCAGCACCGCTCCGCTGGGGCCCGCCGTCTCAAGAACCGCTGAACTGGGCCCTTCAAGGCAAGGACCGCTGAACTGGGCCCTTCAAGGCAAGGACCGCTGAACTGGGCCCTTCAAGGCAAGAACCGCTGAACTGGGCCCCGCCGTCTCCAGCACCGCTCCGCTGGGGCCCGCCGTCTCAAGAACCGCTGAACTGGGCCCTTCAAGGCAAGGACCGCTGAACTGGGCCCTTCGAGGCAGGAACCGCTGGCCCTTTGGCGGACGTGGCAGGGCAGGATCTGTCTCGGGCAGGGCTGCAGGATGTCCTCTGGCCAACATGCCTCCTCCAGTGGCAGTGGAGTCTGTTATGGACTGCTTGGACTGTGGCTTTGCTCTCCCCAGGATGGCCCAGTGGGCAGGCCACCCACTGTATGGACTGTATGGACTGTGGCTTTGCTCTCCCCAGGATGGCCCAGTGGGCAGGCCACCCGCTGTATGGACTGTTTGGACTGTGGCTTTGCTCTCCCCAGGATGGCCCAGTGGGCAGGCCACCCGCTGTATGGACTGTATGGACTGTGGCTTTGCTCTCCCCAGGATGGCCCAGAGGGCAGGCCACCCGCTGTATGGACTGTATGGACTGTGGCTTTGCTCTCCCCAGGATGGCCCAGTGGGCAGGCCACCCACTGTATGGACTGTTTGGACTGTGGCTTTGCTCTCCCCAGGAAGGGCCAGTGGTCATGGAGTCCCCTCGTGGATCTGGCGTCGTGTACTCAAGTGGCTGAGGTGCCCCCCCTTCCCTTCCCCCTGAGGTGCCTGTCCTTTTTTCTTTCTGATGCCCCTGCAGTGTTCTCTCCGTGGAGTTCTTGTCGTGGGACTGGGCCTTGCCCCTTTGCTCAGGACCCCTGTGGTCCACGGACAGTGGTTGGACTACATTTAGTAGATGTATATATTTTGTACATAGTTTATTTATTTATTTGGATTACTGCTGTCCATTTTTCAATATATCTGCCCGTTTGAGATCTCTTCTTTTGGTCTTTGCATTATTTCGGAAGGGGGGGGTTTGTGGGTTGTGACAGTGATCTGTGGGAATGCATTGATGTGTGTGTTGTAGTGGGTGTGGGTGGGTGGGTGTGTGCCGGTAATCTTTTCCCTCCCCTGTGTCGTAGGTGCAGTACTCACCGATGTCTTCCGCGCCACCGGGCGTGCTCCTGGTACAGGAGCAGGTATAGGAGTGCGGGGATGACCTGCAACTCGGGTTCCATACTGCCGGAATCTCGCGTGGTGTATGTGGAGGTGAGCGTTTTCCCGTTCGTAGTCTGTTTCCGCCGTGTTTTTATCGGCGGTGCTCCCGCCCCGGAAAAGGTGGCGGATTGGTGGGTCGTGATAGGGTGGGCGGTACATTGTCTGCCGCCTGGCTGTTGGCGGGGACCGCCGCGCTGTTTGTTTGTTCCGCCGTGGCGGGCGGAGTGTTAATGCGGCGGGCTGTGTTGGCGGTTCCCGCCAGGGTCAGAATTGCATATTTTGGACCGCCGGCCTGTTGGCGGGTTGGCCGCCGCTTTATCACCGACCGCCAGGGTCAGAATGAGGGCCAAAGTCTCTTTCAAGCACAAAGTACCTAGTTTAAAGTGGAAAATCTCCGCAAAGGCCCGCAGAAGAAGAGATATGTGGAAAAATGATGTGTGCGTCGATTTCTCCCCTGCACACACAGACTTGCGTTGTTATTTTTCACACGGGGAAGTTGTGCGTCGTTTTCCGGCGCGCGGACAGTCTCTTTCTGTGGGTCGCGGGATTACCAGATGTCCCGGGGTCTGTGCGTCGATTCTTCGGCTTCTTTTCCGGCTACGCGTCGTTCCGGGAGGCTGTGCGTGGAATTCTCGTTCTCACGGCAGCCGTTGCGTCGATTTCCCCTCTGGAAGTCGGGCGGCGTTGTCCTTGCGAGGCCGTGCGTCGAATTTCCGGTCGCCCAGAAGGTGTTGCGTCGATCAGCGTCGGTGTGTGCCAATTTTCTCGCCGCGGAGCAAGCTGTGCGTTGAAATTTTCGGCGCACGAAGAGTCCAAATGAAAAAGAGAAGTCTTTTTGGTCCTGAGACTTCAGGGAACAGGAGGCAAGCTCTATCCAAGCCCTTGGAGAGCACTTTTACAGCCAGACAAGAGTTCAGCAAGGCAGCAGGCCAACAGCAAGGCAGCAGACCTTTGTAGAAAGCAGTCAGGTGAGTCCTTTAGGCAGCCAGGCAGTTCTTCTTGGCAGGATCCAGGTTCTGGTTCAGGTTTCTTCTCCAGCAAGTGTCTGATGAGGTAGGGCAGAGGCCCTGTTTTATACCCAAATGTGCCTTTGAAGTGGGGGAGACTTCAAAGAGTGGCTAAGAAGTGCACCAGGTCCCCTTTTAGTTCAATCCTGTCTGCCAGGGTCCCAGTAGGGGATGGTGTGGCAGTCCTTTGTGTGAGAGCAGGCCCTCCACCCTCCCAGCCCGGGAAGACCCATTCAAAATGCAGATGTATGCAAGTGAGGCTGAGTACCCTGTGTTTGGGGTGTGTCTGAGTGAATGCACAAGGAGCTGTCAGCTAAGCCCAGCCAGACGTGGATTGTAAGGCACAGAAAGATTTAAGTGCAAAGAAATGCTCACTTTCTAAAAGTGGCATTTCTAGAATAGTAATATTAAATCCAACTTCACCAGTCAGCGGGATTTGGTATTACCATTCTGGCCATACTAAATATGACCTTCCTACTCCTTTCAGATCAGCAGCTACCACTTCAATACTGTATGAGGGTAGCCCCAATGTTAGCCTATGAAGGGAGCAGGCCTCACAGTAGTGTAAAAACGAATTTAGGAGTTTTACACTACCAGGACACGTAAACTACACAGGTACATGTCCTGCCTTTCACTCACACAGCACCCTGCTCTAGGGGTTACCTAGGGCACACATTAGAGGTGACTTATATGTGGAGAAAGGGGAAGTTTAGGCTTGGCAAATACTTTTAAATGCCAAGTCGAGGTGACAGTGAAACTGCACACACAGGCCTTGCAATGGCAGGCCTGAGACAAGGTAAAGGGGCTACTTAAGTGGATGGTACAACCAGTGCTGCAGGCCCACTAGTAGCATTTAATCTACAGGCCCTAGGCACCTATAGTGCACATTACTAGGGACTTATTAGTAAATTAAATAGTCCAATCAGGTACGATCCAAGGTTACCATGTTTAAAGGGAGAGAGCATATGCACTTTAGCACTGGTTAGCAGTGGTAAAGTGCGCAGAGTCTAAAAGCCAGCAAAAACAGTGTCCAAAAAGTGGAGGGAGGCAGGCAAAATGTTAGGGTCGACCACCCTAAGGCTGTCAGGTCTAACAGACAGCATCCAAGAACACGGGATGACATCAGGAAGCGGTGGAACGACCTACGGGGGAAGGTACATTCCGCGGTATCAGGACACCAGATTGCAGTACAGAGGACTGGCGGTGGACCCCCCCTCCTCCTCCACAAGTAACAACATGGGAGGAGCAAGTCTTGGCAATAATGCATCCTGAGGGCCTCGCATGAGTTGCAGTAGGACTGGACTCTGGTAAGTCAAAACTTTACTACTCTATCCCCCCCACCCCAGCTGCATGCCATCACATACTCCCACCGTCACCCTCACACCCATCACCCCCACAACCCACAGATACCCCACTAACACAACCCACACATCCCAAAATCAAGCCCTGCATGTAACACCAATGCATGGACACCCATCAACAATGCATGTCCAGTAGAGAGACTCACTCATGCCCCAAAACCACCAATCACACAAGGGCCACGGCAATAATGCAAGCACAGGAGTGGAGGGTACCTCAACCATTGCACAAGACGGCACACAAGATACTAACATTATGCTTTCACACCCCAACAGGACCCATACCCAACGTCACCGGACCGGAGGTGCCAGACATATCCAGTCCCCCCACAGAAGAGGCCCACAGTAATGACAGCAGCTCTGCACACCTGGATCAAGATGACCAGCCCGGCCCATTAGGGACCTCGGGACAGTTGGTTCCCCTGACACAGTCACAAACCACCACTGAACCTCCCCCCACGAAACACCACCATAGCACCCACACAGTGGGCCCATCCCTCTGTCCCCAGGACATGTCAATCAGCAGTGTGTACACCACTACAGGGAACCCAGGCAACCCCACTAACACAGGACGATCAGGGACCTGGGGGCAGTGGGCACACAGTTCAGGGGACAGAGGCACAGGATAACAGGGAAGCTGGGAGGACTGTTGTGCGACGGGGAGGACAGGCGGAGGGAACCCACTCTCCACAAGGCACTTTCCAACATCATGGGAGCTTACCACCATTCCCAGGAGACCATGGGCACAGTACTGGCCAAGTTTCAGGAGACCTAGCGGCTGCAGGAGGAACACTACCTGGGGATCAGGGAGCACTTGAAGTCCATCATGACCACCCTGGTCACCATTGCAGGGGTGCTCACAGAACTTGTCAACACCGGGAGGGACACAGTGGCACACAAACGGGCCCCTTACACAAGCCTAGACGATGAACAGCCCTCCACCTCTGCCGGCGCTAGTGGACAGGAGGCACCGCCACAGGAACAACAGGCCGCCAGCACCCCACCCCCTGCAGAAGGAGAACAACCCCGCAAATGGTCCCTGAGATCCAGGAACAAGATAGCGAGCATTGCCAAGATCCCCACCAGGAAATAAGACCCCCCTGAATGTCACCCTTCTGTCCCACTCTATTACCCTGTCCACCTTAAACTGCCATTACTCCACTTCCTATGCCCCCTTGGACAATGCACCTGTGATACTAATAGACTGGACTCTGCCATGGACATTCCTCCACCATCACCCCAGCCCATATCACACCCCCCTCCACTTATTTGCACAGAAATAAACACAGTTGAATCACAAAACAATCTGGAGTCTGTGTGCTTTCACTAATGTGTAATTGGAAAACCTCAAGAATATAGCAATGTCAATGTACTTATTCGCATACCAATGTAACACAGCTGTAGGACAGCAGTAAACATAGCAGAGGGCACAAAGTGGGACCCAGATTGGTGAAATGGAAAGGCAAAGTAACAAGTCAGAGTCCATACACTGAGTGAAAATGACAGACTTATGCTAGCTCCAACACAGGTATGAGATGTGAGAAGCAGTTACATCTTCTTACCTGTGTCTAAATGGAAGTATTGCATGATGATGTTGTTTCTGTTGTCGACATCTCCTTCTTCTGCCTCCTCTTCTTCACTGTCCACAGGCTCCACAGCTGTCACAAGACCACCATCTGGCCCATCCTCCTGCAGAAAAGGCTCCTGCGTCGCAAAGGCAGGTTGTGCAGCATACAGCAGGCCATGATTATCTGGCACACCTTCTTCGGTGAGTAGTATAGGGAGCCACCTGTAAGATGGAGGCACCGAAATCTGGCCTTCAGGAGGCCGATGATGCGTTCTATAATCGTCCTAGGTCGCCCATGTGCCTCATTGTAGCGTTCCTCTACCCTTGTCCTGGGATTCCTCACTGGGGTCAGTAGCCATGACAGGTTGGGGTAACCAGAGTCACCTGCAAATGTTGAGGGACAAGTGTTAAACAGACTCTAACCCTCAGGGACAACCCCATCTCTAGACACCTATGTCAACTGTGTTGAGTCCTTGGGCTCACGTCTTAGCCACACACAGTGCCTCAGAAGTTGCCCCATCACATGAGGGATGCTGCTATTCCTCAAAATGTAAGCATCATGCACAGAACCAGGATACTTGGCATTCACATGGGAGATGTACTGGTCTGCCAAACAGACCATCTGCACATTCATGGAATGGTAGCTTTTCTGGTTTCTGTATACCTGTTAATTCCTGCGGGGGAGGACAAATGCTACATGTGTACCACCAATGGCACCAATGATGTTGGGGATATGTCCCAGGGCATAGAAGTCACCTTTCACTGTGGGCAAATCCTCCACCTGAGGGAAAATGATGTAGCTGCGCATGTGTTTCAGCAGGTCAGATAACACTCAGGACAACACGTTAGAGAACATTGGCTGGGACATCCCTGATGCCATGGCCACTGTTGTTTGAAAGTACCCACTGGCCAGGAAATGGAGTACAGACAGAACCTGCGCTAGAGGGGGGATTCCTGTGGGATGGCGGATAGCTGAAATCAGGTCTGGCTCCAGTTGGGCACATAGGGGGTTATTCCAACTTTGGAGGAGGTGGTAATCCGTCCCAAATGTGACGGATTTACCACCAGCCGTATTATGAGTTCCATAGGATATAATGGACTCGTTATACGGCTGGTGGTATATCCGTCACTTTACCGTCACTTTTGGGACGGATTACCACTTCCTCCAAAGTTGGAATAACCCCCATAGTTCCTGGATTGTTGCACGATCAAATCTGTATGTGAGAATGATGTGTCTCTCTTCCATTGTCGACAGGTCCACCAGCGGTCTGTACACCGTAGGATGCCGCCATCTCATCACCTGCCCCAGCAGATGTGCCCTATGGAGGAGAACAGCAAGCAGAGGGGCATCCAACACTTAGGTATCACAATGTGTCATTTGCTAAAACGTAGAGAACTTACAATGTGCCGGTATCTGTCTGTATTCCAGGCCTAGATAAGGTGTGACATCGTTTTTTTTTCATCCCATGTGGCCCCGTCAAATGGCGGCTGCCTGACCTGTAAGGTGGGACAAGGGGAAATGAGGTAATTGCGCTGGCGTTGTACACCGTCGCGGTGGGCGGTCGAAGACCGTGGCGCAATTCAGCATTGGTTAACCATGGGTCCCAGGAGCCAATGCCGATGTACGCCGGCGGTGACGGTATACACCACCACGGATGTGGCCACCATTTTCTTACTGTTCACTCACTCGATACCTGACCTTCAACAGGAGAGGACCTACACTGCAAGTGCTGCTGTAACCTGTGTCTGGAAGCGACGATGGCTACAGTGTCTGGGGAAAGGGCCCCTGCCTTCAATTCGGAGGAGTTGGAGAAACTGGTGGATGGGGTCCTCCCCCAGTACACATAACTGTATGGTCCTCCAGACAAACAGGTGAGTACACTGTGAACATGATGGATGGGACATGAATGTATGGAGTGGGGTGGATGGAAGATACAGGGGGGTGGGCTGAGGCCAGCATGTGAAGATGGTCAGTGTATGTTTTTCTGGGCCAGGGTGGGAAGTTGTGCAAATAAGTAAGAAGAACCAGACTGGAGAGTAAAATCCATTATTACTTCACTTTTCCTCTAGGTCAGCGCCCACCAGAAGAAGGGTATTTGGCGTGCCATCGCAAAGGACGTTCGGACCCTGGGGGTCTACCATAGACGGAGCACCCACTGCCGTAAAAGATGGGAGGACCTGCGCCGCTAGAGCAAGAAGATGGCGGAGGCCCAGCTGGGGGTGGCCTTCCATACGTGGAAGGGGTGCCCGTCGCACCATGACCCCCCTGATGTACCGGATCCTGGCAGTAGCCTATCCGGAGTTGGATGGGCGCTTGAGGGCATCACAGCAGCCACAAGGTGTGAGTACACTCTAATACAGCTTACTCTTTATGAGGTGTCTGGGTGGTCGAAGTGCACTGTGGGTTCCCCTAGGCCAGGGTGAACTTGGTAGGCTGGGTCCCTTGTTAGGCAGGCTCTGTGGCACACCAACCCCACTACTGGTAATAGCCAGCTACACATAGTCAGGCTCCTGTGACTTCCAGGTGTGCAGCAATTGGGCTTAGGCCTCGTCCCCCATGGGCATGTGAATTTGCTAGGAACTTTTAGTGCATGGCTTAGTGCATAGGGCTGTTCCCTGTGTGTTGTGTCTGCCAACGGTAGTGGTGTTGCATGCACTGAACATGTGTTTTTCTGTCTTACCCCCCCTTTTTGTTTTGTCTCCCTGTTCATGCATGCAATAGCATCATCTGGTGGAGGAGCACTGGCACTGGAGCAGGGGGGAGCTGCAACCCACTTGGCCCTGGAGGGTGAAGCAACAGAGTCTGAAGCTACCAGTGGGACAGAGGGCGAGGGGAGCTCCACGACGGGGACAGGATCATACACCAGCAACAGCGACTCCTCCTCTGATGGGAGCTCCCTTGCAGTGACAGGCCCCTCTGTGCCCACTGCATCAACAGGTACAACCGCCACCCCCTACCAGCACCACCCTCCCAGCAGCCCCTCAGCGTGTGTCCTGTGCCCACTCAGCCAGGAGGGTGGGCATCTCCTTCATCCCAGGCACCTCAGGCCCTGCCCCAATCAGCCCTGCTGCCCTCAGTGAGGAGGCTACTAACCTCCTGAGATCCCTCACTGTTGGGCAATCCACCATTTGGGTGTTGAGAGGCATTTGCAACAAACAAATGCATACCTGGAGGGCATTCATTCTGGGCAGGCAGCCCAACAGAGAGCATTTTAGGCTCTGGCCTCAGCACTGATGGCAGCCATTGTCCATGTGTCCAGCCTCCCCACTCCAACTTCCTCCACCCCGACCCAATCCCCTGTACCTCAGCCTATCCCAAGCACACCATCAGACCAGCATGCACACTCATCAACACACAAGAGTGGGCATGGCAAACATAAGCACCACACATCCCACAAGCACTCACACAAGCACCATCCCCATGCAGACACAGCAACATCCACTGCCTCCACTGTGTCCCCCTCCTCCACATCCTCCTCCTCCCTCTCTGTCTCGTCTCCACTCACACCTGCATGCACTACATCCTCAGCCACTACTTCTATCACCAGCACGCCCATCACCACACACTGCTCACGTGCAATCACCATCCCCACTACCATGCACACATCCCCAGTGTCCTCTCCCAGTGTGTCTGTGAGCCTGTCAACAGCAGTACAGTGCGCGCTCTACGGGCATCTAGAATGCAAAAACCCAACTCTTGCAAGATAAAGTAATTTATGCATTGTGATGATATGTTATTGTTTAACCTTTTGCATTGCAGAATTCCATCCAAAAGATTAATTTTTAAGGTGCTTATAAATACTGTACATTTACAATGCATTGCTGCAGACATTCGGAGTGTGTTAGGGTGTGGTCCCTTTCCAGGGCCTTCTGGAGACTTTCCCTACAACATGCCTGGGTGTGGTTCTAGGCTGGGCCAAGACTCTATAAAAGAGAGTCAGCCCAACTTCCAGTGCTCACTATTCAGAGGTCCTGGTGCAGAGCAGCAGCTTCTTCCTGAGCTCCTGTCCCGGGGCCTATTTGGATTTTCCAGTCTTCTGCACTAATCTCTCATTGGTGATCACTGTTTCCAGGCGGTAAGACGGTGTTTGGACATTTCCCAACACCGTAATTGAGAATCTTCATACTCTTGATTTTAATTCTTAAATGAATAACAGATTACTTGTGCGCTGCCATTTTTTGACATTTGTATGGTGGTTTGCAAATAGGGAGGACGCGCAATTTATTCCATAAAGATTTGACTTCGTTATTACATTATTGTTCACTGCGTGCTGATATTTCTTGACATTTACATGGTGGCATTCGAATCGGCGAAACGCGCGATTCACTTCTCGTGTGTAATTCATGCTGTTCATTGTGCGCTACCATTTTCTGGCATTTACATGGTGGCATTCGAATCGGCAACACGCACGATTCTTTCCTTGAGTGTTTTTTCATGTTATTCATTGTGCGCTACCATTTCTTGGCTTTTGTATGGTGGCGTTTGAATCGGCAAGACGCGCAATTCTTTCCTCGTGTATAAATAATGTAAGTTACTGTGCGCTACCATTCTAAGACATTTTCTTGGTAGCATTTCAAGTTGACACGTCGCATGATTTATTCCTTGAATCTACGTTGTGTGATTTCATGGTGCACAAACCCTTATGGTGTTTAATACTCATATAAAAATCTGCAATGTGCGCAATTTACTTCCCAATGTTTTTTCTGAGATGAACACGACAATACCAGAGTTCTAGATGTAATGCTGTGTGTTCCTGATATGTATTCCTAAAAGGAGATTCATATGGTTGTTTAGAAATTGCTCAGAGTGTTTCCTGATTCTCATGCTAAAGAAAGTACTTGAATCTGAAAGTCCTATTTAACTTTTCCTGTTTCCTCCTCAGGTATTCGGTCATCTAAAGCCTAGTCAGTTTTAGGATTATTCTAGGGTTGTTCATGTTTTTTTGGAAAAGACGAAGCTTAGAGTTGTAGCATGGTACTGATTTCATGAGATGTAATTTTGATGTTGTGTTTTAACCTTTTGCTTCCTACAGGTCTCCTTCCCAGCTGTTCCCGTCCTAATCCCCTTTTCCCCCCTTGGACTCTCTTAGACTCTGTGATAAATCTAATCAGAGTATTGGAGCTGTCTTGTGGTGGAAGTGTTGGGAACGTGCACGGACCCCGAGGATCTGGTGACTCTGACAGAACCCTCCTCCCAAAGTACACAAACGCAGACACACACCCACCCAACAGCCATCCACCTCACAACAGCCTCCGGCCCATGCACCTTCACCCAAATTCAACAAACGTACACCTCCTACAACTACTACCTCTTCCTCCACTCCCCAACCCCCTCCATCTTCCCGTCCCAGTGTGTCTAAGAAGCTTTTCCTGGCTATCATTGACCTTTTCCCTATACCTCCCCCCGTCCTTCCCCTAGGGCCAGGCTTTCCACGTCCCAGCCCAGCACCTCAGCCACCAAATCCCCAGGCACAGTGGTGCCAGCAACTGTGGGGTCATAGAGTGTGCCACCCATCAGGGCTGCCAGTGTGCCACCTTGCGAGGGCAAGGACATTCCACCACCAGCCAATGTGAAGAAGGTGCCCACATCCCGGAGGGAGAAGCCGCACCTACCAGCCACCAAGGGCTCGGCCAAAACAAAAGGGGACAGTGGCAAGACACCTGCGGCACCATCAAAGGTGGGGAAGGGTCAAAAGCAGAAGAGCAGGTCAGGACAGGGCACAGTGGCACCGACTGAGGGACTAGTGTCACCCCTTCTGTCAACGACTACACCAACCTGTATGGCGGCGAACACCGCAACCTGCACCGCCACCAGCACTACCACCTGTACCGCCACCAGCACCGCCACCTGCACCGCCACCAGCACCGCCACCTGCACGTCTGCAGCCTTAGCAACAGTCCCCAACATCTTCCCCAGTGGGCAGCCGTCCGAGGCTGCAGGAGACGTCCTGCTGTATTCCTCAACGGGTGCTCACACATGAACCACCGCCAGCACCGCCGCCACAGACACTGCCGCAAGCACCACCACCAGCCCCGTGATGTGCTCGGACAGTGGCACCACAACTGACATGGCTACCATCCCCAGTGGGCAGCCATCCGAGGCTGAAGGAGACTTCCTGGACTCTCCCCAGCTTCCATGAGGCATGACTCTCATCACTGTTTACACCTGCAGGTGGAAGGCGAAGCCGCAGCAGGGTGGGGTATGTCTCTGCCTCCATGGCGTATCAGGCTACTTGTTCCTAGGCAATCTCGTGGCACACACACCCAGGTGAGGGAATGGGACCTGCCACACTGCATGTGGAGCACTCTGGGCACAATGCCCCCTCCAGAACCAGTGGAGAAAAGCATCCACTACCTCAGTCCTTGGCAGGATGAAGCACTCTGGGAACAATGCCCCCTCCAGAACCAGTGGAGAAAAGCATCCACTACCTCAGTCCTTGGCAGGATGAAGTACTCTTGGCACAATGCCCCCTCCAGAACCAGTGTAGAATCACATCCACTACCTCAGTCCTTGGCAGGATGGAGCACTCTGGGCACAATGCCCCCTCCAGAACCAGGGGAGAAAAGCATCCACTAACTCAGTCCTTGGTAGGGTGAAGCACTCTGGGCACAATGCCCCCTCCAGAACCAGTGCAGAAAATCATCCACTACCTCAGTCCTTGGCAGGATGAAGGACTCTGGGCACAATGCCTCCTCCAGAACCAGTGGAGAATCACATCCACTACCTCAGTCCTTGGCAGGATGAAGCACTCTGGGCACAATGCCCCCTCCAGAACCAGTGGAGGAAAGCATCCACTACCTCAGTCCTTGGCAGGATTAAGCACTCTGGGCACAAGGACCCCTCCAGAACCAGTTGAGACTGTTATCCACTTGAGAGACTGTGGCTTTGCACTCCCCAGGATAAAGCAGTGGGGAAACCACCCACTGGAAAGACTTGAGAGACTGTGACTTTGTACTCCCCAGGATAAAGCAGTAGGCAAACCACTCACTGGAAAGACTTGAGAGACTGGCTTTGCACTCCCCAGGATACAGCAGTGGGCAAACCACCCACTGGAAAGACTTTAGAGATTGTGGCTTTGCACTCATCAGGATAAAGCAGTGGGCAAACCACCCACTGGAAAGACTTGAAAGACTTTGGCTTTGCACTCCGCAGGATACAGCAATGGGCATAGAGCCCCCTCGAGGAGCAGTGGCATCGTGCGTTCATCCGGCTGAGGTGCCCCCCTCCCCTTCCCCCTAAGGTGCCTGTTTATTTTCGATCTGATGCCCCTGCAGTGTTCTCTCCGTTTCGAGTCAGGTATCTTGTGTAGGCTTCGCCCATGAATTTTGGGACCACTGGTCCACGGACAATGATCGGTACACTATCTGGACTTGTGTAGTTGGTGTGCATATTTGTATATACTGATTTTTAAACTTTCACTATCTTATTTTTCATGATTACAATCGTTACAATCATTTCATTTTGCGTTCTTCCAGGGGGTGGGGGGTGTATATGTAATGTTGCTGCATGTATTTGTGTGTATGGTGTTGTGGGTGAGGGTGGGGGTGGGGGAATTGCATGTTACGTGTGTGTGTCACTCTCTTTTCCATCCCCGTGTTTTAGGTGCAGTACTCACCGTGGTCTTCGACCGTGTCTGTCCTGCTCCTGATACAGCAGGAGGAAGGCCAGCATGGGCAGTACGTGTAACTCGGGCTCCCTGGCGTCCTGGTTCCTCGTTGGGTGTTGGGAGGTGAGTGGTTTCCCTTCTGTGCACTGTTTCTGCTGTGTTTTTGATAGCGTTGGTTCCGCCCCGGAAAAGGTGCCGGATAGGCCTCCTCTAACACAGTGAGCGGTACTTTGTCCTCCGCCTGTCTGTTGGCGGTTACCGCCGCGGTGTTTGTTTTTACCGCTGTGGCGGTCAGAGTGTTAAAGTGGCTGTTTCTTTTGGCGGTTTCGGCCATGGTCGTGATTCCATTTTTTTTTTCCCGCCGGCCTGTTGGCGGTATTACCGGTGCTTTACCACCGTCCGTCAGGTTTGTAATGAGGGCCATAATCTCTTAATAATAATAATAAGCTTTATTCGGTCATTGAGGCCATCAAAGCATAAAGAAATACAATAATAACAAAGTATAAGAGCAAGCAAAAAGATAAAATTGACTTAATATCACAATGTACATATACATGGTTTAAAACATAAAGGTAAAAATACAACCCTTTCTTCATACCTTCTAAATCCTAAAAAGTATTAACAAGGAATAAAAAATGTATTTCAATGAGTGATGTCGTATACGCCAGGCTGTCGCAAGGAACTTGCTGACAGCATGGATAACATTTATGGAAGTATCACTCTTTAAGAGCCTAATAGCTGTAAAACATTGTCTCAAACACAGGTTTCGGCAAGTTGCACGGATCCATTTTGCTCTGGGAGTTGTATAGGCAGGGCAAAAGAACATAAAGGTGGTCATTACAACCCTGGCGGACGGTGTTAAAGTGGCGGTAAGACCGCCAACAGGCCGGCGGTAAAAAATTTACAATTACGACCGTGGCAGAAACCGCCAACAAAGACAGCCACTTTAACACTCCGACCGTCACGGCGGTACAAACAAACAGCGCGCCAGTCACCATCTCACAAGTCTATACAATGGGTGGTCTGCCCACTGTTCAATCCTGGGGAGTGCAAAGCCACAGTCTCACAAGTCTATACAGTGGGTGGTCTGCCCACTGCTGTATCCTGGGGAGTGCAAAGCCACAGTCTCACAAGTCTATACAGTGGGTAGTCTGCCCACTGTTCAATCCTGGGGAGTGCAAAACCACAGTCTCACAAGTCTCTCAAGTGGGTTCACTGCCCACTGCTTGGTCCTTGGTCATGCAAAGCCACAATCTCACAAGTCTATACAGTGGGTGGTCTGCCCACTGTTCAATCCTGGGGAGTGCAAAGCCACAGTCTCACAAGTGGATGACAGTCTCCACTGGTTCTGGAGGGGGACTGGTGCCCAGAGTGCTTCATCCTGTTAAGAACAGAGGTAGTGGATGGATCTCTCCATTGGTTCTGGAGGGGGACTGGTGCCCAGAGTGCTTCATCCTGTTAAGGAAAGAGGTAGTGGATGGATCTCTCCACTGGTTCTGGAGGGGGGCTGGTGCCCAGAGTGCTTCATCCTGTTAAGGACAGAGGTAGTGGATGACAGTTCCCACTGGCTCTGGAGGGGGTCTGGTGCCCAGAGTGCATCATTCACCCCGTGACGGACCCAATTGCGTCAGTGCCCCTGCCGCTCATGGGCTAGCGGTGCTTCAGATGGCGGTGCCCTGTTCAGCGGTGCTTCAGATGGCGGTGTCCTGTTCAGCGGTGCTTCAGATGGCGGTGCCCTGTTCAGCGGTGCTTCACATGGTGGTCTACATTGCAGGGTCACAGCTGCTGGCAGTCCTTCATGGCCCAACGGGCCTTTTGCTGGCGTTCCTTCATGGCCCAGCTGGGCTGTTGCTGGCGGTGGCCTCCTGGGCAGCTGGGCTGGGGCTGGCGGTGGCCTCTTGGGCAGCTGGGCTGGCGGTGGCCTCCTGGGCAGCTGGGCTGGGGCTGGCGGTGGCCTCCTGGGCAGCTGGGCTGGGGCTGGCGGTGGTCTCCTGGGCAGCGGGGATGATGGCGGTCTTCTCCGCCATGCTGCTCTTGACAGACTTGCCGGGTTTCTTGTGGCCCTTCCCCACCTTGGAAGGTGTCACAGCTGACTCCACACTCCCAACGGGACCCCTGGGAGCGGCTTTGGTGGCTGGAGTCTTCCCCCTCTCCTGCCGGGCACTGGCCAACTTCTGATGCTTCACAGGTGGGGGACTGTCTGTGCTATGGCTCCGTGCCACACTGGCTGCCCTGGTGGCCGGTGCACTCCATATTCCGGCGAATACAGGCACCGCTGGTCCCGCAGATGTTGTGGCTGAGGTGCTACTTCGGGACCTATGAGATGGACGGGGTGGGGGAGGTGTGGGAAAGAGGTCAAGGGTGGACAGGAAAAGTTTTTTGGACACACTGGGACGGGCAGCTGGAGGGGGTTTGGGAGTGGAGGAAGAGGTGGTGGCTGTAGGAGGTGTACATTTGGTGACTTTGGGTGAAGGTGCATGTGCTGGAGGCTGTCGTGAGGTGGATGGCTGTTGGGTGGGTGTGTGCCTGCGTTTGTGTATCTTGGGAGGGGGCATCACAGACACGCTGGGAGAGGACACAGGGGACGTGTGAATGGTAGTGGGGTGGTGTCTGCACGTGAGCGGGGTGTGGTAGTGGGTGTGCTATAGAGAGACGTAGTGGCTGTAGAGGTAGTGCATGCAGGTGTGAGTGTAGACGAGACTGGAAGGGAGGAGGGAGACGAGGAGGAGGGGGACACAGTGGAGGCAGTGGATGTTGGTGTGTGATGCTTGCGTGAGTGCCTGTGGGATGTGTGGTGCTTATGTTTGCTAGAGCTACCCTTGTGTGTTGACGTGTGTGCATGTTGTTCTGTAGGTGTGCTTGGGATAGGCAGAGGTAAGGGGGTTGGGTCAGGGTGGAGGAAGTTGGAGGGGGAGGCTAGAGACGGGGACAATGGCTGCCATCAGTGCTGAGACCAGAGTTAGAAAAGCTCGGTGAAGGGCAGCCTGACCAGAATGAATGCCCTCCAGGAATGCATTTGTTTGTTGCAACTGCCTCTCCACACCCTGGATGGCATTCAAAATGGTAGACTGCCCAACAGTGAGGGACCTGAGGAGGTCAATGGCCTCCTCACTGAGGGCATCAGGGGTGACTGGGGCAGGGCCTGAGGTGTCTGGGGCGAAGGTGATGCCCACCCTCCTGGGTGAGCGGGCACGGGGCAAAGGCTGAGGGGCTGCTGGGAGGGCGGTGCTGGTAGGGGGGGTGGCGGCTGCACCTGTAGATGCGGGGGGCACAGATGTTGCCGCCACCACAAGGGAGCTCCCATCAGAGGACGAGTCCGTGTCGCTGGTCTCAGCTCCTGATCCCGCCGTGGAGCTCCCCTCGCCCTCCGTCCCACTGGTGAATTCTGACTCCGTAGTGTCGCCCTCCAGGGCCATGTGGGATGCAGCTCCCTCATGCTCCGGTGCCACTGCTCCTCTGCCTGATGATGCTAATGCACACAAGAACAGGGAGACCCAAAAAAGGTGGGGGAAGACAGAAGAAAGACAGGTTGAGTGCATGCATTACCGCTACCGTTGGCGGACACGACAGACAAAGAAGCCCCCTGCACTACGCTGCGCTCTTGGGCTCTACTGTTCAATTCCTGGGAAATGGCCTACAAGGCTATGGACGACATCTGCACACATAGATGTCACAGGGGCATGAATAGCTGAACTTGGCACTCTATAGAGGTGGGGTGGGGTGCCACATGGCCTGCCTTACGGAGGGGCCTTGCCTACGGAACTCGTCATGGCCTAGGGAAACCCACAGCCCACCTTCCCCACCCAGACACCTCATAATGCGCGCAAAGTCAGCTGAATGAGAGTGTACTCACCCCCTTGTGTCTGCTGTGATGCCCTCAAGCGCCCATCAAACTCCGGTTAGGCCACCGCCAGGATCCTGAACATCAGGGGGGTCATGGTGCGACGGGCACCCCTCCCACGTTGGGAGGCCATCCCCAGCTGAGCCTCCGCCGTCTTCTTGCTCCAGCGGCGAATGTCCTCCCATCTTTTACAGCAGTGGGTGTTCCGTCTGTGGTAGTCCACCAGGGTCCGGACGTCGTTGGCGATGGCATGCCAAATATCTTTCTTCTGGTGGGCGCTGACCTACATAAATTGTACAGTGGAAAAAGAGAAGTTATTACCAACTGCACCGTCAAACTGATTGGCCCCCATCCCTACCCTTGCCATGTGGCACATGCATTCACCGTCTTTCATGCACGCAGCACTCTGCCCCCTTCCTTCTTACACCCAGCCCTCTCCACACAGGCATAGCCCATACAACATGCTCCCTGTGTACTTACCTGTTTGTCTGGAGGACCGTAGAGTAGCTTGTACTGAGGGAGGACCCCATCAACAAGTGTGAAGGCAGGGGCCCTTTCCCTAGACACTCGAGTCATTGTCTCTTCCAGACTGAGGTCACAGCAGCACTTGCAGTGTAGGTCCTCTCCTGTCGAAGATCAGGTATCGAGTGATTGAACAGATAGAAAATGGCAGTCACGTCCGCGGCGGTGCGTACCGTCACCGCCGGCGTACATCGCCATTGGCTCCTGGGACCCATAGGGTCCAATGTTAACCAATGCAGCATTGCGCCGCGGTCTTCGACTGCCTACCGCGACGGTGTACAACGCCAGTGCAGTTACCTCACATCCCATTGTCCCACTTTACAGGTCAGGTAGCCGCCATTTCAGGGGCCCACATGGCTTCATTTTCAACTGCGTTACACAGACCTAGGCCTAGACTCAACACACATACAGGCCACCTTTTGTATATGAATAGTGTTCTGTGTAAACCGTGGGTACGTTCCTCTGAGTTGTTTGACTCTGTGCTCGCTGTTGTCCTTCATAGGCACTGACCGCTGGGACATGTGAAGAGATGGCAGCATCCTCCGGTGTACCGACCGTTGGTGGACCTGTCGACAATGGAGGAGCGACATTTGATTATCACATACAGGCTTGACCATGCCAGAATCCAGGAACTGGGTTCCCAGTTGGAGCCAGACCTGATGTCAGCAATCCGCCATCCCACAGGAATCCCCCCTCAAGTGCAGGTGCTGTCAGTGCTCCATTTCCTTGCAAGTGGCTCATTTCAAACAACAGTGGCCATGGCATCAGGGATGTCCCAGCCTATGTTTTCCAACGTATTGTCCAGAGTGTTGTCTGCCCTTCTGAAACACAAGCGGGGCTACATCGTTTTCCCTCAGGTGGAGGATTTGCCTACAGTGAAAGGTGATTTCTATGCCCTGGGACATATCCCCAACATCATAGGTGCCATTGATGGGACACGTGGCTTTGGTCCCCCCCCCCCACAGGAGTGAACAGGTGTACAGAAACCGGAAGAGTTATCATTCCATGAATGTACAGATGGTATGTTTGGCCAACCAGTACATCTCTCATGTGAATGCCATGTTCCCTGGCTCAGTGACTGACGCCTACATCCTGCCGAATAGCAGCATCCCTTATGTGATGGGTCACATCCAGAGGCACTGTGTGTGGCTATTAGGTGAGCACCTGGAAGCAAGTCAGTGGGAATGGTTGTCTGGGTCTGGGGATATCCCTACAGGTTAGTGTGTGTCTAACAGTTGTCCCTCACCATTTGCAGGTGACTCTGGTTACCCCAACCTGTCATAGCTACTGACCCCATTGAGGAATCCCAGGACAAGGGCAGAGGAACGCTACAATGAGGCCCATGGGCGAACTAGGAGGGTGATCGAGCGGACCATCGGGCTCCTGAAGGCCAGGTTCAGGTGCCTCCATATGACAGGTGGATCCCTATTCTACCCACCAAAGAAGGTGTGCCAGATCATCGTGGCCTGCTGTATGCTTCATAACTTGGCTTTGCGACGACAGGTGCCTTTTCTGCAGGAGGATGGTCCAGATGGCGGTGTTGTGGCAGCTGTGGAGCCTGTGGACAGTGAAGACGAGGAAGCAGAGGAAGAGGACATGCACAACAGGAACTTAGTGATACTGCAATATTTCCAGTGAGACACAGGTAAGAATACAAACCTGCATACTACATGTACTTTAACACTACTACCTCTCTACTGTCTGTCATTTTCACCCAGTGTATGGTCACTGAGTTGTCACTTTCCCTTATGATTTCACAGATGTGGGTCCCACTGTGTAACATCTGCTTAGATTCCTCATGGACTAGAGCTGTGTGACATAGGTATGTTGACATTACTATTTAAAAATACATTTTGTTACTCTGATTGCTAATACACTATTTAAAAATCACAGACAGACTCCAGATCGTTTTGTGCGTTAGGTGTGTTTATTTAAGTGCTCAATATTGGAGGGGGTAGTGAAATGGTGAGGGGTGATGGCGGAGGAATGTCCATGGCAGAGTCCAGTCTATTAGTCTCACATGTGCATTGCCCATATGGGCATAGGAAGTGCAACTGGGGCAGTTAAAGTATGGACAGGGTGACAAAGTGGGACAGTAGGATGACAATCAGGGTGGTCTCATTTCTTGGCGGGGTCTTGGCATCGTGCTCTGTCTTTGTCCTGGATCTCAGGGACCGTTTGTGGGGTGGTTCTCCCTCTGCAGGGGGTGGGGTGCTGGTGTGGTGGTCCTGGGGCGGGGCGTCCTGTCCACTAGCGCCGGCGGAGGTGGTGGGCAGTTCATCGTCCATGCTAATGTCAGGGGCCCCTTGTAGTGCCACAGTGTCCCTCCTGGTGTTCACAAGTTCCTTCAGCACCCCTACGATGGTGCCCAGGGTGGAGCTGATGGTTCTGAGTTCCTCCCTGAAGCCCATATACTGTTCCTCCTGCAGGAGCTGGGTCTCCTGAAACTTGACCAGTACCGTTGCCATCGTCTCCTGGGAGTGGTGGTAGGCTCCCATGATGGAGGAGAGGGCCTTGTGGAGAGTGGGTTCCCTTGGCCTGTCCGCCCCCTGTCGCACAGCAGCCCTCCCAGTTCCCCTGTGTTCCTGGGCCCCGTCCCCTGGACCGTGTGCCCACTAGCACTGCCCCCAGGTCCCTGTTGCTGTTGGGGTGGTGGGTTATCCTGGGTTCCCTGTAGTGGTGGACACACAGCTGATTGACGTGTCCTGGGGACGGAGGTATGGGCCCGCTGGGTGGGTGCTATGCTGGTGTTTCCAGAGGGTGGAAGGTCTGTAGTGGCCTGTGACTGTGTGATGGGAACCGACTGTCCCGAGGTCCCCGATGGGCTGGGCTGGTCATCTAGATCCAGTTGGACAGAGCTGCTGTCATCACTGTGGGCCTCTTCTGTTGGTGGTGTGGACATGTGTGGACCCTCCTGTCCGGTGACGTTGGGTAGGGGTCCTGCAGGGGTATAAAAGGACGTTTATTACATCTGTGTGTGCCATGGTGTACAATGGGTGGGTGACCGTGTACCCCAGTGCTAGCATTCCTGTGTGGGAGCTTGTGTGATGGTGGTTTAGGGGGGTGTATGGGTATGTGCAGTGGGCATGCTTTAGTGATGGGTGTCCATGCCTTTTTGTTGCATGCAGGGCTTGGTGTTGGGATGGGTGGTTTGGGATGTTGGGACATATGTGAGGAGTTGGGGTGCTGGGGGTGAGGTTGGGGGTATGTGATAGCATGCAGGCGGGTGGGGGATGAAGTAGTTAAAGGTTTGACTTACCAGAGTCCATTCCTCCACCTACTCCTGCGAGGCCCTCAGGATGCAGAATCGCCAAGACCTGCTCCTCCCGTGTTGTTAGTTGTGGGGGAGGAGGTGGGGGTCCGCCACCAGTCCTCTGAACCGCCATGTGGTGTCTTGAGACTACGGAACGCACCTTCCCCCGTAGGTCGTTCCACCTCTTCCTGATGTCCTCCCGATTTCTTGGGTGCTGTCCCATTGCGTTGACCCTGTCCACTATTCTTCGCCATAGCTCCATCTTCCTTGCAATAGAGGTGTGCTGCACCTGTGCTCCGAATAGCTGTGGCTCTACCCGGATGATTTCCTCCACCATGACCCTGAGGTCCTCCTCCGAGAACCTGGGGTGTCTTTGCCTTGCCATGGGGTGGTGTAGGTGATGTGTGGGGTGGAGTGTGTGGTGATAAGTGTGGTGATATGTAGTGGTGTGTTGTGTGAGGTGCGTGGAAGTTGTGTGGGTGATGGTGTTGTGTGCCTATGGATGCTAGTTTGTTGATGGTGGTGTCTCACTCTGGCCTTCTCTCTGTGATTCTGGTCGTGGGGGTTTGTGGGTGATGTGGGTGTGTGTTTTATATTGTAATGGGTGTGTGGGAGTGGTGTGTGTATGTGTATCAGGTGTGTGTATTTGGAATTGTCCAATGTGGTAGTGTTTTGTAAGAGTGTGTGTATTTTGAGCGTGGATTCGTGTGTCGTGATAGTGTGGGCGTATTTCTGTTAGCGTGACGGTGGAGGTTTTGTTTTCACCAGTTTATCACTGACCTTTATTGTGGCGGACTTGTGTGGGTGTCAGAATTTTGGCGGATTCCGAAATGTGGCGGTTTTCCGCGGCAGCGGTGGTGTGTTGGCGGTCTTCTGCACGGCGGTAAGCGGCTTTTACCGCCAATGATGTAATGAGGGCCAAAGTGTTCAATAGTTTCTGTGCAAACAAGACAAGCTGGGCAGAGATCTGTAGATGAAGACCCACCCCTATTCTTACTTAGAGATAACAACGGGAGGCTTCCAAAACAGAAGCGTGCGTAAAGACCTTTCCCCAGCAGGTCAGGAATCAGGTCGAGACATTGTTCAAACTGGGGGTACCTCTTGAAATCGATAAACAGATTGGTCAGTCTACCATAGGATGCGCAACGGGCCAGATCACTCTTTATATGGGACCAATATACTGTCTTTAGAAGAATCTTGTAAGCTCTCTCCAGGTTGTGTGGCTCTTCCCAAAACCTTCTTAAACCCAGAACAGAGAACCAATTAGATACATGCATAACCCAGGGTATGGTAGCTGCACCTGGCCTCCTAAGAATATCCAGAACTGAATCTCTGTATACAATAAGTTCCGGAACAGTCCAAATCCTTACCCAATATAACAAGGGTCTTAGGGCTATCAAATTGGATATACGATTAACGCCTAGGTCCAAAAACACAGGGATCAGAGGAGTACTCTGGGGGCACGCAAGTAGGGCCCTGGCAAAGTTGTTTTCTCCTACTGCTAATCTTTTGCTCTCAGAGTGTCCCCATAGTTCAGCACCATAGATGGCTGCATCCTGCACCTTTGCTAGATAGATTTTAATAGCTGGGGAAACAGCCTTGGAAACAGAATTCTTATAGAAGCGGAGGATAGCAGCCACTCTATGCTGAAGGAGCCCCACACTTTTGCTGATTTGCTCCTCCCAATGCAAGTTATTTGAAAGCCTCACGCCAAAGTAGTCTATGGTCTTTACTCTGCTTAAAATGGCCCCATCCAAATTGATGGTGCATCTTCGGCAACTGCCAGAGGAAAACACCATCAAATTTGTTTTGTTAACGTTCAATTCCAAGCCATGGTCATCACAGAAAGACTTGAATCTATCCACAAGGGTTTGGAGGCCCATAGGAGTCTTGGAGATAAGAAGAGAATCGTCAGCAAACAACAGTATTGGAATCTTCTGCTTGTTTAGAGTGGGGGTGTCATTGGTGCATGAAGACAACATTTGTACCACTTTATTGATAAATAACGTAAATAGTGTGGGAGCCAAGACGCAACCCTGGCGAACTCCCCTCCGTATAGGGATCTTATCAGTCAATTATCCTTGGTCACCCCACCTCACTTGTGCATATGTGTCATCATGTAGGCGTTGTTACAGAAAAACTAGATTGGTGGGGACGCCCATCTGGAGTAGTGCTTCCCAAAGCTTTTCTCTTCAAACCAAATCAAAGGCAGATCTGAGGTCTACGAAGACAACAAAAAGAGGTTGTTTTGCGAGGACCACATATTTCCAATACAGGAGGGTCAATCTAAAAACCTGATCTATCGTGCTAGTTTTGGAACGGATGCCCGCTTGCAGCATGGAAAGGGCCTGATGTTCTTGGACCCAGCTTGTTAACCTCTCTAGCAGTTGTTTGGCAAAATATTTCTGCATGTTATCAATCAAACTAATAGGTCTATAATTTGCGGGAGAATTTGCAGTACCCTTTTTGAAAATAGGGATTACCTCAGCACCCTTCCAAGTGTTTGGAATTGAGCCACCAGCAGCGATTCTGTTTCAAATCAAATTAATATACCAGGACCAAATAGTTATTTCAGATTTATATAGGTCACCCGGTATTTTATCGGGCCCCGGCGCTTTTCCTGATTTTAGTGAATTAATCGCAATTTTAGTTTCCTCTAAGGAGAAGACGAGTGGCTCAGAGCAGTCACCCCGATTGCCCAACCGAGGGGTAGTTAGGTCATGTGCTGGGGAATATCCAACTAATGGGTTATTAGGGGCAGCATAGAGATGGGTAAAATGATCTACCCACATCTCAGGTTGAATATGATTCCTTATGCGCCTCCTGCCCCCTCCTTGCCCTCTGGGCAGTAGATCCCAGAACATCACATTGTTATTGTTTTCCGAGGCAAGAATCAAACCCTGCCAGTTCGAATCTTCCCATAGCTTTTTTGCCAGTATTTGAGCCTTCTTATATGATCGCCTAGCAGATTGAATCTCTACAAGGGAGCCTGACTTAATAGCACTGTTTAATTCAGATTTGTCCCTACTGCAGTCCTCATTATACCATCCTCTATCGCCCTGGGGAAGGACATCATCCCCTTTGGCTCTAATCTTTTTGTAAAAAAAACCTCTGCCATCCATTAAGCATTCCTTGATGGATGTCTAGGATAAGGATGTTATCAGTTTCGTGTTCCTCATAAATTGTCAATTCATCTACAAACAATTTATAAATCCCAGCCACCGAATGAAAACTGGACATTACCTTTGGCCATGAGACCTTAGTGTAATTATTATTCAGCAATGGAGAGGGGACCTCTGTACGTTGTAAGTTTGAGGTTCTTCTAAAAACATCTCCATCCATAGATAATAACAAGAGGTCATGATCACTTTCGCATCGAGGTTCCACTTTCATGTCCTTTAATAAAGGCCATAGCCTAATATCAAGTAAAAAATAATCTATTACACTTGTGGACGTCCCTCGTTTAAAAGTAGGTGCCAA
This sequence comes from Pleurodeles waltl, assembly GCF_031143425.1. Lineage (NCBI taxonomy): Eukaryota > Metazoa > Chordata > Amphibia > Caudata > Salamandridae > Pleurodeles > Pleurodeles waltl. Next base: position 654,656,040 of record NC_090450.1, read on the forward strand.
ATTTAGGTCTGAGGGTGTGCGTCCATTGCAAGCCCTGAGACCATACTTTAAGTATAACATAGCTAACTGGAGGGCTACACGAGAGCGAGTGCTCAGGTAGTTGTTCGTTAACTGTGGGATTCCCCACATCTCGTCTTCCTTGTCTGTTAAGCCAGTGATCATATCGGAGGGTTCAAAAGCACAGTTAAAATCTCCAGCTAATATTAAATAGAATGGGGGATTTAGGGAGTCAAGAAATTCTGTCAACTGTAGCAGAGTTTGAGACTCAAGGAGCAGATCTCGCATATATATTAATAACAATAATTTTGTATTCCCGATGCAGGGTAAATTGAACTCCCATTAGATCCACTGAATCTATTTTTAACCAACATTGATCACATTGCAAGTCCTTGTTGATAAGCATTAATAAGCCCCCTTTAATACGGCCTTGACCCTTTTCCGATGGCTGGGCAGAAATATTATATGTATAAAATCCATCAAGTAAAATTTGCTCATCAGCCTAGGTCTCTTGAAACAAGCAAATGTGAAAATTATTAATAAAGTTAGCCCACTCCAAGTCCCCCAGCTTCTTACAGAGACCAGCTTCATTCCATGTTCAAATTAAAAACTCGGAATTGTCTAAATCATTATCGTTATTGGGGCTAAGTCCCTCTTCCATACAAATATGAATATCCCCAGTGATAGCATCTGACCGCACATCCCGATTGCCATTTAGTCAATCACTTGCGTTCAGAGAACAGGAAGACTTGTGGTCCACAGGGTATTCACATCCCAGGGCCGGGGCTAGCTCACTAGTAATCCTTCCTGTATGGGTACAGGGTGGGTTTAGAGAGAGGTTAATGCCAACCCTTTTCGTGACCCTCAGATCGCGTGTTCGGGTTATAAATTCCATGAGGTGGTCCACCGTGGTTTTTTTAATAAAGCAGACAGAAATGTAATCATGCTTTACCCCTGGTTGACTGTATCTTCCTACCTTATGGATATTGGAACGAATAACCAAAAGACAATCACATCTAAAGCGGAACCAGTGGATAACCTTGTTGGTCAGGGATTCATGGTCTTCGAAGGAGCCAGGAAGCAGTTTGGGAACATTAGTCAGAAAAATAACATTGGCTCTACTTATTTGACCCTGGTGTTGTGCCTGTCTTGCCAACCGTGGCATACCCGTCGTGGAACTGCCAGAGCCAATGGGGGTCCCATGGGGGCCATCTGCTCCACCGAACCCACTGGATGTGCCAGCCCTCTCAAGTACATTTTCCACAGGGCTAGGCCATATTGCAGTGTGAGCACCCCCCCGGGCACCCCTGTAATTAGGAGCTCCAGTGGACTTCTGGCGTGACCTTGGAGGTTCGATTTGATTGCTCTCTGCATGGGGCGGAATTGGATGTAATGGGAGGGGGTTTGTCGCCATCCTAGGGAGAGAAATAACTGGATTTATTCCTGGCTTAGGTACAGTTTTGCCCCCACCCATTCCCAGCCCCACCTTCGTTTTTGTTATCTAGCAGCTGCAACCATTTTTAGGCACTAAGATCTCTCTCATCAGCCCTAATAGAGATACAACCAGAGACTTTACTTTGTCCACCTTTCGTAAAACAAGGGCTAAATTGCCATTCTCATGCGAGGATTGCGCGCCATCAATAGCAGACGCTTTGTATTGGTGACTAATATCCTCAGTAGCGTCTCCATGCAGAATGTGTGTTACATTGGTAGGCAAATCTCCCTCTTCCTCCAGTAGCGCAAAATCGATTAGAACATGGGATATTAGGAATTACTACAATCTCAGGGCTTAGTGGGGGAGGATAGCTGAAGTGCCCATAGAGGGGAAATCCGAGTGACTAAGTAAAACATCCACAGAACTGGGAGGAATAGCTAATGCCATGTAGGCAGTTTCACCCCTAGGGGCAGGAAGTTCCTCAATTGGAGAGGTCGGATCTGAAGAGTGTATTGGATGTGACCTCTTCTTCCTGATGAAGATTTCTGGTATTTTCCCCGTCCCCAAGGTAGCACACTTTTTTGTGGGTGGATGGGGATTACTTTTCAAAAGTTCATCAACCTCCTTAAATAACATGTCAATTTGATCGAGGGGGTTGAAACCTTTGCTGTTAGCAGGACTCGCTTGGTTTTTGGTATGCTTTTTTGATTTTTTGGTGCCATTCTGTCGTGGTGGGACATCCACGGCTTTGCGTTTTCCCATTGCAGGTTACCAGCAATATGCAAGTCACAGCACCAGAAGTGGCAGAGATTGCCCAAGGTACTTCTCTTGTGTAGAAGAGTGGAAAAGTTTGTTGAGCCTCTTGTGCTTAAGGAGCCTAGCACCAACACAGAACGGCTCAGATAAGTAAAGTAACCAGTACTCAGATATCGCTTTGACAACACATAACAAAAGGGCCCAATATCATACCTTAGGACCCAGAGGGGTGGCCCAGCCCGCCCTCAGTCGGCCTCTGACAGGCGCGCGATGAAATTTAAAGGGCCTTAGGGTCCCGCCCCCTAACACCGGCAACAGCAGCAAGCGTCCTGCGTGACCCGCGGTGCGGGCGCGCGATGAAATTTAAAGGGGCCTTGGAGTCCCGCCCCCTCACACCGGCAACAGCAGCAAGCGTCCTGCGCCACCCGCGGGGCGGGCGCGCAATGAAATTTAAAGGGGCCTTGGAGTCCCGCCCCCTAACACCGGCAACAGCAGCAAGCGTCCTGCGCGACCCGCGATGCGGGCGCGCAATGAAATTTAAAGGGGCCTTGGAGTCCCGCCCGCTAACACCGGCAACAGCAGCAAGCGTCCTGCGCCACCCGTGGTGCGGGTGTGCGATGAAATTTAAAGGGGCCTTGGAGTCCCGCCCCCTAACACCGGCAACAGCAGCAAGCGACCATAATCTCTTATAATCACTAAACATAAGGGGGGTCATTCTGACCTCGGCGGTAAAAGGCCCTTACCGCCGGTCAGAAGACCGCCATAACACCGCCGCGGCCGCGGTTAACCGCCATGGTCATTCTGACCCACAACGGCCAAACCTCCAAAATTCCGTCCTCCACTGCAGCCCGCCACATCAGCGGGCAGCGATAAACTGGAGATGACCAAACCTCCACCGTCACGCCAACAGAAATACGCCCATGCCATTACGAATCCACGCGGCGGTCATTCAACCGCGGTATTCCATTGGCGGTACACACCGCTGCGGTCAGAATACACACACATCACCAAAACACAGCCACATTGGACAATTTGAAATACACACACCTGATACACATACACACACCACTCCCACACAATCAACCAACTATAAAACACACACCCACATCACCCACAAACCCCTGCGACCAGAATTACTGAGAGAAGGAGAGAGAGACACAGCAGACAATCCAAAGCAAGACACACTGAGGCACACTACACCATCACACACACCACGAGGTAGCACAAAGCACCACTCACCAACATACTTATCATCACAAACACCACCCCACACCACACCCACACCACCCCATGGCACCCCAAAGGCACCCACGCTTTTCTGACCAAGAACTCCGGGTCATGGTGGAGGAAATCCTAAGAGTGGAACCCCAGCTCTTCGGCTCGCAGGTGCAGCACACCAGTATAGCTAGGAAGGCGGAGCTATGGCAGCGGATCGTGGACAGGGTCAACGCGGTGGGACAGCATCCCAGGAATAGGGAGGACATACGCAAAAGATGGAACGACCTACGGGGGAAGGTCCGATCGATGGTCTCCCGGCACAACATCGCGGTCCAGAAGACTGGCGGCGGACCCCCACCCACCCCTCCCGAATTCACATTGTGGGAGCAAGACGTCTTGAACATCCTGCATCCTCAGGGCCTCGCAGGAGTATCCGGAGGAATGGACTCTGGTAAGTCCAATCTCAACTACTATATCCCCCCCACCCCACCAGCATGCCAACCCACACCCCCACCCTCACCCCCAACCCCCCAGCACACATCCTCCCTGACAATGTCTCACCAGCACAACCCACCCATCCCAACACCAACTCCTGCATGCCAACACAAATCATGGGCACCCATCACCTAAGCATGACCACTGCACTAACCCCCCCCCCTAACTACCCTCACAACACCTCCCTCAAGGGAATGCCTGCACTGGGGGACAAGGGCACCCATAACACACACGCTATTGCACACACAGAAACAATAACCAAACTCTCTTACCCCATGCAGGACCCGAACGACAACACACCAGCCAGGAGGGTCCAGAAGTGTCCATCCCACCCCCGGAACAGGCCCACACTGAGGATAGCAGCTCTGTCGACAGTGAACCTGATGACCAGCCCGGACCATCGGGGACCTCTGGGCAGTCGGTTCCCCTCAGGCAGCCACAGGCCACACCAGACCCGACCCCCTCTGCCAACACCAGCACAGCTCCCACCCAGCGGGCCCATGCCTCTGTCTCTAGGACAGCTCAATCAGCGGTGTGTCCGCCACTACAGGGCACCCAGGCTAACCCAACACCCCAACAACAACAGGGACCTGGGGGTAGTGGTAGCGGGCACACCGGCCAGGGGACAGAGGCCGGGGGAAACCGGGCAGCTCGGAGGGCTGCTGTGCGACAGGGGGGGGAGGAGAGGCCCAGGGAACCCACTCTCCAAGAGGCCCTCACCACCCTCATGGGGGCATACCACCACTCCCAAGAAACGATGGCGACGGTACTGGCCAGGTTCACTGAGATCCAGGCACAGCAGGAAGAACGCTACATGGGGTTCAGGGAGGAGCTGAGAATCATCGGGACCGCAATGGGGACCATCGTCCTGGCCCTCCACAGGATAGAGGACGCGTTGCGGGACCATGGTGCACCACACAGGGCCCCTGTCACTAGGCCAGACCAGGAACAGCCTACCACCTCCGCCGGCGCTAGTGGACAGGAGGTCCCAACACCTCGACAGCCCCCCAGAACCCCACCTCCTGCTGAAGAACAACCACCCGTAAGAGGAGCCTGAGACCATAAAAAAAGACAGAGTAGGATGTCAAGACCCCCGCCAGCAGGACATACCCCCTCAAGTCTTCCCACTGTCCCACATTGCCACCCTGTCCAACCATGAACTGCCTATGCTCCATCCTTCCACAGGCAAAAGAACAATGCACCTGTGAGACTGAGAACTGTACTCTGCCATGGATATTCCTCCACCCCCACCCATCACCCTTCGAATCACATGTACCGATATCTAGCACTGTAAATAAATCACATTTTGCACACAAATCAGTTTTGAGTCATGCTGTATTATTAACAAATGTATTACATATTACTGTTCAATTTCTGTTCTGTCAATTAGTCATGACAACATACCAATGTCAATACGCTGTATTTCATGGGCGAACCAAGCAGAAGTCAGGTACTGAGTCAGACAGCACTGAGAAGGGAAGGGAAAGGCAAAAATCAATGAAAAACATCTGTGGGGAACTACAGAATGTACAGATGCAGGAGGCTATAAGCAATTGTGAAATGGCGTGGGTGATTCTTACCTGGGTGTTACTGGAAATACTGTTGTATCACTCTGTCCCTATTGTCTGTGTCGTCCTCAGAGTCTTCCTCCTCTTCACTCTCCACAGGCTCCACGGCATCTACAACACCACCATCTGGACCATCCTCCTGCAGGAAAGGCACCTGGCGTCGCAAAGCCAGGTTGTGGAGCATACAGCACGCCACGATGATATGGCACACCTTCTTTGGTGAGTACATTAGGGATCCACCTGTCATATGCAGGCACCTAAATCTGGCCTTCAGGAGCCCAAAGGTTCGCTCAATCACACTCCTAGTACGCCCATGGGCCTCATTGTACCGTTCGTCTGCCCTTGTCCGGGGATTCCTCACTGGGGTCAGTAGCCACGGCAGGTTGGGGTAACCAGAGTCACCTATTAGCCACACACGCTGTCTCTGTAGCTGGTCCATCACATAGGGAATGCTGCTATTTCGCATCACATACGCGTCATGCACTGACCCAGGGAACTTGGCATTCACATGGGAGATGTACTGGTCAGCCAAACAGACCACCTGGATATTCATTGAATGGTAATTCTTCCTGTTCCTGTACACCTGTTCATCGTCATTTGGGGGGACTAAAGCCACATGGGTTCCATCAATTGCACCAATGATGTTGGGGATGTGTCCAAGGGCATAGAAATCAGCTTTCACTGTAGGCAAATCACCCTCCTCTGGGAAAATGATGTAGCTCCGCATGAGTTTCATCAGGGCAGACAACACTCTGGATAAGATCTTGGAAAACATAGGCTGAGACATCCCAGATGACATGGCCACTGTTGTCTGGAATGAGCCAGTTGCAAAGAAATGGAGGACAGACAGAACCTGCACCAGAGGGGGAATTCCTGTGGGTTGGCGGATGGGGGACATCAGGGCTGGCTCCAGCTGGGCACACAGTTCATGGATGGAGGCACGGTCAAGTTGGTATCGTAGTATTATATGACGTTCTTCCATTGTCGACAGGTCCACCAGCGGCCGGTACACGCGAGGATTCCTCCTTCTCATCGCTAGTCCCAGTGGACGGTGCCTAGGAAGGAGAATATGGAGTACAGAGTCAATCCACTCACAGGTACGTACAACACAGCTTGCACAGTACAGGTAAATGTATGGTTTGATATGTTTGTATGTGTGCCATTGCAAGGCCTAGGCCTGTGTGACGCATTAGAAATTAAGCCATGTGGGCCCTTGAAATGGCCGATGCCTGACCTGTGAAGTGGGACAATGGGATGTGAGGTCACTGCGCTGGCGGGGCGCACCGTGGCGGTAGGCGGTCGAAGACCGCTGTGCGAAGACGCATTGGTTAACATTGAAGCCTATGGGTTTCAGGAGCCAATGACGATGTGCGCCGGCGGTCGCGGGACGCACCGCCGCGGTACGCACCGCCGCGGGCGTGACCGCCATTTTCTATCAGCTCAATCATTCGAGACCTGATCATCCACAGGAGAGGACCTATACTGCAAGTGCTGCTGTGAACTCGGTCTGGAAGTGACAATGGCTGCTGCGACTGGGGAAAGGGCCCCCGCCTTCAGTTCAGAAGAGTTGGAGAAGCTCGTGGACGAGGTCCTCCCCCAGTATGCGCAACTGTACGGTCCTCCAGACCAACAGGTGAGTACACTCAGTGCACATTGAATGGGTTATGCCTGTGTGGAGGGGGGGGGATGTAAGTTGGTGGGGTGTGGAGGGAATGGGGAGTGCAAGGCACGACAGAGAGAATGGGAACCATGACAAGGTTGGGGAGGGGGGGGCATGTACTCCAAACATGCAGATATGTGACGGTTTCTCTTTCCCACCCTGTACATGTCAAACAGGTGAGCGCCCACCAGAAGATCGATATTTGGCATGCCATCGCCGAGGAAGTCCGGAACTTGGGGGTCCACAACAGACGGGGCACCCACTGCCGCAAGAGGTGGGAGGACATCCGCCGCGGAACGAGGAAGACCGCAGAAACACTGCTGGGGATGGCCTCCCGACCTAGGAGGGGTGCCAGTCGCACCATGACCCCCCTGATGTCCCGGATCCTGGCGGTGGCCTACCCTAATTTGGATGGGCGCTTGAGGACAGCACAGCAGACACAAGCGGGTGAGTATCCGCACATTCTCCCATCTGTATGCGCATTGGAGGCGTCTGGGGGGGGAGGAGGGCTGTGGGTGACATTAGGCCCGGGCGCTCTCTGTAGTGTAGTCCGCTCCCTTAGGCATGGCCCTGTGCCCCCACCCCCCACCTCTGTAGGGTGCCAAGTGCAGCTACCCATGCTCCAGCATCACCCATGTGCGCGTGTGTTGTCCCTAGACCTGTTTGCCTAGTCAGAGGTACTGAGTAGTGTACCCCAAGTTCGCGACTTAGTGCACGAGGCACCTGTGTCTGTCCTCTCCGCAAAGGGTATTGCTAAGGCATGCACTCAACTTTGTTTAATTTCTCCCCCCACCCTAAATCTTTGTCTTCTTGTGTTTTAGCATCATCCGGCGGAGGAGATTTGGCGTCGGAGCAGGAGGGAGCTGCAGGTCACCAGGCCCCGGTGGGCACTGACACAGACACCGAGGGCACCAGTGATCCGGAGGGCGAGGGGAGCACCACAACGGGGGCCGGTGGAGACACCAGCGACACGGACACGTCCTCGTTTGGGAGCTCCCTGGCGGGGGCGGCACCATCTGTGCCCCCCGCAACAACAGGTACAGCCGCCACCCAGCGCACCAGCACCGCCCTCCCAGCAGCCCCTCAGTCTTCGCTCCGTGGCCGCTCGGCCAGGAAGGCGCGCGTCTCCTTCGCCCCAGGCACCTCAGCCCCTGCCTCTGTTACCCCTGCTGCCCTCAGTGCGGAGCTCATTGACCTGGTGAGGACGCTCATTGTTGGGCAGACTACCCTTCTGAATGCCATCCAGGGGGTGGAAAGGGAGGTGCATCGGAGCAATGCCTACCTGGAGGGCATTCATTCGGTTCAGGCTGCCCATCAACGAGCGTTCACTGCTCTGGCCTCAGCACTGACGGCAGCCATTGTCCCTGTCTCCAGTCTCCCTCTTCTATCTGCCTCCACCCTTTCTCTGTCTCCTGTACCTCAACCTATCCCATCCACACCATCAGACCAGCCTGCACACACCTCAACACCCAAGGCCAGCTCATCCAAACATAAGCACCACAGAAAACACAAGCATTCACCCAAGCAACACACAGATGCAGACATATCAACAGTCACTACCACCTCTGTGTCCCCGTCCTCCTCGTCTCCCTCCTCCCTCCCTGTGACGTCTACACTCACACCTGCATGCACCCCAACATCAGCCAGTTCTTCCACCACCAGCAAACCCTCCACTACAGTCCGCACACCTGCAGTCACCACCCCCACTGGCTTTTACACGTCCCCTGTGTCCTCTCCCACTGTGTCTGTCACCCCCTCTTCCAAGACACATAAACGCAGGCAGACACCCAAACAACAGCCAACCACCTCCCCACAGCCTACGTCCCAGTCACCTGCACCCAAGGACAGCACACCTGGCTCTCATACAACCACATCCTCTTCCTCCACTTCTCTCACCACTACTCCTACCCCTTACCTTGGTCCCAAGAAAAATTACCTCTCCAGTTTTGACCTCTTTCCCTCCCCCGACCCACCCCCTCCAACTGGGAAAAGTCCCAAGGGCACCTCAGCCACCACCAGCCCAACTACTACAGTGCAAGTGGTGCATGGCATGTGGAGTCCACCCTTTGGCGGCAGTAACACTTCGGTGAGCAGCAAGGGGACAGCCAGCCCCCCCCCAGGCAAGAGGACCCGGAAATTGAAGGGCCGCCGTGAGCGGACAGAGACGGCTGCCCCCAAGGAGGTGACTCCGGCCACTTCACCGGCCACAGCAGCCAGGGGAGGCAAGGGCCCGAGAGCCCCATCTAAGGAGCGGAAGGACAGCAGGGCGGAGAGGACAACCACCAGGTGCGCGGAGCAGGAGGGCCCCACAAGCCCCATCCCGGCTGCAATGGACAACACCAAAGGGCCCAGGACTCACTCCCCGAAGGGGCCTGACACAGCACGGTCGGAGGGCGACTGAGCAGGGTGTCCAGGCCAGGTATGACTCCCTTGACATACTGCAAGAGCACCGCTGAAGAGGGCCCCGCCGTGAAGACCGGTACCGCTGAAGAGGGCCCCGCCGTGAAGACCGGTACCGCTGAAGAGGGCCCCGCCGTGAAGACAGGTACCGCTGAAGAGGGCCCCGCCGTGAAGACCGGTACCGCTGAAGAGGGCCCCGCCGTGAAGACCGGTACTGCTGAAGAGGGCCCCGCTGTGAAGACAGGTACCGCTGAAGAGGGCCCCGCCGTGCAGAAGAGCACCGCTGAAGAGGGCCCCGCCGTGAAGACCGGTACCGCTGAAGAGGGCCCCGCCGTCTCAAGCACCGCTCCGCTGGGCCCTTCCTGTCAAGCACCGCTCCGCTGGGCCCCGCCGTCTCAAGCACCGCTCCGCTGGGCCCTTCCTGTCAAGCACCGCTCCACTGGGCCCCGCCGTCTCAAGCACCGCTCCGCTGGACATCGCCATGTCATGCACCGCTGCGCTGGGTCCCGCCGTCTCAGGCACTGTTTATGGTTCACTGTGCCCACCATGCCTCCTCCTTGACCAGTGGACTCTGTAATCCACCTGAGAGACTGTGGCTTTGCACTCCCCAGGATGGTCCAGTGGGCAATCCACCCACTGTAGAGACATTGAGAGACTGTGGCTTTGCACTCCCCAGGATGGTCCAGTGGGCAACCCACCCACTGCAGAGACTTGAGAGACTGTGGCTTTGCACTCCCCAGGATGGTCCAGTGGGCAACCCACCCACTGCAGAGACTTGAGAGACTGTGGCTTTGCACTCCCCAGGATGGTCCAGTGGGCAACCCACCCACTGCAGAGACTTGAGAGACTGTGGCTTTGCACTCCCCAGGATGGTACAGTGGGCATGGTGGCTCCTCGTGGATCTGGCGTCGTGGACTCATGTGGCTGTGGTGGCCCCCCCTTCCCTTCCCCCTGAGGTGCCTGTAGTTTTGACATCGGATGCCCCTGCAGTGTTCTCTCCAAAGGACTCAGGTCTCGTGTGTGGGCTTTGCCCTTGTTTCGCAGAACCTTGGCCCACGGACATGTTAGCTTCGTAAGATGTGCAGGACTTGTTACTTCAGTGATACACTGATGTGTATATATTTTTGGTTTTTGTAAATATTTTTCACGGTTGCTCAATTATTTCCAGGTGCTTTTTTTGAACATGAAAATTTATTCAAAATTTGGTTGTGTCATTGTATTTTTTAAGGGTGTTTGTGTGGTGTCACTGTGACTTCCTGCTCTGCATTGGTGTGTACATATTGGGGGGGTGGGGGGGTCGCATATGTATATGCCCGTAACCTTTCTTCCTCCCCCCTCCCGTGTGTCGTAGGTGCAGTACTCACCGTTGACGTCTGCGCCGGAGTTCGTACTCGTGGTAGATGAGCAGGTAGACGAGAGCAGGTATGATGTTCAATTCGGGTTCCATGCTGTCCGGATTCCGCGTGGAGTGTCTCGAGGTGAGCGTTTTCCATTGGAAATGTCTGTTTCCGCTGTGTTTTTATCGGCGGTGCTCCCGCCCCGGAAAAGGTGGCGGATTGGTGGGTCGTGATAGGGTGGGCGGTACATTGTCTGCCGCCTGGCTGTTGGCGGTGACCGCCGCGCTGTTTGTTTGTTCCGCCGTGGCGGTCGGAGTGTTAATGCGGCGGGCTGTGTTGGCGGTTCCCGCCAGGGTCAGAATTGCCTTTTTTTGACCGCCGGCCTGTTGGCGGGTTGGCCGCCGCTTTATCACCGACCGCCAGGGTCAGAATGACCCCCAATGTCTTGGTTCATCAAGCAGCAATGAGATTTCAAAGTTCAGCTCCACCACAATTTCAAACTCAAGAATGTTGAAATGGATTTAAATTGTTAAAGCAAAAGGTTGAAAACTCCTTCCAGTCATTGGCAGCAAAATATATCCATGAATGTGATGAGTACCTTCAGCTTGTTCTCTCTTTATTTTTGATCTGCTGTATCCTCACCTCTAAGCATCACTGTCACTCTGACTTGATCTTCAGCCTCCTCAGCAATAGTCAAAGTCACCTGTACAGCTGGCACTGAGTACTCTTTAGGCCAACTGTCTCCTGGTACAGCTCTTTTCTCCACAGAAAGTGGTCCTTTGTCAGTATCCGAGCTCGCTTGAGTCAACTGATTCTGTCTCAACCCTTCCGTACCATCCCCTGTTGTTGACTCGCTCAGACACCCATCAAATGAACTTGAGCTCTAGCAGCCACATTTCCAGTCCCAACAGCTTGGCTTATCTGATCCCTCTTACTCACTGAAACCGACCCTTCTGCCACAGGTGCTGTATCATCTATGGGACCTGGAACTTTGAGAGTATCACTCGCATGTACTCATTTAGGTAGACCGGCACAGTTTACAGCTGTAGTGGTTACCAAAACCAACTGGTGAGGGTCTCTCCAATGCAGTTCCAAGTATGTTTTCCTCATGTGCTTTTTCATCATGACCCAGTCCCCAGGACATAGGTCATGGTAAAGCTCCTGCTGCAGCTGGTCTGTAGCTTCTCCCACCAGTCCTTTGTAATAATCCAGCACCAAGTCAGCTGTAATGTTTACAAGCGTGAGCAATGCTGGCAACTTCCCATGATAATCTCATAAATTAGCAACCCAGTCCTTCTGTTGGGTGTACTGGGCATACTCATCAAGGCAAGAGGCAATGCGTCTGGCCATTTCAAAGTAGTGGATGCACATTATTTCACCAGTCTGGACCTCACAGTTCCATTAATCGATTGTACAACTCCTGAAGTCTCAGGTCTGCAGCTACAATGCAATATTTTCTCAACTTGTAATGCCTCAACAATTTAAGGACCTCACTGTTGAAATGATTTCCTTGGTCTGACTCTAGAGCAGTGATCTTCAAACTGTGGGGCGGGCCCCCCTAGGGGGGCCTCAAGTGATCCCAGGGGGGCCGCCAGACTCTGGCCAAAAGAAGCATTACACAGATAACAGTGTTTTGTTTTAAGCAGAAACATGCTATTGCATTTAAAAAAAGGTAACAGTACTTAACTGCAATGTTTAAATACGTCTAGACTTATTTAAACATTGCCATCTCTATAAAATATTTCTGAAATATTCTGAGGGGGGCCCCAATGATTTTTATTTTTCAACTGGGGGGCGCGGCATTAAAAAGTTTGGAGACCCCTGCTCTAGAGAATTCGTAAATCTGAGTCACAGAATCAATTCCCTAAGAAACAACTGTTCTACTGCGAGACTGGCATTTCTCCTGGTCTGGTAGGCTTTAGCCCAGTGTAAAAACATATAAAACAATGACTAAGACATATCTCAGACCATTGCATGTAGCCAGCTCTATGAAATCCAGCTGCATTTATTTGATCAGTCCTCTTGATCTACCTATATGACTCAGTGTAACAACTATGTTTTTTCCTTCAATCATCTGCTGGCATGTGACACATCTCTGGCATACGGCTTCTGCAATCATTCTGAATCTGGGGTTAACCCCTTGAAGGCCATGGACGTAATGGTTGTGTCCATGACTGCGCCTGTGAGGCACCATGGACATTACCATTACGTTCATTTACCGGCCGTCGGGGAAAACGCTAGCGCTGCTCCCAAGGGCTGCCCCCTAACCCCCCAGGTCAGGGCTGGAAGGGGAATCACTTCCCCTTCTACCCCCAACCCCCACGTCTCCCCCAGTGACGTCTGATGATGTCAGCACGCAAAAGCGTGCTGAACTCATCAGAGGTCATCTCCCATCGCGCTGGAAGCGTGCTACCAGCACAATTGCGGAAGAGAAATTCTCAGCATTTTTCTTCCGCTCAGGAGGAGGGGGCCAGCAGAGACATGAAAGGAAAGGAAATGCCTTTCCAAAATCCACAGGTAGGCACAAAAAATACCTCTGTTTTCTTTGGGAAAATTGGATGTGTCCATGTTATGTTTTTGGGGCATTTCCTGCTGCGGGCACTAGGCCTACCCACACAAGTAAGGTATCATTTTTATCAGGAGACTTGGGGAAACACTGGGTGGAAGGAAATTTGTGGCTCCTCTCAGATTCCAGAACTTTCTGTTACCGAAATTGGAGGAGAAAGGGTTTTTTGTTTCAAATTTTGAGGTTTGCAAAGGATTCTGGGTAACAGAACCTGGTGAGAGCCACACAAGTCACTAGATCTTGGATTCCCCTAGGTGTCTAGTTTTGAAAATGTGCAGGTTTGGTAGGTTTCCCTAGGTGCCTGCTGAGTTAGAGGCCAAAATCCACAGGTAGGCACTTTGCAAAAAACACCTCTGTTTTCTTTGGGAAAATGTGATGTGTCCACGTTGTGTTTCCTGTTGCAAGCATCAGGCCTACCCACGCAAGTGAGGTACCATTTTTATCGGGAGACTTGGGGGAACACAGAATAGCAAAACAAGTGTTATTGCCCCTTGTCTTTCTTTTCATGTTTTCCTTCCAAATGTAAGACAGTGTATTAAAAAGATGTGTAATTGAGAAATGCCTTGTAATTCACATGCTAGTATGGGCACCACGGAATTCAGAGATGTGCAAATAACCACTGCTTCTCAACACCTTATCTTGTGCCCATTTTGGAAATACAAAGGTATCCTTGATACCTATTTTTCACTCTTTATATTTCAGCAAATGAATTGCTGCATACCCGGTATAGAATGAAAACCCATTGCAAGGTGCAGCTCATTTAATGTCTCTGGGTACCTAGGGTTCTTGATGAACCTACAAGCTCTATAAATCCCCACAACCAGAAGAGTCTAGCAGACGTAACGGTATATTGCTTTAAAAAATCTGACATCGCAGGAAAAAGTTACAGAGTAAAACATTGAGAAAAATGTTAGTTTTTTTCTCTCAATTTCAATATTTTTTTATTTCAGCTGTTATTTTCTGTAGGAAACCCTTGTAGGATCTACTCAAATGACCCCTTGCTGAATTTAGAAGGTTGTCTACTTTTCAGAAATGGTTGGCTTTCTGGGATCCAGCATTAGTTTCATACCCATTTCTGTCACTAAGTGGAAGGAGGTTGAAAGCAAAAAAAATAGTACAAATGGCCTATGCCCCAGTAAAATGCCAAAATTGTGTTGAAAAATGGGTTTTTCTGATTCAAGTCTGCCTGTTCCGGAAAGATGGGAAGATGTTGATTTTGGCACCGCAAACCCTTTGTTGATGCCATTTTCAGTGAAAAAACCACAAGACTTCTTCTGCAGCCCTTTTTTCCAATTTTTTTTAAGAAAACATTTTGTTTGCTGAATTTTGGCTAATTTCTTGGTCTCCTTCAGGGGAACCCACACAGTCTGGGTACCTCTAGAATCCCTAGGGTGTTGGAAAAAAGGACCCTAATTTGGTGTGTGTAGCTTATGTGGACAAAAGGTTATGAGGGCCTAAGCGTGAACAGCCCCAAATAGCCAAAAAAAGGCTTGGCACCTGAGGGGGAAAAGGCCTGGCAGCGAAGGGGTTAAACCATGTCTGTTTAAATGTTATGATCATTGCATACCTACCTATATGTTCCTCTCCATGATAATATCTAGCCATAGGTGACACCAAGCTATTTGGCAACACTGCTGTTCCATCACTTGAAACCGAAACGTAATCCTCATTTAATTTGAAACATCCTGCTCTCACCCAACTCTGCTGCTCTTTCTCTGACACTTACTTCTGTAATCTCTTACCTTCTTTCCATGTATCAACAGCAGTTAACAAGAAACTCACTGCCTACACAAAATGGCCAATGACCACATAGTCAAATAGCAACAACAGCAAGCAAGGAGGCAGGAGAACAAAGAACACATGCAGACCTATGGCAAAATCACACTGGCTGGCTGGACAAAATGGCCACCGGCCACATGATGAAACAACTTCTGCCAACAAGAAGACATGGAGAACAAAGAACACATAAAGAAAATATGGCAAAAGCACACTGACTTGTTATACAAAATGGCCACCAAGCTCATGGTCAAGCAAAAGCAACAGCAAGCAAGGAGGCATGGAGAACAAAGAACACATGCAGGCCTATGGCATAAGCACACTGACTGCCTATCCAAAATGGCCACAAGCTTCATGGTCAAACAACAACAGCAAACAAGGAGGCATGGAGAACAAAGAATACATGCAGGTCTATGGTAAAAGGAGACTGAGGTGGTCATTACAACCCTGGCGGTCGGTGTTAAAGCGGCGGTAAGACCGCCAACAGGCCGCAGTAAACAATTTGCAATTACGACCGTGGCGGAAACCGCCAACAAAGACAGCCACTTTAACACTCCGACCGCCACAGCGGTACAAACAAACAGCTTGGCATTCACCGGCAACAGACAGGCGGGAGACAATGTACCGCCCACACTATTATGACAGGCCAATCCGCCACCTTTTCCGGGCGGATTCACCGCGGATAAAAACATGGCGGAAACAGGAATCCTGAAGGAAAAACGCTCACCTCTACACACTCCACGAGGAAGGAGGACACCATGGACCCGGAACTCCAAATTCTCCCTGCAATAGTCTTTCTGCTCCTCTACCAGGAGCACGAACGCCGGCGGCGAAGACCACGGTGAGTACTGCACCTACGACACAGGAGAGGGGGGAGGGAAAAAACAGTGACACACACATGCAACACCCCCACCCTCACCCACTACAACACACACACTAATGCATATCAATATATCACAGTTACACCCCCCAAGCCCCCCGGAAGAATGCAAAGACAATAGAAAATAAGTGTAACCATTGTAATATATTAAAAGCAAGTAGGCAGAAATATATATATACACCATGTACATAATATATAACAAGCATAGGAGTCCAGGTAGTGCTCTAAGAAAGTCAGTGGAACAATGGGACCACATGGTATGGGCGAGGCCCACACAAGATCCCCGACCATGACGGAGAGAACACTGCAGGGGCATCAGACAGCAACTAAACAGGCACCTCAGGGGGAGGGAAAGGGGGGGCACCTCAGCCGCTTGAGTGCACGACACCAAATCCACGAGGGGGCCACATGCCCACTGTTCTATCCTGGGGAGTGCAAAGCCACAGTCTCTCAAGTATCAGAAGTGGGTGGGCTGCCCACTGTTCAATTCTGGGGAGTGCAAAGCCACAGTCTCTCAAGTGGATTACAGTCTCCACTGGTTCTGGAGGGGGCTTTGTGCCCAGAGTGCTTCATCCTGCCAAGGACTGTGGTAGTGGATGTATCTCTCCACTGGTTCTGGAGGGGGCTTTGTGCCCAGAGTGCTTCATCTTGCCAAAGACTGAGGTAGCGGATGTATCTCTCCACTGGTTCTGGAGGGGGCTTTGTACCCAGAGTGCTTCATCCTGCCAAGGACAGAGGGTGTGGATGCCTTTCTCCACTGGTTCTGAAGGGGGATTTGTGCCCAGAATGCTTCATCCTGCTAAGGACAGAGGGAGTGGATGCCTTTCTCCACTGATTCTGGAGGGGGCTTTGTGCCCAGAGTGCTTCATCCTGCCAAGGACTGAGGTAGTGGATGTATCTCTCCACTGGTTCTGGAGGGGGCTTTGTGCGCAGAGTGCTTCATCCTGCCGAGGACTGAGGTAGTGGATGTATTTCTCCACTGGTTCTGAAGGGGGCTTTGTGCCCAGAGTGCTTCATCCTGTCAATGACTGAGGTAGTGGATGTATCTCTCCACTGGTTCTGGAGGGGGCATGGTGCCCAGAGTGCATTATTCACCCCGTGACGGACTCAGTTGTGTCAGTGCCCTTGCTGCTCATGGGCCAGCAGTGCTTGAGATGGCGGGGCCCTGTTCAGCGGTGTTTGAGATGGCGGTGCCCTGTTCAGCGTTGCTTGAGATGGCGGTCTCCATTGCAGGATCTCAGCTGCTGGCGTTCCTTCATGGCCCAGTGGGGCTAGTGCTGGCAGTGGCCTCCTGGCCAGGTGGGCTGGTGCTGGCGGTGGCCTCCTGGGCAGGTGGGATGGTGCTGGCGGTGGCCTCCTGGGCAGCTGGGCTGGTGCTGGCGGTGGCCTTCTGGGCAGCTGGGCTGGTGCTGGCGGTGGCCTCTTGGGCATCGGGGATGATGGCGGTCTTCTCCGCTGTGCTGCTCTTCCCAGACTTGCCGGGTTTCTTGTGGCCCTTCCCCACCTTGGAAGGTGTCACAGCTGACTCCACACTCCCACTGGGACCCCTGGGAGCGGCTTTGGTGGCTGGAGTCTTCCCCCTCTCCCGCGGGGCACTGGCCAACATCTGATGCTTCACAGGTGGGGGACTGTCTGTGCTGTGGCTCCGTGCCACACTGGCTGCCCTGGTGGCCGGTGCACTCCAGATTCCGGTGACTACAGGCACCACTGGTCCCGGAGATGTTGTGGCTGAGGTGCTAGTTCGGGACCTATGAGATGGACGGGGTGGGGGAGGTGTGGGAAAGAGGTCAAGGTTGGACAGGAAAAGTTTTTGGGACACACTGGGACGGGTAGCTGGAGGGGGTTTGGGAGTGGAGGAAGAGGTGGCGGTTGTAGGAGGTGTACGTTTGGTGACTTTGGGTGAAGGTGCATGCGCTGGAGGCTGTCGTGAGGTGGATGGCTGTTGGGTGGGTGTGTACCTGCGTTTGTGTGTATCTTGGGAGGGGGCGTCACAGACACACTGGGAGAGGACACAGGGGACGGGTGAATGGTAGTGGGGTGGTGACTGCACATGAGCGGGGTGTGGTGGTGGGTATGCTGGAGAGGGACATAGCGGCTGTAGAGGTAGTGCATTCAGGTGTGAGTGTAGACGAAACTGGGAGGGAGGAGGGAGACGAGGAGAAGGGGGACACAGTGGAGGCAGTGGATGTTGGTGTGTCTGCATGTGTGTGATGCTTGCGTGAGTGCCTGTGGGATGTGTGGTGCTTATGTTTGCCTGAGCTTCCCTTGGGTGTTGACGTGTGTGCATGTTGGTCTGTAGGTGTGCTTGGGATAGGCTGAGGTACAGGGGATTGGGTCGGGGTGGAGGAAGTTGGAGGGGGGAGGCTAGACACAGGGACAATGGCTGCCATCAATGGTGAGGCCAGAGTCTGAAAAGCTCGCTGAAGGGCCGCCTGACCAGAATGAATGCCCTACAGGAATGCATTGGTTTGTTGCAACTGCCTCTCTACACCCTGGATGGCATTCAAATGGTAGACTGCCCAACAGTGAGGGACCTGAGGAGGTCAATGGCCTCCTCACTGAGGGCAGCAGGGGTGACTGGGGCAGGGCCTAAGGTGCCTGGGGCGAAGGTGATGCCCACCCTCCTGGGTGAGCGGGCACAGGGCAAAGGCTGAGGGGCTGCTGGGAGGGCGGTGCTGGTAGAGGGGGTGGCGGCTGTACCTGTAGATGCGGGGTGCACAGATGTTGCCGCCACCACAAGGGAGCTCCCATCAGAGGACGAGTCTGTGTCGCTGGTGTCAGCTCCTGTCCCCGCCGTGGAGCTCCCCTCGCCCTCTGTCCCACTGGTGAATTCAGACTCAGTAGTGTCGCCCTCCAGGGCCATGTGGGATGCAGCTCCCTCATGCTCCGGTGCCACTGCTCCTCCGCCTGATGATGCTAATGCACACAAGAACAGGGAGACCACAAAAAGGGGGGGGGAAGACAGAAGAAAGACATGTTGAGTGCATGCATTACCGCTACAGTTGGCGGACACGACAGACACAGAAGCTCCCTGCACTACGCCGCGCTCTTGGGCTCCACTGTTCAATTCCTGGGAAATGGCCTACAAGGCTATGAACGACATCTGCACACATAGATGACACAGGGGCATGACTAGGTGTACTTGCCACTCTACAGAGGTGGGGTGGGGTGCCACATGGCCTGCCTTACGGAGGGGCCTTGCCTAAGGAACTTGCCCAGGCCTAGGGAAACCCACAGCCCACCTCCCCCCCAGACCCCTCCACTGCGCGCAAAGTCAGCAGAATGAGAGTGTACTCACCCCCTTGGGGCTGCTGTGATGCCCCCAAGCGCCCATCCAACTCCGGGTAGGCCACCGCCAGGATCCTGAACATCAGGGGGGTCATGGTGCAACGGGCACCCCTCCCACGTTGGGAGGCCATCTCCAGCTGAGCCTCCGCCGTCTTCTTGCTCCAGCGGCGAATGTCCTCCCATCTTTGACGGCAGTGGGTGCTCCGTCTGTGGTAGACCCCCAGGGTCCGGACGTCATTGGCAATGGCACGCCAAATGTCTTTTTTCTGGTGGGCACTGACCTACATGAAATGTACAGGGGAAAAAGAGAAGTTATTACCAACTGCACCGTCAAAGTGATTGGCCCCCATCGCTACCCTTGCCATTTGGCACATGCATTCATCGTCTTTCATGCACGCAGCACTCTCCCCCCTTCCTTCTTACATCCAGCCCTCTCCACACAGGCATAGCCCATACAACATGCTCCCTGTGTACTTACTGTTTGTCTGGAGGACCGTAGAGTAGCGTGTACTGGGGGAGGACCCCATCCACAAGCTTCTCCAACTCCTCCGATTTGAAGGCAGGGTCCCTTTCCCCAGACACTCGAGCCATTGTCTCTTCCAGACAGAGGCCACAGCAGCACTTGCAGTGTAGGTCCTCTCCTGTCGAAGATCAGGTATTGAGTGATTGAACAGATAGAAAATGACGGTCACGTCCGCGGCGGTGCGTACCATCACCGCCGGCGTAAATCATCATTGGCTCCTGGGACCCATAGGGTCCAATGTTAACCAATGCAGCATTGTGCCGCGGTCTTTGACCGCCTACCGCGACGGTGTACAACGCCAGCGCAGTTACCTCACATCCCATTGTCCCATTTTAGAGGTCAGACAGCCGCCATTTCAGGGGCCCACATGGCTTCATTTCTAACTGCGTCACACATATCTAGGCCTACACTCAACACAAATACAAGCCACCTTTTGTGTATGATTGGTGTTCTGGGTAAACTGTGGGTACGTACCTCTGAGTTGTTTGACTCTGTGCTCGCTGTTGTCCTTCATAGGCACCGTCCGCTGGGACATGTGAGGAGATGGCGGCATCCTCCGGTGTACCGACCGTTGGTGGACCTGTCGATAATGGAGGAGCGACATGTGATTATCACATACAGGCTTGACCATGCCACAATCCAGGAACTGTGTACCCAGTTGGAGCCAGACCTAATGTCAGCAATCCGCCATCCCACAGGAATCCCCCCTCAAGTGCAGGTGCTGTCAGTGCTCCATTTCCTTGCAAGTGGGTCTTTTCAAACAACAGTGGCCATAGCATCAGGGATGTCCCAGCCTATGTTTTCCAACGTATTGTCCAGTGTTGTCTGCCCTTCTGAAACACATGCGGAGCTACATCATTTTCCCTCAGGTGGAGGATTTGCCTACAGTGCAGTGAAAGTGGATTTCTATGCCCTGGGACATATCCCCAACATCGTAGGTGCCACTGATGGGACCCATGTGGCTTTGGTCCCCCCCCACAGGAGTGAACAGGTGTACAGAAACCGGCTACATCCTGCGGAATAGCAGCATCCCATATGTGATGGGTCAACTCCAGTGGCACCTTGTGTGGTTATTAGGTGAGCACCTGGAGGCAAGTCAGTGGGAATGGTTGTCTGGGTCTGGGGATATCCCTCCAGGTTAGTCCGTGTCTAACAGTTGTCCCTCACCATTTGCAGGTGACTCTGGTTACCCCAACCTGTCATGGCTACTGACCCCAGTGAGGAATCCCAGGACAAGGGCAGAGGAACGCTACAATGAGGCCCATGGCCGAACTAGGATGGTGATCGAGCGGACCTTCGGCCTCCTGAAGGCCAGGTTCAGGTGCCTCCATATGACAGGTGGATCCCTATTCTACTCACCAAAGAAGGTGTGCCAGATCATCGTGGCCTGCTGTATGCTTCACAACTTGGCATTGCGATGACAGGTGCCTTTTCTGCAGGAGGATGGTCCAGATGGCGGTGTTGTTGCAGCTGTGGAGCCTGTGGACAGTGAAGACGAGGAAGCAGAGGAAGAAGACATGAACAACAGGGACTCAGTGATCCAGCAATATTTCCAGTGAGACACAGGTAAGAGTACAGACCTGCCTACTACATGTACTTAAACACTACTACCTATCTACTGTCTGTCGTTTTCACCCAGTGTATGGTCACTGAGTTGTCACTTTCCCTTACGATTTCACAGATGTGGGTCCCACTGTGTGACATCTGCTTTGATTCCTCATGGACTAGAGCTGTATTGAAATAGGTATGTTGACATTACAATTGAAAGAGCATTTTGTCACTGTAGTTGCTAATACACTATTTCGAAATCACAGACAGATTCCAGATTGTTTTGTGCTTTAATTGTGTTTATTTAAGTGCTCTTTATTGGAGGGGGTAGTGAAATGGTGAGGGGTGATGGCGGAGGAATGTCCATGGCAGAGTCCAGTCTATTAGTCTCACAGGTGCATTGCCCAAATGGGCATAGGAAGTGGAGCTGGGTCAGTTTAAGGATGGACAGGGTGACAAAGTGGGACAGTAGGATGACAATCAGGGTGGTCTCATTTCTTGCGTGGGTCTTGGCATCCTGCTCTGTCTTTGTCCTGGATCTCAGGAACCGTTTGCGGGGTGGTTCTCCCTCTGCAGGGGGTGGGGTGCTGGTGTGGTGGTCCTGTGGTGGGGCATCCTGTCCACTAGCGCCGGCGGAGGTGGTGGGCAGTTCATCGTCCATGCTAGTGTCAGGGGCCCCTTGTATTGCCACAGTGTCCCTCCTGGTGTTGAGTAGTTCCTTCAGCACCCCTACGATGATGCCCAGGGTGGAGCTGATGGTTCTGAGTTCCTCCCTGAAGCCCATATACTGTTCCTCCTGCAGGCACTGGGTCTCCTGAAACTTGGACAGTACTGTTGCCATCGTCTCCTGGAAGTGGTGGTAGGCTCCCATGATGGAGGAGAGGGCCTCGTGGACAGTGGGTTCCCTTGGCCTGTCCGCCCTCTGTCGCACAGCAGCCCTCCCAGTTCCTCTGTGTTCCTGAGCCTCCGTCCCCTGGACCGTGTGCTCACTACCACTGCCCCCAGGTCCCTGTTGTTGTTGGGGTGGTGGGTTATCCTGGGTTCCCTGTAGTGGTGGACACACTGCTGAGTGACGTGTCCTGGGGACGGAGGTATGGGCCCACTGGGTGGGTGCTGTGCTGGCGTTTCCAGAGGGGGGAAGGTCTGTGGTGGCCTGTGACTGGGTGAGGGGAACCGACTGTCCTGAGGTCCCCGATGGGCCAGGCTGGTCATCTAGATCCAGTTGGACAGAGCTGCTGTCATCACTGTGGGCCTCCTCTGTTGGTGGTGTGGACATGTGTGGACCCTCTTGTCCGGTGACGTTGGGTAGGGGTCCTGCAGGGGTATAAAAGGATGGTTATTACATCTGTGTGTGTCATGGTGTGCAATGGGTGGGTGACCGTGTACCCCAGTGCTTGCATTCCTGTGTGGGACCTTGTGTGATGATGGTTTAGGGGGTTGTATGGGTATGTGCAGCGGGCATGCTTTAGTGATGGTAGTCCATGCTTTGTTGTTGCATGCAGGGCTTGGTGTTCGGATGGGTGGTTTGTGATGTTGGGACATATGTGAGGAGTTGGGGTGCTGGGGGTGAGGGTGGGGGTATGTGATAGCTTGCAGGTAGGGTGGGGGATGTAATAATTAAGATTTGTCTTACCAGAGTCCATTCCTCCACCTACTCCTGCGAGGCCCTCAGGATGCAGAATCGCCAAGACCTGCTCCTCCCATGTTGTTATTTGTGGGGGAGGAGGTGGGGGTCCACCGCCAGTCCGCTGAACCGCCAGGTGGTGTCTTGAGACCACTGAACGCACCTTCCCCCGTAGGTAGTTCCACCTCTTCCTAATGTCCTCCAGATTTCTTGGGTGCTGCCCCACTGCGTTTACCCTGTCAACGATTCTTCGCCATAGCTCCATCTTCCTTGCAATGGAGGTGTGCTGCACCTGTGATCCAAATAGCTGTGGCTCTACCTGGACGATTTCTTCCACCATGACCCTGAGCTCCTCCTCCGAGAACCTGGGGTGTCTTTGCCGTGCCATGGGGTGGTGTAGGTGATGTGTGGGGTGGAGTGTGTGGTGATAAGTGTGCTGATATGTAATGGTGTGTTGTGTGAGGTGCGTGGAAGTTCTGTGGGTGATGGTGTTGTGTGCCTGTGGATGCTGTTGTCCTTGCTGGTGCTGTCTCTCTCTGGCCTTCTTTCGGTATTTCTGGTTGTGGGGGTTTGTGGGTGATGTGGGTGTGTGTTTTATATTGTAATGGGTGTGTGGGAGTGGTGTGTGTATGTGTATCAGGTGTGTGTATTTCGATTTGTCCAATGTGGTAGTGTTTTGGAGATGTGTGTGTATTTTGAGCGCGGCGGTGTGTACTGCCAATGGAATACCGCGGATGAAAGACCGCCGCGTGGATTTGTGTGTCATGATAGTGTGGGCGTATTCCTGTTGGCGTGATGGTGGAGGTTTTGTTTTTGCCAGTTTATCACTGACCTTTAGTGTGGCGGACTTGTGTGGGTGTCTGAATTTTGGCAGATTCCGAAATGTGGGTCATAATAGCTGTGGCGGAAATCCGCGGCCGCGGCGGTGTGTTGGCGGTCTTCTGCACGGCGGTAAGCGGCTTTTACCGCCAATGTTGTAATGACCGCCTGAGTGACTTACTGGATAAAATGTCCCCAGCCACATGGCCAAACAACATCAACAGTAACCAAGTAGGCATGGAGAATAAAGTACACATGCAGGCCTATGGCAAAAGTACACTGACTGGCTGCACAAAATGGCTACAGAGCACAGGATTAAACAAACAAGGAGGCACAGACAACACAAAATGGCCGCTGGCCACAGGGCATGGAGAACAAAGGCAAAATGGTGGCCTGTGGCAAACACACACATGTGCACACTCTAGCCAGACAAAGAAAGTATGGTAAACAATGAAGAAAACACTACCAATGTGTCCATGCTGTCTTTGCCATCTGGCCCAGCGGGAACATCATAATATGGCGGGGGAGGTCACTAACTTAGCGACATCATCCCCAGCCCCATATTGGCCGAAGTCCAAATTGGGCCTAAAGTCCTTAAAATCCAACAGTATATGTGCAGCAGGGATTGCAGTCAAAGAGAGTGATCCTTTCACCTTGAAATCCAAATGGAAAGTGACCAGGAGATGGAAAAAACACTTGGAGGAGGCTTCTGGACAAGAAAAGGAACTTGGAGTCCCTGTGACACTTCCTTCATGTTGAAAAAAAGTGAAATAAAAAAATGCTTTTCTTATAAAACATCCTGAACTGTCCTTTTGAGTAGAATATGAACTTGAAAAGGCATTTTTGAGTTAATTTAGCTGCTTTTCGAATCACACGACCATTCTTGATCACTGCCATCACAAAATGGCCTTGGAAGGCTCCGTGGCAACCATTAATCGTGCTAGCAGTGGCAAATCTCGCTCAAGCTTGTGAACATGCGTTTACCAAGCCTTGCATGCGTGAACAGGTATATAATTTGGACATGCACAGGATTGTGGAATTTGACAGGACCTCTGTGTTACATGCATAACGCAGAGTTATCAGATTACAGCCAACTCTGTGAGCATAATTATATTCACATCTGGGCCTACACGTAATTTCACTACCAATACATTACAACCATTGCCTACCTCATTAAAAACAGACTAACAAGAGAGATGTAACGTGCCGATCCTTGAAGCAACCACAATAAAACTGCAGAAAGACAACAAGATACTGTGTGCAAGCAAGTGGCACCGTAATGGACACAGCAATGCAACTGCCCCGCAATAGAAAATCTAACAAATTGAATACCCCCTATCTCTGTTTAGTGAGAACACAAGAACTTGAGCACTGAAGGAACTTAGGCAGCCAAAGTTGGTGAAGTCACATCTGACCTGTTTCAATACGATTACCAATTCACCTTCAGGCCATGCAATGCACCCATCCATATATGAATTAGTAACAATGGTGATTAACATGTGAGGCACGTGCTGGAAGCTTAGAACACACCAGAGATGTTATTCCTAAACATTAATCCTTTTTGGAGTGTGTTTATGACCGTTCAGGAATTGTGGACCACTTCCACTTGTGTCGCAGAAACTTTTTAGGAAGGTGACCTTTGGAAAGGGGAGAGTCTTTACTTTCCAAGGATACCTCTACGGCTATCTCTATGCACAGGATGCTGCATTTCCAACCCATATTTGTTGACACACATAAATTGACCATGAACCTTCCTGCAAAGTCAGTTTTCATCTCAATCTAGGGGGAGATTAGGGTTAGAGGTAAATCCACAATATGGCCCCTTTGGCAGAAGAGAGACACTTTACACATGTGTTTGGGTTGAGCAGGTTATTGGTCTAAGGGAAGTGGCCCCTTTCACAGTTCCTACTCCTGTTGCAGTCTCTGAGCAGTTTCATTTTCCAGTCTGATAAGATAACTCTAAAGATGAATGGTCCGATGAACAAGTCTTAACTCTTTAAAGCAACAATGATTCTTCTGAAAAACTTAACCTGCAGATTAACCTACACCCATGAAAACAAAAGACCAGTTAGCAGGCAGTGTATTTAGCTACCATTTGTACTAACAAAAGAAACCAAGACCACAGTATCTTGGTTGCAGACAGAGCCGAGGGTCTCTTAGAAATTGGAGACTGTCCCATTATCAACCATATTACACACAAAAGCATTACTGTTTGTGTGTAGGTGCTGACAGGGATCCCAGAACAGACATTTTGCACATAAAACATCAACAATCTTTCAAAAGAGGGCAAGCATGACTCCTGCCAAGCCACAAATATCTTGTTCCTACCTTTGAAAGGTAGATAATGGAAAATTTATTGTATCCCATTTCCAACTCTGCTTTTTAGATATGTATTGTTGCCTGGGATGCAGCACTCTTCACTAATTTAGTTCATAATAAAAGACATCAACATTTCTTGGCAGTTGGTTGACTTTTCTTTCCCCTACAGAGCTGAGATGCTCTTCTTGAAAGGCAACAGTGTTTCTCACATTCCAAAGAGTGCAGAAAGCAGCATAATGCTTCCTTGGCCTGCCCCTGCTTTTACTCTAATTAAGTGGATCATCAGCAGCAATGCTCCAAATGCCACTAATTAAATCAGTATATCAGGGTGTGAGCAGTGGGGTCGAGGGGGAGACTGTTGAAATCTTGAAGATGGCAGCCAATGGCCTGGGAGTAGAAGCAGAACAGTTCCACCCACTAAGTATGCCTCTGGTGTAAGTAACAGCAATGTATCTCCTTATAGAGCTTTTGCCATGCAGTTCGTGCTTGAAGGGTTAAAAATAACACTGTTCATAAAATGTTACATTTGCTAACCTCACTGATGTTTTCCTCTAGATCATAACTTGAATGTGTCTGCGCTTTCTCAGTCTCTCCTGAGCCTGCTTTAAAACATTGGATCCCTTCTTCAAAATCAAAATGGTAATCCTCGAACTTACTCTTTGCATTTCCATAAACACTGGATACATAATCCTCTAAAAGAGAGGTCTCCACAAACTGTTTGCAGCTTTTCCAACTGGGGTTTGGGGACTTGTGACCTGCCCGATCAGTTTGAGTCCCACATCAAAACACAGGCTAGAAAGGCAATTGTGAACAAGCACAACTCTTCATAAAAGCAGGTGTAGACCACACAATGGTATTGATCAGTTTATCACTGTTGAGCTGAGCACATTTTAGAAATATTTTCATAGACAATTCTGTTTGTATTAGGAAAATGTCAGTCAAAGTTGATTTCAGAGTTAAAGGGCTGAGGGGACATGGGAGCAGAAAATATAAGAAAGACATCCAACACCTATGTGGTAATCAGGGTTGTCAACATTGTATATGTTTGTTACATTCCTAATGTGCGCAATTTTTGCAAAGAATTCTTCTTGGGTGATTTATGCTGGGTTCGTTTTTTGCATTTAACTGTATACATGCTAGGTTCCTCCCTCCAGGGCTGTGTCTTCCAGGTACGCACTCATCAGCATTCCTCAAAGCCCTACTCTTTATCATCTGGTGTGCTTCAGGGCTCCACCCTCAGTCTGACCCTTTTCAATCTTTATGTAAGGCCACTTGCAGATAATGTGGAAAGGTGCAGTCTCACACTCTTTTCATACACTGACAACACCCAGAGTGTGGTCTCCCTGTCATGTCAGGAGAATCGGAGTGCTGAGACTTTGAACATTTGCCTTGCACAAGTTTCATGTTGGATGATCACTAGCTCTTTTAAGTTGAATGGGGATAAAACTGAGGTTCTGTTGTTGGCTAACCTCCCCGACCTTTGGGGACCTCATCTTTGACTTGAGGCAATGGGTTATGCTCCCACTTCAGTAGCTGTGGTTAAGAACCTTAAGAACCTTGGTGTTTGGATTGATGACAGGTTGTCTATGAGTTATCACCAAGGTTGCTTCCACCTGTTTTGATTTTCAAACACAGCTCGGAATAATTTTTAGATGTCTTCCTGTCTCAGTTCAAAGAACTGTAGTCCAGGCCTTAATTATTCCCAGGACGGATTATGGAAATGTTCTCTATCTAGGCTAAGCTATCTAGCTTCAAATAGTGCAAACAAAGCCATAACATTTTCACTTCACCCCCCAAATTTAAGTCCACAGCCAGCATTCTCCACAATCTGTATTAGCTACCAATTGAACAATGAGTGCAAATTGAACCACTATGTTACATGCATAAATGTTTATCTAATTCTGGACTCATCTATCTCAGTTCCTTGGTGCCACAGTATAAACCTAATTGTTCTCTGCAATGTTGCAATTAAGATCTTGCTGTAATTCCCAGAGTTAGGAAATGGGTTTAGGTCCAAAGTTGTTGAACTCCTTAACCCCATCTATAAGAGCATGTTGCTCTCTTTTGCTTTTCCGCAAGCTGCTAACTCTTAGCTGTCTTAGCGTAACTTGAGGTATCTGGTGGAACATAGCACTGTGTAACCCTTTTGGGGTAGCCATGCACTCGACAAATCATAATAATAATAATAATACAAATAATAACAGTAGTATTTATAATCATAACATGCAAGCTTTGTCCTCACCTACAGAAGTCCGATA
This sequence comes from Pleurodeles waltl, assembly GCF_031143425.1. NCBI lineage: Eukaryota > Metazoa > Chordata > Amphibia > Caudata > Salamandridae > Pleurodeles > Pleurodeles waltl. The sequence goes on from NC_090450.1 coordinate 654,684,507, forward strand.
AGATACATCCTTAATATATTGGGTGGTCGTCTTCATGAAAAGTTTTCCTCAGGTATGCCGATGGGTATAAAAGCTATGCAATACCTGCTAAATGTTTTGGGTGGTCATATGCTTGACAAATGCACTCAAGGTATGCTCTTGGATGCAAAAGTAATGCAAGCTCAGTGTATCAGGTGCTTGTCTGTCTGCCATTTTCTACTCAAACCAGTTTGGTCCTGCAAAAATTGCAGCATAATTTTAAGAAATAAAAGCAAAAATACTTGAAATAAGCAAACTCAAATAAATAGGATTTAAGAGGGATTAGGCTCATGCAAAAAAGTATTTACCCAAATTTAAGCTAAGCGCATAGTTAGCAACTCAGAGGAGCAGAATGGTGGGCACTAGGGGAACACTATTCCTCATCAGGCCTGTGAAAGCTTGTACAACTGGGGAAAGAGTAATCTCAGAGCTGAATCAGCTGCACTATTGCCAGCCTTGCAGAAACCTTATTGATATGTGCTACAAGGAAGAGGACATTGACAGGAGTTATTAGCTTTAATAAAAGAATGGCATCTTCGAGAAGGAGTGTGATGTGGAGGTTAGTGGTCAGGAGGTAGGAAAGACTATGGGTCTGATTTAGATATTGGCAGTTACGTTGGAGGTAGGCCTGAAAATACTTTCACGTCGGCGGTCACCCACTCTATTTAGATGTATTGCGGCTAAACCAAAGACCGCCACAACAGAGTGCACTCCGTCCCATCAACTGCATCCTGCAGCCGATGCAGCAGACTCCAATACCGACAATTAGCACTCTGTCACATTCTCAGCGGTGGTACCCGGTCAAGCCTATTTAGATCCCATAGTAATGCTGGTGGTGTGTCGGTGGCGGGCCCATGACAGTGGGAGTCCGTAGCAGGACCTGTTCAGTATAGTACCATGGCTGTGAACATTGGTTGAATGCTAGCAGCCCACACCTGTTTCAAATTGGATAACTGTGAACACCTGCAGAACTTCCTATAAAACATATTCCATTTCAGACCATGATCCTTTGCCATTCCACTCCAGAGGACAAGACAGCCGGGCAAATCCACAACATAGCAGACCGTTTTTAAAATTATGTTTACCTGTCTTTTTTGTCAAATGTATTTATTTACAGTACCCTTATATTTTTTTAGCTAAGAATAATTTCACAATGACAGGGAGAAGGAATCCCTGTTTCACAGAGGGAGAATTGTCTGTCATGGTGGATGAAATCATGAGAGTAGAGCCACAATTGTTTGGAGCAAAATACTACCATTTCCCTGAAAAGGCAAATGTGGTCCAGAAGAGTTGACAGGGTGAATACAGTAGCTACCAACCTCTGCACACAGGAGGAGATTGGGAAAAGGTGAAATGACCTGCAGGGGAAGGTTCGTTCACTGACCTCCATGCATCACCTGGAATTGCATAGGACTGGTGGTGGTTCTCCTCTCCTCCCAGTACAACTCTTTCCCTGGGAGGAGAAGGTCATGGAAATCATCCATCCTCAAGGTTTGACTGGAATCCTTGGTGGAGTGCAGACTGGTATGTCAGACCTATGTATGTATTCCTACTCACCAATGGAGACCTACCCTTAAGGAAGACTTTTAGAATGCTGTACCGACCTTAGCAACACAGGTGTAGTTATTTGTGACTAAACAAAATATGTTTTGTCATGCAAATTACCAGCAGCATGGGTGTAGCTTACCTCCTAAAAGAATGCTATATGGCTGAACAGATTGTGTAGCTCCCCATGGATCACCTCTTGCGTGAGCTCAGCCCATAACTAACTATCAATGTATGTTGTTGTCCTACCCAAAGCAGGTCTAAATCTACATCCATTTATTGGCTCCCAGTCACATGTTATCTATATGTGTGTACCAGTTGCTAGCATGTTTTCATATATAATGCAGTCATTCAAAGTGATATGTGGAAGCTATTTTTCAAATAAGTATTATCCTTGGTGTCAACAGATGACTACAGCTACCATGATGCTCTGTTCCTGGATCTGACAATCAGAAATGGAGTGTGATGTAACACTGTCAATTACTTCAATATGCACACACATCTCAAAAACTGATGAATTTGCCAGTTACAATGTCATTTTTAGGAATTAAATATCACCTATTGTGCATCCCAACAATCAATGTAGACACCTGCTCATAGCTACATTGAATTGAATAAGTCACTGCTTTCTGAATCCAAGACATAAGGTTTGTGGTGGTATGCAGAACAGAATTAGTAGCCACACACAAGTAAAATTTCACTGTTCATATAATGTTCAATTGCAGCATCATGAGTGGTATAAACCATGGTGTATCCACTGTTTTGCAACCCACTAGGCATTGAAGGGATTCAGGACTCCAATGTACCCACCATTGTGGTGTCTTCAGTGTCTGACACATGTAACCCACTAATGTGAACTTGCACTTTTTTATTTCAGGACATTTCTCCAAGGTCAGGACTGGAGTTTCCATCTGTGTAAATTAGGCTGCATGGGTTAAACAGAGAAAATTACACAAAGGCCTAATCAGTCAAACTCTCCCTCTCTAAGTTTTTGGTTGGCCTTTGTGTAAATAAAGTCACATGAAATGCACAAACAATACTTAATTCACATATCCTCTGTATCATTCACAGGTCCAACCACCCGGAGCAGTGCACCACCATTTGGCAGCCAGGATACCTCCACTCCAGCCCAGGAGCAAGCCTTCAGTGAGGACCTCAGTGCTGCAAGTCCAGATGATGAGGAGCAAACCCACTCTTCTGGTCTGTCTGGCCACACTGCTCCAATAAGTCAGACCCAGTCCACAGCAACACATTCCACCACTGCTGCAAGACCCCCTCAGCAGGAGGGCACCTCCACTAACTGTGCACCAAGAGTCAGCACACAGTCCCACAGTCCTGGCTCATTTTGAGCCACCAAGAACTCTGGTTAGAGGTCTGCAAGGAGCCAGTGACTCAGAGCACACCTCAAAGGCACAGGCCAGTGGGGGTATGGGTCGTGGGAGGGAATATGTGGGTCAGCCAAGGGAGACTACTGGGGATTTGGTGAGCCAGACCACCCATGACCAAGTCTTGGGATCATGTCTGCATTCCCAAGACATGATTGACCAGGTCCTAACTGAGATCCAGGACCTGAAGCAGGTGCAGATGGAGAACAAAGTTGAGCTCCAAAACATCTATTCCACTTTGAGCTCCTTGACTTGAGTGATGTTTGACATCCACCATCTCATGTGCATGGCTTTTCTGGTCCGTGTGTCCCTGTATGTGGTCCCTCAACCCTTAGGCAAACTACAACTCTGCCAGACACAAACAGAGAGGCCCTGCCACAGGAGGAGCCTGATCGTATCACCCCAGTCCCTGCATCTGTGTCTCCCTCCTCCCCAGAGGGGACAATCATCTAGGCACGGAGCCGAGGATGGCAGGACCAACACCACCACCTCCAAGAGACGCCAAACCTAATCTCCCCTTGTGTGTCTAATATTCATTCTATGGACTGTTCCATGGATACATTTACCTTTTTCCAAGGACTGTAGTATTATGGATATTGGACTCCAAAATGTTTTTGGCTCGCCTACCATGATTCCATCTACCATGACACACTCTTTTTTGTTCAAAACTAATTATTTGATTGACTTCACACTTATTTCTGTTTCTACCCAATACATGTAATGGGCACTGAGTTCAAAACTCTTGTTTGATTATTTGTGGCCTTACCATTTTCACATCCATATACCAACATCGTTTTGGAAACACTAGGTACAATCATTTTGTAGAAAAAAGTTGCAATTACAAAGAGCAAAAGTGTCAAAAAATATATTAGAAGATAACAAACTCTACTGGGAATGTATGTGGAAAATACAAAGGGCGTATTTAAAAAAAGTGGCACTGCACCTAGCGCAGCACCACTTTTCTTGCACCCCCTAGCACTCTGAGGAGGCGTTAAAAATGCCAAAAAAATGGCGCAAAGAAATCTTCTAGGCTTCTTTATGCCATTTTTTGGGCCCCTTTAATGAGGGAATGCCCCCCTTGAATACATCATGCCTGGTGCAGGCATATTGTGGCACAAGGGGTTACAAAGTGGAGCAATGCATGTATTGCCCCACTTTGTAAATCTGGTGCAGTGATTTTGGCCGTGTTGGGCCACATTAGCTTAAAAAAATTACACTAATGCGGCGCAAGGAGGCCCTAGCCCCTCTTAAATCAAGGCCAAAGTTTGGAAATAATTCCTTGTAGAAATGGAGTCTGGGTAACAAAAACTAGTTCTAGCCCCAAAGTCTGTGCTAATCAGGTCTACAGGCTCCAATACCTCGATACAATGGAGGAAAGGGATTATTCAATGGGATTAGATGAAATAGGCAAACTATCACTGATGCAGACCTCAGTTGAAGCCATACACCCTCGCAACAAGAATCCTAGATCACTAACACCAATAGTCCACATCAGGGCAGTGACAACATTTGAGGCCACCTGACCATTACAGGACACTGTGGCAGTATCTGATGTAATGACACATTCACCATTCAGTGGTGTGCTAACACAAAATCCTATCACCAATGACAAAACACAGCAACAGCTACCTCCATTGGCAACAAGTTGAAGATGTAACCAATGTGAAGAGGGAACAGAGTGCCAGAGCTTCACATACATGTGGTTTGAGCAACTCGAGTGGCACATATTGCCTTAATGGCAGCATCACACAGGAAACAGGTCAGATACAATCTTCTGAACTTCCATGTCATCAGAGTGCAAATTGTCAGTGAAATGTTTTGTCCATCTCAAGTGGGTGTCTCTCCCAGGATCAACACACATTCAGTTTATGCTTCCAAATAGCAACGTATCACTGCAAATGTTACAACGTTGAAATGTCCAAATGAAGATGACATGGTGAAGGAACCTGAAACAGAATAAGAATTGAAACTTAATTTTAACACCTAGAATATGTAATTCAATTGATAAATCACGAGGACACACATACTTAGCATAAGCACTTTTCAGCTAATTCATTGACCATATAACCCAATGTGGGGAAACAATGATCCATTAGCATCTTTGCCTTGACCCTTCTTGCATTGACCAGTCCTAAAAAAGTACCATTGCAAACAGATATGTACCCTAGGAGCCAAGTTGTACTGACACTGGAGTACAAACCTTGTAAAGGTAAACTTACACTCAGGTGAAGAATTGGGCAACCACATCTTGATGTAAGTCAACTCCTTCTTCTTCACCACTGTCATCTTCATAGGGCATTTCAATATCCTCACCTGGGGGCTAATCACGGTCACCCTCCTCTGCAATTATAGGGATGTCTCTCCTCAGAGTGATGTTATAGAGAATGCAGTAGACAACCGTGATTTGGACACCTTATTGGGTGAGTAGAGGAATGACCATCAGTCTTGTCTAGGCACCTAAACCTAGGCTTCAGTAATCCGAAAGCCCACTCCACTGGCCTTCGTGTTCTTGCATAGGCCTCATTGAAGCAGACTTTCCCTGGCGTTGTTGGGTTCCTCAAAGGTGCCAATAACCACAGTTGGTTAGGATACGTTGCATCTCTTACAAAGAAGCAACATATTATCATCAGATCAAACCATTGTCCTTCCTAAACTAGGATTAAGGCAAAATATCTACAAGTCATATTATACTTATCAACAAGCCTGACCCTCTCTGGTCCAAGTTGTAATAGCTGCATGAGTATATTGCTGTTCCGTAGTATGAATGACTCATGTGTTGACTCAGGGAAGATGGCACTTGTGATGTATAAGTCTGGTAAGCAGACAACTTGCCCATTGATGGAATGGAAGTTCTTCAGTTTGTGGTAGACCTGTACTCTGTTGTGTGGTGGCACCAAGGTAATATGCATGCCATCTATTGCTCCAACCACGTGTGGTATTCCATCCAAAGTCTCCCTTCACGCTGGTTAAATTCTATGGATGTGGAAACTGGATGTAGCTGTTCATTTACTTGATCAGGAAAACAAGGAGTTCTTTAGCACATCACTGAATGTTGGCTGGGACAGGCCCCCAATACTGCCCCATTGTACTGAAAGGTGCCAGTGGCTACAAAATACAGTTCTGCCATGAGTTTGACTATTGATGTTATTACTGGTGGATTCATATTGTGAGACAGGAGATCAGGCTCCAACTGCTGTCACAAATCCACAATCGTTTGCCTATTTAGACTCAATAACTTGATTACATCCCTTTCCTCCATGGTTGTAAGGTCTAACAAGAGCTGGAACACCTGGGGCTGTCACCTCCTATCCATAATTGGGTTCAGGCATCTGTAAGTATGGAAAATAAAATGTCAGATTAAATGGTCACACCATATTACTGAGGTCAAGGCACATCTGATTAGGTGATACACATACACACTGACATCAAATATATCGCCTACTAATATGTAAATGATACACATTTATGATTTTTTATCATTAGGTGCAAATAATACATTTGACCTGTATTATTTGTGCCAATATTTTTTTTTCAATTTTGTGTCCTTCTCCATCACGGATCACGTCCACTGTGCTCTTGTTCGCCTTGTTTTCTAAAAAAATCATTTGCCTCCTAACATTGCAGCCATCAAGACCTTCTCGATTTTTGCTGCTGTTTCAAACCTCTGGCAGCCAGGATGCTGGGCAACACAGGTGAGAGGGCCCCTGCCTTCTCCCCCGAAGAGCTGGAGATCCTTACCAGGGAGGTTCTATCCATGTACAGACAACGCTATGGGACCCCAAAGGAACAGATACATGTCTGATTGGGGAATGTCTAACTGAGTGACCTCTTCCTTTCTGAGTCACATGGTTTGTGGTTCCTTTTTGGTAATGTGGGTGGTGGGGTGCTTTGAGTTGACAGAATGATGTATGTAGGACAGATCTTTAGGACCAATGTATGAATGTTCTGTGCATGACAATGTTAAGCCACGTTACAGTAGAAGCTGCAATGTATGGCTATGTATTGTGCAAATCCTATTTCCTCACACAAACTGCAGGCCACTGAATTACAATGGGCAGTAGACAGTGTACCTGTCACCATACAGCCAATGTTGAAACAACAGTGGTTAGGTTTGAAAAGTTTGGGGGTCTGGAGTTGGCTGATGCTGTACTGTCAGATGGGAATCCAGCACATAGAGTTGATCAGTTAGCTCTGTATGATTTCAATCAGTCATGAAGCCACATATGGTTAGACTTATTTTAGGTTTAGCAGGTTCTGATGTCAGTAGCTGACCATCATTCATCCCAGTCTCTCCCACTAAAATCCACCCATGTCCAAACAACCCACAAATCCCTGCGCTCATTGACACATAGCAAACCTCCTCTGTTGCCCTCAGTGTATGTGATGTAGACCATGGGTTCTGACTCTTGGGAGCATATTTAAGTGCCCCTAGCGCCATTCTAACAACACATTAGCATAATTAGTGTGATACTAATGTGGCATTAGAAGGCCAAAAACGCTGTGCCATATTTACAAAGTGGCCCAATGCATGCAATGAGATCACTGCAAATCAATGTTTCCACTCTACCTATGACTGTTTTGTTGACAAAATAAATTGCAACTGTTTTTGTAAACGTATGTGTTCATTGGGAATACATGATGTCACTGCAGTGCTGTCCAACAATGACAATGAATTGCCTTTTCCTGTTTGTTTATGTCATCTATACAGCTCAACCCCCATCAAAGCAGGATATCTGGAAGACCATCATAAAAAAGTTGCAGACCCTGGTGGTCCATAAGCGGCACAGCCTGCACAGTCTGAAAAGGTGGGAAGACCTGCGGTGGGCAACTAGAAAATCTGTTAAAAGCTAAGTCAGCCAGTTCTCTTAGCGATCAAAGCAGGTCCACCACACCTTGATGCTCCTAATGGCCCACATCCTTGCAGTAGCTTACCCGGAGCTGGATGGGCAGTTGAGGTCCTAACCGCAGCAACAAGGGTGCAAGAAATTGTTTTGAGATCTTGTGGTATAACCTCTTTACTTTCCAGCTATGTTTTATGACAACAACTGCAAGGAAGGCACACATCCAAAGCCCATAATGATTTCTGGAGATGTAAGTTGGTCAGACTGTGTCTTATGCTGTGTATGTTGTGTTGTTTTGTGCTGTCTCAGGCCACTAGATTCCTCCTCCCAAGGCAATTACTGTTGTGGGCAGACACATGGCTACATGCACACAAGAGAATGCCAGCATTTACACAATGGCATCATTGACAGGTTAAATAAACGTACACCAGCTCATGATTTGGTTAGATGTGATGGTACGTCACACATATGTGTAGTGAATGTAGGCTTCCTCACTGGTAACTGTGGCAAAGTGTACAATTGTGAAGCAGCTGATATTTCTGATTTGACATTGCTAAGTTGTTGCTTTGACAATGTGAGAATGTACATCTTCACTGACAGTTTTGATATTCTATGTACAATGATATCCTTCTTTACCTGACACGTTTGACAGCAGTTTCCCCAGCAAAAGTATGATGCTTTGGGCCTGATATTGATCCTCGTGGTGGGATTACTCCTTCACAAATGTGATGGATAGCCCATCTACCATATTACGATCTCCATAGCATATTATGGGATCGTAATATGACGGACGGGAAATCCGTCACATTTGTGAACAGAGTATTCCCCAAGATCTAAATCAGGCCCTTTATGTTGACAATAACTGGTGCACCTGAGTCCTTAACTCATCACAACTGTGCATGTAAGCCAGTCTGTGAATGGCAACATGAATTTCTTTACAAAAAATGTGTTGTAAGCAACAGACAGGAATGTGTCCACATGGTGGGAGTCCCACATAAAACATTTTGGTGTCCTTAGTCCTGCCCAAAGGGTAATTTGGTGATAGTGTGCAATGTGATCTTGAAAGGGACATTTGCATGTGAAAGGCTACATCACATAGATGATTTGGTGTCCCATTTTGGGAAGGCAAATTTCATTAAAAAATCTTAGCTTTTGGGAGAAGGGAACCAATATTAGCTCTGTACTGCAGTGGTTCTGAGATATAGCCAGGCGTACGTGTTCATTCATGCTGATAGAACCCTATGGATAAACTACAAGTGTATAAGTGTCAACTCCATGGCTGTTCGCGCGCTCTAGGACCCGTCTGATGCCAAAATCCGTACATTACTGTTTCCACCACACAGTCTTAGTCCAGAAACTGCCATTTGCCATTTCTGGTAGCTGCTGCAGTGCGCTATATGTGCATTATCTTTTATTCGTGGCATTGGTCCCAAGTATCTTTATAACAGCCATCTTGGGGTGGGGCACTTTGGGTGTGGCACATGGGGCTGGGCACAAGTCTATTTAAGTGACCCCGCCCAGTTCTCACTGCTCACTATTCTGAGGATCTCACGAGGACCGGAGTTTTTCTGTTTGAAGTCGGGTGTTTCCATGTTCCTGCTTGTTCACCTGGGATGTCCCCGTGTTGAGGCATTTGAAGCAGCGAGTAGCAGACACTCAGGGCGGTAAGACAGATGGTGGTTTATAGCTTCCATCATCCTTTTTCTTATTTGATAAAACTGTTTAAAGGTTGTGTAGGAGGCTGGACTGGCTTGTAGTGAGTACCAAGGGGTACTTACACCTTGCAACAGGCCCAGTTATCCCTTATTAGTGTATAGGGTGTCTAGCAGCTTAGGCTGATAGATAATGGTAGCTTAGCAGAGCAGCTTAGGCTGAACTAGGAGACGAGTGAAGCTCCTACAATACCACTAGTGTCACTTGCACAATATCATAAGAAAACACAATACACAGATATACTAAAAATAAAGGTACTTTATTTTTATGACAATATGCCAAAGTATCTCAGAGTGTACCCTCAGTATGAGGATAGCAAATATACACAAGATATATGTACACAATACCAAAAATATGCAGTATAGTATTAGAAAACAGTGCAAACAATGTATAGTTACAATAGGATGCAATGGGGACACATAGGGATAGGGGCAACACAAACCATATACTCCAAAATTGGAATGCGAACCACGAATGGACCCCAAACCTATGTGACCTTGTAGAGGGTCGCTGGGACTGTAAGAAAACAGTTAGGGTTAGAAAAATAGCCCACCCCAAGACCCTGAAAAGTGAGTGCAAAGTGCACTAAAGTTCCCCAAAGGACATAGAAGTCGTGATAGGGGAATTCTGCAGGAAAGACACAAATCAGCAATGCAACAATGATGGATTTCCAAACGAGGGTACCTGTGGAACAAAAGGACCAAGTCCAAAAGTCACAAGCAAGTCGGAGATGGGCAGATGCCCAGGAAATGCCAGCTGTGGGTGCAAAGAAGCTGCTACTGGACAGTAGAAGCTGAAGATTCTGCAGGAATGACAAGGGCTAGGAACTTCCCCTTTGGATGACGGATTCCTCATGCAGTGGAGAGTTGTGCAAAAGTGTTTTCCTGAAGAAAGACCGCCAACAAGCCTTGCTAGCTGCAAATCATGCGTTTAGGGTTTTTTGGATGCTGCTGTGGCCCAGGAGGGACCAGGATGTCGCCAATTATGTCTGGGGACAGAGGGGGCGTCGAGCAAGACAAGGAGCCCTCTCAAAAGCAGGCAGCATCTGCATAAGTGCCAGAACAGGCACTACGAAGTGGAGTGAAACAGTGCTCACCCAAAGTCACACAAAGGAGTCCCACGTCGCCAGAGGACAACTTAGGAGGTCGTGCAATGCAGGTCAGACTGCCGTGGACCCAGGCTGGACTGTGCACAAAGGATTTCTGCCGGAAGTGCACGGAGGCCGGAGTAGCTGCAAAAGTTGTGGTTCCCAGCAATGCAGTCTGGCGTGGGGAGGCAAGGACTCACCTCCACCAAACTTGGACTGAAGAGTGACTGGACTGTGGAAGTCACTTGGACAGAGTTGCTGGATTCAAGGGACCTCGCTCGTCATGCTGAGAGGAGACCCAGGGTACCGGTGATGCAGTTCTTTGGTGCCTGCGGTTGCAGGGGGACGATTCCGTCGACCCACGGGAGATTTCTTCGGAGCTTCTAGTGCAGAAAGGAGGCAGACTACCCCCACAGCATGCACCACCAGGAAAGCAGTCGAGAAGGCGGCAGGATCAGCGTTACAGAGTTGCAGTAGTCGTCTTTGCTACTTTGTTGCAGTTTTGCAGGCTTCCAGCGCGGTCAGCAGTCGATTCCTTGGCAGAAGGTGAAGAGAGAGATGCAGAGGAACTCGGATGAGCTCTTGCATTCATTATCTAAGGAATCCCCAAAGACAGAGACCCTAAATAGCCAGAAAAGAGGGTTTGGCTACTTAGGAGAGAGGATAGGTTAGCAACACCTGAAGGAGCCTATCAGAAGGAGTCTCTGACGTCACCTACTGGCACTGGCCACTCACAGCAGTCCAGAGTGCCAGCAGCACCTCTGTTTCCAAGATGGCAGAGGTGTGGAGCACACTGGAGGAGCTCTGGGCACCTCCCAGGGGAGGTGCAGGTCAGGGGAGTGGTCACTCCCCTTTCCTTTGTCCAGTTTCGTGCCAGAGCAGGGCTGAGGCGTCCCTGAACCGGTGTAGACTGGCTTATGCAGAAATGGGCACCATCTGTGCCCATGAAAGCATTTCCAGAGGCTGGGGAGGCTACTCCTCCCCAGCCCTAACACCATTTTCCAAAGGGAGAGAGTGTAACACCCTCTCTCTGAGGAAGTCCTTTGTTCTGCCTTCCTGGGCCAAGCCTGGCTGGACCCCAGGAGGGCAGAAACCTGTCTGAGGGGTTGGCAGCAGCAGCAGCTGCAGTGAAACCCCTGAAAAGGCAGTTTGGCAGTACCCAGGTCTGTGCTACAGACCCGTGGGATCATGGGATTGTGCCAACAATGCCAGGATGGCATAGAGGGGGCAATTCCATGATCTTAGACATGTTACATGGCCATATTCGGAGTTACCATTGTGAAGCTACACATAGGTAGTGACCTATATGTAGTGCACGCGTGTAATGGTGTCCCCGCACTCACAAAGTCCGGGGAATTGGCCCTGAACAATGTGGGGGCACCTTGGCTATTGCCAGGGTGCCCACACACTAAGTAACTTAGCACCCAACCTTTACCAGGTAAAGGTTAGACATATAGGTGACTTATAAGTTACTTAAGTGCAGTGTAAAATGGCTGTGAAATAACGTGGACGTTATTTCACTCAGGCTGCAGTGGCAGGCCTGTGTAAGAATTGTCAGAGCTCCCTATGGGTGGCAAAAGAAATGCTGCAGCCCATAGGGATCTCCTGGAACCCCAATACCCTGGGTACCTCAGTACCATATACTAGGGAATTATAAGGGTGTTCCAGTATGCCAATGTAAATTGGTAAAATTGGTCACTAGCCTGTTAGTGACAATTTGTAAAGAGAGAGCATAACCACTGAGGTTCTGGTTAGCAGAGCCTCAGTGAGACAGTTAGGCATCACACAGGGAACACATACATATAGGTCACAAACCTATGAGCACCGGGGTCCTGACTAGCAGGGTCCCAGTGACACATAACAAACATACTGAATACATAGGGTTTTCACTATGAGCACTGGGCCCTGGCTAGCAGGATCCCAGTGAGACAGTGAAAACACCCTGATATACAAGGCTAGAAAGAGGCTACTTTCTCACAGGTTGATATTCTTTTTTGGAGAAAGTAGTAATCTGTGTCAGTCAGCTGTAAATATTTAAATTGACAACAAACTAAGCAAATGTTTTGCTGTTACAGCGTTACCGCTTTCTCGTGGTCACTTTTCAACTTCAGCTGCTTTCTTGTGGAGTTGCTCGGTAGTAACAGAGATACATTGTGTAAGCCTAGTTATTCAGAAGATGTTTAAATGGTTATGAATAAATGCTAGGGCAATAATTTGAACTCAAAGGAATATTTAATTATGGTTAATGTAAAATACGGACACAAACTGAAATCGTGTATCTTGGAAAGTTTTTGAAATGTGAAGTAACATTTCTTTCAGTGAATACCGTGTTAATCTTTCATTGTTGAAACTTATGAAAGGCGCTATGATTTACTATTGTTTCAAGCAACTGCTGGATTTATAGTTGACAGATTCCAAAGAGTTCTGTGATTGATATTTCTCTGTAGTAACTGTGATTCTTGTTTCCGCAGGTATCCTTCCCCGCTGTACCCTTCCTTATCTCCCAACCCCCCACTTGGCCACTCTAAGACTCTGCACTGTTAAGGCTTGTAGAGTTGGAGCTGCCAGGAGGTGGGACTATTGGCAACAACGTGTGTACCCTGAGGATCTTGTCTCGCTGACAATAAGTGACAGAGGCATACATGATATGAGGGCAGAGATGGGGATGACTGAACTTGTTGCAAATGTTATGTGATGAACATTGATGTCCAATTGTGTTCTCACATATACTCTATAACTGTTGTATCATGTTTTTCAGCACTAACTGGGCAAGGCGAAGATGACAGTAGCCACATCGGTGGGGATGAAGCTGGCCACTGGGGATCAAGTCCTGAAACCACTGACACTGAGGCGCCCAGTGGCATTGAGGGTGAGGAGACTGGTCAGGAGGCCACAAGTGAGGCAACATCTTCCTCGGCGGTCTCCATTCAAGACCAGTCCCTAGTGTGGGTGGACCCTGGGGAGACTGTGACACCTACATCTTCATCTGGCCCCCTGCATTCCCAGCTCCACCGTCTCTCTTGCACCCCCCCCACTTGGCTGTAACCTCTGCCACAAAAGGGACCTCTGCCCCTGGCCAGGTTTCCCAGGCTGCCCTCACTGAGGAGGCGTGGGTTCTTTTAAGAATGACAGCTGTAGGCCAGACCGCACTATTGAATTGCATCCAGGACCTGGTTGTCCAGAACACCCAGATGGTGGCTTACTTGCAAGGCCTTCACAGTGCCCTGCCTGGCCTATAGCTGTCATGCCAGGGCTTGGCCTCCTCATTGGCTACAGCCTCCGACCCACCACAACCTCATGGCCAGAATCCTACCCCTTCCACATCCCAAATCCCTCAACCCAGCCGTGTTCAAAGCAAGTGCAAACATATGCACGCACCCACAATAACAGCCACATGCGGCACATCCCATGACAAACACACACACACACACATATATACACAACACTCACTACTATATCAGCAGTCACAAACACCACCAGCACACCCCCAGTCATTGCACCAACCTCATCCTCAACACATACACACACACTCACACCATAGGCACAGCACAAATCATCACAGCCACCACCACACATGCATGTACCTGCACACCCACATACACCACAGCAACACACACCAAAGCCACAGCAGAAACATCCACACACATATACTCGGCATCAACACAAATGTCCAATCTCACCCACACAACAGACCAACAGTAAAAAAAACACAATCTTACAGATGCACCACAGACCCTCATGCACCCCTACCTTCAACAGACACGTGCACAACATACAAAGCCACTCCTTCTATCTCCTAAACCCAACTCAGTCCCGAACACCCTGCCCATTTCCCTAAGGAGAGTTTTTTTTTTTCCTGGTCCCAGACCCTACTAGATCCCAAACTACCCCTTCCATATCCCAGCCCATCCCTTCCATATCCCAAACCACCCCTTCCAAATCACAACCCACCCTTCCAATTCCAAATCCACCCCTTTCAAATTCAAACCCACCACTTCCACATCCAAACTCACCCCTAGCGTGCCTTTTGCTACCTCTGCACTGATTTGTGACCCCTGGCCTCAGAGTTGGAAATTCAGTGCCAGGAACACAGTGGCAGCTCATCCTTCTAGACGTTATTTGGGGCTCCACTCTCTTTGTTTTCTGTCAATTTGTTATCAAACTAACAGTGAATAATAATATATTATTCACTGTTAGTGTAATAAAAAATTAGTACAATTAGCTAGAATATGCCCTTCCATGGCAGATAAAGTAAGTAAAAAAATAAATAAATGTATGTTGTGTGCACGCTTGCGGATGAGAGTGTATTAATGTGAGCAAGTGTATGTAAGTGTGAATTTGTGTGCATGTGTCTGTGAGTGAAATCGGAGCTCATAGGGTGTGTAATGCCACTTCCATTACCCCTGGCATTTCGGTGAATTGACGTCCATAAATCAGTGCTTCCTCTATGCACTCCAATAATTACACCCTGTCTACAGCATCTCTACCTACAGAGACTAAAAACTCTTTCTTATACCTTTTTTCTCCCTTCTACTCAGCTCCTCTACTCACCCCCGTGAAGAATGACACCCCTTCTTACCTGCTGCACAAAATGTTTTTGGGGGGGACTGATAGCCAACACTTGTCTCTCTTCTGCCACTTCCACCCCTCCTTGTGGTTTCCATTCACTTGGCTCAGTACGTTACACCATCAATGCTGACATCTCACTGTGACTTGCAGTTACTATTCCCACCATCACTATTAACAACACCACCACCACAACTACCACCATTATCACTCTGAGTACATGTAGGAAAGTACCATCTTGCCTGGCATGTTACCCCCATATTTTCACTGTATATATGTTGTTTTAGTGTATGTGTCACTGGGACGCTGCCAGCCAGAGCCCCAGTGCTCATAAGTGTGCCCTGTATGTGTTCCCTGTGTGATGACTAACTGTCTCACTGAGGCTCTGCTAACCAGAACCTCAGTGGTTATGCTCTCTCTGCTTTCTAAATTGTCACTAACAGGCCAGTGACCAATTCCACCAATTCACATTGGCATACTGGAACACCCTTATAATTCCCTAGTATATGGTACTGAGGTACCCAGGGTATTGGGGTTCCAGGAGATCCCTATGGGCTGCAGCATTTCTTTTGCCACCCATAGGGAGCTCTGACAATTCTTACACAGGCCTGCCACTGCAGCCTGAGTGAAATAATGCCCACATTATTTCACAGCCATTTTACACTGCACTTAAGTAACTTAGAAGTCACCTATATGTCTAACCTTCACCTAGTGAAGGTTGGGTGCCAAGTTACTTAGTGTGTGGGCACCCTGGCACTAGCCAAGGTGCCCCCACATCGTTCAGGGCAAAGTCCCCGGACTTTGTGAGTGCGGGGACACCATTACACGTGTGCACTATACATAGGTCACTACCTATGTATAGCTTCACAATGGTAACTCCGAACATGGCCATGTAACATGTCTAAGATCATGGAATTGTCACCCCAATGAAATCCTGGCATTGGGGAGACAATTCCATGATCCTCTGGGTCTCTAGCACAGACCTGGGTACTGCCAAACTACCTTTCCCGGGGTTTCACTGCAGCTGCTGCTGCTGCCAACCCCTCAGACAGGTTTCTGCCCTCCTGGGGTCCAGCCAGGCTTGGCCCAGGAAGGCAGAACAAAGGACTTCCTCAGAGAGAGGGTGTTACACCCTCTCCCTTTGGAAAAAGGTGTCAGGGCTGGGGAGGAGTAGCCTCCCCCAGCCTCTGGAAATGCTTTGATGGGCACAGATGGTGCCCATCTCTGCATAAGCCAGTCTACACCGGTTCAGGGATCCCCCAGCCCTGCTCTGGCGCGAAACTGGACAAAGGAAAGGGGAGTGACCACTCCCCTGACCTGCACCTCCCAGGGGAGGTGCCCACAGCTCCTCCAATGTGCTCCAGACCTCTGCCATCTTGGAAACAGAGGTGCTGCTGGCACACTGGACTGCTGTGAGTGGCCAGTGCCAGTAGGTGACGTCAGAGACTCCTCCTGATAGGCTCTTACCTGTGTTACTAGCCTATCCTCCTTCCTAAGTAGCCAAACCTCCTTTTCTGGCTATTTAGGGTCTCTGCTTTGGGGAATTCTTTAGATAACGAATGCAAGAGCTCATCAGAGTTCCTCTCCATCTCTCTCTTCACCTTCTGCCACGGAATCGACCGCTGACTGCTCAGGACTCCTGCAAAACCGCAACAAAGTAGCAAAGACGACTACTGCAACCTTGTAACGCTGATCCTGCTGCCTTCTCGACTGTTTTCCTGGTGGTGCATGCTGTGGGGGTAGTCTGCCTCCTCTCTACACTAGAAGCTCCGAAGAAATCTCCAGTGGGTCGACGGAATCTTCCCCCTGCCACCGTAGGCAACAAAAGACTGCATCACCGGTCCTCTGGGTCCCCTCTCAGCACGACGAGCATAGTCCCTGGAACTCAGCAACTCTGTACAAGTGACTCCCACAGTCCAGTGACTCTTCAGTCCAAGTTTGGTTGAGGTAAGTCCTTGCCTCCGCACGCTAGACTGCATTGCTGGGTAGCGCATGATTTGCAGCTGCTCTGGCTCCTGTGCACTCTTCCAGGATTTCCTTTGTGCACAGCCAAGCCTGGGTCCCCGACACTCTAACCTGCAGTGCACAACCTTTTGAGTTGTCCTCCGGCGTCGTGGGATCTCCTTTTGTGACTTCGGGTGAGCTCCGGTTCACTCTTCTTCGTAGTGCGTGTTCCGGCATTTCTGCGGGTGCTGTCTGCTTCTGTGAGAGCACCCTATCTTGCTGGGTGCCCCCTCTGTCTCTTCATCCAAGTGGCGACATCCTGGTCCCTCCTGGGCCACAGCAGCATCCAAAACCCCTAACTGCGACCCTTGCAGCTAGCAAGGCTTGTTTGCGGTCTTTCTGCGTGGGAACACGTCTGCAAGCGTCTACACGACGTGGGACTTCCACCCTCCAAAGGGGAAGTTTCTAGCCCTCTTCGTTCTTGCAGAATCCACAGCTTCTACTATCCAGTGGCAGCTCCTTTGCACCCTCAGCTGGTATTTCCTGGGCATCTGCCCTCTCTCGACATTGTCGCAACTCTTGGACTTGGTCCCCTTGTTCTACAGGTACTCTCGTCCGGAAATCCACTTTGGTTGCATTGCTGGTGTTGGTCTTCCTTGCAGAATTCCCCTATCACGACTTCTGTGCTCTCTGGGGAATATAGGTGCACTTTACACCTACTTTTCAGGGTCTTGTGGTGGGCTATTTTTCTAACCCTCACTGTTTTCTTACAGTCCCAGCGACCCTCTACAAGCTCACATAGGTTTGGGGTCCATTCGTGGTTCGCATTCCACTTTTGGAGTATATGGTTTGTGTTGCCCCTATACCTATGTGCTCCTATTGCAATCTATTGTAACTTTACACTGCTTGCATTACTTCCTTTTGCTATTACTGCATATTTTTGGTATTGTGTACATATATCTTGTGTATATTTGGCACCCTCATACTGAGGGTACTCACTGAGATACTTTTGGCATATTGTCATAAAAATAAAGTACCTTTATTTTTAGTATATCTGTGTATTGTGTTTTCTTATGATATTGTGCATATGACACCAGTGGTATAGTAGGAGCTTTGCATGTCTCCTAGTTCAGCCTAAGCTGCTCTGCTATAGCTACCTTCTATCAGCCTAAGTTGCTAGAAACACCTCTTCTACACTAATAATGGATAACTGGACCTGGCACAGAGTGCAAGTACCCCTTGGTACCCACTACAAGCCAGGCCAGCCTCCTACAGTACATTACAAGCACCAACCTTTCCATCTCCACAACCACCAATAATATCACCAACATAACCAATAAACCTCCCATGGCCACCATTACATTTGCAGCTACCAAAACTATTACCACCACCATCAACATCAACATCTTTACTGTTACCAACACCACAACAGTTACCACCACCACCAACATTGTTGGCCCCACCATTACTTCCACCATCATCTTCCCACCATTACCATAATTTCCAATACACCCATTACACTACTGCCATTAGCATTACCACCTTCAGCAAAACCACTACTGCCACCTCAATTACCACCACCATATCAACCATCACCACCAACTCTCTTACCAATTCCACCACCATTTTCAACAGCGCAACAAGTACCACCACCACCATTACCACCACCCCCACCAAGGCTACGATTATCACCAGCATGGCCACCATCATTACCACTACTAACACCTTCATCACCAACATAAGAACAACTGTCACTGCTGATACCACCAGTACTAATACCATCATTAAAACCACTATGATTGCTACCCTTATCACTACCAAAATCACCAACAGACTCAGCATACCATTACCATCACACCATTACCACAACTAATGTTGTTTGTGTGTAAGCTAAAGTTTGATGTAGGCATGTATGTGTTTCTTCTCATTATTTTAAAAGCCCAGACCTGATGTATTTAGCAATGTGGGTCTTCATCAGATCACAACAAATTGCCTTTGATTTCTTATGTCATACCTGACATCAACTTGATGAGCTTGAATGGTAAATTATAACATTGGTGAGTGCCCCGCTTCTGAAATCAATATCTCCCTTTGTTAATTTATATTCAGTTTGACTTTTATATATTTTTTCTTGTCATGCAAATCTGCTTAGAAATACATGCATTATTATTTATAAAACAAGTAGATCAATATCAATTTTGAATTTTACACATGCTAGATTTTTGTACTTTCTGAAGTAACATTACCTTAACTGCAGGTTTGTGATGTCACTTTATGTGACCCTGCTTCCAGTGAATGTTCATTGCCTATGCAACGTAGGGGCAAATTTATACTCTGTTTATGCCAAATTTGCATTATTTTATTTGGCACAAATTTGGTGCAAACTGTGCTCCATATTTATATTTTGGTGCTAGGCCTGTCTAGCGCCAAAATATCAGAGTTAGCATCATTTTTTGGATGCACCAAAACATCTTGCGTCCTTTTGCGCCAATGATATGCAAGGTAGGGGTTCCCGTCCAAACTCCTAGTGTCGTATTTAACTCCTGATGCAAAAATGATGCACAACTAAGAAGCGGAGCGAAAAAATTATGTGAACCCCTATTAGCATCAAATTTTAACACCTGGGTCATACCAGGTGTTAAAATGAGGCCCACACATCCCTACTCAAGGAAAACTCACAGAAGCAGCATTAGCAACCCACAGGACAAGATGGAAGTGTTACTGCTCCAGCCTGGGACACGTCGCAGAGGACAGCAACCACAGCAGCTCCCTCCACCACCACCGCAGCAACCACAAGCACCACCACGGCACCCACAAAGGCAACGCAGAAGGCAGGAGAGGATATTCCAGAACAGGCCATCCTTCCTTGGCCTCAGGGAACAAGACCTCATCAGGACTTACCGTCTCATCCGGCAGTCCATGCTATGCCTGGTGTACCACATTGAGCCAGATATCTCATCCAGGTTACAAACACCACATAACATACCACCCATCACAAAGCTGCTGGCTGTCCTGCACATGCTGGCAACTGCCTCATTCCAGACAACGGGTGCACTGGTTACTGGTGTGTCACAGCTGTCTTTCTCGATCTTCCTGCTGAAGGTATTAGATTCAATCATCTCCCTGACACCCTGCCACATCTGCTTCCACAATTCCCAGCAAATGCAGCAGGAGACCAAACAAGGCTTTTACCAAACTGCTGGGTTTCCGCATGTGCTGGGTGCAATGCACTGCACCAATATCCGACTTGTCCCACCTGCAGCAACAGAACACTTATAAAGAAACCAGAAACATACGCATTCCATAAATGTGCAGGCCATAGTGGACCAAAGTGGGCTATTTATGAACATTGTAGCCAAGTGTCCTGGTAGCGTCCATGATGCCTACAGATTCAGGCACTGCAGGATCAAAGAACGCTTCCAGGATGGCCAATATGGCAATGGCATACTCGTGGGTAAGTCAACAAATCTAGCAATATACACAAAACACAACAACAATGTAGGACACACAAGACATACACCACACCAAAAACAAATGGCCAGGGTACACAGATGTGCAGATAATAGCACATATGCACCATGCTGTAGTACAGCACAACCAGTGCACATCACAAACACATACACCCACCTGTACGTAACACACCCACAACTTGACAGGCACACCACATGAAGGACAGGCGGAGCTATGTCCCCTTTGCTAAAAGAAGATGTCAACAAACCACTGCAAGTGCCCACAGGTTGGCTACTAAATACACATTACACACACATTACATCAAACAAAGAATAGCTCAGCAATGTCAATGGCATACACCATGGTCATGTAAAGAAAGTCGCACATAGGCACAGCCCCACTTAAATCATGCTGTGCAAAACTCTGGCAGAACATACATCAAATGCCAAACAACTGGTGCCAATACCAACTACATCTCATCTACACATACCTGACTTACCTGTAGTGTGCACGTACATCTACCTGATACATTGGGTCACACACATAGGAATACCAAATTACCAGCCATTACAAACCATGTGCCAGATTCATGAGAAATGGTACCACACCTACTGTAGTGTCGCCTCACATGCACCACTTACTGATCTCCTAACACCATCATGTCTGTACTGTACACAATACATGGTCCACCATGGAGTCACTGTCAAACAGTGGAGATCATGGATGCCATAGGGGGACCCTGTAGGAATATAGGGGGCATTACTGAGCTTACATCCACTGTGCTGGGGGACACATTTGTAAAGTAGCTGTGCCCCATCCCATAGCCTGCACTGTGCATGTGTTGACAGTATAAATGCTGATTCATGTATTGAAAAATAGGAGAAACACCAGTAGCAATGTTAATCTCCCCCACATGGTAGCCCTTCAAGCACCCTGATGCGAGGTTGAAAGCATTGGTGCATGGCTGCCTATTTTACGCTGGCACAGGGGACAACAAAGGTTTACCTTGTAACATATTACACAGTGTGCATTCCTATATAGTGAAAATGACGCAGCACAGCACTGCCAATTTAGGAGCTGCGTTGAGCGCTGTCATTTACCCTTTAATAAGGCCTAAGTGTTGTACTGTAACTGTACTGCCACATTGCAAAATGGCTGGGATAACCAGGCTTTGCAGGGCTACTATGTTGTCTCCACATCTGACACCATTGTGGTGCAATATGTGTCTGGTCCCCTCTAGAAATAGCACACTGCTATAAAGATGCACTACACAACACAACACATGGTATATACACACTGAGCATCAATTAGGAGTCATAATTATATATCCCAGGTCCTTGAGCCAATACCCAAGACTGTCATGTCCAGCAACACAGTGCAAGTAAATCTTAGCACAAGACTCACAATATACCACAAACACGTCTGATTCACAAATCCAACTCCAACTAACAACTGCCATGCTACATACATAAAATGTTTCAAGCTTTAACAACAATTTTCATCTCTTCTCTTACTTTTCAGCGGATCATGGTTACAGCATACAGCCTTGGGTGATGACCCCATTTCTAACCCTAACACAGCAGCAGAGCATGTCTACAATGCGGGACACCATCAAACACACAATGTAGTGGAAAGGACATTTGGCACCCTCAAATCCAGATTCAGGTGCACAACACAGCTGCTGGGGTATACCAGCGACTACATATTGTTGACAACATTTATACATAAAAACCACAGAAATCACCATTTAAATATGGTAAATAAACACTTCTCATTTTTCCCACCAATTTTACCGTGGTCTATTCATTCTCCACCACATATACCAAAGGAATGTGACTCTAACCTCAGGGAGCATGTAACAAAAACTAAAATGACAAGTATTGTAACAACATCATATGTGATGTAAGAGATCATACTGCCTCCATCATACATATCACTCACAGCCTAATTACTGGTATGTGACAACTGAAGGACACAATTCATGGACCACTACATATTTTGTACATTCACACTGCCAACTTGCAATTTAATAGCCCATCACACCCAACTACATCATGGCCTAATGTGGTGTATGCAAGGGGCCCACACATAAGGTAGAAGATGTCAAAAATTTAACGTAAGTAATGTTGGAACTGAACACTGTCACAACTCATTGTGATAGTTGCAATGGCTGCATGGAACATGTGTGACAAGGGGGGACTTCATAGGTAACTATGGTCATCATGATTTGCCCAGGGATAGTAACCAATGAAAGAAGTGGAGCCTGGGCACTCTATCCATGGGCTACTGTTCTGCCACTATGATGGGGCACAACCTTGACACAGGGTAAATGTGACCTCACTTATTTCACACACATCTGTTGAATACACATTAGTTTGGAGGAGAAATAATGCTGCTAGGGCTGCAGGTTCTCTATACAAATAAAACAACTATTTGCAAGAACAAGGAGTTAATTACACAGTGTGTGATCAAAGCATAGTATGGGTGGAATGTAGGCAGAGTGTGTTACACTCACTATGTACCAAAGATATAAACTTGTCCGACAAATGTGCTGTCTTCACACATGTTTCCAGAAAATACATATCTAAATATGGGAACAGGTGTGTGGTTGCATCTCCTAGGTAGCAACATTAGCCCATCATCAACAATGCCTGACCTGTGTATGCAGCTTTAAATAGTATGCTCTGTATGACAACATCACACATCACATACCAAAACACAACACAGTCTCACTCACAATACAGAACAATTGCATGGTACTAACTGTAAGAATGTATCCTATACATGTTTTAGACTCAACAGCACAATCTGGGTTGGGTGCGCTACTATGTGCTGCACTGTCCAATAGGATCAGATATCCAACATCACGTTGAGTCGGAGTACACCTAGCCATGTAGGTAGGTTGTTCCAAAAGATAAATACAGCACTGAGATTATTTCTAACCATTACATCATTCAGTCATGGTAATAGTTAGCTAGGTTGTGGGATGCTGGAAGAATTGCATAACCATTTTCCATGGAGGGTGTGGATGGACAGCTCAGAGATACCCACTGATAGTATCAGATAGAACTCGCCATGTCACCCGGAGACTACACAAGTGCTGTGCCATAAGTTATGATATGTGTGCGTGGTATGGGAACTAACAAATTGCCAGTAGTAGGAGGAGGCTAGATCCAACATATGCCATATGTTGGAAATGTCCCTACATCACCACACAATGTTGTTGTAGAAGATGCATACAAAGCAGTAGCTGCCAAATATCTGGGATTAATGGAGGACACAATACATATCTTCACAGTAATGCCTGAAAAAATAGGGAAATGAACAGACATACTCCAAAACAGACAGTGCAACACATCAATGCCTGCAGTTCTATCCTTCACATGTGTATATTGAGGCTGGCCAGGTACGTACATGACCCTGACATCTTTGGTACTACCACAACATGGTATTTGGCCTTAACCTGGCACCATGACATGAGCCTGTCATGTACAACACCATCTGTACCATGCCATTTGTTGATTGTTGAAATCACAACAGTTATACAACCCCTAAACATGCTGCACATGGAAACAGATAATGAGTCCTATGAATGAGAAATTTCCTGCATGTGCAAGCAGCAGAGCACTGTACCTGAGAGGGGAAGGCCTGGCATCAAGTGCTGCCTAGCAAAGCATTACATCCTGGTCTGTGTGAACACATTTGTGCATGTGTAGAACCACTGGGGAGTCTGCATAGGCTGCTGAGTTCCAATCATTAATGGCTGAGATCCCAGCTTTATTAAGCCACAGACTATTGTCCTGCCTACATCAACATATGACATAGTCAGGTGCCTGATGTATCTTCACAGGGGGAAGAACCAAATAGAGCACCAGAAACCTGCAGCTTCCCATTCAAACATGTGTTCCTGTTGCCATACATACCCACAAAGTGATGATGAAGAGTAGGCCTGCAATCTGTGCCACACGGCAACACTAGTACTCTGTGGCACAGCAAAGTATGTGACAGTAATGATAAACATGAACTAGACAAATCTGAGTGTCCATTTGGAGACTGGCACACATATACAACATATCTCAGCACACATTTACCACCATAACGGCCCTGGCAAAGTAATGTGTCAGGATTCAGGACAAAAAATAACCTAGCAACACAATAATAGCACAGGTAGCAAAAAGCCTGTGACATTTACAAATCATCTTCACGTGTGTTCTGACATACAAAATATATAGGTGCCAGTGATGTGACTGCATATGTACTAGTTAAATGCCAAAATCTGTCAATGCTGGAAGATTGTAATGTGACCTTGAACACCCCCTTCTGACACCAATCTCGTAATGTGTTACAAAAATGCTTTACACTTGTTTCTACATACACATGACACATAACATATTTTACTAACACAGATGTACATGACATCACCAGCAACTGAGATGCATGGGCAACCACATGGCACACGTGTACCTGAGCAACAAGATGGAACATCCAATTACAAACCACGGAGTCAACACACAATGCAACATAACTTGTCAGGGGAAATGTGATGTTAAAGCAGTCCAAGTACACTGCATATTCTTAGTCCAAATTGTAATGGGTGACACATGTCTGAGCATGTGTTGGAGTCAGGCCATCTCATATCATCAGTTATGGGTATTTCTAAACACTATTGTCACAGAGATTACTATGTAGTACACCCACACATTCAGATACATATACATATGTTCACATAGAGCACACATGTGCCAAAATATATGTGGATACACTGTAAGTACACATGCATATATTCATAAAGTAAGAGTGATTGCATGCAGTCAACTCTGAAACACACTTATTGATGGAACAGACCAATCTCACCCCTACCACATTGCTGCATGGACTTCCACATGTAGTCATACCCCAAATACCACATAGCAGCAACACCCATGTCATAACTTAGGTGAATCAGGGTGCACTCAAGGACACTGCAAAAAAACACACAAACAAGAAATGAGTAAAACAATATGACACAAATGCATCAAAACATCCACCAACGTAAAGAAAATGACACATGGGCCCTTAGCAGGAATTCAACGTTCACACTCCTCTTAATGCACCCTTGTGAGAAATCAACGCATAACCATCATGATTCATAATTTTTTACGCATACGCATGGACAATACAGGTCCTATCACCAATATGACACCTAGCCCCAGAAACTGAATCGGACATCCACAGGCTTTTTTATGCCTGGACCAGATGGAATCACCCCATTATCATCATGCGTCAATGAAAACAATGCACAAGTGTCATGCATCTATAAAACGTCGCATAAGCCCAATGCATCAAATAAAAGACGCATAACTGAAAAACGTGATATACATGCCCAGGAAGTGATGTAACAGGAAATCCTGTCTACAAGCATGGTACAGTGGTTGTAGTTTCACTTTCTCGGTACAGTCTGTTCCTTTGTGACTGTGCGTGGTTATGTTTTGGAGCTGGTGGTCGATTGTTGAGTGTGTTGTCAAATTTGTAGTGTCCATTGTGCTGGTTCCTGTGTTTTTTGTGTGTATTTAGTCAAATAAGTTGCATTTTGTGTAGTCATTGTACAGTTTTGTCATTGTATTGTAGGGTGTCTGTCTCAGGTAGTTAAGTAGTTGGGGTAGTTGGGCTTAGTTAGTGTGTTTAAGTTTCCTTTAATTTTTGTCATAGTATTTTTGGTAAACTATATTCAGCAGTGGCAGTGTCTGGCAAAGGGAGGATGAGCATGATGTATGCATATGAGCTGGGGGGATTTATATGGCTTGTGCCCTCTACCTGCCAATTATGCTGCAAATGAGTGGCCGGGTGATCCTCGGCTACCGGACGGAGGCCAGGGCCTACAGCTCCCCACTGACAGTATGGGGCTGCACTGCATCAGCTCCATCTCTGCCATATCACTCACTAAGCTCCAACACCAGATGCATCCTCTGACCACTGAGCAAGTGTGTCTGTGTTGAGTGCTATTTCTATGCTCACTTACTTATCCCCCCTGGATTAACAATGGTATACAATGGCAACAATGGCAGGCCACCCACTATCTCCAATGCATACATGTTTCAATTCAGTCAATGTGCAGGTAGGTAAACCAACTGCACATGAGTCCACAGCCATAGCAATTTATAAAGTGTGTCTGCCTTGTGATGGCACACACATTTATCTATGTTAATTGCAGGGTGTATAATGCTAATCCTCCACACCTTGCAATGCCCACACAATCCCTGGGTAGTAGAGTGTCTCTGATCTCTGATAATGATGTTGATGTTTACTACATCTGTTGCAGACAGAAATGCTATTGGTGTGACAATGGTCTTGCCACTGCAACAACCATAGCATGGCCCTCAGATGGAAAATTCATGATCAAACAGTCCCATTTGGTAATGGAGGTGTCGTGCTCACAGACATCTGAATGATAATGCTAAATATAAATTTTGCAGGGTGTAGCACCACAGGAGTCTCTGCCCCAGTGCTAGTGTTTAGATGCCTGGCTCTGCCTAATCTGAGTGTATGTATTATTGAGTGATCGTAGTGGTTTGTCTGTTGCTCTGATCTTCCACTAGGATGGCTAGCTCACTCTACTGAAGTGGTTTACACTGAACATTGTTGTCCACTTGCAGTTACTTTGCATTTACACTATGCATGGTTTACCATTCACGTCTTACAGGTGGACCAGCCCCCTACACAATTGGTGAAGTGGGATGGTTTGAAGACCCAGATGCATCCAGTAAGTGTAAGAATGTGTGTCCTGTGAAGTAATCCAGGGTTTGTTGTGAGTCAGTCATGAGTGGGGAATGCAATGCCAGATGTTTTAGTCTGTTCCATGATCAGATATCATAGTAGGCTGGATGGACATAAAATAGGCCATTTTTAAGAGCCCCAAGCACCACCAGAGGGTCACGTCTTTGGAGGCTCTGGTGTGTGGCCAGCACCGTGTATACAAGGTGGTGTCAAGCCACATTTAGGTTCATATGTGACTACAAATGACGGAGTGTGACGCTGTGGCAAAATTGGCAGTGCCTCACTCCTTCATTTTCACCATGCAGGGATGCGCCGTATTTCATTGTACACAGTGCACCCCTGTGCTGTCCCCTTCGTTGTTGCTAAATTTGCAGCCGAGCCCCAAAGCAGCCACACTTGTGCATTGGTGCACGGATAGCTGCATTGAGAGGCAGGATATTTTATGTAGAGGAGGAACACCCTCCTGCACAAAAAATACCTCCAAATGTAATTTGCTCTTTCTCTGCGTGTTGCAGAGTGCAGCACATATAGAAAGAGCAAGAAACAAGGGGATATGACAACATTTCTCCTCATTGCACCCTGCTAACGCCCTCCCCAGCAGGGGGTTAGCCAAATTTGCTCTGACTCAGGTGTAAGTAGACTCAAATATCTGGGGCAGCATAATAAACTGCAGTGGGTGTTGCGATGGCACAACAACAGCAACACCCATTGCATATGGATGCAGTCCCAGATTTACAGATCTGCTCACACCAGAGGCAGTGCCAAATTCTGCACACACCCCATGGAGGGGCTTTAGCAATGTGCAATAAGGATAAATACTCTCATGTATCCTCCGTTTTGAATCTTTCAATGGGTGATGCATTAGGCAGCACACATCTAAATTGTATAAGCTCTTTGTCGGTTACTTTATTGTGTTGGGAGGTGTCCCTTCCTGCACAAAATCAATCTCCCCCTCAACGCAGCCATCTTTGCACCATGGGGCAAGGGTCTCTGGATTGATGTCTGTAAGCAATATATGCCCAGGCATAGGTGATAATACAGGGGCGCGCCATATGGGATTTAATTTGGGGCATCCCTGTGTTGTTATGAAGGCGGAGGACTGAGCTGCCAATTTTTCCCCAGCATGGGGCTCTGTCTTTTTCACTTCATGAATGTTCCACTTTTGTGGAATGTTATTGGCTTGCATGCAGGTCAAGGCCCATTGTGTGTCAGCATGGAACCGTGTGTAAAAGGAATGGTAATGGCAGACCACATATTCATGGGTATCTACGCCTGGACACATGAATGTAGATGTGAGTGACCTTTGGATACCAGCTTTCTAGTGGCAGACTCCCATCAAATGGTCCACTCCTTAACTCCATAAATGAGTGGTCAGGCCTTGGTGGATGACCAGGACTGTTCAGATGATGGATAGCATGGCCATCCCCTTTAGACTCAGGGGGAGAGGAATACCAAACTTGTAGAAAGACCTTATTGCTCACAGTGTAGGTGACAGTTATGTTGATCAGGCTTGAATGTGTTCCTATCAGCTCTGACTCCTTTTGGTTACCAATGGTTTCCCCTCCTCCCACTGATATGCACAAGATACTGATGATGTATGGTTGGAAATAGACACAGATGAGGAGGAATTTGGACTTTTCTGGAATGTGTGCTGGAGTACATGTGTAAGGGGATGTAGCAATGTATACTAGTAATCTGTACAGACTCCACCCAATGCTGACACTGTTGGTTGCTTGTCTTCATATTACAGTTGCTAACATGACAAATGAGGAGTGGAGTGACTTCCACAAGAGGGCTGTATGTTACCTCCACATCCTGGAAGTTGAGTCAGGATACCGCTGCAACGGTTGCAACTTCCGGGCAGAGAAGGCTACTGGGGAATGGAGGGTATTCCCACCTGGGGCCCGACACAGTCTCCGATGGTTCACCAAGCTACGAGCTCCTTAGCGGTGCAGGGGTGCACAGCTGGCCCCACCCCAACCACATTGGCTGCACCAGTCACCACACATGCACAACTTGTCACACCACCTGCCGCTGGTTCATCGCAGTTGTTGCAGGATCTGCATAGGGACATGTCCCTCATTCTAACACGTTTGAACAAGTTGGAGGGGGAAGTAGCGGACAACAAAGAATTGTTGAAATACATCACAAAGAAAATTAAGAAGGCCAAACTTTGACTTTACTTGCCACTTGACTACTTCCCAGTTCATTCCCCTCCCAAATGAAGTTGCCATATATTTTATTGTACGTGTTATAGAGATAGTGTTAGTTTAGTGTAGAGAGGGCGGTGAGTTTTTTTTTTTCTAATGTATTTATTGGTGTGTGGTTTGGTGGGGGTCATGTTTGGGTATATATGTGTTTTAAAAAATAGAAAATATATAAAAATAAAAGTACAAAAAAATATATATTTGTTTTAGATTAGTTAGTAAATGTGTAGTATTAGTAATTGTCCTGCTTGTGTCTTGTTTCTTAAGGGGGATGAAAGGCAATGTTTAGAGTGTGGTGTTCAATGTGTAAGTTAAGCTTAGCATATGGTAGATAGCTTTAGTTGTTGGACAAGTATAGTTAGTATAGGTTAGTTTAGGAGAGGGTAGGTTTTAGTTGTTTTTAGGTTTCTTTTATTTAAAATAAATAGTTTAAATTCTCCCTTACAATTTGTGTAATATGTTTGAGTCTCAAGGTCTTTCCATGAGTGTACAGGGTAAATTGGGGGTTGGCCTACGGAATCAGTCCTGACTTCAAATCCCTCTCTTAACATTTACATCACCTATTGACAATGGAGCTGTCACATTAGCTGCAACATCACATCTACTAGTCCATTCATCTCCCATGCAGCATAGCCATCATTCATTATGTCTAAGTATGGTTTCTCTTGGACATGTAAGTTTGGCCCTTCAGCTGTCATTGTTGGGGTCCTGTTTGGACAATGTTGGGAAATGTGACAGATCTGACATGAGCCCCAAATGGTTCTCTATCCTGCAACATAGACCGGTGCCCATCACTGATCAGGTTAGCTACCTCCGTACCACACCAATGAGTTATTCTGATACTCCCAGCTGGCTAGATAGCCTTTTACTAGGTTTTCTGCCTGACCTGCCGTATATCTTGACAAAGGCTATATGTATCCATCAGTTTATGAGAAGTCTACATCATACACCATTGTCATGTTTGGATTCTTGTTTGTAGCTTTGTGGCCCCACAGTTCAGCACTCATGTACTCATCTTCTGAAGTCATTGACATGGATTCACACAATACTATCATTTCGCAGAGTAGATGAATCACAGAAAATGTTGACATTGAAGATGTGTTCAAGGTGTTTCTTTACCGGTGAAAATGTCTAAGAGATTTGTCAACAATGCCCAGGTGTGAAACCCCATTTGTCCAAGGTTGAGGGACTGGTCATGATGCATGCTTCAGAGTAGTGTTGATAAGTGTGGAGGAACAAAAATTGTCAATTGGTAACTGAGAGACAATGACAATACATAGCAGACAGGTCAACAGTGGGTAGGTGAAGAGTGTACATATCCTACTGTGAAAACACCGGCATGATCTTTAGCCGAGAACTAAGGAGAACACTGCCCATGTGGCATACACCGGTGCTACCGGGTACTCTTCTGAGTAAAACTGATTTGTTCCACATCTTCATCCTCCGATGGTTGTGGTGGCTCCTGTGCCATTGGTGGTGGTGGTGGAGAGGTAGAGGGGGCCACACACACTTCATTAGTTAAAGATTTGGAGTCACAATTCGCAGCAGCTGCCATTTGCGGTATGACATATGGCATCACTAAAGCAAGGAGGAACTGCTGGTTTTTCAGAATAGCAGCAACATCCGGTGGTAGGCAGCTATGTTTTCCCTGAGGGAGGCCACTTCACGCTGAATGGAGTCTAGCTTGTTCTCTATCATGCTGCTGCCAGTTTGGGAAGGCAGCTGTTGTGGTCTCTTCCTCATAGCTGCAGCTATGTTCACCAGACACTGCTGGACTCCACGCAGTGGGGAATGTGTGTCTTGGTTGGTAGCTGTGTGTTCATTAGCTGTCACGAGGCACTTGTGCATTTTCTCTAGGCTGGCTGCCATGGTCTCCATCCCCACCCACACCTGGTAGGTGAGTTTCCGGTGGACTCCTACCACTGTCCTCTGGAAACTTGTCCCTGGGTCCTCGGAGTCCTGAGCTGTGTCTGTACTGGCAGGTAGTACATTTTGGGTGATGGCTGGGTCATCTGGGATGGCTGCAACATTGTTTGTCCTCCTTGCAGCTGGAGGTGGTGTCTGGAGAGATACCAGGACATCCTGGAGAGTCTGTTGGCTAATGGTTGTCATCTGGTCATCCAGGCCATCGGAGAACTCCAGGACAGGCAGATCAGCAGGAAAGCCATCATCCTCTGTAATGAGATGGTGTGAAATCAATCTTTTTATGTTGTGGCAGTTGACATGTCACGTCATTGAATTGCTATTGGAGGCTCAGCGAAAACTTACACCCCAAACATTGTTCTTGGACAATATGGGTGCAATTTATCAGCCCTTTGCCCCACCTGAGTGTCGCGCAAAGGGAAGCTCAGGTGACACAATAGGCTGCGTCATATTTACAAGGTGTGATGTATTCCCTTTTGGTGGCTTGACACCATCTTGTTATTGTGGCCCCTTCCCATGCATCAGTTTGTATGGTAAGGCCTTGCAATGGCTGCTGCAGTGGACAAGCCACACCAACACACATTGCAATTTGCCCCTGTCCCAGTGTTACGTGTTTTTCATACACCAGGGCAGCACCAAAACGTTACCTCCCCAGGAATGGCGTTACAATGGCGCAATATTGTAGTTTACTTTGATTGCTCCTCATGTTGATGTATGTGTATGTGTGCTACATTCCACAGCACACATGGACCTAGCAGATTGCCATTTCATTTTCTGGTTGTGTTGGAAGGTGCTCCTACTACATGACTAATGTCTCCCCCTCAATGCATCCAAACTTGCAGTACAGTGCAAGGGATGCAGCCTTGTGGTAGTGCAGCTAATTTAACACTGGCACAGGGATGGACCCAGGGATGTCCAGCATGGGTATCATTTGTTGATGTGAACATCGTTTTCTATTTTCTGATGCAACCAAATTACGGGTATTGCCAATTGACTCATTTTCAACTTTGATCAGGGCCTCAAGCTAGTTTGATGGAGATTTTGCAGCTAGTTGTACTGGGGCATACATGGAACCTTATTAAAAGTCTGGCAGTCCTATGATCACCGGACTGCCACTGGCAATATGACCACACCCAACAGCGCAGGTGGAAGTGGCACATGTTGACCACGGGGAATTCCCCATGGGCCAATGGCCTGGCACTGGCAGGTTGCCGGCAGCTTACAGACTGGGAATGCCACCTGTCTTATGACACCAGCCCAGCATTACAATCAGCGCTATCCTCCAGGTATGTGGCACTTTTCCACCAGCCTTTGCATGGCAGTCCAACAGCCATGCAAAGGTTGGTGGCAACATGGTGTGGTATGCCCCTGGGTGACCCTGCACAGCCCATGCACCTGGCATGGACAGTGCAGGGACCCATGCCCATGCCCTTAATGCTTTCCACTGCCTGATTTGCAGTGACAAGTGGAGTGTGTGCTGTCATACCAAAATGCACCCCAAGATTGACCCTGGCTCCATTTGATCCAGCAACAATGTTGCAGTAACTGTCCCACAGAGCTGACATTAGGAGACAGATTTCCACCGACCATCCCAGCATGTAACTCATACTGCCAACCACGGAGGGTAAACTGCTCTAGCAGTCTTACCAATGCCAGACCTGCCCATGCGCCATCCCCCACCCGTCAATGTGATATTGTGCACCATGATGTTCACAGACATACACCATATGTTGTGTTTGAGTGATTGTTTCCCCATTCCTATGCTGCTCACATGGTTGTGTCAGAGTTGTTGTGGACTCAGCCTGTATGTGTTATGTTCTACAGATTGCAATCTGTAGTGCATATATTCTCCAGTGGCACAATTCTGATCAGTGTCAATATATGTGGCTTCACACTGCACAAGGTTAGTTACACAGGGTAGTGCCATGTTTCCTGTGATATGGGACCACCCTGCAATTCCCCCAGCAGCTGCACAGATTAGTTTTCCCTGCATCCAGAAAGGCTTTGTTGCTGCATGATGGAGAAGTGGATGACTTATGAGGATGTGT
This sequence comes from Pleurodeles waltl, assembly GCF_031143425.1. NCBI lineage: Eukaryota > Metazoa > Chordata > Amphibia > Caudata > Salamandridae > Pleurodeles > Pleurodeles waltl. The sequence continues at coordinate 654,717,987 of NC_090450.1, forward strand.
TGTTTATGTATGGGGTGGTGTTGCTTCCTGCGCATTGCAAAGTGTTTCTTCAAGACACGCCACCATGACATAACCCCAGGAATGGTATTGACTGACTTTCTAGTCTCTGATGTCTCTGTTGTGTGTGAAGGGTAGGTTTGACTGTCTGCAAGGGGTGTTGTGATGACACAGCCAAAGGCACATTAATTAGACATGACTTCCATCCTATGTGCTGCATATATACATGTTGGTATATAGCCCTGGTGATTGACGGATGTCCAGGTTGTGTATGTGTTGTGGTGCCTGGCACAACCAAGACATGTGTACATGTGTTGCTTATGTTTCAGTGGTGCACCTTGATTCATGGGCAATTTGTCCCACTGCACTCCTTTTGCATGGGTTGAGTGTGTCCTATGTGCCTCCACCTTCTAGCATTTGTAAAATTGGCAGTTATTTGCCCCATGTAACCTACCCTGCATTTATGGTGGTTGTTCAAAGTCTGCGCTGTCCTGTCCTTGTATTCCTGTGACCAGCTCTTCCAGGATGACTGCTGCAACCATCTCCTCCATTGCATCCAGGTCCTCCTGTGGTGCAGGACTTCGACCTCCAGTTTGCAGTGCTGAATTTCTGTTCCTAAGCATTTTCTCCTTAGGACTTCACTTACTATCATGCCAGCGTTTCATGCACTCTGTGACAGTTCGTTCCACCTCTACCACACTGTTGATTTTTTCCACTGTTTATTGCCATATTGCCTCTCTCTTGCCAATTGGCAATTTGGAGGTAACGTATAGCTGGTGTTGGTGCTCCATCACCTCACTCACAAAGATCCAATGCTCCTCCTCACTAAACCGACACTTTCTCTTTCTCTTTTCCTTCTCCTGCGACTTCTGTTTCTCCTCCTGGCTGGTTTCTGGGTGTATGGGGTCACCATGGGGTCTCTCCTGACCTGCTGCTTCCATCTTCCCTTTGCTTTGCAACCTTTCCTTCTTTAGTATCTAAAGTTGACAAAAATGCAGGCTTAAAATGGTGCATATCCGTTTGCGACATATTTACGTGCACAAAATGGGTTAGAGTCAGTTTTGCAGCAATAACGCCAATTTGCCTCACGACAGGGCACAAGGGTTTACATCAAAATTTTTGACTCTAACCATTTCTTAGCACCATCGTGCATCATAGTATAAATATGACGCCCGGATGGCGATCAGAAATGGCGCAAACCAGCACTAAACTGTTTGCCGCAAAACTGCGTTTGCGCAGTTTTGCGTCAAAAAGTATAAATATGGGACTTAGTTCACTCTCTTATTTCAAGGTTTGACGTGTATTACAGTTGTGCCATTCATGGAAAACATATTGCATTCTCTAATTATCCTAATGGTCTTTGGCTAGCCTCTTTATACCATTGACTTCTTTTGATTGTAAATCTTTAGACACTGACATTAGCTATTGCCATTCACATATACATGAGCCCACAGAAGTATTTTAGCTCCATAATGCTAATACTGACTGAGGGGGTCATTATGACCCCGAGGTTTGGCGGTAATATAGAGGAAAGTACTGCCAACAAGCTGGCGATACTTTCCTCCATATTATGACATTGGCGGTTTGGCTGAAGCCACATCGGTAACGGCAGCCGGGCTGGAGCCTTCAATTTCCAGCCCGGCAGCTGTCACTTGCCCGCCCGCGGGATTATGACCCCGCCTTCCGCCATGGTTTTCATGGCATCCTTGCCTCCACGAAAACCATGGTGGTAGGCACTGTCAGTGTCAGGGAATCCCTTCATCCTTTCCCTGTCACTAATAGGGGTCTTCCCTGCCCCCTCCCCCTCCAAAGGTGTACCCCTTCCTCTCCAGACCCCCTTCATACATGCACCTCCCTTCACACACACACACACACACACAGACACACAAGCATGCACACACCCATTCCAACATTCATCCATGCATGCATACATCCATTCACACACATCCACACACACTTACATACATACATGCAGAAATGCAGTCACACAACTCAACATACACGCACTCACACCCCCAAACATGCACACACATACAACACACAACACACACCCACATACACATATGCACAGATCTACACACACACACCCCCAGACACACACAACACCCCATCCCCTGTTGGAGCAACAACTTACCTGGAGCCAGGGGGTCCTCCGGCAGGAGACGGGACGAGGCGCTGCTGCCAGCAGCAGTGTCCACCAACAGAACACCGCCAGGCCGTATTAATTGTCATAATACGGCTGATGGCGGTCTACTGGCGTGGCACTGCTGCTAGCAGCAGCGCCACCTTACCGCCATCCGCCGGCATGGCCACAGCCGGATTTCTGCCATCCTTCTGGTGGAAATCTGGCTGTGGTCATGATACGGCAGACAGCTGGTAGCCGCGGCGTCGGTCTTTTGGTGGTCATCGCCACAGCGGCCAATGGCTGTTTGAGACTTTTGGTCTACTAGTGATATACTAGAGTTCATGTTCATCACATTTACTTGAGATTTCATCGATCACTCCCCCAAAGTACCCCTTTGGACGCAAACTAGTGTAATTTAGGACAACATGCACAAAGATTTTGCACTCATATTTTAAAAACTTTTTTTCTGGCGTAACATTGTCTTGAGCCACAGATAAACTTTTAATCAGAAAGAGATATAAGCCTTCAGAATAAAAAAAACTATATATTTCTTCAGTGCTTCTAGTCTCTTTCTCCTTTAGCGAGCCAGGGACAGAGAGCGGCTCCTCCTTTCAATTCTCCCTTTCAACAATCCGATCAACCACAGCATGAAGCTGCTCCTTACATCCCTCCATCTGCAAGCGAAATTAGCTAGCGTGACAATTAAATTCCAAGACATTTTCTATCAGCGGGGGACCAGGCAATGTTACATAAAGGCTTTAATACGCGCAGATTTTGCTTAAAATAATAATAGTGCTCTCGCAAGAGAAAGAGGCTATCAAACCACTCTGTCTCGTCTCCCTGCTATTGTCCCCATGATGTGATGGGGCAAGGGTGATTCCAAGCGGTCGGGGAGCTCATTTGCCAGCTGGGAGGATGAGAATAAACAGAGACGTGCACTTAATAATGCGAACGGAGGAGGATGGAACACATCTCAGCATGCAGAGAAGGCTCCAGATTTTTAAAGATCACACGGACTGATGATCTGACTGCTTTCATTCCTAGCAGGCGGCAAACTTTTCATCCCGATTAGGAAAATTGAATCTTAATCCGCCACCAGCCTTCACAGATTAGCTAATGTGGCGCGAACACCTGGAAAACTGATTATCCTCCTTTCTAATCTAATTAATAAATCATATTTTTTATAAAACCCATCATGGCACTTACTACCACGACTTTTCAATCTGCCAAAATTTGGATTTTCTTAGTAGTGGATCTAATTCTTAAGGGCCAAAAAAGCCTATCACCAGCCCATCGGAAATTTGAGGTAGCTGTGGTTAGAAAATGAAGAATTAGACAGTGCACTCCTTAAGAATTAACAGTGTTTGTCAAACTGGTTGTGTGTGCAAGGGTATCACCCTCTGATCATCGGTGTGAATCAATTGAAATTATAGCGCCCTCCCATCCTCGAAACAACATCTCCTTAGCGCACCACAGATCATCCCAGGCAGATATTTGTGACTGAGTTCATCTGTTGTTCATCAAGATAATGACTTATCAATGATTACTTTAAATTGTAGTTGGATGCTCAGTAATTTTAATTTCTAGTTAGTCATTCATTTACATCCATGAATGCATGTTATATGAACATTTAATTTGGTTCCAACAATGAATGCATTACGTTTAACTGTCCCGCATGCGTTTTGGGCGGTGCCCTTCTTTCAGGGAAATTTATCTGGGAAGCAAAAAAATACATAAAGTAAAAAGCAAAGTACACTGAACATCAGGCACATGATTAGAGTCATGTGCATTTCCACAAAATGAGTACATTCATAGTAATGATTCTCCAGTATGCATGTTTAGAGGCACATAAGTTAAGTCAGATAATGTACAATCAAATAGACTGTTAAAAGTCCTAGGTGAATTTGGCTTCAAAACGTTGTCATCGGTAACTATAGTATCTCTATTGGAGACCATACTATTGGATGAACCAGCTAATGGGTCAGCGATCAGAAAGTAGCTATGCAGTGGCATAACAAAACTTGAGGGCTCCCCCTTGCAAAAGTAGCTTGAGGATCTCTCTCTCCCCAGATCCAGTCAGGGGCCGGCCGCCCCTGCACAGTGTACTCTACTGAGGGGAACCCTGGAGCTCGGGCTCCCTCCCCCCAACGCACTGCGTGGGCCTTTGTTACACCACTGTACCTATGATGCACTTGATAACAGATCGTGTTTTGGCAAGCAAAATCTGATGCAGGCAGTGTAGTAGGCACAGACAGGTCTGAAGAAATGTAGGGCATTTCAATGGCAAATGAACTCTCTTGAAGCAAAGTAACATGTGGACACATCAGATAGCCAGCAGACCGATCCTGAGATAAATAAAAAAAGACAGTTCAACTAGAAAGGAATCACACAGAATTCCATATTTAGGAAAATCTTAAAAATACCCTTTCCTGCTCCACTGTCCTTTCTGAGCACAAATGTCGTTGTAAACCATTGATCAGTTAAGATGTTTCGAGTTGAGTTAACTAATTTTGCAAAGGGGAAATTATCATCTTGTGAATTTTGTCAGCAGGCATGGGGATGCTGCAGGGGTTGCGGGCACCACTGATACCTCCCCCAACGTTTACCAGTGGGATTCTTTTTTTTCAGCAACACTGGTTCCGTTAAAAAATAGGCTGCTTTAAAAGAAACAAAATCCATTTTCGGAATGCAAACACGGGGATGGTGGTCTGCTGCTCCTTGTGGATCATTATCCCTGTGTTTTTAGGCAATCACAGGGATGCAATTAGCAATGTGCTTGAATAATATTCATTAGGAAGGTTGGTCTGCAGCCCTCCGACTGGAGTTATTCAACTTGACCTATTAGTACTACAGAGACAAGTTGGAAATAGTTGGCAATTTACAATCACTACGGGAGACCTGAATATTACGAAATCTAGGGGCATATTTATACTCTGTTTGCACCGAATTAGCGTCATTCGTTTTACTCTAATTCAGTGCAAAACTAACTCCATATTTATACTTTGGTGCTAGACCCGTCTAGTGCCAAATTTCTTAAGTTAAATTAATTTTTTGGAAGTGGAGACCTACCTTGCGTTAATGAGATGCAAGCTAGGCGTTCCCATGCAAAAAATGACTCTTTGGCCTTAACGCCATATTTAGGGGCATATTTATACTCTGTTTGCACCGAATTAGAGTCATTTTTTTTTACTCTAATTCTGTGCAATACTAACTCCATATTTATACTTTGGTGCTAGACCCATCTAGCACCAAGGCCCTGATTTATATTTTTTGCTGTAAATCCGCATTAACTCAGTTTTGCACCAAAAAGGTTAGCACCGGCTTGCCCCATTTCTGTGCACCAGCCGGGCACCATATTTATGGAATGGTGGAAGCAGGTGCAAAAGGTAGGCTAGAGTAAAAAAAATGACTTCAGTTGGGTATGGCTGGCAGTGTAGAAGAAGAAGGTTTAGCACCAGAAAATGACTTCAGGCAGGTTAGAGTAAAAAAAATGACTCTAACCAGATTAGCGTCATTTTATGGTGCTAAACCTACCATGCCACATGTCTCATGCCTTAGAAAAGGCAGGAGTCATGCCCACCAACCCAGTGGCCAGCACAGAGGACAACGGTCCCCTGGGCATGGCCATTGAACCCTCTGCCATGTATGGGGGCCCATTTCAGGGCCCCTTATGGCACTTTAAAAAATAAAATGCAATCTTACCTGTACTTACCTGGGATGGGGTCCCCCATCCTCTGCAGTCCCTCTGGTGTGGGTGCCCCTGGGGAGGGCATCTGGGGGCTTATTCCATGGTGTTCCACCATGGAAATAGGCCCACAGGTCCCCTAACCCCTGCCCTGACCCAGGCTTTAAAAATGGGGCAAAGCAAGCTTTGCCTTATTTTTTGACCCCTCCTCCCTCCCTTGCACCATTTTTGCATGGGAGTATAAATATGGCATTAAGGCCATAGAGTAATTTTTTGCAAGGGGACACCTACCTTGCATCTCATTACGGCAAGGTAGGTTTCCACTTCCAAAAAATGACTATAACTCCATAAATTTGGCGGTAGACGGGTCTAGCACCAAAGTATAAATATGGAGTTAGTTTTCCACCGAATTAGAGTAAAACAAAACGATGCTAATTTGGTGCAAACAGAGTATAAATATGTCCCTTAGCAATAAAAAAATAAAGCTAATCTGGTTAGAGTCATTTATCTTGACTCTAACCTTCCTAAATGTCATTTTTTTTTACGCTAGCCTACCCTTTGCACCTGCTTGCACCATTCCATAAATATGGTGCCCAGCTGGTGCTAAAAAATGGTGCAAGCCGGTGCAAAACATTTTGGTGCAAAACTGTGTTAGTGCAGTTTTGCACAAAAAAGTATAAATAAGGCCCCTAGTCCCTACATAAAAAGTGAAGTAGTGAGTACTTTACTGTAGCGGATGTCATGTCATATACTTCACGCAATACAGTGAATGTCTTACATAAATAGAATGAGCTTTCAGATCCTTTTTAGTCTGAGCAAAGTGTTTATTGTTATCATTCATGACGAAAGGTAATACATTACTGCAGTCAATGAATATCTTAAATATTAAAGTTTTGAACTCACTCGAAATCACTTCTAAAATGCAGTGTTATTAAAACAAGAAACAAATAATGTCTCTCTAAACGTTTTTCAATCGGGGTGCTAGAGAAGGATGATGTTATCAGGCTTTTTACTTCTCTCAGTTTTCTTAGTCACTATTCTTACAACAACATCTGTCATGACTTAAAGGGCCGCATTTACAATGAAATTGGGCAGCATGGTGCCGCAAGCAATCTTGCTGTCCTGAGCTGCATCATTTCCAAAAGGCAGGCATGTGCCGTATTTAAAAGCATATGGTGCATCCCTGTGTTTCCCCATGCGCCAGCGCTAAATTAGCTGCCTAGCACCAACCTGGCCACCCTTGTGCCATGGTACAAGGATGGCTGCGTTGCGGGGGAGGCTCTTTTTGTGCAGGAAGAGACACCTTCCTCCACAAAAACAATCATTAATAGCAATGTGGTCCTTCTATGTGTGCTGCAGCATGCAGCACACTTAGAAAGAGCACAAAAACAAGAAAAAATAAAACTATTTCTCCATGTTGCGCAACTCTAACGCCTCCCCTTCACAGGCGTTAGTTGTTGGCGCTGCCTTAGGTTTACGATTTCTCATAAATCTGAGGCTGTGTCAGAAAGCAATGGGGGTTGCATGGTTACACCCACAGCAACACCCACTGCATGCCCCTTAGCTGCAGAAAACTGCTTCGAGGTGTCCCATATCTACAAGGCCGCTTTAAAACAGGAAACATGTCTTAACGCCGCCTTGTAGATATGGTGCACTGTACAGCACCACTGGAGCATCGCAAAAAGTGATGCTCTGGTGGCGCTAGAGCCTCGTAAATGACTCCCATAGTGTTTTCTTTTTTATTGTGGCTCCTTTAAAATCTAAGCGTTATCCTGCTTTATCCCCACTAGACGGTATTTGTGTTTGTTTGTTGTTCAAAGCTATGTATTAAATTGACATAATTAAATATTTTTAAAAAATAAACATTTTGAACACTTAGAAGTTTTATGAACATTGAGAAGCTGTGCTGAAACGAAAACCAACTCAGCACATCCCAGCCCAGCATGGTTTAATATTATCTTCATATTTCACAAATTCACACACGGCCTGATTGGTCAAAGGGGAGATAGCAAGATGGGAAAAGATCATTTTCAAATCTTGAAATATCTCTGGGGCAAGCAACATGACAATGCAAATGCCTAGCTAATGTATTACATGTCCTTTTACGATCACCACAAAAGATCATTGACTCGTCCTTGTAAAATGGAAAATTTAGCACCAAAACAATACGAAAGTGCATTCGGAAGCATGGCAAACGTAATAAGGATGTGACCTATTTAACAACCCTTGCATCAAATTTTTATGTGTTATCACCCATATGAATCTGACTAGTATTCTGTCATTCTCAAGCAGATCAAAACTGAAAACGCATGTGTCATTCTTGAATGGGTTCACAACCACGACCTAAAGGGTACACAAATAAAGAAACCATTGCAATTTTGCAGTAATTGCATTTAGCGACTTTAAACAGGGGTAGAGGATCAATGTTTTTAGGGAACGACGTTTGTGCTAAGGAGGGGGATCAGACCCTCACAATCACCACTCATCCCCCTGGAGACGGGACTACTACAGCCACAATCTTGAGTGCCCAAAGGTGGTGTAACAGCTTGCGAAAGAGGTGGTTCCACACACAGCTATTGTGCTCAAACTGCACCCCAGCCTTCCCTCAACGCAAAACAACATTTGTATTGAGGAGTAGAACCAGACCCTCACAAGCACCTCTAGTTCTTCTAGGGGTGGGACTACTACACCCACAATGGTGAGCGCCCAAAGGCACAGTAACAGCTTTTGAAGGGGCAGAGCTGCCCGCGGCTATTGTGCTCACAGTACTTCCTAGCCTGCCCGCAGCTTATGACACGCCCGGGCAAAGCCCAGGCCAATGGCCTGTCTGTGCCAGTCCGCAGCTGGACAAGGCTAGGCTGCGCTACTCCTTAACACTGGCCTCCTGAGGTGAGTGTCTTCTTTTCCATTTCATTATGTACTTTACAGTGCGCATTCCAGCTGTGCTTCTCTGGGGTGGGACCTCTGCTCTCTGGATATCATCGCTCAGCAAGAAGGTTTTTTTTCTACCCACCCATGCTTGATAGAGACCTGTTAGAAAATAGAGGAGGCAGTACCAGGCTTCCTCCCTGGGCCCATGTCCTTGAAGGTATTGGTTCATCAGCCTAAAGCATAGTTGTGCATTTTTCATTATTTCAGTACATAACAACACGCAGTAATGGGCAAGGGAAAAGCTGCGGGAGGGCCCCCTCCCTGTCGACCCCTCCTGAAGTGGCAGAGAGGAGGTTGTCCCTGTGTTTTGGCATGACACAACATCTGATGTAAATGCAGCCCTCGCTCGTTTCAATTGTTGCCCTTCTCGAAATGATAAGAGGATACATTCAAGCCCCTTCGTTTCCCCCTAATTCGCCTTCTCTGCAGTCATGCTCTGCATTCAATAGCGGCTATTCAGATGCAACCACCCCACTTTCTAATCAGACTTGGGATACCCTGCCAGCATGTGGTCTTAGTACTAGTATGAACCACCAGGAGGAGACAATGAGTCACAAGGACAGCACTACTGGGAAGTCTGGAAGCAACGGCCCTACATGAAGCCAGTTACATCCTGTGACTAACCTCCCTCCCTCCTGCTTTGTGCCCTTATTTGATAATATTAACTGGAGTCCTACAGTAGTGTCAGGGTCAGAGGGAATTGCATGAAGAGCTTGTAAATAAGACATTGAATTGGCTAGCCTGGTATGGGGATTTCCCTCTCTCCCTGGTGAACAGTATTCTTTTAACCAGCATGGTGGGGTGGGTTGGATTGGCCCAGGGCCGGTGGACCATTTTGGGTACTGTATTATTATCAATTATAGGTATCCACTATTGGTGCAGAGATTGATTTGTTGCTGTTAGGATATTTCTATAAACCCAGCAATCATTTGGGAAAGATCAGCCCACACAGAAGCGAAGAATACACTCATTTTCTGCACCCGTTTCTGATTCCAGCAGTATATTTAGTGATTCAGTTGTAGGCAGAGTCCCCACTTATAATTGCTTTGATATTTTATCAAGAGTAGATTGATTTATCCATAAGATGGGTGTTGAGAAGGCTGTTCCATCTGCAGTTAATATGGAAGGGAGTCGGAGTGGAATAAGCTTCCAGGAGGGAGTCGAGAGGGGGCAAAGTACTGATAATTCAGTTAAAGGATGCAAAAAGTAAGGCGCACAAAATATTGGGTCTCAGGCTACAATAGAATATGGTGATATGCTAGAAATATCAGAAACAGGCCATTGATAACTAATCTTCTGATTTAAGTGCTTATTACTGAGTCCAGACCAGCTTCGAATTTTTCAAAACCACATACCATGCCTGAATATAATTTACTACAGTCACATAACCCTCTCATTGAGGTGCCTAGGTCTGAGCCTAATCTAGTCCATAGTGCTGCAAAAACACATATCTAGCCCGAACACCAGCTTCATAAGTCATCAACACAGTCACATCCTGGCCAAAAATAGCAGCTGGAGGGATAGTCGTGCAAGAGCAAGTGTGGTATTGCCCACATGGTTTAAATTATCAGAGGTTCTGGGGTTGATATCTAGGATAGGTAATAATAATGTCCATGATGAAAGACAAATAACCACCCCCAACAAGCTGCTCTCACGGAATGTAGCAGAGCTAGGTTCTAAACTTAGTTGTCCTGACTGGGGGCATTTTATAGACATGCACAAACTCTGACTCTTTCAAGAGATCTGGTCCATAAATCTGGTCCATTGCACAAGCTTTGTTAGTTTCAATAAAGAAGCATCAGCAATGGGAAAGGATAGACTTTCGGGGGGACTCACAACACTGGTTTATACCATGCTTACCTGTGTGTCAAAGGAAATTGAGATAGCGTCCCCAGACATCTTGTGTGTTAGTCTGTCTTTCCTGAAGAAAGTAGATCTTTTCAACTATATTGTTTACCTCAGGCCTATAAGGAACAAGCCTGTATACCCAACTTTAGAATATCTAAACTCACGCATTACAAAAGTACTGTTCAAAGTAATAGCAATTGTGGGTGGGAATTTTAATTGTCATTTTAAACCACTAGATGTTCATTTTGAAGTCCCAACCTAGTAGCAAGATAGAGTTTGGTCCATACCCAAATTAGTAAAAGCCCCTGTTAAAAAATGCTCTCCACTGGCACACCAAATTAATGCATTAACTCCAAATCATGGCACTCAAGCCAGCAAAGGCAGAATTGCTTCAGACAAGGTTGAGAAGCATACCTTTAACTGCATCCCAAGTACTAGCCTCATTGATTATGTATTGGTGGATATTACGATATGGCTGCCTTTGGTAGATATGGCAGTAACATTAAGACAAGATAGTGATTACAAATCTTTAATTCTTGTCATGGATTTCCCTATCCATGGTAGGCTGCACTAAACCTTTTGACAGAAGGTTGAGGCTAACTTATAATCAGCAGAGTTAAATGAAGTGTCATGGTTCAATCCAAAAAGTTGGTTGGGTCAATTTATAAACTGGTAGATGAAAGCATTGTCGAATTGCTCCTCCTGTATCTGGCCCTAGATCAAGGAGAGGCCCTAGAAAAGAATGTACGATACACAATAATATGTTTAAGAGATTAAAGCACTACTTTTATGTGGAAACAAAGCGGGCGGTAGGAAGGAAAAGTCACCCGTCCGGGTATAATCAAGTTTGGAGAAGTGCCTAATCAGCACTCATTGCATTCATTAAGAAACATGATAGGAAGCTGATTCAAGATCTGAGGGTGTTATATAAAACAGCAGTTGACAAAGGGTAAAGGGCCTGGGAACATGGGAAATGGGAAGGATTGTTGGCTGAAGCTAGAGAAGGAGACCATGGCTCCTTTTGGAACATATTGATGAAAGGGAGCAAAGAAGGACATTACCCTATTGAGAATAAAATTGCTCCTGCAGAAATGATTGCACACTTCTCCAGCCTGTATTCTGTAACTGTGTAAGCTAGAGCCCCTCTAAATGATGAGGTGTGTCTAAAGTCAGTAGGACCGAGAGGTAAGAGTGAACTTGAGGAGATCCCATCCATCTTGACCCAGGAATATCAAAGCAAAATCGATATTTGGAGCCCCTGCTTTACATTGTATTTCAATATCATCATGAAAGAGGCAACTATACCCCTATCCTGGGTGGGGGCAGAAATTACACTGGTCTTTAAAAAGGGATCCCATCACGCCTGGTCAATTATAGACCAATACGACTTGTAGACGGCATGCCAAAGCTGTTCAGCAGAATTATCTTGGATAGGCTGCAGGACTGGCTGGCAGTTAATGAGAAACTAACTCCCTTGCAAGCAGGCTTTCAGGAATGCATCCCCACCGTGGATCAGGTGTTTCAGCTATAGCTAACACTCTGGAAAACGGTGGTCCTGGGGGTGGCCGACTTGATGAAGCATTCGTAGACTTATGGTTTGCTTTTGACCTGGTCTTTAGACCCACATTTTGGTAGCTGCTAGCTGACAGGGGAGTCTCTAAATATCTCCTGGCAATCATCATTAGGCTTCATGAACATAACTATGTTGGGGCTAGATGTGGTCAATTGGGGGAAGTGACCAAGACGATTTCTGTTCACAGAGGTGTAGACAGGGTTGTGTCCTCGCCTCTACCATCTTCACATTATATGTTAATGATCTGGTAGCCCAACTAAATCAATGTAAAAGTGATGCCCCAAGTTTGGCAGAAATTAAGGTCCCTGCTCTAATGTTCGCAGATGACATGCTCCGTTTATCAAAATCACCAACGGGGCTGCAGAAAACGTAGGTTGTTTTGATCAATGCAGTAAAAACCAAATATATGGTGCTAATTCCTTGCCACACAACTAGATAAAATCCTATCCTGAAGGGGACTCACCTGGAGCAAGTGAAGACTTTTGATTAACTTGCATTAACCCTTACAGAGCAGTTAAATTGGTACACCCACATTGCAAGTTGTAGGCTGAAACTCGAACAACACACTGGGGGTTGGTGAAAGTTCATTGAGGGACCCAATTCTGACCAATTCTGACCTATTTCACCTGTGATTCAAATAAATAAAGATCAGAGTGCAGCTCTTTTTGGAGTGGAATAATGGGGGCAGAGGACTCAAAAGTTAAGTTGGTAGCTGAAAATAAGTTCCTGCATCAGCTGAAAGGATTAACGATTGGTACCCCATTGCCCAGGCTAAATAAGGGGCTCAGACCTATCTCTTATGGGATTGGAGTGAGACCAGTCATTCACTGCAGAAGGATCTGGGCCTTTCCTGAGCTCTGTTCCTATCAACAGGCTCTACAGAAGGTGCTATGTAGTCAGGGATCAGGAAATATGTATTGGATCAAGTATGTTAGAGAGACCCTTAAAAAGATGGGGAATGAGAAAGTATGGGATGACCCGATTTTTGCTCCAATAATCATAATCACTAAATTCGTTATCAAGCATGTTAGACCTGACAGCCTTAGGTCGGTCTTCCCCCAACTTTTTGCCTGCCACCTTCTTTTTTCTGACCTCATTTTTGCTGGTTTTAGGTTTCTGCGTACTTTACCAGTGCTAACGTGATTGTGCTCTCTTGAACTTGTCCACTTCAAAGGCACTTTTTTTGTGTGTGTATATACTAGGTCTGTGAAGCCACCAAATCAGACACTTCTGGACCTAAAAAATGACTCTGTCAAAGGGACTGACTGACTGCCACAAGGACTCAGCTGGACTGCTTTGCTGGAAGGACGTCTGGCCTGCTTGTTGCCCTGCTGCCTGCTGACCCCTAACTCTGCTGGAAAGACTCTGCCTTTCTCCTAAAGTGCTCTCCAAGGGCTTGGATTGAGCTTCCCTCCTGTTCTGAGGTCTCAGGGCTATCAAAGACTTCACCAAAGAGGAGAAAATCCAGCATTTAGGAAAATCAATGCAACGCAAGCACAATTCAATGTCATGCCTACCAGATCAACGCAGCTCCTGCCTCACAGCTGAAAAATTACCAAATCTCATGCCAGATCGACGCAGAGCCTGTTGCCTCTCCTCAATGCATTCTGGATTTTCCACACATCATCATTGGGTGTCAAGATATCTTCACATCACAGTGAAGAATCAAGGCTACGCTCCCAGAAACAGAGGCATCTCCTTGCAGCATGGATAAAAACAACGCATATCTTTTGTCATGCAGGAAAAGTAGACGCATCGCTTTACTTTTCGACTCATCGCCTCCTCTGCGGCCCTCTGCTTCATTATATTTGCCGCATTCAAGGTAATGTATGTTAAGAGAATACAACCACTGATTCTTAAGGTTTGAGACTCATTGAAACCTTTAAAAGTGATATCTTGATTGGCGTGTATTGGATTTTTGTCATTTTGGTCTTATTTTATTCAGATAAATATTCTTTTTTTTCCTAAACTGGTGTGGAGTACTTGTTGTGGTGTTTCCATTGTGTTATTATATGAGTTATTGTGCAAATACTTCACATGTTGGCTTCTAAGTTAAACTTACTTGGACTGGGTGCATACACCTGTCAACTAGTGACCCAATTTCTAACAAAGAGTAATTAAGGCCAGTATAAAATGAGTTCTCTCTTGGCCCGGTCCTCTTGGGCCCACTCACTGATACTTTTCTTTTGAAGGAGGATGAATTCAGAGCAGTACCTAGATGAGATTGAATCTCTGTTGGCTGCTCCTCTCATTCCTATCTAAATGGGCTTGCACTTCTAGGACAGTGGAGTGGGTATGCCCGTCTTGTGGAATCAGTAAGGAAACAGTGGATTATGCCCTATTTTTCTGGACAGCGTACAGGTATGCTAGGAGAAAATGGATAATTCCAGTATGTCAGAATTGAGGTGTCAGGAACTAAAGAGAGTCCCTATGTTTCCTGAAATATGATACAAGACAATGTATAGTCTTTGCTGTCACGCAGTTCTTGCTATCTATGTGGAGGGCCAAGCAAAAGCTGAGTTCACATTTAATGGATTCAGGCACCATTGAGATTGCACGTCCCCATTGATTTTTCCTCATTTAAAGAATGTAGCACTTTTTTTTTAGATAAGGAACACATAATTATTGATCATTCCCTTTTATAGAACATAGCACTTTAGCAAAATGAGGTGATCAGTATAAAGCTCTTTATTATGATATGTGTACTATCTGAGTTGTTGTACTGAAATGGTATTTATAAAGGAGGTTTTATAATGGATTATATTTTACCATGTATTGCTTTTTTAATCTTATTTAGATTTTATATGCGGTGTTTAATATGTAGTCTTATGGCTCTCTGCTGAAATAAAGATTTATGATAATGATGTTGATGAATGTATTTTGCAGTGATAGAGCGGGTTTGTGCATTTACTATATGGACTGAGTCAAATTAAGTTGTCAAATTAGTCTTATATCCATCCATTAGTTATCACTCAATAGTCATTTGGTGGGTTAAGAAAACACTAATCTATAATAGTGCTGTGGAGCCGCAATCCAGTATCAGCTAAAGTTATATATAAAAATAAGGTATTGTGTTAATGAAACCCTTTCAAAGGTAAATCTTGCAAAACTCTTGCGAAAACACTTCCAAATTAATCTGAGAGCTTTTTATAGGATGTACAGTTCAGAGTTACAATACAAAACTAAAATGTTATTGGACATGGGAGATTATTTTCCTTCCTGAACCTTATATTTATGTAGATCTGGAACTGTCTATTCCCTTTTCAAATGTAATTAGAGAATTTAAAACAAAAAATGTATATACGTGTTAGACCTGACAGACTTAGGGTGGGCACCCCTAACTTTTTGCATGCCTCCCTCCACTTTTTGGATACTGTTTTTGCTGGTTTTTAGACTGCTAACCAGTGCTAAAGTGCATATGCTCTCTCCCTTTAAACATGGTAACATTGGATATACCCCAATTGGACTATTTAATTTATACATCCCTAGTAGAGTGCACTATCTGTGCCCAGGGCTTGTAGATTAAGTGTGACAAGTGGGTCTGCAGCACTGATTGTGCCACCCACTTAAGTAGCCCCTTAACCTTGTCTCAGGCCTGCCATTGCAAGGCCTGCGTGTGCAGTTTCTCTGCCAATTCGACTTGGCATTTCAAAGTATTTGCCCATCCTAAAACTCCCCTTTTTCTACACATAGGTCACCCTTTTGGTATGCCCTAGGAAACCCATATTGCAGGGTGCTGTGTAGGCAAAAGGCAGGACATGTACCTATGTCCTGGTAGTATACAACTCCCAAATTCTTTGTTACACTGCTGTGAGGCCTGCTCCCTTCATAGGCTAACATTGGGCTGCCCTCATACAGTGCTTGAGTGGTAGCTGTTGATCTGAAAGGAGTAGGAAGGTCATATGTAGTATGGCCAGAATGCTGATACAAAATCCTGCTGACTGGTGAAGTTGGATTTAATATTACTATTTTAGAAATGCCACTTTTAGAAAGTGAGCATTTCTCTGCACTTAAATCTTTCTGTGCCTTACAGTCCACGTCTGGCTGGTGTTAGTTGACAGCTCCTTGCCTCACTTGCATACATCTGCATTTTGAATGAGTCTTCCTGGGCTGGGAGGGTGAAGGGCCTGCCTTCACACAAAGGACTGCCACACCCACTACTGGGACCCTGGCAGACAGGATTGAACTGAAAGGGGACCTGGTGCACCTTTGGGTATATAAACAGGGCCTCTGCCCCTACCAACTCAGACGCTTCCTGGAGAAAAAACTTGTAACCAGAACCTGAATCCTGCCAAGAAGAACTGCCTGGCTGCCCAAAGGAGTCACCTGAAAGCTTTCTTTGAAGGACTGCTGCCTTGATGTTGCCCTGCTGCCTTGCTGCTCTCTGGATAAGGTGAAGAAGTGCTCTCCAAGAGCTTAGACAGAGCTTGCTTCCTTTTTCCCTTTAGTCTCAGGATCAAAAAGACTTCATCTCTTCAAGAAGGACTCCTCATGCGGCCAATTTCAACGCACAGCCTGCCAGAAACGTCGCACAGCCTGCACTGCGGTGAAAATTACAGCGCATGCCGAACCGGAACGACGCAGCCCGACTTCCAGAGAGGAATCGATCCATTGCCTGTTGAGCAGTAGAAAATTCAACGGAAATGCCCACCAGAACGACACAGCTCCTGTGACTTCGTCCTGCCAGCACAGGGAATGCAGCACCATTCTCGGGGCGTCTGAAAACCCCACAACCGGAAGAAGATCCACGACCGTGCACCGTAAATCGGCGCACAGCCATCCCTGCATGGAAACTAAATGACGCATCACCATGTGCGGCCCGAGAAATCGACGCACACCCCTGTGTTTCCATGCTTCTCCTCCTCTGTGGCCCCTTTGCGGAGATTATTCATGCGAACCAGGTACTTTGTGCTTGAAAGAGACAATAGTGGTCATTACAACCCTGGCGGATGGTGTTAAAGCAGCGGTAAGACCGCCAACAGGCCGGCGGTAAACATTTTTGCAATTACGACCGTGGCGGAAACCGCCAACAAAGACAGCCACTTTAACACTCCGACTGCCACAGCGGTACAAACAAACAGCGCAGCGGTCACCGCCAACAGACAGGCGGGAGACAATGTACCGCCCACACTGTTATGACAGGCCAATTCGCCACCTTTTCCGGGGCGGATTCACCGCGGATAAAAACACGGCGGAAACAGGAATCCCGAATGAAAAATGCTCAGCTCTAAACACCCCACGAGGAACGAGGACGGCATGGATCCGGAACTCCAAATTCTACATGCAATAGTCTTCCTGCTCCTCTACCAGGAGCACGAACGCCAGTGGCGAAGACCACGTGAGTACTGCACCTACGACACAGGGGATGGGGAGGGAAAAAACAGTGACACACACACGCAATACGCAACACCCCCACCCCCACCCTCACCCACGACAACACACACACTAATACAGCATGATACATTACAGTTACACCCCCAACCCCCGTAAGAATGCAAAGACAAAAGGAAATGAGTGTAACCATTGTAATATATTAAGGGGCATATTTATACTCAGTTTGCGCCGGAATTGCGTCGTTTTTTTTTACGCAATTTCGACGCAAAACTAACTCCATATTTATACTGTGGCGTTAGACGCGTCTAGCGCCAAAGTCCATGGAGTTAGCGTCATTTTTTAGCGTGGACACCTACTTTGCGTTAATTATATGCAAGGTAGGCGTTCCCGTCTAAAAAATCGACTCCGAGGCATGTGCGTCGGATTTATACTCCCGGGCAAAAATCACGCCCGGGAGTGGGCGGGTGAAAAAAAATGACGTACGGCCGCTTTTGCGCAGTTTTTTAGGGCCTGCAAAAGGCAGGCGTTAAGGGACCTGTGGGCTCTGAAGGAGCCCAGAGGTGCCCTCCCATGCCCCCAGGGACACCCCCTGTCACCCTTGCCCACCCCAGGAGGACACCCAAGGCTGGAGGGACCCATCCCAGGGACATAAAGGTAAGTTCAGGTAAGTGTTTATTTTTTATTTTTTTTGTGGCATAGGGGGGCCTGATTTGTGCCCCCCTACATGCCACTATGCCCAATGACCATGCCCAGGGGACAGAAGTCCCCTGGGCATGGCCATTGGGCAAGGGGGCATGACTCCTGTCTTTGCTAAGACAGGAGTCATTTCTACGGGGGTTGGGAGTGAAAAAAAATGGCGCAAATCGGGTTGAGGCGAAAAAATTGCCTCAACCTGACTTGCCCCATTTCTTGACGCCCAAGCCCCATATCCCCCTACGCCAGCGCTGCCTGGTGTACGTCGTTTTTTTTAGCGCACACCAGGCAGCGCCGGCGACTAACGCCGGCTAACGTCATTCAATAAATACGGCGCCCGCATGGCGCTTCAGAATGGCGTTAGCCGGCGCTAATTTTTTTGACGCAAAACTGCGTTAGCGCAGTTTGGCGTCAAAAAGTATAAATATGGGCCTAAAAGCAAATAGGTAAAATATATATATATATATACACCATGTACAAAATATATACCAAGCATAGTAGTCCAGGTAGTGCACTAATAAAGTCTGTGGAACAGTGGGACCACACGGTATGGGCGAGGCCCACACAAGATCCCCGACCATGACGGAGAGAACACTGCAGGGGCATCAGAGAGCAATAAAACAGGCACCTCAGGGGGAGGGAAAGGGGGGGCACCTCAGCCGGTTAAGTGCATGATGCCAAATCCACAAGAGGGCCACATACCCACTGTTACATCCTGGGGAGTGCAAAGCCACAGTCTCACAAGTCTCTACAGTGGGTGGCTTGCCCACTGTTCAATCCTGGGGAGTGCAAACCCACAGTCTCACAAGTCTCTACAGTGGGTGGTTTGCCCACTGTTCAATCCTGTGGAGTGCAAAGCCACAGTCTCTCAAGTCTCTACAGTGGGTGGGTTGCCCACTGTTCCATCCTGGGGAGTGCAAAGCCACAGTCTCAAAAGTCTCTACAGTGGGTGGTTTGCCCACTGTGCAATCCTGGGGAGTGCAAAGCCACAGTCTCTCAAGTCTCTACAGTGGGTGGGTTGCACACTGTTCAATCCTGGGGAGTGCAAAGCCACAATCTCTCAAGTCTCTACAGTGGGTGGGGTGCCCACTGTTCAATCCTGGGGAGTGCAAAGCCACAGTCTCTCAAGTGGATAACAGTCTCCCCTGGTTCTGGAGGGGGCTTTGTGCCCAGAGTGCTTCATCCTGCTAAGGACAGAGATAGTGGATGGATCTCTCCACTGGTTCTGGAGGGGGCATGGTGCCCAGAGTGCTTCATCCTGCTAAGGACAGAGGTAGTGGATGGATCTCTCCACTGGTTCTGGAGGGGGCATGGTGCCCAGAGTGTTTCATCCTGCTATGGACAGAGGTAGTGGATGGATCTCTCCACTGGTTCTGGAGGGGGCCTGGTGCCCATAGTGCTACATCCTGCTAAGGACAGAGGTAGTGGATGGATCTCTCCACTGGTTCTGGAGGGGGCACTGTGCCCAGAGTGCATCATTCACCCCGTGACGGACTCAGTTGCGTCAGTGCCCTTCCCGCTCATGGGCCAGCGGTGTTTGAGACAACCGTGCCCTCTTCAGCGGTGCTTGAGACGGCGGTGCCCTGTTCAGCGGTGTTTGAGACGGCGGTGCCCTGTTCAGCGGTGCTTGAGATGGCGGTGCCCTGTTCAGCGGTGCTTGTGACGGCGGTGCCCTGTTCAGCGGTGTTTGAGACGGCGGTGCCCTGTTCAGCGGTGCTTGAGACGGTGGTGCCCTGTTCAGCGGTGCTTGAGACAGCGGTGCCCTGTTCAGCGGTGTTTGAGATGGCGGTGCCCTGTTCAGCGGTGCTTGAGACGGCGGTGCCCTGTTCAGCGGTGCCCTGTTCAGCGGTGTTTGAGACGGCAGTGCCCTGTTCAGCAGTGCTTGAGGCGGCGGTCTCTATTGCAGGGACTCAGCTGCTGGCGGGCCTTCATGGCCCAGCTGGGCTTGTGCTGGCGGTCCGGTCCTGGGCAGCTGGGCTTGTGCTGGCGGGCCTGTCCTGGGCAGCTGGGCTTGTGCTGGCGGGCCTGTCCTGGGCATCTGGGCTTGTGCTGGCGGGCCTGTCCTGGGCAGCTGGGCTTGTGCTGGCGGTCCGGTCCTGGGCAGCTGCGCTTGTGCTGGCGGGCCTGTCCTGGGCAGCTGGGCTTGTACTGGCGGGCCTGTCCTGGGCAGCTGGGCTTGTGCTGGCGGTGGCCTCCTGGGCAGCGGGGATGATGGCGGTCTTCTCCGCCGTGCTGCTCTTCCCAGACTAGTCGGGTTTCTTGTGGCCCTTCCCCACCTTGGATGGTGTCACAGCTGACTCCACACTCCCACCGGGACCCCTGGGAGCGGCTTTGGTGGCTGTAGTCTTCCCCCTCTCCCGCCGGGCACCGGCCAACTTCTGATGCTTCACAGGTGGGGGACTGTCTGTGCTGTGGCTCCGTGTCACACTGGCTGCCCTTGTGGCCGGTGCACTCCAGATTCCGGTGACTACAGGCACCACTGGTCCCGGAGATGTTGTGGCTGAGGTGCTAGTTCGGGACCTAGGAGACGGACGGGGTGGGGGAGGTGTGGGAAAGAGGTCAAAGTTGGACAGGAAAAGTTTTTGGGACACACTGGGATGGGTAGCTGGAGGGGTTTGGGAGTGGAGGAAGAGGTGGTGGTTGTAGGAGGTGTTCGTTTGCTGACTTTGGGTGAAGGTGCATGCGCTGGAGGCTGTCGTGAGGTGGATGGCTGTTGGGTGGGTGTGTGCCTGCGTTTGTGCATCTTGGGAGGGGGCGTCACAGACACACTGAGAGAGGACACAGGGGATGTGTGAATGGTAGTGGGGGTGGTCACTGCACATGAGCAGGGTGTGGTGGTGGGTGTGCTGGTGATGATAGTAGTGGCTGTAGAGGTAGTGCATGCAGGTGTGAGTGTAGACGAGACTGGGAGGGAGGAGGGAGATGAGGAGGAGGGGGACACAGTGGAGGCAGTGGATGTTGGTGTGTCTGCATGTGTGTGATGCTTGCGTGAGTGCCTGTGGGATGTGTGGTGCTTATGTTTGCCTGAGCTTCCCTTGTGTGTTGACGTGTGGGCATGCTGGTCTGTAGGTGTGCTTGGGATAGGCTGAGGTACAGCGGATTGGGTCTGGGTGGAGGAAGTTGGAGGGGGGAGGCTAGACACAGGGACAATGGCTGCCATCAGTGCTGAGACCAGAGTCTGAAAAGCTTGCTGAAGGGTCACATGAACAGAATGAATGCCCTCCAGGAATGCATGGGTTTGTTGCAACTGCCTTTCTACACTCTGGATGGCATTCAAAATGGTAGACTGCCCAACAGTGAGGGACCTGAGGAGGTCAATGGCCTCCTCACTGAGGGCAGCAGGGGTGACTGGGGCAGGGCCTGAGGAACCTGGGGCGAAAGTGATGCCCACCCTCCCGGGTGAGCGGGCACGGGCGAAGGCTGAGGGGCTGCTGGGAGGGCGGTGCTGGTAGGGGGGTGGCGGCTGTACCTGTAGATGGGGGGGCACAGATGTTGCCGCCACCACAAGGGAGCTCCCATAAGAGGACGAGTCTGTGTCACTGGTGTCAGCTCCTGTCTCCGCCTTGGAGCTCCCCTCGCCCTCCGTCCCACTGGTGAACTCTGAGTCCGTAGTGTGGCCCTCCATGGCCATGTGGGATGCAGCCCCCTGGTGCTCCGGTGCCACTGCTCCTCCGCCTGATGATGCTAATGCACACAAGAACAGGGAGACCACAAAAAGGGGACGACGACAGAAGAAAGACATGTTGAGTGCATGCATTACTGCTACCGTTGGCGGACACGACAGACACAGAAGCCCCCTGCACTACGCCGCGCTCTTGGGCTCCACTGTTCAATTCCTGGGAAATGGCCTACAAGGCTATGGACGACATCTGCACACATAGATGACACAGGGGCAGGACTAGGTGCAGGGCACTCTACAGAGGTGGGCTGGGGTGCCACATGGCTTGCCCTATGGAGGGACCTTGCCTACGGAACTCGCCCTGGCGTAGGGGAACCCACAGCCCACCTCCCCCACCCAGACACCTCCACTGCGCGCAATGTCAGCAGAATGAGAGTGTACTCACCCCCATGTGGCTGCTGTGATGCCCTCAAGCGCCCATCCAACTTCGGGTAGGCCACCGCCAGGATCCTGAACATCAGGGGGGTCATGGTGCGACGTGCACCCCTCCCACGTTGGGAGGCCATCCCCAGCTGAGCCTCTGACGTCTTCTTGCTCCAGCGGCGAATGTCCTCCCATCTTTTCCGGCAGTGGGTGCTCCATCTGTGGAATACCCCCAGGATCCGGACGTCCTTGGCGATGGCACCCCAAATATCTTTCGTCTGGTGGGCGCTGACCTACATGAAATGTACAGGGGGAAGAGTAAGTAATTACCAACTGCACTGTCAAAGTGATTGGCCCCCATCCCTACCCTTGGCATGTGGCACATGCATTCATCGTCTTTCATGCACGCAGCACTCTCCCCCCTTCCTTCTTGCATTCAGCCCTCTCCACACAGGCATAGCCCATACAACATGCTCCCTCTGTACTTACCTGTTTGTCTGGAGGAACGTAGAGCAGCGTATACTGGGGGAGGACCCCATCCACGAGTTTCTCCAACTCCTCCGATGTGAAGGCAGGGGCCCTTTCCCCAGACACTCGAGCCATTGTCCCTTCCAGACCGAGGTCACAGCAGCACTTGAAGTGTAGGTCCTCTCCTGTCGAAGATCAGGTATCGAGTGATTGAACAGATAGAAAATGGTGGTCACGCCCGCGGTGGTGCGTACCGTCACCACCGGCGTACATCGTCATTGGCTCCTGGGACCCATAGGGTCCAATGTCAACCAATGCAGCATTGCGCCGCGGTCTTCGACCGCCTACCGCGACGGTGTACACAGCCAGCGCACTTACCTCACATCCCATTGTGCCACTTTAGAGGTCAGGCAGCCGCCATTTCAGGGGCCCACATGGCTTCATTTTCAACTGCATCACACATACCTAGGCCTACACTCAACACACATACAGGCCACTTTTTGAGTATGAATGGTGTTCTGGGTAAACTGTGGGTACGTACCTCTGACTTGTTTGACTCTGTGCTCGCTGTTGTTGTTCATAGGCACCGTCCGCTGAGACATGTGAGGAGATGGCGGCATCCTCTGGTGTACTGACCGTTGGTGGACCTGTCGACAATGGAGGAGCGACATGTGATTATCACATACAGGCTTGACCGTGCCACAATCCAGGAACAGTGTACCCAGTTGGAGCCAGACCTGATGTCAGCAATCCGCCATCCCACAGGAATCCCCCTTCAAGTGCAGGTGCTGTCAGTGCTCCATTTCCTTGCAAGTGGGTCATTTCAAACAACAGTGGCCATAGCATCAGGGATGTCCCAGCCTATGTTTTCCAATGTGTTGTCCAGAGTGTTGTCTGCCCTGCTGAAACACATGCGGAGCTACATTGTTTTCCCTCAGGTGGAGGATTTGCCTACAGTGAAAGGTGATTTCTATGCCCTGGGACATATCCCCAACATCATAGGTGCCACTGATGGGACATATGTGGCTTTGGTCCCCCCCCACAGTAGTGAACAGGTGTACAGAAACTGGAAGAGTTATCATTCAATGAATATACAGATGGTATGTTTGGCAGATCAGTACATCTCCCATGTGAATGCCATGTTCCCTGGCTCAGTGCATGATGCCTACACCCTGCGTAATAGCAGCATCCCTTATGAGATGGGTCAACTCCAGAGGCACCGTGTGTGGCTATTAGGTGAGCACCTGGAAGCAAGAGAGTGGGAATGGTTGTCTGGGTCTGGGGATATCCCTACAGGTTAGTGCGTGTCTAACAGTTGTCCCTCGCCATTTGCACGTGACTCTGGTTACCCCAACCTGTCATGGCTACTGACCCCAGTGAGGAATCCCAGGACAAGGGCAGAGGAACGCTACAATGAGGCCCATGGGCGAACTAGGAGGGTGATCGAGCGGACCTTCGGCCTCCTGAAGGTGAGGTTCAGGTGCCTCCATATGACAGGTGGATCCCTATTCTAATCACCAAAGAAGGTGTGCCAGATCATTGTGGCCTGCTGTGTGCTTCACAACTTGGCTTTACGACGACAGGTGCCTTTTCTGCAGGAGGATGGTCCAGATGGCGGTGTTGTGGCAGCTGTGGAGCATGTGGACAGTGAAGACGAGAAAGCAGAGGAAGAAGACATGAACAACAGGGACTCAGTGATCCAGCAATATTTCCAGTGAGACACAGGTAAGAATACAAACCTGCCTACTATATGTACTTTAACACTACTACCTCTCTACTGTCTGTCGTTTTCACCCAGTGTATGGTCACTGAGTTGTCACTTTCCATTACGATTTCACAAATGTGGGTCCCACTGTGTGACATCTGGTTAGATTCCTCATGGACTAGAGCTGTGTGACATAGGTATGTTGACATTACAATTGAAAGAGCTTTTTGTCACTGTAATTCCTAATACACTATTTCGAAATCACAGACAGACTCCAGATTGTTTTGTGCTTTAAGGGTGTTTATTTAAGTGCTCAATATTGGTGGGGGTAGTGACATGGTGAGGGGTGATGGTGGAGGAATGTCCATGGCAGAGCCCAGTCTATTAGACTCACAGGTGCATTGCCCTAATGGGCATAGGAAGCGGAGCTGGGGCAGTTGAGTATGGACAGGGTGACAAAGTGGGACAGTAGGATGACAATCAGGGTGGTCTAATGTCTTGGCGGGGGTCTTGGCATCGTGCTCTGTCTTTGTCCTGGATCTCAGGGACCGTTTGCGGGGTGGTTCTCCCTCTGCAGGGGGTGGGGTGCTGGTGTGGTGGTCCTGTGGTGGGGCGTCCTGTCCACTAGCGCCGGCGGAGGTGGTGGGCAGTTCATCGTCCATGCTAGTGTCAGGGGCCCCTTGTGGTGCCACAGTGTCCCTCCTGGTGTTCATGAGTTCCTTTAGCACCCCTACGATGGTGCCCAGGGTGGAGCTTATGGTTCTGAGTTCCTCCCTGAAGCCCATATACTGTTCCTCCTGCAGGCGCTGGGTCTCCTGAAACTTGGCCAGTACCGTTGCCATCGTCTCCTGGGAGTGGTGGTAGGCTCCCATGATGGAGGAGAGGGCCTCGTGGAGAGTGGGTTCCCTTGGCCTGTCCGCCCCCTGTCGCACAGCAGCCCTCCCAGTTCCCCTGTGTTCCTGGGCCTCCGTCCCCTGGACCGTGTGCCCACTGCCCTCAGGTCCCTGTTGTTGTGGGGTTGTTGGGTTAGCCTGGGTTCCCTGTAGTGGTGGACACACAGCTGATTGACGTGTCCTGGGGACGGAGGTATGGGCCCGCTGGGTGGGTGCTGTGCTGGTGTTTCCAGAGGGGGAAAGGTCTGTAGTGGCCTGTGACTGGGTGAGGGGAACCGACTGTCCCGAGGTCCCCGATGGTCCGGGCTGGTCATCTAGATCCAGTTGGACAGAGCTGCTGTCATCACTGTGGGCCTCTTCTGTTGGTGGTGTGGACATGTGTGGACCCTCCTGTCCGGTGACGTTGGGTAGGGGTCCTGCAGGGGTATAAAAGGATGGTTATTACATCTGTGTGTGTCATGGTGTGCAATGGGTGGGTGACCGTGTACCCCAGTGCTTGCATTCCTGTGTGGGACCTTGTGTGATGATGGTTTAGGGGGGTGTATGGGTATGTGCAGTGGGCATCCGTTAGTGATGGGTGTCCATGCTTTGTTGTTGCATGCAGGGCTTGGTGTTGGGATGGGTGGTTTGTGATGTTGGGACATATGTGAGGAGTTGGAGTGCTGGGGGTGAGGGTGAGGGTGGGGGTATGTGCTGGCATGCAGTTAGGGTGGGGAATGTAATAGTTAAGATTTGTCTTACCAGAGTTCATTCCTCCACCTACTCCTGCGAGGCCCTCAGGATGCAGAATTGCCAAGCCCTGCTCCTCCCATGTTGTTAGTTGTGGGGGAGGAGGTGGGAGTCCACGCCAGTCCGCTGAACCGCCAGGTGGTGTCTTGAGACCATGGAACGCACCTTCCCCCAAAGGTCGTTCCACCTCTTCCTGATGTCCTCCCAATTTCTTGGGTGCTGTCCCACTGCGTTGACCCTGTCCACTATTCTTCGCCATAGCTCCATCTTCCTTCAAATGGAGGTGTGCTGCACCTGTGATCCGAATAGCTGTGGCTCTACCCGGACGATTTCCTCCACCATGACCCTGAGCTCCTCCTCCGAGAACCTGGGGTGTCTTTGCCGTGCCATGGGGTGGTGTAGGTGATGTGTGTGGTGATAAGTGTGCTGATATGTAGTGGGGTGTAGTTTGAGGTGCGTGGAAGTTCTGTGGGTGATGGTGTTGTGTGCCTGTGAATGCTGTTGTTCTTGCTGGTGGTGTCTCTCTCTCTCCTTCTTTCGGAATTTTTGGTTGTAGGGGTTTGTGGGTGATGTGGGTGTATGTTTTATATTGTATTGGATGTGTGGGAGTGGTGTGTGTATGTGTATCAGGTGTGTGTATTTCAAATTGTCCAATGTGGATGTGTTTTGTAAAAGTGTGTGTATTTTGAGCGCGGCGGTGTGTACCGTCAATGGAATACCGCAGTTGAAAGACCACCGCGTGGATTCGTGTGCCGTGATAGTGTGGGCGTATTTCTGTTGCTGTGACCGTGGAGGATTTGTTTTCGCCAGTTTATCACTGACCTTTGGTGTGGCGGACTTGTATTGGTGTCTAGATTTTGGCGGATTCCGTACTGTGGGTCATAATAGCTGTGGCGGAATTCCGCGGCCGCAGCGGTGTGTTGCCGGTCTTCTGCACGGCGTAAGCAGCTTTTACCGCAAAAGTTGGAGTGACCACCGATGTTTGCTTTAAAAAGACTCAAGACACTTTGGGGGTCATTCCGACCCTGGCGGTCCATGACCGCCAGGGCCGGGGACTACGGAAGCACCGCCAACAGGCTGGCGTTGCTTCCAGGGCCATTCTGACCGCGGCGGTAAAGCTGCGGTCAGAAAACGGGAACCGGCGGTTTCCCGACGGTTTTCCCCTGGCCCAGGGAATCCTCCATGGCGGCGCTGCTTGCAGCGCCGCCATGGGGATTCCGACCCCCTTCCCGCCAGCCTGTTTCTGGCGGTTTTCACTGCCAGAAACAGGATGGCGGGAACGGGTGTCGTGGGGCCCCCTAACAGGGCCCCATAAAGATTTTCACTGCCTGCTTTGCAGACAGTGAAAATCGCGACGGGTGCCACTGCACCCGTCGAACCCCTGCAACTCCGCCAGCTCCATTCTGAGCCGGCTTCCTTGTTGCAGGGTCTTTGCCGCTGGGCCGGCGGGCGCCCTTTTGGCGGTCGCCCGCCGGCCTAGCGGGAAAGTCAGAATGGCATCCGCGGTCTTTTGACCGCGGAGCGGCCATTTGGCGGTTCCCGTTTGGCTGGCGGCGCCCTCCGCCTGCCTATCTTAGAATGAGGGCCTTTATATCACGTTTCAATTATATCTCTACATTTACTTATTGCATCTTTGATCGTTTTGACCTGCATTTATCCAGATAAATATTATATATTTTTCTAAACACTGTGTGGTGTATTTTTGTGGTGCTATATGGTGGTATTGTATGATTTATTGCACAAATACTTTACACATTGCCTTCTAAGTTAAGCCTGACTGCTCAGTGCCAAGCTACAAGAGGGTGGGCACAGGATAATTTGGATTGTGTGTGACTTACCCTGACTAGTGTGAGGATCTTTGCTTGGACGGGGTAACCTGACTGCCAACCAAAAACCTCATTTGTAACAATAATCATCAGCACAACGAGGAGACATTTGACTAATAAACATATCTTGCTACAAGAACCAGCTCTAACTTGTTTGCATACATTTAAATTGCAATTGTAGTAGTTGGTTAAGAATTTTTTATAACAGGAGTCCCGCTGGCCATCCTTTCTGGGGTGACAGACCCAGAGAGTTAGGCTACCTGAGTTACTCAACTGACTGATATGCAAAGTGATGTTACTGCTTCAATAATACTTAATGTAGGAATTTCCCTTATGCAATTTATACGAGCTTTAGAGCACCTCACTTGTGGAGCAACAGGAACTTATAGAAGTGTTGCTGCATGGTTTTTTGGTGGGTCTGCACAGAATACATGCAAGAAGAAAAGTTGCATACATTTGGTAATGCTCTTTCTGATGGATACTCTATGTAATTGCAGATGCTTTACCTTTCGAATATTTCCCTGTGCCAGTCTGGATCTGAAGAACTTCATTACCTGTGCAACTTCACAAAATGGGGAGGAGGAAGGGCGGTGAGTTATTTTCAATTAGATAGAGCATCCATAAGTAAGAGTGTTACAAAAGGTAAGTAACATCTTCTCTTGATGCATACTTCTAGCTGCAGATTTCTCACCTTTAGAATAAATGCTATAGGAGTACCTCCCAAATGGTGAATGGTCTGGGGAGTAGATTTGAGTCAGAAGTCCTCTAGGTCTAAGTGGTTGAACTGACTTTCCCATCAGACCTAAATGTCTGTAACTCATGAAGAATGCTGACTTGATGGTGACAAGGAAGGCCATTTTCAATTTTAATTCTAAATGAGCAGCTGCATACAGGCTCAATATGTATGCGCCAGGTAAAAGTCCCACAGAGTCATCACAAATAGTTTGGAGAGAAAACTATGTGTCAAACCTTTCATGAAAAATATCACAGATGGGGGTCTAAACAAAGATGGACGGTCCATTAAACAACAGATAGTGTCAAAGAACAGTTAAATATCTTTTCAATGTGTGCAATGCAAGGAATTTGTGTGCTAGTGAATGGACAAAGGAAAGAACATCTGAAAGTTTGTCTAAAGGGGTTGCTATTTTCGGTACTAATTCAAGCAACAAATTTCTCCTAGGGCTCAGCCTACATAGACTTTTTAGAAGGTTGCCTGGTTGCCAGGATTATATTGTCCTCCTCATCCAGAAAATTAGACATATTCAGCTGCCACTGGTCAATCTCCAAGCCTGGAGTTGCAAGCTGTGGGAGTTAAGATTCAAGACATTTCTCTGTTGCTGACACAGCAGATGCGCCCAAAGTGGAATCTTGATTGGAGGGCAAATGCTCAGGTGCTCTGGGAATCATAATCATCTAGACAAATCGAGAGCAATTAGTACAACTTGGGCCCAGTCTATCCTCATCTTCTTTACGACTCAATGCAGGACAGGTAGCACAGGGAACACATATAGGAGTAATTTGTTCCATTCTATCCAGAATGCATCTCCTAACAAATGCCTTGGAGGGAACTCCAGTGCACACAATTGCTGAAACCTCACTTTCTTGATGGGGTAAATAGATCTAGGCACATTTGCCACTGATCGCAGCACCATGCACCACCTCAGAATGGAGACACCACTTGTGATCTGTCAGATGATGCCTGCTTAGTTTGTCCTTTCTTACATTTAGGAACCCTTTTAAGTGATTGGCCAAACATGAAAGCGTTACATTAGTCCAGCCATTTTCAGAGGCATAGGGCCCCAGCAACCCACTTCGACCTGCGTGTTATAGAGCCACACGGCAGTGGTGATTCAATGAGAAACTGTACCAGCCTCCCTTGGTGAAAAGGCATTCAGAACACTAGACTGAACGTCCTAAGATTTAGAAGGTTGATCTGGAGCTGGATCTCACCTGGAGGTGGTCAGGACTGACTGCAAAGAGGCCGCTTTCAGCAGCACGTCTTTCAGGTACAAGAGTACATCTATTCCCAACCTCTGAGGATGGGCAGCAACCACCAGCATCATCTTGGTGAACACCAAAGGGCAAAGGCAAAGCTGAAGAGAAGCACAGCAAAATGAAAGTGCTCTTGACTAACATCTGTGGGACTGCAGGATGGGTATTGGAAATATGTATCTTGCAAGTCCAAAGACATAATTGAGCCCCAAAGTTCTAGAACAAGTAAGATGAGATCCAGCGAGACAATTCTGAAATGGTTATTGAAAAAAAGCATTTAAAAGCTGAGGGTTCACAGTCGGCTTGAGGAATCCATCCACCTTCGGATTGAAGAAGTAGCATGAAGTAGCATGAGTAAAACCATTATCCTTTCACCAAGTCCGTTACCCCCTTAATGGAAACCTAGGAGACTGACAGACTCCTCTGAAATTTATTATGTGTGGGAGGAAGGTAGGATAGAGCATAAATTAATGGTGGTGCATATCCCTTTTGACCAATCACTAAGATCCAACTTTCTGATATGATGGGCCTCCAGCTAGAGAGGAACAATGGATCCTATTTCCTATTGTCCTGTTTTGAGTTGTTGAGTGTAAACTGAGGTAGCTTGGTAACCACTGCGGCAGGGGAGAATGGAGTGGAAGATTGTTGTCCCTGCTACCCTGTGGAATTCCTAACAGTGCCATGTCCATAACCTTGGAAGGACTGGACTGGCTGGTGTATAACTGGTTGGGGTGGCTGGTGATAGGTGTGAGCTAGCCCTCAGTAGTACCCTCTGAACTTGCTGAACTTGGGTGACATTGCTTTGCTGCTGTCAGTAAGCACAACTGTTCTCAAATGGTTCCAGCACAGACCCTAGCTTTTCTCCAAAAAGCCTTCACAAATCAAAAGCAAATCAATTGAGGATGCTTGTAAGTCACAAGAAAACCCATCTAGGCATGCAGCCTGAGCACTATATTGGGGCCCATAGCCATTGCAAATAAATCAGTAATATTCACACCTGAATGTATTATATATTTTTTCACAACCTGGAACTCATGTATTGTCTGAGGCAGTGAGACTACAAGGTCCTCATCAACAAGATCTCACTGTCCTTAGCAGATAGTGCATGTGTGTTTCTGCAGAGTAAGCAAACTGCAGTGACAGATATAACGGCTGATGAAAACATTATTTTACCAAAGGCATCAATTCATTTAGAATCACAATCACCAGGATAGGATGGGAAGAACTTAGGGTAGACCTTATTTTTTGAGGATTAAACAATAAGGCTTTCTGTTGTCGGATATTTTGTCACAAAGACTGGACTGGTGTAAACTGGCCTATGTCGCTGAGCTAGAGGTCATCTGAGTGATGTGCACGAACACAGTTTAGGTCATGTAGCCATCAAGATGTCAGTAACAACATCAGTAAATGGCAACATAGGCTCAGAGGAGGTTAGTTGTGTTGTGTCTTGTGCGTATGTATAAAGGAACCTTTTTAGATCCTGAAGTACTCCATAGAATGATGAGTTTTAGGTCATGGTGTAGTGAATGCAGGTTTAGAATGCTGAGTTTGCGGTTGCACGCAGAAGAATAAAGACATGTAGTACATAGCTCCATGTGTGGTATATTCATTGGCGGGTTCCCAGGCTGTGGAGGAAGCTAGCGCTGGCAATGAGATAAGGGATAAGAAGCCCGAAGATTGAGAGTGTTCTCCCAGAGAGTTTGCTGTAGTCCAAGCAAACTTCTTGCGCATACCACGTGTGCCTTCATCGAAGTGCCAAATCAACGGTTAGCATATGTGGAGTTGAAATGCAACCTCAGGTGGCATGAAGCACTTAAAGATAAAGAAAGCTTTACTGAGAAGTCTACCCATCATTGGTCACGAAGCAATGAACAAGACCAAACAGAAAGGTGCCATGCTACTACGCAATTTAAACCTACACAGTATAAGAAGTGCCACTGCTGAAAGCAGAAACAGTCAGGTTTTGAAAGTGTAGCAATTAGCAATGGCAGACCACGCAATAGCACTGCGGTCAGAAGTGAAGCAGGACAAAGATCAACTAGGTGTTAAAAGAGCAAAAAGAAAGACTGAAAACATGACCACTCAAATGCATAAAAGGGTCATTTGCTCACCAGAAGTAAATACAGAGGGTCATACTGTTTCCAAGGGTGACTCGATGAGAAGCACCGGAGGTTGTGCTTAGGAAGCCATCCTTACCTGCAGCAACGAGAGGCCCAGCAGAAATCAGTTGTGCCAATGGAGACCGTAAAGGCTGACCCTGGGACAGGAACATCGAAGGGCCAAAGTAGAAGCATGAATGGAACAGATCCTGATTTCTGGAAGAGGAAGTCTGATAGAGCTCCAGTCACAGTGTCAGTCAATCCTGTGAATAGCTACAATGCTGCCTCCTTCCTGAAACCACTGCAACCCTTTGAGACTGCCAAAAGTAGAATATTGGTGATAGATGGACTGCTTTAATAGAGACATTGGATGATTTCCTTAATGAGATAGAATAAACAGATAAAACAAAATTATCAAATACCTCAAGAATCTTGCTAGTGATGGTGTAAAAGAAGTCCTGAAGAAAATGTTGCGAACTGATAAAGTTGTGTACTGTCAAATTAAAGAAGCCTTGAATCTCAAGTTCAATCCATTACAGAATGCAGATAACAAAATGTGCATTTTCAGTAAAGGACAATTTTTTGAGAGACTGGATGCACGCATACAATGCTGCAGATTCAAGAATTGCGAAGAAGCAATACGATCTCACAGCTATTGACAGATGCTTGTCAGATTCATTTAGACAGTCAATGCTAAGAAAAGCTAGTTTGGAGGAAGTTCTCATCCCTGTCAAAGCTGAAGAGCATGCTGACTGACAAGCTGCTGACATGGAGACTGAAGGTGCCCAAAATGAGTCTGTCACGATTATGAAAAGTAAGCAGAAACAAAAAGCTGAAGGACACAAGGTGATGTCTCCACAGTAAAAGAAGCTATGTTTCAGTTGTAGATTGTCATTTAACTCATGAAGATAAATGTCCCGCATTGAACAGATATGCAAAGGTTGTGGTAAAGAGACCATTTTGTGAAAGTGATGGAAAAAGTACTTGCGTCACATAGAGAAGCCAAAATGGCCAACTGAACGTACCAGAAGCGTGTTTCGATGTACGCCTACAAGGCCAAGTGGCAACACCGGTTGAGACAAAGCAACATCAAACAAATTCTAAATCATCATCGAAAAGTTTGTCAGTATCAATATCAAGTGAAAGTGAAGAAGATGATTGTGCAAAGTCAATGTTTACCTCAGAGAAATTAGCACATGCTGGACTGGCCACATGTAAAGAGAAATACCACTCAAAGAAAAGTCGACATGAAAAAGTACCCAAGTCACACATTATCCAAAAATTACACTAATGGTTGTATAATACATTTTATCATTATCAGAGGTGAGTGAATATATATGATGCCAGAGGAGAAACATAATGGATTATCTCTATTACCATGACTGATGCCATTGGGGCTCCATCGATGCCTTAGAAAAGTAAAGGTTTGTTTGTAGCGACTATGAAACACAATTAAACAAAAGTGCAAACACCCATTCCTGTACTTCAAAGAACAGCATCAAGTGCCTGTCGACTCAGTTTCAGCACAGCTGCAGATATGGGACTGATGTCAGTGAACTACAATATGAATGTTCATCATGAAATAGTAAATCAGTTCCCTCCATTATTTCATCGGCTAGGAAAACTTAAGACTATGAAAGTACATTTGCATATCAATGAGGATGTTTGTCGTGTTGCTCAAAGACACAGAAGGATTGCATTACATTTGCAAGAAGCTGTTGAAAATGAACTCAAGTCTATACTTAAGCATGAGATATTTGAGCGTTCTACTGGGCCAATGCCAAAGTTGTCTCCCATAGTGGTAGTGCCTAAAAAAGGATAGTGAAGGAGCTTTGGATATGCGTCAAGCAAACAGGGAAGCTGAAAAAGATCGACATCCAGGTCAGCACATTGCTGGCATGATAACACAATTGGGCAGTGCAAAAGTCTTCTCTTGATTTAAATAAAGGATATTATCAGTTGGAACTCAAGAATTGCAGGTACATGACAACCTTTTCTACAGATATTGCTCTGTTTCCAAACAAAGATTACGTTTTGGTGTGTCATCAGGTGCAGAGATTTTTCAAGATGTCATTAGACGTATCATACAAAAGCTTTCAACTACAGTGATTACATATTGGTTTTCGGAGCTACAGAAGGAACATGACAAAGCTTTCAGGCAAGTGTGCTGTTTACTTGTTGATGCAATGTTAACGCCAAATGCTGAGAAGTGTGATTTTATTAAGACAAAACTAATGTTCTTTGGTAATATCTTTTCTGATAGGGGCATGACAACTGCCAGACTCCCAAAAGATGTTCCTATGTTACGTTCATTCCTTGGCAGGGCCAGTTACTGTTCACAATATATATTAGACTTTGCCTCGTAAGTGCTCCATTGAGAGAGTTGACAAGAAGAATTTTTTATTTCACTGGTCACATAAATGCAAAGCAAAGTTTTAGGAGAATTAAACAAGCTATTGAAATGCTATTGAAATGGCGTCTTTTGATTCAAAGCTACAAACTGAAGTTGTTGACACTAGCACAGTTGGGATAGGCGCTATTGTTTCACAACACAGTGGACAGCCAAATGCTTGAATAGATATTGTGGCCTATGCAAGTAAAAGTTTGTCCCAGACTGAACATGCTTTTTCATAACCTGAAAAAGAAACTTTAGCCGTGTTGTGGGCTTCCGAACATTTCCATGTGTTCCTGTACAGAAAACCTTTTACCCTTGTGACAGATAATCAAATAATTCTGACTATCTTTGAGAATCTAAAAGCCAAGATGCCTCCATGAATTGAACGTTGGGAGTCTACAATTGCAAGAGGACAGCTAAACAATTGTTCATCATCCAGGGAAATATGAAAACCCTGCTGACTACTTCTCAAGAGTGCCTATACAATGTCAAGGTACCCCCATCTAACAATGCTGAAGCCTACAGAAATTTCATTGTGAAATCAAACACACCAGCTGCCATTTCATTGGAACAAACTATCACAGCTATGAGTCAATATAGTGATATGTTAAAATTAAAAGACATTATCACACATCAGTCATGGAATCCACCTGCTTGACCTCTTACTAGTGACAGTGAGCAGAAGAAGTACAAAAATGTCAAAGATTAACTATTCGTGACACACAAAGAAATTATCCTGAGGGGCTTAAAAATTGTCATTCTGGAGAGTCTGCAACAGCAAGTAAGTGAAGTGGCCCATGAAGGACATCGTGGAATCATTGCACCTAAACAAGCTCTCTGAGATCACCTGGTTTTCTCATCTTGATGAATGAGTTGACAAGAGTTGAAAACCTGTAACCTATGTAACTGTCTGTCATTGAAGCTCTCTCGTCTATCACTCAAGACAGAGTCATTGAGAGATTAGATGGCTTCTTTGCGACATGGGCCATTCCTACGATATTGAAAACTGACATTGGCCCACCTCTCTGAAAATACCTCAGTCTGCTTAATGTGAAGCCGCAGAAGAGCATACCTCTTTGGCTACAGGTTAACAGCCTCGTAGAATGATTCAGGAGTATGATAAAGAAAGCTGTTCAGCGCGCTACATTAGATAAGCTCAACCTCAGGGCTGTCTCAAATTCCACTTTATGACCCTACCGTTCAACTCCTCCGACCCAAGGTGAAAGCTCTGCAACGATTATGTTCAGAAGAGCCATAATGATCAAGTTACCTCAGTGGACCAACATCAGATCAAAAACTGATACAGAGAGACGTACAACAGACAATCTGATGCTGCTCTTGATGCAGTCACTTCATGTTGTAACTAGCAAAGGGCACAATATCCAGGAAAATCTTTCACACAAGATTCCTCACACTTCAAACATGTGACTCAGCACCTGTTGGACATTATTGCCAATGTAGAGACTGGATGAGGGGGACAATTGGAGAATCCCAGATTGCATGACTCCTACATCACTGAAGCAAATCATGGACATTCTGATTACTGATTCCCAGTTTTCAAAGACACGATCCAAATGAGTCATCAAAGCACCAAGAAGACTCATTGAAGAGTTAGAATGTGTATATGTTGTACATTTTACATTTTAATGGGGGCTGTTGTGTCTATTGAACATGTAGGATGGAGCCTTTTTGGATTCTGAAAGACTGTAGAATGACAACATGTGTTCTAATGTGGTGAAGTGAATGTCAGAATAGAATGTTGAGCTTAAATTACACACTGAAGAACAAAGATGTGTAATAGATAGCTCTGTGTGTGGCATATTAATTGCCCGGTACCCAGTCTGGGTAGCACGCTCAAGGCCTGGCTAGAGAATTTCAGTAAAAACTTTTTTTTGTTGTCTCACTAAGAGGCATCTGCAGATCTAGTGCCTCACTTACTCACTTATTTATGCCTTGGACCCATTCTGGGGTATACACTGTAAGCGCGCCTGGTCCTTATTAAGTAAACTTACAAGGGGGCGCGTATAGGCCGATGAACCTTTTGATTCAAATGAAGTATCCTAGACATGTAGTGACCAATGTTATCAATAATCAATGTAACCAATCAATAACCACTAAGAAAAACATCAATCATTAGTCAATTATATCAGCGTTTCATGAATAACCACAACTCACTATACGTTGTAACAATTTTTATTTCCCTATTTGCTACAATACCAATCCATATGGTTAATTCAAACTTTATTCAATCAGCTCAGAATTAGCTCATTAGTGACCACAAATAACATAATCTAATCCGAGCTTGAGAAAACATATGCCCTAATGCTTCCGCATAAGCCAACAAACATAAATACATCAACATTAATAGCAGAGTTCAGTAGTCAGTTCGTCAATCATTTGTCACTGTTGACGTCACTCAAAGGAAACTTTACCTAACCCAGATTAGCATTAGCATGTGGGACATCATGCAAAAACAATTTGGAACATGAATTTAGAAAACATCTAGTTAAGAGAAAAACTATTTAAACAGCGCAGTTGGTACCTAGAAAGAAAGGCACAAAGTTAATCAGTCACATTGTCATAGCTACCTATCCACAGAATGGATCAGCAACAAAATCAGTCTTCGTCTTCAGGTCATCTATCGATCAGCAATGCATCAGGATCTCAAGAGCATGAGCCCAATGACAGAATCTCGAATCTCTTCGAACGTCCACGCCTAACCTCGATCATCATCTGAAGTTTTTCCCCCTTGTCATGACTTTTTATTAAGATTACCCAGTTCATCCCCCTAATTCCTAATTGGTCAGTCAATCACCAGTTATTACCCTAACCAATAATGTTTATTTCATGAATCTATAAATTCTAAGATTACGCAGTTCTCAGTTCGTTGATTGGTTAACTGTATGATGTCGTCATCATCCGGCTCATCAGGTATCGAAAATTTTGCATCTTCTTCTCCAGTCAGTGTCTCTATTGTTCGAGTCCTGGGAAAGTACATCCAGCCTGCTCTTCACAGTCCTTGTTGCAACATTTATTCCCTCATCTCCTTTCTGTCGGTACATTGCAGAAAATTCTAGCTAAGCAGGCTTTATTAACATTCAGTAGTTTAGGGTCAGTTCAAAACATTTGCTTTTCTACAATACATGGTTATTCCGCTGCTGCACGAGGCCTGGCAATACTAGGCCACAACTTTGGCTAAGTTAGCTCTACAATATAATGCAAAACATATGTTATACATTTTAATATGACATATTACTACATTATTATTGCACATTTTCAATATTTCATGCATTTTTTATCATTTTAGTACAACTTTGTATAAGCTGGCAGCCACACTTCATTTTCAAACCTGCACATTAATTTTTCTATGTTTATATTTCTCCAATTTTTTTGTTAATCAAAACGCATAAACTCATTAATAATTTTTAATTAACATATCTGCTTCCACAATGCCATTAACCAGGATTCTCCTGACATCTCAGTCCTGGGACTTTCCTTTAGTCTGACTCCAAGTGTAACCCATCTCCTAGTCATCAGCCTCGAGGCCTCAGCACCAGCTGTTTCTTGGCCTTCCTCTTTTCTTTTTCCCTTTGGAGATCCAGGTGGGGATTGCCTAGTTGCATTTCATGAGTAAAGCTTGGAAAGAAAGGAGGCAACATTAGTGAGAAGAGGGGTGCTTACATGTAGCTCCACTCTGTCACTGCTAGGTCAGAATGAAGCCATTGCAGAGTTTCATAACGCCACTTGCCAGCATGTGAGTGTGCAGATATCAAGTTTCTCCTGATCCAGTCTCATACTTGGAGCTATTGTAAAGGTGAGTGGTTGGAAGACCTAGCCCTCACACAAAACGTCTAAAAGAAACATTACACAAAACGTCTCTGCAAATGTCTGTTAAAGGACATTTGCAGAGACCTGTGCAGTTCCAATACATTTGCCTGAAGCTCTTTGTGTAAAAGGTGTATATGGTTCAGTAGCAGTGCCAATGTATTTCATTATATGAACATTCCGGTGATAGCTCGATACGTAGCTGGCTCAGGTTTCTCATCCTCTGACCTCCATTGAAATTCAGTTCAGGACTATTTGGACAGATTAAAAAAGGGTGGGGTAAAGAAAAAAAAGCCTGATTTAGAGTTTGGTGGAAGGGGTTACTCCATCACAAACGTGATGGATATTGCGTCCGCTGTATTACAAGTTCCATAGGCTATAATGGAATTGTAATACAGCAGAATGGACATATGTCACGTTTGTGAGGCAGTAACCCTCTCTGCCAAACACTAAATCAGGCACCTGTAGTTATTAAAGTACAACTACTAGCATTAATGTAAATAGCAAGATTAAAATATCCCAGGATGATAAAGTCAGAGGTGTGCACTCGATGAGCCTAGAAAATTCAGAACACTTTTCAGAGAAATGAACAGTGTCTATACTCCTGACATTGTTACGTTTTCATGTTCCCTTCAAGAATTCTGTGACAGTCTAAATGATTTTTTCTGATTTTGTCTGCTCTGAAATCTGTAAGATACTTAGGCCCATTTTTATATTTTTTTAGCACAGCATTTGCGTCATTTTTGGACGCAAAAGCGGCGAAAACCTACAAAATACAATTGTATTTTGTAGGTTTGCGCCGCTTTTGCATCATAAAATGATGCAAATGCGGCTCTAAAAAAGTATAAATATGGGCCTTAGGGTCATATTGAAGGCCAATTGACACAGCGCAGTGGAGCAAGTCACCTTGCTGTGCTGCACTGCATCACAAGGCAAGGGCAGAAATGTGCCATATATATCCCAATAAGGCACATTCCTGTCCTTTCCGTAGCATTGGCACACAATGGGCTGCAAGCGCTAATGCAGGCACCCTTGCACCAAAGTGCCTCCGTTACATGTATGATTCTTTTGTGCAGGAAGGGGCAACTTCCTGCTCAAAAACAATCTCCTAAAGCCTTTTCCTCTTTTATGTGTGCTGTAGAACAGTGGTTCCCAAACTGTAGTCTGGGGACCCCTGGGGGTCCACGAAGCCTCCTCAGGGGGTCCGTGACTGCTTAGAAAATTAAATAATATTAACAGATTAATAAAGTGTATACACATAAAATGGCTAAATGTACAAGTGAACATTTTAAAACGTATTGTAAATGTAAATAAATTTGAAATTGAGGCTAAAAATGAAATTAGTATCTTCAGATTGATTCGAGGGAGCAGTGCAGGTGCATCAAACAGAATATAGTATGAGAGATGTGTGGATTCTACTGAATTTAGAAAAGCTTCAACCTTCCTATTAAAATTATTATTATTAATTTATATTTGTTTCCAATACCAATATGTTATCATTTGTATATGTGTTTGATGAATGCTTGCTTCTGTACTGTTTGTGTATTGTTTTGTGTTTCAAATCATTAACAATGTTTAGGCTAGAGTCCCCGGCTTCCAGGAATTACTCAGCAGGGTGTCCCAGGATACCAATAGTGTTTCGGTGGGGGTCAATGAACTCCATTAATGAAAAGGTGGCGGTCCACAGAAGTCAAAAGGTTAGGAACCACTGCTGTAGAATGCAGCACACATAGAAAGAGGCAAAAAACAAGGAGAAATAGAAATATTTCTCCATGTTATGCCTCACTTGGGGAGGCGTTGGTTTTTGGGACATTTCGAGGTCTACCACTTCTGTAAATCTGGGAGTGTGTCAATTCTATGGATGTTGCTTGGGATCACCCAGGCGATACCCA
The DNA here is from genome assembly GCF_031143425.1 of Pleurodeles waltl. NCBI lineage: Eukaryota > Metazoa > Chordata > Amphibia > Caudata > Salamandridae > Pleurodeles > Pleurodeles waltl. The sequence goes on from NC_090450.1 coordinate 654,758,039, forward strand.
TGGAATATCTCCCTGGTGCAGAGTAGGGCAATGCAGTGATAAGCACTGTGTTACATTACTCGAAATTAATGAAGCCACTCAGGGCCACGCAAGGTGGTCTTGTGTGGCTTCATAAATCTTAGTTTTGAGTTGTATCACACATGCACCACACTGTGTTGTGCAAGTGTGACACAACTGGGGTCATTAATTTGATTCACTCATCCCATGCTATAACAACAAGAACTTTATAATATAATTTAAATCAATCATTTTACTTGCTTACAGTAGTTAGCCAATTAAACTCCAAAGTACATCTTTCTAAATTTCTTGCTATTTTCTCTCTCTCTCCCCTTAATCCCTGCTCTGCTTCAGTCTCTGATCAATTGGTTCATCTGCCATGCTCTCTGGCACGCACGCTTCCCTTGAATAGGAAACATTGCACATCATCTGGCTGCATCTTCTGTTTTCCACATCATCAACTGGGCTTGCACTCATTACCATGCCCAGCAGAAGCACATACTGCAGTCATTGATTAACGCAGTCCTGATAAAACCATTTGTGAGTTTCTCTGTTGTCAAGGACAAGACAATAGGGTCAAGCTGGAGATGGCAGTGCTTGTGAGGGCCCAAAATTTGTAGGTGTAGCCTTTCCTGGGTGGAGACGACTTAAGTAGAGGTGTCTTAGCATGGGCCAGGTGCAACATGAAGTTACAGCCATGAACATTCCAATCACAAAGCTGGGACGTTGTGGCCATGCACAGGCCAATTACACCACTGCACATTTGTGGCCATACACAGGCCAATCATAATAATGAGCAGCTGTGGCTTTGCAGAGGCTAATGGCAATGTTCTGCAACAGCAGCCACGCGCAGGTCAATTAACTCGAGCAGAGATGGCTATACACAGGAAAGCCCTTCCACTAGTTGTTGCGGCCCTATAGAGGCCATGTTCAACATATAGGCGGTCATTCTGACCGCGGCGGTTGGCGGTCACCGGCCGCCAAGCGGTTCCCACCGAAAGACCGCTCCGCGGTCAGAAGACTGCGGCGGCCATTCTGGCTTTCCCGCGGGGCCGGCGGGCGACCGCCAGAAGACCGCCGGCCGGCCCTTCGGGAAAGCCCCTTCAACAATAAAGCCGGCTCGGAATGGAGCCGGTGGAGTTGCAGGGGTGCGACGGGTGCAGTGGCACCCGTCGCGATTTTCACTGTCTGCAAAGCAGACAGTGAAAATCTTTGTGGGGCCCTGTTAGGGGGCCCCAGCACTGCCCATGCCAGTGGCATGTGCAGTGCAAGGGCCCCAAGGGGCCCCACGGCACCCGTTCCCGCCATCCTGGTTCTGGCGGTGGACACCGCCAGAAACAGGCTGGCAGGAAGGCGGTCGGAATCCCCATGGCGGTGCTGCAAGCAGTGCCGCCATGGCGGGTACCCTGGGCCAGCGGGAAACCGGCGGGAAACCGCCGGCTCCCCTTTTCTGACCGCGGCTTTACCGCCGTGGTCAGAATCGCCCAGGAATCACCGCCAGCCTGTTGGCGGTGCTTCCGCCGCCCTCCGCCATGGCGGTCATGGACCGCCAGGGTCAGAATGACCCCCATAATCAAGTTCTTACTGGGCCTCTTCAACTAAAGTCATGGTGAGCATGGTTCCTGCCAGGAACCAGACTGGAGAGACTGTGGGCCAACTGAAAATGGGTTCTCAGTGTGCTCTCCTCAGTCCACCTCTTCTGGGGATCCTACAGACACTTGCTACTCACTGCACCTCACTCCACCTAGACACCCACTAATTCTGCAGGCAGGATTGGCAGGCTCCTTCATTCTTTCAGCAGGCAGTCAAGCTTCTAGTCACTTCATTGAGCTCCTTCAGCAAGAGATCCAGACTAATGAGATGTTTCCTCACCTCCTTTAGACTGGCTATCAATCAGACACATGTTCTGCTTGCCCAGCAGTCTTCTGACTACTCTGCTGAACACTCTCTTCCCTGGCCATAGAGTGTTTGCAACTAGAATAAAAAGTGCGGTAGTGAGGTGCCACTTTTACATATCAAAATCAGAGTTGATATGTATCCACTGTCTGCAACTGTAGAATAAACATAAGGTGGTTTCCTTTCAAATATCCTTTCCTGACTGCTCTCTAGACATAGCCTTTGTGTAGAGTGATGCATGTCAAAGCATAGTAGCCTCAAACCCGGCGTCTTCACAGCAGAAGCATATGGGGGCATATTTATACTCTGTTTGTGCTGAATTTGTGTCATTCATTTTTACGAAAATTTGGCACAAACTCCATATTTATTTTTTTACGCTAGACCCGTCTAGCATCAAAATTTAGGAGTCAACGTCGTTTTTTGGATGCATGAACCCACCTTGCGTCAATGAGATGCAAAGTAGGTGTTCTTGTCCAAAAAATAACTCAAAGGCCCTAGCACCTTATTTATCCTCCCGTGCCAAAAAAGGTGAACGGGTGGGAGATGGGCCCTAACTAATGGCTCTCAGCCTGCTTAGCACCATTTTGCATTAGGGGACCTGTGGACCCATTTCCATGGTCAAACACCATGGAATGGGCCCAGAGGTGCCCACCTAAAGCCCCCGGAACACACCCACCCACACCAGAGGATGGGGGACCCCATCCCATGTAAGTAGGATAAGTATAGGTTAGTTTAAAAAAAAAAATCTAAGTGCCATTGGGGGCCCTGAAATTGAGCCCCCTGCATGGCACTGGGTGCATTGGCCATGCCCAGGGGATACTGTTCCCCTGTGCTGACCACTGGAGTGGTGAGCATGATTCCTGTCTTTTATAAGACAGGAGTCATGTGGTATGGATGGTTTTTCGTCAGGAAATGATGCTAGGCTGGTTAGTGGCATTTTTTATGCTTCTAACCAGCCTAGTGTCATTTTTTAAGGCAAAACCCCCTTTCCCTGTACCGCCACCCCCACCCGGCTAACGTAATATTTCCTGACGCTAGCCCAACCTCAGCACTGGCTTGTGGGATTCCCACCTAGCGCTTTGGAATGACGCAAGACGGCGCTATACTTTTTGCCGCAAGTCTGCGTTTGAGCAGTTTTGTGGCAAAAAGTATAAATATGGACCACAGAGCTTTGATGATTCTGCCCCTGTCATCAGCCAACTGAAGGAGTAATCAGGGGAAGAAAAAAGGCTGGGCCTTACCTGAAGGTTTCCTCACCGCTACATGACAAACTCTGAAGAGCTCTCTTCCCCACTATACATCAAGTGGCAGTTGTAAAAAAGACTAATCTGCAGCTCTCAGTTAACAATCGGCTTAACTGAATTTCTAAAGGTGAACTACCTCCACTTCGTTCACTTTAGTGCCTAGATCTCCACCCTCCAGCTTCATGAATGTGAGCAAGACACTTCCACTAGCTGGGAAAACAATGTAACCTCCGTATTGTGCAATGGCCTTATAAGGAGTACCAAGAATGGATGTCAAAGGCTTCCATTACTCTAGCTCAATTGCACCATGCATGTACCATAGAGGCTACCTACATGAACATCAATAAAACACACTTGTGATGTTAGTTGCTGTGTAACATCAACTTTACATGATTGGTTCACTAATAGTATACTCCAATGATACAGATAATAAAGTATGGATTCACAAAACAAAACAGGGTACACTGCCTCTTATATTCGGTGCTCTAAACCTATGACACGGACAGTATTTCATTGATTGTCTATTAGAACATGCATGGTGAGCCCTTAGTGGTTATATGACAAGTTCATGTTATTATTCATGTGAAACAACAGGCCTAGGCCCCAGCGCCCCTTATTATTATAGATAGGCGTGATGCCAAGGCCAAAATCAGAAATCAGGATACCAGATGCACATAGGCACTTAAGACAGGGGTACACTTCTATTTAGCATGCAGGGCACATTTTCGAGATAATGTATCAGCATTTCCTGATTTTTGTCCTGACATATTTTATGTCCATTGTCACCTCATAGACAGGAATCACAAAAAATTAACATAAATCCTATTCTAAAAATAAACCAATTCATTCAATAATCTACACCTACATGTCATTTGCTGGTGAATACACAGGTAATGGCTGCTGCCATAGTTACTAAACTGCATTTAGAAACTGTCTGGTAAAATGTAGCAATACGACCGTAATGTTACCACCACTCACTTCTAGTTTGTCACCCTAGCAACAAAGGCTTGCCAGGCAAATTTAAAAAAAAACACTGGGAGTGTGCAACATTGCTTTCACACAAAGAGATATTTTTCCGTACCGCCATAATTCTGTAGATTGAAAAACAATCCAATAAACCATACATTGTGTATATTTGTGCTATGCAGCACTACCAGCATACTAGCTTCATCCTGCCACAAAACAGAGGAAAGGATCTCGGGTGCTGGAGCCGAGTGAGGAGACTTTTCCCATGCAGAATTTTTTTTTCCAGTCGACTCCTTTCATTGCGAGAGGTGCAGTGCTCAAATGATTAAGTAGAGTATCTTAACCTAACTCATAATCTTCCCTGCAAAGGGTCTTGCTCTATTAATCTCACTAACCCTGACTACTTCTGGAGTAAAAAATGTGTCTGCAAGGTAACTGGGGCAGCCGGAAAGGAGAATATTTTTAAGTAACTGAAGCGAAAAGTGAGTCAGTCATGAGACAAATTAAAATAAATGGAAAGCAAGACAATATTTCTCATTTGTGCCCCTGGGGCTTCCTTATGCACTATATTAAATCTGCGACAGCACTTTGAAAATTGCCTCTTGTGTCTACCACTCAGTAAGGGAGTCGTTGCATGAGCCAGGGAGCTCTAACATGGAAACGTTCTTGATTTAATATCAGCATTTATGCCTTTCACAAATATTACCTGCTCTAATCAGTTTATTACAAATATTATAATCTGCATGCATATGCAATACATGCCACAATACTTGATGAGGATAATTAGGTGAGACTGTTGAGTTTTTGAAAGGCATCTTTTTGGGAGAGAGTACCATTCTGCTCCATCCTTCTCCAGGGCCCCAGGAGGTGGTCCCTGGAATCACCATCGCCTGCACCCTGTAAGCGCATGCCTGGGTGAAGACCGGGCCAAGAGCAGGCCCATCTGTTCTCCTCAGAGCCCAGAGGAGTCTGGGCCACCCCTCTTGCCCCCAACCCAGTAGCTGGCATTCTCCCCCTCCCCCTGCAAAGTAGGAACAAAATGAATGTGTTCTTTTAAATTGTTATGAGGTGTTGACCATCTCACTTTACCCTGCTTTCCAACAATGGGGTAAAAGAAGCCTACGTTCATCCTTGACCGAGAGCTAAAAGGGGTTGCCATGTTAGCATCTCCTTTAATTACCTCATAAATGTTGAATGCTATGGGAACTATTTCAACGGAGCTGGAGTTAGTGGAAACTCGCATTGATGCGGTTCAGAAAATGATTAATGTCCCCGCTATTTCTTCCATGGACATTCCACCTAACAAAGGAAATGACATTCTGGCCCATATTTATACTTTTTGACGCTAAACGGCGCTAACGCAGTTTAGCGTCAAAAAATTTAGCGCCGTCTAACGCCATTCTGAAGCGCCATGCGGGCGCCGTATTTATGGAATGGTGTTAGCCGGCGCAAGCAGACCGGCGCTGCCTGGTGTGCGTGGAAAAAAACCACGTAGACCAGGCAGCGCCGGCGTTGGGAAAAAATGACGTTAGGGCGTCTTAAAATGGGGCAAGTCAGGTTGAGGCAAAAAAATCGCCTCAACCCGATTTGCGCCATTTTTTTACGACGCCCAGACGCCATTTCATGACTCCTGTCTTAGTAAAGACAGGAGTCATGCCCCCTTGCCCAATGGCCATGCCCAGGGGACTTGTGTCCCCTGGGCATGGTCATTGGGCATAGTGGCATGTAGGGGGGCACAAATAAGGCCCCCCTATGCCACCCCAAAAAAATAAAAAAATATAAAAAATTATACTTACCTGAACTTACCTGAATGTCCCTGGGGTGGGTCCCTCCATCCTTGGGTGTCCTCCTGGGGTGGGCAGGGGTGGCAGGGGGGTCCCTGGGGGCAGGGGAGGGCACCCGTGGGCTCATTTTGAGCCCACAGGCCCCTTAACGCCTACCCTGACCCAGGCGTTAAATAGTGGCGCAAATGCGGGGTTTTTTGACCCGCCACCTCCCGGGCGTGATTTTTGCCCGGGAGTATAAATACGACGCATTTGCGTCACCGTCATTTTTTTAGACGGGAACGCCTTCCTTGCATCTCATTAACGCAAGGAAGGCGTTCACGCAAAAAAATGACGCTATTTGCCCATACTTTGGCGCTAGACGCGTCTAACGCTAAAGTATAAATATGGCGTTAGTTTTGCGCCGAATTTGCGTCGAAAAAAACGACGCTAATTCGGCGCAAACGGAGTATAAATACGGGCCTCTATGTGATAAGCCCGCAGGAGTGACTCAGCACAACACCTCTGTCGGGGCTTTCAAGCCGTGTATTCTACACGCCCCTGTGGACAATATTTCGATTAATGACTCAAACTCTCCCACAAAAGTACCTAAACCACCACCGCTTAAATGTAAACGCAATGATGGTAACCTGAGCTGGGTTGGTAAAAACGAGCAAATCAAGAATTAAATCCACTCCACCTATTAAGTCCACTATGACTAACAATTTTGCCCAGGGTTTAGTTCTGCCTTTATAAGCTTTTTTTCCGAATGTACGCAAACCTATTTTTGACAACTTGGAATCTTCACTAAAATCGCACCAGCAGTCGGTATTGTGCCAACGTAATCATCTACAGGATAAAGTGCAAAGTATATCTGACAATCAGCGAAATTCTCTGTACCGCAAAGAAAATCTAAACCTTAGCCAGCTATTCCACCCTGGGCCTTGCTCCTCAGTTTTTGTTACTGGCATGAGTAATCCATCAGCTATTAATATCTCTAGTCAGTCAACTGATAGGACTCTTGGCAAGTATACCAGGAGGCAGCGTCTGATTCGAACGTAAACTTAAATCCAGTGCAAGGTCCTAGAGCGAGGGAGCAACACTGGCAACAGAACCCGATTTTAAAGGGTCATGATACTAAAGACCTTAGGTGCAAGGACCACCTGCATCTACCGACTGATTGCACACCGTTTTTCATAGTACTCAGAGGTGTAACTCTCCAGAGTGCTGATTCCCAAAATGACTGGCAGGCACTTAGATTGAGAGTTGCACATTGGTTTGTTACCAAATCTAGCTGGGGACACAATTTGAAGTATGATATTATCATGGTCCGTAGAGTTGGCTGGGTTGGCCAAGCTCCAAAGACTATTCCAGGAGACTGTATTGTTGTTAGTTTTAGAAGTAAAGGGCTGGTTAGCTCCTTGCCTCATCAATTAGATTACTTGACTCTGGCTCAATCGAAAATTTGTGCACTTCCGCTTGGCTTCTTCTATCGACGTAACTTTTGATGGAACTAATTAAAAGGTGTAAACAGGACTGGAAACACACCTTTTGGTCAGCATCAAGACTCATTTGTCCATGCCAACTGTTTTGCCTCATTATCATGTCTTTCTGACACTGACTGGCTCACTCCTTTGCCAGATCACAGCCTGGATATTGTTAGTAATGCAAAGTCAATTAATAACTATGGAGTCTCACCCCTTTTCATTATTCCCTGCCTGCCTACCCCATCTGTCCTGAACGATCAGCATTATCTTTCCTGGAACTTAGCTGGTATGCAGAATAAACTGGACAACCTGGACTGGTTGAACATTGTACATTCATTTGATGTGGTGTGTTGTCATTAAACCTGAACCACAAAGGACTTTCATGTCAATAGTTTCCATTTGTTTTGTGTGCTATCTATTCCCCTTGCCATCAGGTCGATTCAAGGGCAGCTTTGGAGTTCTTGTCTCACTTAAGCTAGTTAATGTCTCTATTACTGAATTGCGGCACTCTCCTTGGTATCAAATCTTGCTTATGAGGCTGCTCGACTCACGTGTTCTTCTGCTGATTCATTTCGATTTTAATTTTGTTTTCAAAATATCTGATGGAGCGGATTCAGGAGCTGTATAATAGTATCTCTGAACTTTCAGAGAATCAACCAGATAGAATCTCCATCTTGTGGTGTGGCTATTTTAACATATCTAAATGTCTGTTTCCAGGCCCGTGTTTGCAGCTCAACGAACTGGCATGGAGGGGACTTATCTCATTTCCGGCATAATTCTTATGGAGAGACACTGAACCAAGATATTTTTAAGCATAGTCTCTTGCTCAACTCAGACTTGATCGACCACAGTACACGGCTTCCGAACTTGTACTTGGAGGGGATCTAACATAGGCTTTATTCTATTCTTTTCAATATTATCTCCTTCCTTCATAGAAAGTAACCTCTTGCCAATAAGTATGAGTTATCACAATTTACTTGCTATTGGTGTTGTGTGCTCTAGCGCAGAATTATCTGGTGTGAATTAATCTGCCCCGGTTGGTCCCGCTAACTTGCAATATAGGGGCAACAAGGGGATCCATATTAGATGGAGTTATTTGTTTTAACTAGTGTTCGAGAACAGAGATGCCATGTTGGGCTGCCTTTCGGATATAACTGATCCTTAAACAGTACTAAATAATTTGATACAGAGCCGAGTCCAAACTCACATTTAAAAAGAGGACCACCACGTTACTTTCCCCTTGCAAATGGTTTAACCGTGAGTATTCAACTGCACATAAGAATCTTAAATTGGTGATTCAGTCACCTCCCAGCAATGCAGATGAAATCAGGCAAGCAAGGAGATTATATGAGCAAATGCTTGACATCTGAAAGCGAGAGATCAGAGAAAAGTCCTGGGAGGACCTGGTAGTAGCTGCCCAGTTTAAGAACTCTAAGACCTTCTGGGAGGTGATTAACTACCTATATTTACAAGAGGATAAGAACTCTAAGATTGAAAGCCATGTCCCTCCAGATGTCTGGGTGACTTATTTCTCAAATATCTTTGAGGCTAATACCCCCTCCCAGCCAACACGAGTCCCCTCAAATGCTCTCTTAGCTGATGAGTCAACTTATGTGCTGCATAGTAATAGCTCTAAACTTCCCTCTTTCTCCACTGATAATAATATGTTTCTATGGTGATTATGAAGAATATCCCTCGTAAAGTTCCCAGCCCGAATGGGGTTCTAATTGATGTCTTTAGACAAAACGTAGTGTTCTGGGCCCCTTTGCGAACAATTGTATTTTGAGCCACGTTTGTGGCTGAAATACTTCATTCTTGGAGAAAATCAACCATCATCTCAATTTTTAAGAAGGGTGCCAAGGAGATCCTTAATGATATCTCCCAATTCCTCTTTTAAACTCCTCGGTCAAAATACTGGGAAGGGTGATTCTCCAGAAACTAGAAGACTGCGTGGAAGAAAGAAGATGTTTTTACAGGTGCTCAGTTTGGTTTTAGGAGGGGTGTCGGGACAGAGGAGTAGTCCCTCAACCTGCTCCTGATCACTGGAAAGTACTTAAAAAAAAGCCATGAAGGGCTCCTTAAACATTGCCTTCATGGACCTTCCTAGTGCTTTCAACTTGGTGACCAGGGGCAGGCTCTGGGAAGTAATGACAGCAGCATGGGTAAATATCACTCTGATTGAGATCTTAAAATGCCTACACTGGAACACCATGGGTCAAGTGTGTTATAGCCCTGACGGGGAATGTACTCCCTGTTTTAAGGTTCATAAAGGGGTTAGATAGGGTTCTATTTTAGCTCCCATTCTTTTTCTCTTTTACATAAATGCACTTGATCAATTTTTACAAGAGAAAGGGAAGGAGTCACAGAGGATGTGTCCATTTGCCTTTACGCAGATGATGCGGTGCTTGTATCTCGGACTGCAAAAGGCCTTCAGTTTTTATTGGCCTCATAATTAATTCATGGAGGATTTGAAACTAAGGGTCAATCACAGGGTCATGACTGTGGACCCCAAAAAGTACCTGCTCTCGCAGGTTTTTCGAAGATGCGATGCCGATTACTAAAGTATTTAGTTTTATTTTTCTAGGAATTATGTTTGAATCCAATTTTATATGGGATAAGCTTCTTGCCCAGAGAAGGATTAAGATAGCAACTGCAACTGATGCCGTTTTTAATTTTGCAAAAAGGTCTAAACAAAATCACATTTCTCTTTACAAATCCAAATTCCTTTTCCTGGGCTTGTACAGAGCGGGAATATAGCGGGTACGAGGACTGCCACCCCTTACAGGTAGCCGAAAATAAATGTCTTGCTATATTGCTGGCAGTACCTAGTAGTACTGGCAGTATCATAACCTAATCAGAGGTTGGGCTACTTTATATATAGGATTTGCTAAATTTAGCACCACTTTTACTTTGGGCAAAAATCTGGGAATCCCCATACACCAAATTTCCTCGCTCAAATCTTGAATTATTGTATTAAATTAGATCATGGGGAAATAATTACGTGGCTATCTCTGATTAAAAAATCATTTTCTGATTTGGGCATTTCGCATATGTTTTAATCATCTGGGGAAATTGATGCTAAGTATAGGGCCCTTATTCCAACCCTGCTTCAGAATAATAGGGATCTGAAAGGTGCAGATAAATCCCTGCGCATGGATGCAGTCTGCCTGTACTTAGAGATTACATCTGCCAATTGTATTGAAGCACGCGTAGTGTGGGCCCCTCCTCAGAGCTCAGATTTCATATGTACTGCATTTGGCTGTCCACAACTAATTTCTTGGCAGCCGACCCTTTGCAAGGTAGCTGGTTCTCTTTCTTGTCTTGTTGCCCACGTGAAGACACTAGCCACCAATCTTACATTCATTTTATTTTTTTCTGCAACTTTTATTCTGTCCTGAAAGTTCAATAATTGTGTCATATTCTGTGTTCTTTCAATTCTAGATCTGCAAGAGTAACTTTGAAACTTCTTCAGTGACTGGACAGCATTATTGTCTGTTGAGCTGTCACTAGTTGTATTTTTCCGCCCTTAAGTTTAGAGTGTCAACTGCTAAATTTTCGTCATATCAGTTTACTGTCGTGAGTTTTGCAACATTTATTTTAATGTGCCTGTATATTGTATACATTTTATTGTAGTTATTTGTGGTTAATATTTTATGTCTTTTTATGCCTAAAAGGGTAATCAGTGTTAACGCTATAATGTTGTACGAGGGCATTGCAGACACTGTCTTGGTGCAAGGATGCATGCATGTATCTGCCAATGCAGAGCACTTGACCACTTTCTGATTTTATTCCCAATTACCTCCGCTTCACATAATGTTGTCCCTCTCGATGTACCCAAGCACCTTAAACAGTAATCCAGTTCAGAGCTTGATTTCCGTAACTGGTTTGACCTAATCCAAGTAAGGGTGACTGCTTCAATCGTCCTAAAAACACAGCTTCCCATATCGTGTCAGTAATGTATTTGTAAACCACACTCGTGTGAGCGGTCAGACAGCATCGACCATTGTTATGGTTTACCGACATTCATGTACACACTGTAACCTACATTTGAGTCGTCATGCTCTTGAAGTTTGCATTTATATCAGCCGCTAGTTCTGTACATTGGCTTTGTATATAGTTCTCTCCACCTATCTTTCACTGTTGACCCTAATCACTTTCACTGCTGTCATGTTGGAACACCTTTGATGAAAAATTGTTTCTTACATAAAGAGTATTGCCCATACAGTTAATACAGTTAACCGCATAAATACAACACTATGAACGAAATAGGCCTTTCAGTGTTAGCATATACATGTATGTTAATATGACATCCGTAGTTAAACTCACTTAAGTCAGTACATTATATGACTTCATTTGTATGCTTGCAACAATCTAGGTATGACTACCCACTACATAATTGGAATTACTGATGTTCTATTCAGCATAGACTTTTACACTTTTTAGTTAAATACATTTAGGCAATTCACTGCATCTCTGTATAAATACAACACTATGACTGACATAATTTATTTAGCCCAGGACGTTTGGCCTTAATACTTCCTCCAAGAACCATTGTTTGTTGTATTTACAATGCCCTTTGGAGCAGCAATGTACATACTCCTTTTAATGTTAATCTGCATTATCGGACATGAACCGTTGAAAAGTGCATTATCAGCATGTGTTCACCAACAGTGATGTGCTATGGGATTGGGTCGTATTGCTCATGACCTAAAACCGTTTTGGGAAAGTCAAGTCTAGCCATTAGGGATAGATAGGAAACTTCATTGACAGTTCTAAATTCCCCCTGTTAGATTTAGCAAAAATTTCAGTTTGTGGCTTACTCCTGGTGCACACATTTACTGTCCTGTGGCTATTAGCGCTTCTGTCCAAATAAGCTCTTCTCCAAGACACTGCCCCTCACTGGAGGTTCAACTGTTGGAGACTATCAGGTCATTTACCTTGAATCAACTTATTTCCTCACATCTGCTGTGACCACTGTGCTAAGCAGACAGTGAAAAGCACAACAGGGCTGTCCATGGGGGCCCCTGAACTGCCCATGACAAGTGCATGGGCAGTGCAGGGGCCCCCATGGGGCCTCCTGCACCCCATCTCTGCCAGCATTTACATGGCAGTGCCACTGCCATGGAAAAGCTGTCAGAGAGCGGGGTCGTAATCTGTAGGGTGGGATTAGGACATCCAGAGGAGGGAAACTGGTGGTGCTGGAGGTCCAACCGTGGCCGAACCGCCACGGTCATAATGTGGTGATGTGACCGTGGCCAGAATGGTCAGACCACTGCTTTGGCAGCAGTCAGACCGCCACCACGAGTCTGGTGGTGCTAGGACCACCAGACTCCTAATGAGGGCAAATGTGTGCAAGCAGCTCTCCTGCTGCCCCCAATAGAACTACATATGCAGTGTGTCAATTCACACACTTGTCAAGTAACCACAAACCTGCATTCTGATGCTTGTTCAGAAACCTGTATATCCCAAATGTTCTGTTGCAGTGAGCAAGATCATGGAGCCGCAAGGTCCTTGTGCATCCAGCTCTTTCATCTGCCTCTGGATGCTTGCATGCAACCAACAGACCTTTATCTGCTATTACAGTCAGGGTAAGGTGAACATTTACTTCAGGAAAGCATTCATAACTGCTTTCATGATGCAGATTACTGATGGCCCAAAAGAGTTTTACTGGTGATTAAAATATCAAACTAATTTGCTTGGAATTTTGCATACTTGTTTGAACAACCAACAATAGTGTAGTGAACATATCGTTAAGCAGTACTGTAGCTGGAAAATGCAAAAGGAACTGAAATGTACTTCTCTTCTTTTGCTGAGGAAAACATTTTCTATGGTGGTCTATATTCAAACATATAACCAGCAAAACCTAGTAGGCAGTGAATATTTTTCATACAAACCGACTATATCACACAAAGTAGTCCGTCACCTGGCTTATTAAGTCAGGAGTTCTACTTTGGCTGTCCAACAATCCTGTTGCATATTGTGCTCAGAGAATTCACTGTATACTATGCAAACCTCTGAGCAATTCTGTTGAAAAATAGATTTTGAAGCAAAGGTCCACTAGATCACCTGTTCTACAATATGACGCACCTTTTCCTTCCAATCTTCTCAAGTTCATACTTTGATATAGTTGTTTAAGCAGTTCTGGGCAATGACAGAAGTTAATAACCCTCCTTGTAGCCAGGGGCCCGAGAACAGGTATGGACCATTAACAACTAGGGTAATTAACAGCCTTTTTGCTTTGCTCTTAGGGGAAATAAGGCTATTGCACCCCAATTGCCAAAATATTGAGTGCTGCAGGAGCTGCCTCTCACTTGAATGATTGTGTGAAAAAACAGGTCCATTCATCTCTGGCGGTTCCTTAGCCACTTCTGCAACAGTCAGTCCACAGACAACTCTCCATGGTCCTCCACATGCTTTCGGTGAGACAAACGTCCAACCAGCCACAGAAAAGCAGAAGGACATAAACAAAATGTTCTATCTTTTCTTTGGCTGTTTGGGGTTCCCTTTCAAATAAAAGAAAGGTGAGGAAGCCAAACAGCCTTGTGTGAGCCGGCTACTTTAGACTAGCATTTGCAATGCGATTGGTCTCCCGTTTGCTCACCCGAGTTAGAGCTATTAGCGTTGTAAACTCCTAAACATACTTTTCGTGCGACACAAACTGAAAATGAAAAGACAAACAGTTTCAAATAAGGGAGCCGACGGCCGCCATGAGCACGAAGCAAACACACAAAAGGAAACAGAATTTCACTTGCAGTAAAACGTATTGCCAAAAGTGCAATTATCCATCTTACTGGCAAAAGTGCAATTATCCATCTTACTGGCAAAAGTGCAATTATTTATGTAACAGGATCGATGTCACAGAAAGTGCATGACTAGTGCCCAGCGAGATTGTGCTGCCTACGAAATAAAGAGAAAAATTAGTCCAGAAACCGTATGGAAAACATGGAGCCTCAATGTTTCCAGTTGTTGGCCGGTGAGCTCGAGGAGGGCTAAACACCATAAAAGGCATGTTGTATGCATGCTTTTCACTAATCAAATCAAGCAAATTTGAAAAGGCAAGCCTGCGAACCAACCAAACTGGGCGTGGTTAAAAGCCCGTAGAGAGATAACAACAGGGACAGAGCGCTTTGCGCTCGACCCTAAGGAACAGCTTCAGAAGAGGCTGAAGGAGCACTACAGGAGAATGTAGTAAGGGACCGAAGACTGAATACCTTTATAAGATCATGGAAACCCGAGGTGCCTTGCATCATTCTTTTAACACACTGCAGGGTATTTTACTCTTTACAATAAATGTTTATGTGGTTCCTTTTTCTGCAAAAAGTTTCAATTCACTCTATCCTTTACATCAAGGAGCTCAATAGCAGCTATGTAGATTACACATGCAATCCTGTGATCGTAGGTTAAGTACTCCAAAATGAAGCTAGTCATTCCTTGTGCAAATCAAAAGCAGTATACGTTGAGTAACTTCTGTAAACTGATGTAGTTAAGAATGTGTACTAACGTGCTGAGAGATTCCTGCTTTCCTGTAATTATCTGTAGCATTACAAGAAATAAACGACCTCTCCAAAATGTTGCCTTTCTTGACCTTACTGCAGGTAAAAAGGCCATCACAGATGGAAAACTGGTCGTGTTCACTGTTTAAAACATTTTAAGCCTTCTCTGTGAGGGGCTTTTCACACTGTCTGCATGCTCTGGCACAAGGCACTGTGATATAACACAAACAAGTTTAATACGTTGCTACAGCTGAGCAGCTATTTAGTTTTCTTATTACAGGCAATTAATGATGTAATACATAGACTGTAATGAGGAAATTATAGACAGGTTTTATACAGGGATTCCAGGTTGTTGTAAATTGTATACAATTAGCAAATTAGCTTTTCCTTTACACACAGATCTTGACAATAGGTGTCTGTCTCGAACGTTTACACATCGTCAGTTCTTGGGGCTGAGTTGAAACTTCTATGGTAACAGATTAGAGATGCGAATCCAAGTTGTTCAAACCACACATGGAAAAGCATAAGCTACCTTATAAACAGCAGCATACTACCGAGGTAGGAGATGAACCGTCTTCAGGATAAAAAAAAGCAGAAATGTTAAATTCCTTCATTGCTCTGAGGCTGCAAAACACCTTGCTGGTTTTTGTGAAGAATGAAAATAAGAGTGTATGTAAAAGTCGCTAGATCTAGTTCCATAGAGCCGATAAATAGGAAAACAACATTTTCTTCCAGGCGTCAAAGCAAGCCTTGGCATTTGGAACCTGACCGATTCGAGGCTTAGAAACAACTTTTAATCTAGATGGCAATGTTTCCTGTTATTCTTTGGTTTACAGACTATTATTTTAAATATGTTTCCTTTACATGAATCTTTAGAAAATCCGCATTCCACCAGTATTGTTAAATTACATTCAGTTGAACTTAATAACCGGCAGAAAGGCTTTGTACTCCGAGTTTTCAGACTGGTGGTGAAGCCCTGGAGAGCCGTGAAACTCTGTTCATTTGTTTAAATCTTGTACCACTATGCCCCCTCAATTTCTTAATGTGTGTAGCATTTACAGAATGCCACACACATATCTTAATGTGTGTAGCATTCACAGAAGCCTTTAGGAGATTCACAAGTGGTGAGCCCAAAGCAAGACCTTTGTGTTGGATGGGATCTCTCCGCCGGGTCACCTCACATGTTTACCTTTCTTTGCCTTCCTTTGCTGTTTCCATTTGTGTTGACTGTCAGGATTTTGTGCATGTTACTCCTGCTAATCAGTGACAATGTGCCTGTGCTCTCTCTCTTAAATACAGTAAAGTTGGCCTGCACCTGATTGGTACATAATTTACTTGGAAGTCCCTAGTATACATGGTACTGCATGAGTCCAGAGCCTGTATATTAAACACTACTAGTGGACCGCAGTACTCATTGTGCCAACCATAAAAGCAGCCTGGTAAAACATGCCCAAGGACTGTCACTGCAGCATGTAGAGCAGTTTTAAACTGCAATTCTGACCTGACAAAATAATCCTTTCGCCTTCTTTTTTAATAACTATGAAACTTCCCTAAGGTAGGTCAGAAAGGCTTACGGGGCAGGATGTGTGGGATTTAAAAAGTAGAACATTTGTGTTTGAGTTCTTCATTTCTTAGCAAGGAAAAACTATGAAGGTCATTTTTCAGTTCTGCAAGGCTGCCTGTTTCATAGACGAACACTGGGTTACAATGTTACACTTAATAAGTGATAACTTCAGTTTGGGAACAGATAGAGAAATGTTTCTTCTACTCAAACAAATTGTAATTTAAAATGTTCTATAATGGCAAAGTCAGACTTTAAGACAAAATTTAGAAAATATAGCTTTTCGAAATTTGGCATTTTTGTGTGCAAACCAAATGCATCTTTCTGGTACTGTCCGGGGTCACAAGCCTGTGAATGCCTCACCATTAGTTTGGTGATAAAAAACAAATTGTTCTATCCTAATCTCTCTTCCTAATCTCTCTTCTTCTGCCTTGTCCCTCTTCTTCTCTTCTCTTTATATGTGAGGACTTC
This sequence comes from Pleurodeles waltl, assembly GCF_031143425.1. Taxonomy (NCBI): domain Eukaryota; kingdom Metazoa; phylum Chordata; class Amphibia; order Caudata; family Salamandridae; genus Pleurodeles; species Pleurodeles waltl. The sequence goes on from NC_090450.1 coordinate 654,774,917, forward strand.
TCTGGCTAAAGAGGAACTGATGACTTAACAATTTTATATTTAGCTCACATGGTAAGTGATAGCTCCAAAGACCAGGGTGGACATCTTTCCTGTTCTGGCACAAATGTCATTATTATTTTAACATAGAAGGGTATGGGTAAAAGGAGATGCTGAGTTCCTACAAAACATGACCTGTGTCATTTTAATTTGATGTGAAGAATGATGATTAGCCTTTTCTCCCAGAGCAGCAAACGGGTGTGCATTGTAGGTTGATTTGGTTCAAGGAAGTCTTATAGGCCTTGTGCTTGCTCCATTGCACACATGCCTGGGATTCATATTTGGCGGTGGATTATCAACAAATTATATACATATAACAAATTATAAGACTCATTACAACTAAAATTTTAGTAACAAAATAGGCGTCTTACAAAGGTTAATCAAAGGGTTGCTATTAAAAGCAAACCATGGTCACACCTTTCCACAATAAAGCTTAGGATGAGCCATTTATTGATAATTTTACTCCTCAACTGAATTAAAAAAGTCTTAATTGTAGAACTTCGTTAATCCGCACTAAAGATATCATGAAGGCTTCCTTGTTTTCATTCTCTTTTGTCTTCTCCCCTCTGCTTTTTATTCTATAGGCAATGTTCACAGGTGTCTAAATTTGTATCTACTCGGAAAATAACTAGACCAGATTCACAAGTTTGGATTAAAGAAATGGTATTTAGTTAAAAAGATGTAAAAACAGTTCTCAGTACTGTGGATGTCCTGAATGTAATGGATCTATTTAACTGGTCTACGAGGTCTATATATCAGGGGTCCCACTAACCACCATACAAGAACCAAAGAAAAAGGATAGTTCTTTCTTCACCAGTGAAGCAGGATTGGGATTATCGGAACCCTGATCACAGTCCAGGCTTTTCCAAAGAGTTGATCTCTTGGCCTTACATGTTAAGAAGGAAGGTTACTGGTCTTCTTACACTGGGATCATCTGGGGCAGTGAACCTTGTGTTCACACCATTTAAAAATGGTGAAAAGAGTCCCTGTTCCTACCACTCTCTACCATACTCTTTTTAAAAATCTGGACTTTAGAGTAGCATTCCTTCCTTCTAGAGGCAGTACGGTTGGAACAAACAACTTGTTGAACAGTCAGACATCTTACAATGGGTGGACTTAGGCTAATGATAATTGACAGTCATATTTTGGAGAAGGGAAGTATGCCTCTTTTTTATCCATCGACTCTTCCTGGTTCATTATTGATAGAGATTGTGGTTATGCGCAGTAAGGTGAAGCATAAGGTGCAAGCATCATGTCTTAATTTCACAAACCAATGCATAATTAGGCTGATTTGACTTGCTGGACAATTTGTAATCAATCTCAAATCCATCCTACACAAAATGTCTTTGTTAATAACAATATCTAGTAAAATCTAACTACCCACTCACATGAATCACAAAGTATAACAAATGCCTACAAATTAAACTACTACAAGTTAATAAAAAAAACAACTTTCACCCAGAGGTAGAATTACTAAAAGAAAAGTGCAACACAACACAGTAACCAAAGTTGCTGTGCTGCCCTGCGGTAGGAGCCAAATACACAGCAGAGACATATCTAAGAATATATATGGCCTTGCTGCTCACTTCCTAAATGCTTGCCCAAACGGGCTAAGTAGTACCACACAGACTTTTGAAACATAGTGAAAAGATGTGTGTGTGATGGCTAGCATGGGTTTTGTATTTCAAGGATACTCATCAAGTACAAAATACTTTGTCCAGACAAACTTTTCTCACATTGTAGTCTACTGCACAGTGTAGCACACATACAATGTGAGGAAGATTATGAGAAATTAAAAGTTTTCTGCTTCATAGTCATGTATCAAGGAGTCACTATATTGTTTTACAAAGTCCAAACAAATGTGGTAGATAGGGCTTTGCTTCTAAAACAATGGGTGGTAGTGTGGGAAAGTCCATGTACCACCAAGAAGATGTGCCCTTGATGCAAAGTAGTGTAAAGCAGCACAACACAGTAATTTTGTTATCAACACGTTGCATCACTTTACATCACTTTATGTCACTTTGCAGCAGCACAAATAGCTAATAAACCTGTGCATCTGAATCTAGCCACACAAATGCCTCACTCTCTAGGAATTCATAAAGGTAAGCACTACATCAACACACTCCAATTCACTGCACTCCACCCTATGCCTTATCTTTCCACCAATGCAAAAAAAAATTAAATCCCACAGACCCTGGCCGGACCCATTCCATCTGAAGCACATCTTTCCCCAGATCACCCTCAGTGTCACTCAGTTGAGTTTAATTCTGGACCATCCTTCATCGCCCTAGTTACTGAGTTTAACTCAATATGGATGGATTACTCAAATGTAATGTAATTTCGGCAAGCCAATGTAAAAAAAAACAATGTCTGATATAAGAAGATTACATCATTCCTCTCTAAGGCCTCAAAATTAAATTCTAAGCAAGAAAATCAACACACTTAGACCACTCTGAGGGACACTCTACTCAAACATGAAAAATATTCCACACAATCAAGACCACATACCTACCAAAAAACCCAGCAACTCACACCACTTGATACGGGTCAGCAACACTAATGAAACCTGAAATCAGCACCAAACCAAATACACATTTCTGCTGTTATTTAGAGAAAATAACCACATGGTGGTAGACACAGCTCCCCAATGAAAATAAAAACAATAAAAATACCCCTGCCTTTGTTACCCAAATTTCGACCACCATTGTTACCCAAATATTCAAAGCTTGAGGCAAACTGAAAACTCTGACAGAGCAGCATTGCAGCACAGTCTTATCACCGATCTTCTAACTAACCCCATAACCTAGTCTAAACAGACACCAGTATACCCTGTGCACTACAAATATATATCTTAGCAGCATTCAATAACCTAACTATGCACCATATTGCAAGTCAATATTTTAGATTGCCTAATATTCATTGATATTTGGGGTCCCTACATCCTCTAATCCATCACAGGCATTTGCCTACTATTTGTAAATTCAAACTTATGTCAAGATAGAGAAAATGGAACAGGATGTTGTGTTTGTCATAGTGGTATACACAATCAAACGTAATTCACGATTTGCGTTGGATTGTAATGAAAAGTAAAACAAAGCTGGTTAATGACCTGCCTTTTGTTACTTTGCATCAAGCGTGCATTCCATGGGTGGCTCATGAGCTGAGGGGAAAGCACATACCATTGTCGTTATAAACTGCCTATAGTAATTTCAAAACTCAATCCTAAGGACACTTGGATGCATGAAATTAGATGAATAAACAAATAAATGTGTCAAGATATCTAAAGGGCAAATAGTGTAGTATTAGGACTGAAAGATCTATGTGAATGTTTATAAAGAACAAGCAGATGGATCCAGAGTGAGAAAAAAAATCACATGGCAGGAAGATAGAGAAATTATTCCTAGGATACATTGGTTAATTAGTAATCATCAACTTATTTTTCAAACCAGGGTCTGAAGCCCATGTCCTTTACTCTTCTATCCACTTGAGTAGAGGATACGTGCCCCGAAGGAACGAAGATGCTTTTCCTGAGAGTTTGCAAAGGTCTGGTGAACAGCTTGTGTGTGCCACATGCGCCTCAAAATTAATGCAAAGAGGTCTGCAATTGGTGTATGTGGAGTCAAAGCCCTACAGGAGCCCATACAATGTCATCTAAAAAATTGAAGGCCTTGCAAAGGAGCAAATTTGAAAAGCCGTCCAAACGCTAAGGAGGTGATGACCAGGTACAAAAAACAGAAACTTACTTACTGTCACAAGCAATTAAAGTGCCACATGACCTAAAATCAGACTTAATGACACAGGTTCAGGTGCCATAATGACCCAGGCTGAAGTGCGAGGCCTATGCATGCAGCAGATTTACAGGTGCCGTCCTGTGCAACGAACGCTGACTGAATGGCATCCACTCTGAATGGCAATAGAAAGAATCATAAAGTATACTGCAGCTATGTTCCTGAAGCCACCACCTTAATTTGATACGGCAAAGAAACAGAATATTGGGGCCAGGTGGACTGCATGGATTGAAACACTCAATTACTTCTTAGATGCGCTAGGAGAAGAAGACAATGAGAAAATTATTAAATATTTTAAAAACTTTGCCAGTGATGGAGTGAAAGTAAGTCTCACAAGCTGATGCAACCTTATGCCAAAACATAAAAATAGCATTGGATGCCAAGTTCAATCGAATGCCAAATGATGACTATGAGATGTACATCATAAGCACTACAACAAGCTTGTGAAACAAAGGATGACAACTGTAGGTTTTGAGACTTTAATGATCAAGAAGCCATGCGCCTCAGAGTCATTGATGGCAGCCTTTCAGATTCCTTCAGAAGGCACATGTTGAGAGAGCCACTTAGTTTAGAGAAAATGTTAATGACTGCAAAGGCAGAAGAAAGAGCAGATCGACAAGCTGCAGATATGGAAGCAGGAATGGTGCATAACTAATCAGCATTGATCATGAAAAGCAAACAAAAGCACAAAATAAATGCACACAAGTCAACATCTCCAAAGAATAAGTTATGCTTCCAATGTGGGTTGGGTTCATTTTCACATTAAGTTAAATGTCCAGGTATAGGATAGACTTACAAAGGCTGTGGGAAAGAAAATCACTTCATAATGGTCTGAAAAGTGAAAGAGAAACCAAATGTGTCATAGCGAGAAGAGAAAATGAACGCCAGATGTTTCCAGAAGTATTCTTGCCACCTCAATAGGACAAAAAGGCAATACCGGTTACTACAAGTAGAAACCTAGCACAGTCGGACATCATCAATTTATCATACAAAGGGACTTCAACATCATTGTCAAGCACTAGTGAACAAGACAGTTGTGCGTTGATGATACAGACTAAGGAGCAACTTGCACAGATAGGATTAACTACTTGTAAAGAAGATCACCAAACAAAGCAACAAAATTTATGTGGACACTGTCTGAAAATTACAACAAAGGTGAACAGTTGCCCCGTAACCTTTATTATAGATAGCGGTGGGTCAATTAACATCAATGTAGTAGAAAAGTTCAACAACTTTTCACCAACAACCTTTCACCAGCTTATTCCATCAAACATGAAGGTATACACGTCGGCTGCTTCTCAACTGTTTTGGAGTCATAGGTCTTTTACAGCAACCTCGTGGCACAAAATGACATCATTGCAAGTGCCAATTCATGTCCTTAGCTTTGTCACTGCTGCTGACATGGAACTGATATCTCTCAACTGCAACATCCATGCTCAGGCTGAAATTGTGAGTCAGTTCCAGTTGCTGTTTCATGGCTTAGAAAGGCTCTAAAAGATGAAGGTGCAACTTCATATAATGAGGATATTTGCCTTGTTGCCCAACTGTACTGCAGAGTCACCTTTCACTTGCAAGCAGCTGTTGAGAAAGAACTAGAAACTCTGTTGAAACATGACATAATTGAATGCTCCATGGGAGCAGTGCTCATTCGTGTTGATTTGCACCAGGTCAATAAAGCAATCGAGAAAGAAAGGCATCCTGGTTCCCACACAGCGGACATTATCCTGCAGCGGAATGGAGACAAAATCTTCTCTCATCTTGACCTGAACAAAGGATACCATCAACTCGAGCTGGAAGAGAATTGTAGGTACATTACTACTCTTTTGACTCACGTTGGTTTGTTCCGATACAAAAGACAGAGTTTTGGAGTATCTTCAGCTGCAAAGATATTTCAGGATGTTATTTGTCAAATTATTCAACCTGTTATGCATGCTTTCAATTACATTGATTACATACCGGTATTTGGGGGCAACACAAAAGGAGCATGATAAGGCTCTTACGCAAGTGTGACAATTACTTGCTGATGCAGGTCTCAATCTGAATGGAGCAAAGTGTGCTTCACAAAACCAAACCTAAAGATATTACCATGCCACGATCCTTCTGAGGCATGGCCACATATTGCTCAAGGTACATTTGTGACTTTGCTACAGTGAGTGCCCCCTTGAGACACTTAACAAAGCAGAATGTCCCATTCCAGTGGTCTCCTGAATGTGATCACAGTTTCAAAGAAATAAAACATGTGACTGAGAATGCAACTGAATTAGACTATTTTGACCCCAAGACACATACCTAGATCACAGTAGATGTGAGCCCATTGGGGGTAGGGCCAATCCTTGGTCAACCCAGTGGCCATCCAAATGCCCAGAGACACATTGTTGCCTCTGCTAGTAGAAATCTTCTGAAACAAAACATGTCTACTATCAGCTGGAGAAGGAGAGCCTGGCCATAATATAGGCCTACAAAAATGTTTATATATTTTTACACGGGAAGCATTTGACCATCATTACAATCCACCAGGCATTGATAACTATCTTTGGAAACCCAAAAGCTAAGAAGCCCCCTCGCATCGACAGGTGGGGGTTGCACCTGCAAGAGTAAAACTACATGATTGTACACAAATCGGGGAAAGACAAAAAACCCACAAATTACTTCTCATGAGTGCTGCTACATCACCATAGTTTGGCATCCAAAATGGCTGAAGAATATCTCAACTTCATAGTGAGGCCCAGCATACCAGCAGCTCTATCCATTGAAAGATTATTGCTGCTACCAAAGCAGATAGAGACATGCTTATCGTGAAGGACCTCATTACAATGCAATCTTGGAAGACATGTATTCAACCTTTTTCTGATGATGCTGAGTTCCAGAAATTAAAATTTTTACAGGATGACCTATCTGTCGCCTGAAAGGGTATCATATTAAGAGGTTTGAGAACTGTCATATCTGAGAGCCTGAGACAGCAAGTCAGTGAGCTAGCACATGAAAGTCACTTTGGCATTTTAGCTACCAAAGCAGCCCCAAAGAGATCGAGTGTGGTTCCCTCGCCTAGATGAAGAATTCGAGAAAGAACTAAAAGCATGCCATCTTTGTAACTGTTTATCCTCCAAGGTGATGCAGCATCCATTGACAATGTCTTACTTTCCTATGCATGCCTGGAAGAGAGTTGCAGTTGATTTTATTGGGCCTATAGAATATGGACATCATCTAATGGTAGTCATTGATGAATACTCGTGTTTTCTTTTATTGGAGGACTTATCATCGACAACCCATGATAAAGTCATAGAGCGGCATGATGGCATTTGTGCAGCATTGGGCATCTGCACTATTCTCAAATCTGATAATGGCACTCATTTCAATAGCAAATAATTCAAGAAGTTTCTTGTTTGACTCAATGTTAAGCATCAAAAGAGTACACCTCTATGGTCCCAAGTCAATGGTGGTGTTGACGGGAAGCATTTCACTATTTATAAGCACCCTCAAGAGGGTAATTCAGCAAGCATCGATGAAGGGAATCAATCTAAACCAAGCCCTGTGCCCAGCCCTTTGTGCCTATCGATGAACTCCTCACTCCACAACTGGTGAGAGCCCTGCCACCTTGCTATTTGGGAGAGCCATAGGAAACAAGCAACCACAATGGATTTTGGACCGATTGATGAATGTCGATAAGGTTTGTGTCTTAGGTACTTCCAAAAGTGCATAATGACAACATATACCAATCAGCGCTGATGCACCCAGGAAACAGTCTTCGGGAAAGGGGACTGGGTACTGGCCAAACAGAAACAGAAACAGAAGCAGAAAACAGACACCGTGTCTTCACTTTTAGGGTCGTGATGTGCAAAGGACACATAGTGACAGAGCTTCATCCCGGAAAATCCATTATACAGGACCTGTTACACATTAAACATGTGCCTAAATGTTCATCAGCTTCTGAGATCACAAGCAAGGCAACACCACCAGGATGTCCAAATTACTCATCTGAGCTTATGTCATCAATGCATCCCAACTAACTCATACTACCCCATTTGGCAGACCAGTGCGAGCGCCCGGACGACTCATTGAGGAAATATGATGCTAATGTTGGTTGTGCTTTTTATTTAACAAAGGGGGAGGTGTAGTGTCTTTGATATTATGCAGGCTAGGACCCTCACAGTCCTGGGTGGACTCTAGACAGAAATTATGTAACCTGACAGGAGGTGTTAAGGAGTGGTTATGAAAGTCGTGACGCAATGCGTGTAGTTTGCAGTAGTATGTTGAAGAAGGAAGGCATCTGTTAACAGACCTCTGTCTGTAGCACATTTATTTGTATGCTCCCGGCAGAGGAGTGGGCGTCAGACACCACACACAACTAAAACAAATTATTTAAAGATACAGAAATACAAAAACTTATTCATGGATACATACAGAACAAAAAACTATAAAAGCAGGCGTGAATACTACAAGTGCATGTGCGCATGTTGCCCTGCTGCAAACTAACAACACATAATCCTTATCTAACAAGCACATCAAACACGCACATATGCAAACATAAAATGTACCACCAATACCATATATTGAATAGAAATTTGCATAGAAACAAGCATATTAATCCACACAAAACACACAATGTGCAAACATATTTGTGCATGGAAACACACACACTGTACTCTACACACCTAAGTCTCACTCCCGTACTATATCCCCCCTGGGGAGTAGCAGACGTAATCAAGCTCAGCATGTGCAGAAATCTATCATGATCATAGCATCTTAACATGTTCTTCTCAATTATTCCCTCGCCCTTCCCTTTAAAAGCTATTTCTAAAGTATTAATCTTTTCCAAAAATGAGCATTGCTAGAACAAACGCAGCAGACGTGACATATTAATCTTGACATAAAGTAATGTAAAATTTCAAGCAGCATAATGTTGCCTTCCTCCGCTTTACGTGGTCAGATCAAACTCCTGTCACATTGCGTGACCCTATTAACATTAAGATTCCTTTTTTAAATGAAAAGCACACACCTTTTCCGGAGCTGGTGTGAATAAATCAAGCACAGAGGAGAAAAAAAGAGCTATTTCTAAGGATCATTAACAAAGGATGTGAAGCCTACATCTCTCAGCTCACAGCACAGGACTAGTGTTTCAGGGAATCTCTTGCTCGAAGCTGCGAAAGTAGCTAATGAGCCAGTCCCACATTTTATTTCCTGTGTGGTAAGCACTCATATAAAGTTCCTGATTACAAGTTTAGAGCTGAATGTTGATCCCTTTCCCATAAACACCGAGGACCATATTTACAAGGCCCGTGGGCCTCCCTTTGCCACCGGAAAGGGCAGAAATGGGCTGTATCTACAATATAAGGCACATCTCACTCCTTTCCCCCTGTGCTGACACACAAATTGGTGCCATGCGCCAATGTAGGCACCTTTGCACCATGGTGAAACTGTGCCTGCGTTGTGGGGATGATTGTTTTTGTGTAGGAAAGGACAACTTCCTGCTCTAAAACAATCAATGGAGGCAATCGCCAAGCACAAATAGAAAGAGGAAAAAATGAGAAGAACTAAATATATTTCTCCCCGTTGCAACACTCTTACCCCACTCCTGTGGTGGTGTAGGCTTATGAGGCATTACCAGGTTTACAAAACCATGCAAATCTGGGAATGCGTCAAAATCCATGGATGTTGCTTAGGAACACACATGCAACACCCATGGAACCATCTCCCTGGCACAAAGTAAGGTAAGGCAGTGAGTTGTGCTGAGATGCATTACTCTATTTCCACAAGTCCATGAAAAGCCATGCAAAGTGGCTTTGTGTGGCCTTGTAGATAATGGTCAGCAGCCTGTGCCACCCGTGCATCTCAAATAGTGATGCACCAGCGGTGCAGGCCACTTGTAAACATGGGACGGAAACTTCCGGTATTTGTGGCAGAATGCTCAGAATTCTGTATGCAATTCCCCATTTGTATAGGAAATACTCCGATTGTATGGTATTCACCTCACTCAGTAAATACCTCACCAACACGTCAGTATTTACTGAGTGCAGAAAAAAACTCACTCTCATTTGGGGCACAAATAATCGGGCCCTTGAAATGGCAAGGACCTGGGTAGGTCACTCTTGGAAAAAAATGGCTAGCTTCCATCTTATGAGGCATGCATTCTACTGCTTTGTATCTCCTACTCACACCCTCTTGGCTTGTAGGATGCAACATTCACAAGTCAACATTTTTGCCAGATACACTGTAATGAACACCCTTGCCTTGTCAATTCTAATCCACCACCTCGTTTTTGTCTTGATAGATACCATTTGCTCAATCCCACTTTTCTTGTTAGACACAATCTAATAAAGGTCACTTCATTTTGTTTGATACAACCAACTAACTGCCACTTGTGCTGTTTACAATGACCCTAATGTCTTTACTGCCACTGAGCCATTACCATTCTGACATCCTTTTTGTGTTAAAGCCTTCCTTAATTCTCATTGCAAACTGCATCAACCTGCAAAGCCATCCTCACATTCACTGCCTTTCCATATTCAATATATAACCCAGATGTGGGTGTTCAGACCGTACGTGTAACCCAGCACTTAAAGGTTCTGGTTTCCTTTGTTAAAATCATGTTCTACTATATAATTGGTTAAATGCATTGTTGATAATGACCATATCCCCTTGGTTATTATAGGTACAGAAAGGGTCTGTTTTAATTTGTGTAGTGCAGATCAAGCTTAGGATTTGGGCCCTAGGGCATGGGCATTTATCTATCTCGGGGCACTTTTTAGTTTTTGCAGCTCCTTTTTCCCGTTACGTAAACTATCCTCTGCTATCAGCTTTGTTGGACCATAACACCTCAAATAAATAATTCTCGATTTATAGCATAAATCTTACCAACCTATCCAGAAACATAAAGTCCCAGCTCTTACTGGTCCCCACGGCAGACGGACCTTGGCCAGTAGTAGAGAAATAATCAGAAGCTGCAAATCAAAACAGTCTATTTACTATCATAAATCAATTATGTTTTCATGTGAGTCGTTGATGAGATTTTGGAGTGAGGTTCAAAGCTTTATTAAAGTTTTTAGTAGATTGATTTTTTTATTGAAATCATCAGTAGTAGTCAATAAAAATAGTAATACAATACAGAAGAAAGTATAAAGCGCGTTCCATATAAGTTGATCCCTATTCTAAGCTATGAGAGAAGTGTCATCCAGAACACATGAAGAGCTCTAAATTCAAGATGTGAAAGCATAAAGATCTTAGCATATATTTCAAATCATCAGCTGAACCTCCGATAAAGAGAGCTTCAAGGAACTCAGTAGAGTCTCAGAACAGGAGAGATTCAGGCAGAGTAAAATCAAGGGTGTCCCTGAATAAATCTGAGAAGCATCAGCATAGAGTTTGAGTCAGAATAGATCTGAAGTGAAGGGCTTGCAAGAGAAGTCTCTCTCTACTCTAGGAACACACAGTTAATATATTTATATAATACATTTATATATATGTATATAACATTTTCATTTCAGCAAGTGCAATAAATAGAATAGATTTGAAGTGAAGGGCTCTCAAGAGAAGTCTCTCTCTACTCTAGGAACACACAGTTAATATATTTATATAATAAATGTATATATATTTATATAACATTTTCATATCAGCAAGTGCAATAAACTGTAGCAGTTCATAGTTGTCTCATCCAATCAGTCGGTTTCATCATGGGAACAGGACAGCTTCTGTCATCTAAACAAACTAAAACAAAGAGCTTCTAAATGTGAGTTATAAATGTACTAAAAATTGTAACATGACTATTAAATTAGCCTTGGCTCCTACAACCTCTTACTAAAAGACAAAAACAGATCAGGGTTAGAGTGTTACATTAGTAGGTGACATCATTCCCTTAGCCAAATGCTTCTAATTAAAAAACATAAACATTCTGCAGAAATCAAGCAAAATATTTTAAAACATAATTACATTTTATGAAAATTACTGAAATGACAAAGATGAAGTATAACAATTAATCTATTGACTCCATTGTCTCAAAACACATTTGCTTCATTGAAGGATTATATTTCAAATTTTCGACCTCGGTTACAGTAAAAGAAAGAAAGAAACATGATTTATTCAGTGATTTGAGCTAAATACATGTGACTATGGAAGCCTGCTTTGCACATCTGTGTTTAACATACTGCTTCTTGTCTGAAGCGTACATGTTTATTCTACATCATACTACATTAATCTTTATTTAGTTAAAGCACTCCCACCATATGGATTTTTGCTCTTTAGGCCTGGATGAAATATGCTTAATTTCCTCTTTGGAAATTTCCTGAAAGGCTCTTAAAACTACGTAATAGTACACTGTATTGCCCAAAATGCCAGGTTTTACATTTTGCACTTTTCTGTGGGCCTAATGTGCCTTTGTGTTTTTTTTAGCATGAGGATGCAATACTTGCTAAAATATAGTGCAAAATCACATGTGATGAGAACAAGAGCCACTGGTGTTCAGTTCCTTCACGTTATTCTCATACACCTGCAATAGTTTTTTTTACTCAAATTAAGTTTCATTTTGCATGACATGGATTTATGGCATGATGTCCCGCATTTCAGGTAAAAACTGTAACTTGAAATGCTTGAGATTATGCAAGATTACCCTGCCGTAAATTACATTTTGCCCAGGCCTTTTAGATACCCTTTCCTTTGGCATTAGACTGCAAGAGGACAACGTTGATTTCTGGAATGCACTGACACCTACAGGCCCATATTTATACTTTTTTAGCGCTGCATTTGCGTCATTTTTTGACGGAAAAGCAGCAAAACTTGCAAAATAAAATTGTATTTTGTATGTTTGCGCCGTTGTTGCGTCAAAAAGCGGCGCAAATGTGGCGCTAAAAAAGTATAAATATGGGCCACAGTATTTTGAGATTTCAAGCATGGTACATTCTTGGTTCTCAATGGAAAAGGAAAAGCAAAAGAATGCTACAATTAGGTCTCTAATTTGATTCTCGCTGTGATTTATGTTTATGCTTTCATATATGATATTTGAGGAGAATTGTTATTTGTATTTGTATGGGTGATACAAAAGTTTTTTGCAGGGCTGGAACACTAGAGAGAATGGAAAACATGATGCGTTATTTAGAGCAGTTAAACGAGAGCTAAACCGTGTCACAGCTTAAATTTAAGCAACAAAGTACAAAAGCAGAGAACTGTTGAGAAGAAAAAAGCGATGACCAAGGTCTAAAATTGTGTGAAAACAAAGGGCCTATACAAACCCCCTTTGAAGAAGAAGTGGAACAATCTCCTTAGCATCAGTAAACCTGCAATGAATGTGCCTCTTGAGTGTTGGGTTAGAGTGGTGATAAGGCTCCCAATAGAAAATTTAAATCATAATACTAATTTGCTAACATGAGAATGAATTGCTAGGCCCCAAAACTGTCCTTGTTTAAATGTTTAGAAGCATGCTCTGAACATTATGTAACCCATGCTGAATGATTTGCGAAACTTGCTAGGCCGACACATATTACTATTAAAATGTTTTTTTTATAAACTCTTCTTAACTTGTGATGTGATACAACTTTTATCAAAACAATAAAACCAGTATTACTTACCCACAAAATAAACAGCTTTGATATGAGCTGACATGTATTTATAAAATAACAACTGCTTGTATTTGAAACATTGACATCATATGAATAATGGGAATCAAGTGAGAGTTATATATGTAAAATTGTTTTTACAGAAGTTAAGAATTCATGAGAAAGGAAGTACGAGTATCAAATCCCTGAAATCTATCAAGAGAAGGATCGTTCACTTTTTGCAACATCTCAAGAAATGTATCCCTTTGTTAACAAATGTATCAATTAAATTAATTATAAAAGGTGTCCTACGGAAAAAGCAATGGCAGTTCGGATTCAAATTTAATTTGGAGGTTTTGTGTGTTTGAGAAGAGCAGAGAGCGATAGACAACCACAGTGTCCTTTGCCTTGGGCCATTATTTCTTTGCCACTGGTGCTGTCGGAGCTCGGAGCTACAGGTGATTAGAGAGTATTAAATGTCAACTGCCCTATAGAAGGATTGAGACAATATTGTAAAGAGAGACTGCCCTGAATTGATTGCATTGGTTTAGAGAAATAGGTTGAGTGTAGAGAACTTCATAAGAACTGTCCAGCTACAGAGCTATTAGATATAACACAGTTATTCATTCTCCTGCAGAGATTGTATTGTGTCTTAGAGAGAGTCTATAAATTGTTTCAGAATAGGATGACAGCCGTGAGCACATGAGAGAGATAACCATGAGAATCTTAGTTCATGTAACAGACTGATTGTTCTTTTCTAACTTTTCCAGACTATGAGACAGTATCATTCCAACTTACCACATTTTTTGTGAGACAGAGATGAAAAGAGTAGGGTCAGATTCAGGACACTCCTCGTGTGTGGTTCGGTAACTTTATGTTTGATTAATAAAACTATATCAATTACTTCTAAAATAAATACTTCAATACTAGTAAAACTCTCTTTATTGCCTCTAAGGGAAATGCTTTATTACATAAGCTTATATTTGAAGTAATTGTTTGCAACTAGCTAAATTGCTTCAGCCATTTTCAGATAAAGATTCATTCTGAGGGTCCAGTCAAGGAGTAAGTGGGGTATTGGTAAGGGAGAGGTGTACCCAGCAGTGGCAAAGTGTTATCCAATATTTGCCCCAAGGTTGCATCGCTGCTGAAGTTTCATCCTTGCATTCAGACTTCCCTACCCTACAAGCTAGGCAAAGCTAGGACTGGAGTTGGCCCACTCCCAGAGGATGACAAAGACTTCCACGTTGAGCTGCCCTTGTTTCTGTGACACAGTCCAGCACTGACAGCCATCAACATTTTCAGCAGGTGCAGAACCAAAATGTACAACAGTGTTATTCACGGTCGCAAGGGACCAGCCTTGTGAATATTCATGAGGCAGGTCACAATTTGTGATCCATTTGGGAAAGGCCACACTCACAGGGATGGTAGCCTACTGGGGTCAGCAGACCACCATGTCTGTGACTGCTTTTCATTAGAGCATTTTTTCAAAAATAATAATAAAATAAAAATGAAAAGCTTTCTTTTCATTTTTTGAGAACAGGTAGTGGTTCTTGGGACCACTGCCTGCTCTGAAAAAAACATTTTCACTAACATTCCTGTGGGGAACTCTTCCCATTTGTGAATGGGTTAACACCAATTTCAAATAGGTGTTAACTGCAATCGTTTTGCAACCACATTTACAGTCACAAAACAATCATACATCCCCTAGTGAGTCGCAATTAGAAAGGGACGCCCTTAGAATTCTGCTTCCTAATTGCAAGTTGCAATCCCTATTTTGTGAATCAGTAGCTGGATGCTGATTCGCAAAATAGGGAAGGTACATTTTACAAGGCCATTTTGCGGTCGCAATCTGCAATTTTCACCTTTTGTAGCTGCAAAATCATGTTGTACATCTGGCCCTAAACATCCAAACCATTGATTTGTCTGTAACCCACATGCTACTCATGCCTTAATTTTACTTAGTTTGTGAGCAATGAGAGCGAATACTAGACTGCCTAGCTAGATATGCTCTGCAGGAAATGTATGACTGCATGAATTGCCTTCTACTTGGACGATGATGGGTAAAGCTTGTGCTGCCAGTGCCCTATCTTTCCTCAGAAGTTCTAAGCTTGCAGTGTCTCTGTTCAAGTTTTACCTGTTCTATAAAGAGGGTCTTTCCAATCCTGTTACCCCTATCTTATAAATATGCAAAGGATATTTTGAACCTTCTTGTGTAGGAAAGTCTGAAGCCTTTGTTTGGGAAAATGCAAATCTAGTTGACAGGATCTGGCCCAGAGACTCTGGTTTCAATCACAACTTCCCTCCCTGAACAAAATGTGTGATGCTGGATAATTACTTTTAATTCCTCTGCCTCTTTTCCGTAATCATCAAATTCAAGAGCATCTTGAAATAGCTCAGTGCATGGTGTGCACTGTAAAAAAGTCTCTCATACATGGTTTAATTGGTAACAATGTTGCTTCAACTATAAAAATAATAGATTACATAGGAGAGCAAGACATCTGAATTGACTTTCCAGTCATTAATAAAGTTGTCACAGCAGCAAGATTGAAGTTCACTAATTCTAGTGATGTCCACTCAGTGCAGTGACATAATCTAAGGTGCTAAAGTGAAACAATCTAAAATAAACATTTTATGTAATAGTGTGTACCTCAGCTATAAATAAAGTGTCAGACAGTGATATTTGCAATAGAGCAGTAGGTCCCAGATCAGATAAATACTGTTCTTCTCATCCCCAATAGTGCTGCTTTTCCATACAGGATGCAGCAAACACAGGGCTGCTCAGAATTATGGGACTTGCCCATCACTACCTCACTACAACTGCCCCACTGGCACTGGTAGTGAGGAAGGACTTTCTGTGGTGTTGGGCACCTAATTCGCAGTCTCAAGGCTTATGAATTCCCACTTCCCACACCCAGTCACCTGCGAGTGTGGCTTGGAAGTGCAGACTTGACTTGGTCATAATTCAGGCTGCGATTACAGTGACTTGCCCTGTAAAACATGTTGCACATGCTGATAGCCTCACCAGCAACATGTTGCAAGGCCTCTTCAGGGAGTGGGGCCGGAGTAAATTTGCTCGATCTTCCCCTCCCCATTTAGGCTGGTGAACAAGCCCTATGAAACAGGGACTAGTCCACAATATTCAACGTGAGATACATATATTCCTAGGGATGGCTCATAACTCTCAGAGGGGCAATATTAAAATACCAACATTTGTTATTTGAAAAGAAAAATAGGCTCCATAGCTCTTCCTGCCTATTTTTAATCCTTTTGGTAAGGAGACACCAGCAATCAACATTTCACACACATGCATACAATTTTAATACAGGTCTGAATGTTTGATGATGGCAGAGCATGTTGACATAGGTGACATAGCCACACCCAAACTAGTGAACCCATAACTAGGAGACTGTATGACCAGTGAACATTAGTACTTGAGTATTTCCCAGTGCAAAGTACAGAACCTGTTGATGAAGCATATCACTCTAGGTAGGTGAGTGTTTATCATCCTATATGTGTACGTGATTGTATGTTAATTCAATAAGAGGTTTTGCTGCTTCTTCCAGGAGATTTGTTCTTCTTATCTGTTTATGGCAATCCTACAACTGCCTTTAACTCCTCTCACACCACCATCATTAGTAT
Organism: Pleurodeles waltl; assembly: GCF_031143425.1. Lineage (NCBI taxonomy): Eukaryota > Metazoa > Chordata > Amphibia > Caudata > Salamandridae > Pleurodeles > Pleurodeles waltl. The sequence goes on from NC_090450.1 coordinate 654,791,901, forward strand.
GTGAGCTTTTTGTGTTGCATCTGTCCTGTGTGTGTGGGAGAATCTTGTTCTGTACCTTCTGCCAGTGCCACCTGTCCTTAACTGATTACTTGTGTTATAGAAGGTTTCACTGCTGCTACACACGTTGAACCTTTATTAGGCTGTGAAGCTCAGTATAAAACATTCAACTACACATAAGAAAAAACATTTTACATTGCCAATGCTCATTTTAATGCATGGTCATTACAAGAGTGAACACTCACAAAGTATGTGTGCAGAGTTTATTTTTGAATTTGCACAAGAAACAAGCAATTTTTAAGTGGAATAGTCGACTTTCTAAAAAAAAACTATTTAAATTGCTGTTGAGTCGACTTTACAGATTTAAAACATAGCTGACAGGGGGTAAATTTTGTCATTTTAGTCGATAGCACATTCTATGCTGGGGTTTTGAGTCCATGATGAAACTATTAAAATCAAAAACACAGCACGATCTCCACAAAGCAACCTGCCAGTGGTTGAAAAAGAGCAAATGGTATCATGTGCTGTAGTGCTGAAGCGCAGAGATGTGAAATGTAAAATAAAATAAGGTTCCTGGATTTATGCCTTGTAGGCAGTCTCAAGTTAAAGAGCCTCATGGGTGAAAGGCCATTTATTTAGGACACAATTGCCATTCAGCCACATAACATTCTAACATGAACAGATCAAACTTCAACTTTTAAACCACATCCTCTGAAACTTTTCCCCAATATTCTTTTCACTCATTCCCCCTCTTTTCCTTCATTCAGCCATCTTCCACTTCCATACACCTCACATCCTCCTTTTCCTTTCGTCCCCAGCCTGCTATGGGCATCCCCCAAGCTGCCATCCTTGACCTACTTCTTTTTCCCCCTGGAAGGGTGGCCAGGCCAGCACCTTACTCTCCACCCTCCCCATCTACTGCCACCCAGCATAAACCATTTAGGCATTTTGTTGCCTCACTAGCGAACCCAATGCAACATACCATGCCCCTACACGGACTCTCTGAGCCACATCTTTTCATCCCACAAATCCCCCACAACCAATAACCTGTGGGAAGTTAGAAAACTTGCAAATGGAGGGCCCTGTGGAGAACAGATGCAGTCTAGTCTCTCTACGGGAGTCTTTGGAACAGAAGTGAGGGCAAGAGGGATATGATTGGTGTGTACGTTGGGGTGGGATAAAAGGGTGGGAATAAACAAGTGATTGGGGGAAGGAACGGCCTCCTCCCTGTCTGTCCATCGTGTTGTAGGAAGTCTTGGGTCGTGTTTTAGCAGGTAGAGGTGTTGAGCGTAGCGTCGGGCATGGAGAGAGGCCCTGACGCCGAGGCGGTGAGGGCCGCGCTTCGTGTCCTGGGCGAAGCCGGCCTGTCACGGTTTGCACGTCGCTTCCCACTGTTTGCTGAAGAACTTGAAGGAGCACCTGGTCTTCTACTGGTTCTGGACTGACCAAGATAAGGGCAACCCTTTCTAGTAGCCATGATGCTGCTTGACTGGAAATGCCTAAGCAGAAGGTACCCTCCAGAAGGAGTCCCAGAGGGGAAAAAAAAAAAAATGTGGGAAAAACCTCTACACAGGAACTCCTGAAAAAGAGGAAAAACAAATAATGAAAAAAGAAAAAAATTGAATAATCTCAATCAAGAGCAATATGAACTAGAGAAAAACACAAAGGAACAGGAGCGAGGATCACCACCAAGCGGAAGTGTTGGCAAAGCAAGGAAGACCAGAACTGAAAGGCTTATGTACAGGAGACAGGAAGTGACAAACAGGAAGAAAGAGTGACACCATCTTGGATTGCGAAAGCCACATAGGAAATAATAGGGAAAAAAGTAGTAGTATTAAAAAAAAAAAAAGGCATGCTGGGAAAAAGAACACCAAGAAGAAGACAACATGGACACCAGAACAAGAACAGAAGTAAAGTGGAAAGAAAAGAAGAAGAAGAAAGGAAGAAAGAAAAGGATTCCCCCAGGTAAGGAAGGAAAATTATCAGGAAGGCAAGCTGGGCAAGCGGTGCGACAGGGAGCGCGAAATGTGCTGTCTGGGCCGTGACGCGAGAGAAGAAATACAAAAACACGGGCCATAGTGTTGCCGGCACTCCAATACTCAGAGCAGCGGCCTGGCCACTGCTCGAAGAAGGGACACCGCAGTAGACCTTCTCAGGCCTGGTGTGCTCAACCAGGCCAGGGTCTGTATGGCGCGGCCTGCTTGCACTGCAGCTGGCAGCATAGCGCATCTATTGCTGCGTGCCGCTCGCTGGTTCATGCCCAGAAGAAGAAGGCGGCAGGGGAGGGGGCGCATCGCATCCACCTCTACAGTGTCCCTTACAGGCCTGCATCAGGGGACCACTGTTCAAAATGATGCAGATGTGGAGGTGGGGCCCCATAGTGCACAGAACGTGCTGGGCCCCATGGGGGCCTCTGGTGCCATTGAAGGGGCTGGGGGCACAGCAGCAGTAAGGTGGGGCAGCACCTGACAGGGAGGTCCCCGGCCCCAGGGTCCTGTAGGCAGCGATCACACCAGCACAAATGGGGTGGGTGAGACCCCTGGGCAGGACCAGTCAAAGCAGAGAGACCAGCCAGGCTAGGCCTCAGGCTGGGAGCAGTAATGATGTTGGTAAGACCCTCACTGGGCAAAGACAGGCAGCTGAAGGTAGTGCAGGCTACATGGGGGGGGCACTTGCGCAATCCTCCATGACAGTCAGGGAGCATAGTTGGTCCACAGTGGACATAGAAGCCAAATTCGGGAGCAAAGGGAAGTGGTTGCTGAGGATGAGGAGAGGTGGTCCAGCTCTGTAGAGAGAGGGAGGAGGCTTTAGCCAGGAAGCATCCACTGAAATGGAAGTCAGGTGAGGAGGGGTTTGGGGGTTGTGAGGATCCTGGGTTAGGTCAGGGCAGCTGGGTGTGGGTCCCCCACAGGGTGAGAGGTGGGTGCCAGGAGGCTGGTGCGGCCGATGGGTCCGACTGCACAAGGGGCAAGAGGGAAGCAACCCCCTCTTCATCTTCTGAATCGCAGGACCATCAGTCTGGTGCAGGGACACTGAAGACGTCGCACAACGAGGAGCATGGTCACCAAACGCCGAGAGGCACGGGGGCTGTGGAACCCAGGTTGAGAGGTAAGGGTGAATGGTGGTCTGTGTGGTACAGCACCAGCCAAGTTGACGGCATGTACTCACAAGTCGGTAGGGGTAGGTGATTCTTCTATTCATCAGAAGCCTGGAGCAAGTGCGTGCCAGGTTGGAGATGGGGAAAGGGCGACTGACAAGGGGACGTCAATGGATGGTGAGAATGGGGAGAAGGGACTGAGACCAAAGGTAAGGACGGTGGGGGGCATAAGAAGCGGCTTCCATACATGGGTTTAGCGATGCCCTTTGGTTCTCATGTGGCAGATAAGACCAAGGCCAGAATTTGGCGGCCTGAATATGTGGATGTCTTCAAGCTTTTGCACAGGGATGAACAGGCGAAAGAGGGATCCAAAGAATGGGAATAGGCAAGGAGGCCCATTGTACATATAAAAATGGACAACTGGACCTCGGCATTCATGATATATGCCAGCATATATTGCAAGAAATATCCGGATAGGGCCATAGCGCTGTTTAATAATATGGACATCATCCACAAAGCCCAAATGCATTTTGGAGGTTTTGCGTGGCTCAGTTTTGATGAACAGTTCAGGGCGAGAATGAGCATCAATCCAGATAAGCCTTGGGGGGATGTGGATCCTGAACTGTTGATGCAATGGATGGCATCCTCACATTCAGCGGCATCCACCATACTACAAGCGGTCTGCTTGTAGTGTTCAAGCCTTTTCAGGCACGTCCCGCTCAAGAGGGGCGGGTACGACACAGCGACCCCAGGCTCTTGCCTCAGGAGCATGCTGGAACTTTAATAAAGGTTTCCGCTCCAGACAACCATGCAGATTCAAACACTAATGTTCAAAATGTGGAGGTAGACACCCGGTCATGCAATGCTTTTCGTTGTCCAGCCTGGCCGTGCAGTGGAGATCAGCTGGGGAAGGGGAGGCCTGGCGCTCCTGCACCAAAGGGTTCCTATGCCAATTAAATTGGAAGGGCTGTTGACCTGGTTGAGCATGTGCCTGGGCAGGGATATAGGGCCAGATGTAGCAAAGGTTTGCGAGTCGCAAATGGCCCAAATCGCTATTTGCGACTGCGCAAAATCGGAAATGGGATGCAAAAATCCCATTTCCGACTCGCAAAAAGCGATGCAAGCCGTTACCGACTCGCAAAATGTGCGACCCCATTTTGCGACCCGCAAATAGGAAGTCGCAATTTGCGAGTCGCAAACCATATGCAATTGCAACTCGCAAATTGCGACTAGTCGCAAAAAGCCCAGTTTGCATGTCCCATTTACCACTAACTCAGAGCAGGTGGTAATCATTACCAAAGTATAAAAGGAGACCCAGAAGGCATCTGGGTTACTCAAGATGGCGGAGATATACCTGATAGCAGTGAGGAGGAGAGTCCACGCAGCCCAGCAGAGGAGGAGGAGGAGCCAGAGACAGGAGAAGATTTACAGAACAAGGCAGTCTCTTTTTCAGCAAACTGAGGAGGAGATCTATGACAAATACCGACTTAGCAGTGCAGCTATACTTGAATTAATTGAATTACTCAAACCACAGCTAGAACGCCAGACTCAGTGCGGCTGCGCCATTCCTACGCATGTGCAAGTGCTATGCTCACTGCACCTCTTGGTCTCGGGGAGCTATCAGGGGGTCATTGCTGTGGCAGGTGGGGTATCTCAAAGTGCACTATCAAGGTTCCTCAGGGCATTCCTAGATGCCTTACTCACACACATGTCTCACTTCATATACCTACCCAGGAATGAAGCAGAAATTAACAGCACCAAGCTGGACTTTTACTGGATTGCCAACTTTCCCCATGTGATAGGGTGTGTAGATGGGACACATATTCAAATATGCCCTCCTGCAAACCTGGAATATCTTTTCCGCAACAGAAAGTGTACCCACTCACTCAATATTCAGGTTGTTTGTGACGCCCATTATGTCATCACTGACATTGTCGCAAAATTTCCAGGCAGTACCCATGACTCCTACATTTTTAGGCACAGTGGGATACACCAACGCCTGGAACGTGGGGAGTTTGGAGACGGATACCTCCTAGGTAGAGCTGCATACACCTTGTAGACATACACACAGATCAATGTGCACACCAACCAGGACTTTCTAACAGTGTACTGTTTGTGCCCAACAGGTGACAGTGCATATGCACTACGGCCATGGATAATGACTCCGTTCTTAACACCCAGCAATGAATGTGAAAGGCGATACAACAGTGCACATAAGAGGACCAGGAACCTGATTGAACGCACCTTCGGATTGCTGAAAGCAAGGTTCAGATGCCTCCACCGCAGTGGAGGTGCCCTCCAGTATACCCCCATTACAGCATTCAAAATTGTTATCGCATGCGCCATCCTGCACAATATTGCCACCTGACGTGGGCTACCTCTCACCCCTGCAGACCCAGATTCCGAGGATGAAGAGCAGGAGCAACCACATTGCCATCATGGGGATCGGAGCATCGCAAATCAAGGCAGACTGAGACGGGAACACATCGCAACACAATACTTTGGAAGGTACGTGTCAACTTCAACCATACTCACCTACTGACCAAAAACTCCATTTGTTAAGTGGAACAAAAAAACTATTTAATATGTGCAGAAATTGAACTATTTACAATGACAAACTGTTCAGGGACTTAAAAAACCCAACCATGCATGGGGCACATTGCTGTCATGTGCCCCAACATCAGGGACAGGGTTTAGTCTATGACCTACGGCGGCCTCTGCCAGCCTGGCTGGTCCCAGGTTGTTCTGCAGTGCTCTGCCTGGTACTCCCACTCCGGAGCACCCTAGTGTCACCAGCAGAGACACTGCTCACAGTGGAGCCCTCTTCGCTGTCCTGGGGGGTGTCCCCTGTACCCCTGGACACATGCCGTGCCTCCATTAGATCGATCACATGGGTGATCCGGGCCAGGCCTCTTGCCACATCCCCTGCAAAGTGGCCCATTTCCACTTGGAGGCTGACTGTCCTTCTTGACAGGCCAGTGGTGTTGACTGCCAGTCTGCCAATTGATGAGGCCATCCTGTCCAGCCTCTGGAGCAGCTGGTGGTCCCTGCGCCACCCACCCTCGCTCTGTGACAGTAGTCCAGCTACCAGTTCCCGCATGGACAGGGCTAGGTCCCCAGTGTTTGTGCCTATGACGTCCAATTGTGCATGGAGCTGCTGCATTCTGGTCTCATTGCTCCTTACAAAGCGGTGCAGAACCCCACTAATTCTCCCTAACATTTTGTTCTGCAGGCGCTGACCACGTAGCAGTTGTGCCTCGGTCATGGTGGTCGATGGACGCCCGGACTCAGCCTGCACTCCTCAACCTGCGTCGCCTGTGCAGCGATGGATGCCCTGTGAGCTGTACCGTGGCACTCCTGGCTGTTGCTGGCGCAGCCTCCGGAACCACTGTTGCAGCAGGTGTAGTCATCAAGGGGATGGTGTTGGTGGAGGTGGGAGTGGTGGCAGCTCCTGTGCTTTCCTCATGGGGCTGGCTGACTGTTGGCACCTGGCTGCTGTGGCTTGTGGTGGTGTCTTGTGGGAGACCTGTGGGACATGGGAAACAGACTGTCAGTGTCTACTATCTGTTGCACACTTCCTAATAAACATTTGCCTATTGACTGCCTACTTGACTACATTGCCCATAATGCATTATTCTGGGGTTTGTTACCCTGAAATGGAGCTATCTTGGTTGTGCATGCCCCTGTGTACATGTTGGGTGGGGGTATGGCATTGATGGGGGTACAGGCATAGCACATGGTACTCACCGGTTGATGTTGTGGGCTCAGAGGTGTCCAGATCTCCGAATCCTGTAACTGCCTCCTGCTCCAGGGCCTCCTCCACCCTTTCCTCCAGGGGTGTGGGTGGTGGTACGGATGATGGTCCCCCTCCTGTGCCTCTCATCTCCTGGAGCCTTTCTGCCACCCTCTCCTTGGTCCTGGAGCGGAGGTCATACCACCTCTTCTTGATCTCATCCACACTCCTGTGGCTGACCCCCAGGGAGTTCACTTTTTCCTGAATTTCCAGCCAGAGTTGTTTTTTTGTTGAGTCTGGCACATTGAGGGCTGCCTTCCCAAAAAGATCATCATAGTGCTGACAGCATTCTTCTGTCAGCACCTCCAGCTCCTTCTCAGAAAATTTTAATTTCCTCTTTCTGGGTGTGTCTTCCATTGTAGCTGCTGTTCCTCCTGTTGGCTGTTCAGCAGTTTTAAATGGGTGTGGTCCTCACTCCTCCCAGGTGTATTAGTAAACTTCCTGGCTGTCATGTCATCATCATGTGCCAGGAAGTGTTTCCAGAGTGTTCTGGAGTGGTTTCTGGAGTGTTCTGCAGCACCTGCAATCAATGTACATGGTACTCGCAATTTGCGACACCCCCTCGCAAATTACGAGTCCGTTTTTTGCGCGGTCGCAAACAGCGACCTCGTAGACAGCGGACTCGCTATCTGCGTTGCGACTCCGGGTGCGAGTCGCAATTTGTCCACGGAAATTGTACCTGCATTCCTATTAGCGACACGCAATTTGCGAGTCGCACATGCTCGCAAATTGCGAGTCGCTAATTTTTTTGTACCTACATCTAGCCCATAGTGCGGAATCTGGAACAGGGCCTTAAGGAGGGGTTCCGCATAGGTTACCAGGGGCTGAGAATGAGGAGGTGAGTGGACAATTTGCGGTCCGCCAAGGATCTGCCACAGGTGGTGGCTGCTAAATTGTTGAACGAGGTGTCTGAGGGCAGGATTGCAGGTCTGTTTTACGACTGGCCCATGGAGAACCTAATCATTTCGCCTGTGGGCGTGGTTCCTAAAAATAGTATAGGGGAGTTCTGCCTCATATACCACTTGTCCTGTCCAGAAAGAACGCCGGTGAACAATTTCATCGCACATGAGGACAATCAGGTGGTGTATGCATCAGTGGATGATGCCATTCAACTAATTTGCGGCTTTGGCAGGGGAGCTGAGTTAGCCAAGTGTGTCATTAAAGTGGCTTTTTGGCTGCTGCCTAGCCATCCGGAGAATTTTGCCTTGCTGGGGAGGCAACTGGACGGGGGAACAATGTGGATCAAGTGCTGCCTATGGGTTGCGCTCTCCCACAGTGTTTATATTTTGCTTTGCTTTTGCCGCCCTAAGTGCGCCGGGTATGCCCAGACGTGGGTCCCGGGCTCACTGTGCCACTGGATTCAAGCTAGCCTGGCTGATGAGGGGTGATACCCCGAAACTGGCCCCAGGATGCTTGTTTCCGGTCCAGGGAGAACCTGGCCTGGCAGATCGGGCTGGACTGTTCCCATGAGGAACAGGGTCAAGACTGATTTGCATATGGCTGGGTTCAAACTGGGGTGGCATGGTGAGCAAAATAATGGATGGATTAAACCCAGATCTGTGACTGGGGGTGAATGTTTGATTGGTTCCGCATTCCGTCCATCCAGTTACGCTCTCCCATAGCGTTTATATTTTGCTTTGCTTTTGCCGCCCTAAGTGCACCGGGTATGCCCAGACGTGGGTCCCGGGCTCACTGTGCCACTGGATTCAAGCTAGCCTGGCTGATGAGGGGTGAAACCCCGAAACCGGTCCCAGGATGCTTGTTTCCTGTCCAGGGAGAACCTGGCCTGGCAGTTCGGGCTGGACTGTTCCCATAAGGAACAGGGTCAAGACTGATTTGCATATGGCTGGGTTCAAACTGGGGTGGCATGGTGAGCAAAATAATGGATGGATTAAACCCAGATCTGTGACTGGGGGTGAATGTTTGATTGGTTCCGCATTCCGTCCATCCAGTTACGCTCTCCCACAGCGTTTATATTTTGCTTTGCTTTTGCCGCCCTAAGTGCGCCGGGTATGCCCAGACGTGGGTCCCGAGCTCACTGTGCCACTGGATTCAAGCTAGCCTGGCTGATGAGGGGTGTAACCCCGAAACCGGTCCCAGGATGCTTGTTTCCGGTCCAGGGAGAACCTGGCCTGGCAGTTCGGGCTGGACTGTTCCCATGAGGAACAGGGTCAAGACTGATTTGCATATGGCTGGGTTCAAACTGGGGTGGCATGGTGAGCAAAATAATGGATGGATTAAACCCAGATCTGTGACTGGGGGTGAATGTTTGATTGGTTCTGCGTTCCGTCCATCCAGTTACGCTCTCCCACAGCGTTTATATTTTGCTTTGCTTTTGCTGCCCTAAGTGCGCCGGGTATGCCCAGACGTGGGTCCCGGGCTCACTGTGCCACTGGATTCAAGCTAGCCTGGCTGATGAGGGGTGAAACCCTGAAACCGGTCCCAGGATGCTTGTTTCCGGTCCAGGGAGAACCTGGCCTGGCAGTTCGGGCTGGACTGTTCCCATTAGGAACAGGGTCAAGACTGATTTGCATATGGCTGGGTTCAAACTGGGGTGGCATGGTGAGCAAAATAATGGATGGATTAAACCCAGATCTGTGACTGGGGGTGAATGTTTGATTGGTTCCGCATTCCGTCCATCCAGTTACGCTCTCCCACAGCGTTTATATTTTGCTTTGCTTTTGCCGCCCTAAGTGCGCCGGGTATGCCCAGACGTGGGTCCCGGGCTCACTGTGCCACTGGATTCAAGCTAGCCTGGCTGATGAGGGGTGAAACCCCGAAACCGGTCCCAGGATGCTTGTTTCCGGTCCAGGGAGAACCTCGCCTGGCAGTTCGGGCTGGACTGTTCCCATGAGGAACAGGGTCAAGACTGATTTGCATATGGCTGGGTTCAAACTGGGGTGGCATGGTGAGCAAAATAATGGATGGATTAAACCCAGATCTGTGACAGGGGGTGAATGTTTGATTGGTTCCGCATTCCATCCATCCAGTTACGCTCTCCCACAGCGTTTATATTTTGCGCTGCCTATGGGTTGCGCCATCTCATGTGTGCTGTTTGAGGCCTTCAGTACTTTTCTTGGTGTGGGTTTTTGTCAAAGTGAGTGGACATCGGGAAGTAGCACATTATTTGGAAGACTTCCTGTTTGTGGGAAGGTCAGGTTCTGACTCATGCGGGAAGGCTTTGGAAGGGTTTCAACAGCTGGCGCAGTAGGTGGCCGTTCCTTTGACTCCGGAAAAAACAGAGGGCCCCAGTTGGGTATTTACATTCCTCTGGATAGAACTGGACACTTAGGTATTGGTGGCTAGATTACCGGCTGGAAAGGTGCATGAGATTTTGCCCTTCCTGAAACGAGTCAGGTCCTTGCACAAAACTGAGTTGTGTATGGTCCAACAGCTCCTGGGTCTGCTTAATTTACCTTGCATGGTAATTCGGTAGGGAAGGATATTTTACAGGCCCATGGGATTGGCAATGTCAATCAATCAGTCAGGGATTTGTAAAGCGCACTACTCACCTTTGAGGGTCTCAATGCGCTGAGGAGGGGAGGGGGAGAAGGTGGGGGTAGGTGCTGCTACTGGTCAAGCAGCCAGGTCTTGAGAAGTTTTCTGAAGATAAGGAGGTCTTTGGTCTGGCTCAGGTGGGTGGGAAGAGTGTTGGGTGCATCTCTCTCACATCACAGGATTCGGGTCTCTGTAGGCGTGCAGGAGAACATCAGAGTGTGGGAGATGTTCCTGGCCAGTTTTAATGGGGTCTCAATGACTTTCAGGGAGGAGGACACGATTTGGCAAGTCCAGAAATTCTCGGGCGCAGCCGGGGCCTCTGGTTTCGGATTGTTCTGGGATGGTAGGTGGTGTGCAGAGGAGTGGCCGGCAAAGTGGCTGGCTCAGGGCAGGAGCATTGCTTATTTAGAATACTTCCCACTGTTGCTGGCGTTGACAGTGTGGGGGGAAGAACTGGCTAACAGGACAGTGGTGTTTCATGTGGATAACATGACAGTTGTGGACCTGGTAAACAGGCAGAGGGCAAAAGACCTGAGGGTGTTGAGGCTAATGAGGAGTTTTATGCTTCAATGTTTAACCTTTAATATAGTTTTCAAAGCAGTGTACATTCCAGGCCTGAACAATGCTATTGCAGATTCTCTATCTCGTTCACAGTTGCATAGGTTTCACAGTTTGGTGCCAGGAGCAGAGCAGCACAAGACAGCGGTCCCGACAGACATTTGGGAGTGAGGTGCTTGATAATCATTAGACTGGTAGAGATGTCCTTAGCAGACTCTACTTTGAAGAGTTATCGCCTTGCATGGTTGGAGTTTCAGAATTTTTAAAGTTTCAAAAGGAATTTTTGGTCACAGGATAAGGGCACGTTGGCGTCCCATGTTTTGCGTTTTGTGTTGTTCCTGATACAGAAAGGTTTGTCGCCATCAACCATTGGTGGTAAGTTGGCAGGTGTTTCTTGTTATGGCAATTGTTTTTTGGCAGTGATCCGGTCATCCTGGGACAAATGTTGAAGGTTTGGGGCAAGGTCAGGAACCTATTACTTTCGATCTGCTAGTGGAGCTGTTGCATGTTTTGCTGGTTTGTTCTGCAGATGTGCATGAGCTTGCATTGTTCAGGTTGTGCATGGTGTGGATGTTTTTTGAGGCACTCCACGTGTCTGAACTTTAAGGGGGAGGAAGGACTGTGGGCATGAGAGTGGATGACGTGTGCTTGCAGTTGGAGTGTTTAGGTATCTGGCTACAAAGGTCCGAGAGTGATCAGACGGGGAGGGGGAAATTGGTGTGGTTGTGCAAAGGAGGTGATCCTGCTGAATGCCTGGTTTCAGAATGGGTTGGTTTTAGGTCTTGGGGGGCAGCCATCGGGGTAGATGTATTTAGTCATGCGGATGGGAAGAAGCTCATAGCATTCCAGTTGTTGTCTATACTGTGCATGACGCTATGGCAAATTGGGAGACAGGCACAGTGCTTTGGTACTCATTCTTTTCGAATAGGGGCAGCAACAGCAGCAGCACATTTGGATTGGGATTGGGCGCAGGTCAGGCATATTGCAAGGTGGCAATCTAAGTGTTGCGAACGATATTTGCAGGTGTGATTACGGGTACAGTTTCAGATGTAGGCTGCTTGGGGGGGGTTCTTTCTTGGAATCGGGGGAACGGGGTTGATATGTTTTGTATTAACATTCATTCTCTTTGTATTTTGTGTGAATGTCCCCAGGAGTTTGAAAATGGTCACGTGGTTGGTCAGGCATTCGTTCATGCACTGGGCGGCAAAGTATGCAGATAGGCAGATTTAGGGACATTCCTTAGTACTGCCAAGTAGCCATTATGAGGTGTTTGCTGGGGGAAGAGCAGAATGAGGTGGGATGCATTACTTCCTTTCTTAACATCTAGGATGCTGAACTGGGGATGTCTGGATCTTTTACTGTTGCACTTGGGGGAGAATGATTTGGTGCAGCTCTCTGGGCTCACCCTACTGCAACATATGTAACATGATTTGGAGTTGCTTCGCCAAAAGATGCATGACACGTGCAAAGTCTGGACTGAATTTGTGCCCAGGAGGAAATGGAGAGGGGCACTGAAACATGGGGCTATGGAAAGGGCTTGAAGGAAGCTCAATCGGGCAATGCAGGTTTTTGCTGGGCACATGACATCAAGGTATTGTAGGATGAAGGGATTGTGGAGGAAGAAGCAGGGTTATTCTGGGATGACCATGTGCACCTGTCTGAGTTGGGTAACGCATATCATCTAACGGAGCTTCGCTTGGTTGTGTTGGGATTTGTGGGATGAAAAGATGTGGCTCAGAGAGTCCATGTAGGGGCATGCTATGTTGCAGTGGGTTCGCTAGTGGGGCAGCAAAACGCCTAAAGGGTTTATGCTGGGTGGCAGTAGATGGGGAGGGTGGAGAGTGAGGTGCGGGCCTGGCCACCCTTCCATGGGGGAAAAAGAAGTAGGTCAAGGATGGCAGCAAGGGGGATGCCCAAAGCAGGCTGGGGACGAAAGGAAAAGGAGGATGTGGGTGTATGGAAATGGAAGATGGCTGAATGAAGTAAAAGTGGGGAAATGAGTGAAAAGAAGATTGGGGAAAATTTTCAGAGGATGGGGTTTAAAAGATGAAGTTTGATCTGTTCATGTTAGAATGTTATGTGGCTAAATGGCAATTGTGTCCTAAATAAATGGCCTTTTACACTAGGGAAACCTGTGTCACTGACTGTGTCCTGATGGAGGGCTCCATGGAGAGCAGACGCAGTCTAGTCTCTCCATGGGAGTCTTTGGGAGGGAAGTGAGGACAGGAGCGCTATGATTGGTGGGGAGGTACATGGGTGTGGGAATAAAAGGATGGGTCTAAATAAGGGATTAAGGGAAGGAACGGCCTCTTCCTTGCCTGCCCATCGTGAGGTCAAAGGTCTTGGCCACCCACCCGTCCGACAGTATAAGGAATAAAGAAGGGGTATGAAGTGATGCGTATTGTCCAGGTGAGGGTTGAGGGTATGCCAGCTATGGCAGGTTGCAATGGGGGTTTAGGATGCAGTAGATGGGGGAGGGAGTAGAGCAGGATGCTGGCCTGGCCACTATTCCAGGGTGAAAAAGAAGTATGTCAAGGATGGGAGTGTGGTGGATGCCTGAAGCAGGCTGGAGACGAAAGGAAAAGGAGGATGTGGGGTGTATGGAATTGGAAGATGGGTGAACAAAGGAAAAGTGAGGGGAATGAGTGAAAAGAAGATTGGGGAAAAGTTTCAGAGGATGGGCTTTAAGAGTTGAAGTTTGATCTGTTCATGTTAAAATGTTATGTGGCTAAATGGCAAGCCTGTCCTAAATAAATGGCCTTTTACACTATGGAAACCTGTGTCACTGACTGTGTCCCGATTGCATCTTTTATCACAAGAATGTGGGAAGCAGCAGTTACGTGTGTCTAGAGGCACACAGAATGGAATAATAATGTTCTATTGCCACCATTCCAAACACATCTACAGCCTAAATCTGCCTGCAATTTTGATAGTGTGTTCAGAACACTACTGTGATGCCATGCACAGGCTGAAGGTTCCTGTCTCGCAAGGGTCCTCAGTGCCTTCCAGGATCCTTCTCTGGTACCCCTGCAATTTTTTACTTGAACGAGGGGTTGACTTTTCAAAGGAACATTCTGTGTCTGCCCCAGTAATGGATTGCTGTTCAAGCATCCTCCCACCCTCCCACGGTACTGTCCAATTGTGTGTGTCTACTCAGTGATGTGTGATTATTGTGGTAGGGCCAGAAACCCTATTTAATCGTCATCACAGTTTTTCTGAACTCTTCCCCTACTCGATCTCTGGTGAACCTCATACATTGCTCTTTTGGTGGTTCAAAAAGTGTGTATGCACTAATTTTTAACTTTTTGTGAAATTTCCTAAGTTCACATTAAGTGAAATTTCACAAACTATCACATACACAATTTTACATAACCTTATTTTTGACACCTCGAACATGGCATTACAAAAGTCTAGCTTATACGGAGTAGGAGACTGATTTAACAGATTCAACAGAAAGTCTTGAGAAACATTTTCTTCTCAAAACAATCACCTCCAGTACCGAGGTCTGCACTAACTTGAAGAAAGTAAAGTGAGCTACTAACAAAACACTTTTCTCCCTGAAAGCATAATCTCATGTAATTTTGGAAAAAAAATTACACAATTTCACACACACACTATTTAGTTTTCTCACTCCTGGAGTTTTTGTGCACTTCTGAAAGGAGATTCTTAAATGCTATTAAACACATACACCATTTTAATTTATTTGTGCAGCCATACAAACCACATTTTTTTGCCACATTTAGAGCTATGTACTGTGCAAACTCAAAATCAATATCTCATTGCAGCCTGAAGACATAATCAAAAATGTAAAGATCTTTTCATTTTTTAAACACATTTGCTCAATATTTTGTTGCCCTTTTTAAATGGACAAACCTAAATCTCTGACGGCAAGCAGAGTATATGTTGCCCTGATTGCCTGGAATCTGCCAACACCACAAATGTGTTCGTTTTTGATTATGTAATATCACTGCAGATAGCTACATTGTGACAGAATCTCTTAATGTTCGAAAGAATAAAGACTGTATTATGTCTAATTCTGTAAGCCAGACCACCCTTACTTGAAATGGCTGGCTGGTAGAACACATTACACTTCATGTTCGTCAGATTTATAGCATTTAAATTCGAAAACATGATAATTCCTTCAATCTCCCTTGCACAGGAACATAAATGCCTGCCAAGACTTGACCTCAATCTGGGTTCTTCTGGGTCACCTGAGCACGGGGAACCAGACATATATGGGATTCTATGGGTTCGGGATGCCCACAATGATAAAAATGGATGCAGTGCATTTGGGAAAGTTGGAAAGTATTTGAAAGTGAAATGCTAGTGTAAGAAACCTGTTTTTGGTCGCAAGGTATCACCCCTGGACTGTATGCAGACATCCTACATTCATAGATTTTCAACATTTACACAATCAATCCTAAGGTTTCTATTGCTGAGTGCCAGTCTAGCTATGCCCTGCCTGGCCGGCTAGGACAATGCGTTCTATATGACATTTGTAATTCTGGTTCCATTTCGTCAAGAGATATCCCTGCCAAAGCTTGTTCCACATTTATGTTTCCCTGGGTCTCTTGAATATGAGGTGAAGCAGACATGCATCCGTTTTCTATATGTTTGAGCATGGATCTACTTACTAGACAGAAGTCAATGTTGGGGAGGGGCTCAAGAGTATCTGAAACAAGATGACTGCTCATTGAAAGAGCTCCAGCGGACAGTAATGCTGAAATATCTGTAACGTCCTAACAACATGCACATCAGAATCCTCAGGCACTGGATTCAAATAGGAGAGGGTCTGTGGAATCGAAATGACCACTCTTGTGCACAGGTGATGCCTACTAACTATGATTTGGGCTGGGGGAACACTGCCAGGACTGAAGCCTGGGCGTCCCTCATGTGAGCCACTGGAGAGGAGTTGTAAGCTTTGGCTGAGACCTAGGTGGCTGCGGGAACTGCCAGCTCACAGGGAAGCAACAATAACAGCAGTGAGGGGAAAAGCCTTGTGGGACACCTTCCCCAACAACGAAAATGGGAAAGCAAAAAGGAAAAAGCAACTGCTGATTCTGTGCGTGAAGAAGAAATTAACTGAATAGCTTGAGGCAATAGACTGCATATATGTGTCATCTAGGTGAAATCGGTTCCTGTTGCTGAGACACATGGCTGTGGTGGCTCTCAGTAGACACTATGGGAGTGTGACATGCGCCTCTGATATGCCACTGGCAGTAAAAGTTATATATGGGCTTTGAAATAGTCCAAACTGGTGTAGAGAGTGAGATCTGCCTGCACATTTGCTGGCACATGTGACATTTTAGAGTTGGCACAGGGCACAAGTAAGGAGCTAGTGGAGTATGTTGTTGCACTGTAGTCGGAGGAAAGCTACAAAAAGAACGACAGTGATGAGTCTACGCAATGGTGGACATCGTGCAGATTCTGCAACATCACTCACTACTTCCACATATGGTGCAGCTTGGGTAAATCAGATAATGCACCACAGCAGTTCCCATTTGCATCTACAAAGGTAGCTAGACCTTTGGAAAATGGGGCTGTGGGGTTCCAACAAAGGGATGGTGAGGGAGCACCTGATGAGACACAAACATTTTGAAAGGAAAACATTGTTGCTGGTGATGATAGGAAGTCTCTCCCAACCATTGATGGCAAAATAGATAAACCCACCCCATGACTAGATGAGATGAAAGTGGAAGATGACACGATCAATTTGACCAAGGCACAAAAAGAGATTGTCATTGGGTTATTTTAGCATTTTGCTTGGGCACATTTATTTTAGCTTCAGGCTTGCAGCCTGTGCCCTTAGCCTAATTCATTTCATTTACTCCTTTTTATTACTTCAGCATGGCTTCATTTTTGCGGGAACGTTTTATTATTTTTTAGCAGCTGTTTTTTTCACGCAATAATTTTTCTTAGTTCTTCTGCCCGACATTCTCATCTTGTGTTCTGCTCGAGGCTGTATATGATAATGTACCAAGTATGCCTGTCCAAAAGTATGTCCATCTTACACAGAAAAGACACCCAGGCCAGTTGTCATAACAACAACATTTTTTGTCATGAAACATCACACTGGCAAAATTAAAGTTAGAGGGGACATCCAGCCATCCATCTTATGCTGTACCATGTTGTCGCAGCTCTGCTGAACCTGGGCTCATTGCTCCAGCCACTTGGGAGAACGGCCAGCAGATCACAAGCAAACCCCTGTTCATTATTCAGGTATGGGATAGGGGCTTCCTTTCAGAGACTAGTATGGGCAGAGAAGGGCTATAATTGCTATGCTCTCATGTAGATCCTAGAAGTGCAGGTAGGAATATTATATTGACTAGTGTGACTGGATGCTGGACTTTTTATTTATTTCAGGCTAATGGCCACAATATTAATTGTACTGCGTTTCAACCTCTCAATCATCGCAGCTCATACCTTGTTACATAGAACACATTTGCATCAATAAAATATATTGAACCATGTCCTGCATCTGTTAGTATTTGCATGTCTGAGACTTATATAACTGAGAGAAAGGGGTAAGGTCTGTTCTACCACGACTTTCCTGAGGAGCCAGGATGTCAGGCATCAGGCTGCCACAAATCACCTTTACTTTCTAGGTTTGGGTGAGGTGCTACTAGCTAGCAAGGATGGATAGGCTGGCAGCTGCCAGATGGTGTGATGCTGCCACCCAAAACCAGCAGTTTTACCTCCATGGTAAGAGTCCTATGACATAGTGCCACCAACATTGGTTTCAGCACTAACTTTACAGGTCTCGTGAGTGTATCTGTCTCTTTACATGTTAAAGGCTAGTGGTGGGTGGTGAGCTCTGCTCCGCTGGCAGAGTTAACAGAGTTTTTGGCACTCCATGCTCTGCTTTGAGTGTGGAGTTCAGCCAAAAACTCAGCCTGGGCAGCGGGCGGAGCTTACCGGTGTGCACTGCAGCTCATTTATGGGCCACATAGCACAAGTGCAGCCAGCCTGCGCTGTGAGGCCCATAACTGGACTGCAGTGAGCACTCAGCCTAAAAAACTCCCTCCTTTCACTGTTGGCAGCAGCCCGGGAGCAGGGGACAGAGAGAGGCAGAGAGTGAGACTTCTGGCAACGGGGACCCCAGGTAAGACCCACATCTCACTTTCTCTTCTATGTGCACATGGGTGCCGGCACTGGACATGGACAGTATTTGCATATGAGGAGGAGTCTGTCCTTGGAAAAAAGGAAATTTGCAGTCAGAGCTCCACTTGAAAAGATCTTGTCTCCCCAAAGTCCCAGCGAAAGGAAGTGGTGTTCTGGGGTATGGTGCTGAAGCCAAAAGGGAGAGCTGGAGACCGGGTGTAGGAAGTTGGCTCTGTATGCACTATTTCAAAGTAAGGAATAGTATGCACAGAGTCCAAGGGTTCCCCTTAGAGGTAAGATAGTGGCAAAAAGAGACAATACTAATGCTCTATTTTGTGGTAGTGTGGTCGAGCAGTAGGCTTATCAAAGGAGTAGTGTTAAGCATTTGTTGTACATACACACAGGCAATAAATGAGGAACACACACTCAGAGACAATTCCAGGCCAATAGGTTGTTGTATAGAAAAATATATTTTCTTAGTTTATTTTAAGAACCACAGGTTCAAATTCTACATGTAATACTTTGCATGAAAAGTATTGCAGGTAAGTACTTTAGGAACTTTGAATAATCACAATAGCATATATACTTTTGAAATAAAACACATATAGCTATTTTAAAACTAGACAGTGCAATTTTCACAATTCCTACGGGAGGTAAGTAATTGTTAGTTCTTGCAGGTAAGTAAACCACCTACGGGGTTCAGATTTGGGTCCAAGGTAGCCATCCGTTGGGGGTTCAGAGCAACCCCAAATTTACCACACCAGCAGCTCAGGGCCGGTCAGGTGCAGAGTTCAAAGTGGTGCCCAAAACGCATAGGCTTCAATGGAGAAGGGGGGTGCCCCGGTTCCAGTCTGCCAGCAGGTAAGTACCCGCGTCTTCGGAGGGCAGACCAGGGGGGTTTTGTAGGGCACCGGGGGGGACACAAGTTAGCACAGAAAGTACACCCTCAGCAGCACGGGGCGGCCGGGAGCAGTGTGCAAACACACGTCGGGTTTCCAATGGAAATCAATGGGAGACCAAGGGGTCTCTTCAGCGATGCAGGCAGGCAAGGGGGCGGCTCCTCGGGGTAGCCACCACCTGGGCAAGGGAGAGGGCCTCCTGGGGGTCACTCCTGCACTGGAGTTCCGATCCTTCAGGTTCTGGGGGCTGCAGGTGCAGGGTCTTTTCCTGGTGTCGGGATCTGGGAGTCAGGCAGTCGCGGTCAGGGGGAGCCTCGGGATTCCCTCTGCAGGCGTCGCTGTGGGGGCTCAGGGGGGACAACTTTGGTTACTCACAGTCTCGGAGTCGCCGGAGGGTCCTCCCTGAAGTATTGTTTCTCCACCAGTCGAGTCGGGGTCGCCGGGTGCAGGGTTGCAAGTCTCACGCTTCTGGCGGGAAACGCTGTTGTCTTTAAGTTGCTCCTTTGGAAACAAATTTGCAGTCTTGGGTGAGCAGGGCCGCTGTTCTCGGGAGTTTCTTGGTCCTTTTAGAGAAGGGCAGTCCTCTGAGGATTCAGAGGTCGCTGGTCCTGGGGAAAGCGTCGCTGGAGCAGTTTTCTTCCGAAGAAGACAGGGGAGACAGGCCGGTAGAGCTGGGGCCAAGGCAGTTGGTGTCTCCATCTTCTCTGCAGGGTTTTTCAGCTCAGCAGTCCTCTTCTTCTTAGGTTGCAGGAATCTGAGTTCCTTGGTTCTGGGGAGCCCTTAAATACTAAATTTAAGGGCGTGTTTAGGTCTGGGGGGTTAGTAGCCAATGGCTACTAGCCCTGAGGGTATGTACACCCTCTTTGTGCCTCCTCCCTGAGGGGAGGGGGGCACATCCCTAATCCTATTGGGGGAATCCTCCATCTGCAAGATGGAGGATTTCTAAAAGTCAGAGTCACCTCAGCTCAGGACACCTTAGGGGCTGTCCTGACTGGCCAGTGACTCCTCCTTGTTTTTCTCATTATCTCTCCTGGACTTGCCTCCAAAAGTGGGGGCTGGGTCCAGGGTGCGGGCATCTCCACTAACTGGAGTGCCCTGGGGCATTGTACCACAAAGCTTGAGCCTTTGAAGCTCACTGCTAGGTGTAACAGTTCCTGCAGGGGGAGGTGTGAAGCACCTCCACCCAGAGCAGGCTTTTGTTTCTGTCCTCAGAGAGCACAAAGGCCCTCACCACATGGGGTCAGAAACTCGTCTCTCAGCAGCAGGCTGGCACAGACCAGTCAGTCCTGCACTGAACAATTGGGTAAAATACAAGGGCATCTCTAAGATGCCCTCTGGGTGCATTTTTTAATAAATCCAACACTGGCATCAGTGTGGGTTTATTATTCTGAGAAGTTTGATACCAAACTTCCCAGTATTCAGTGTAGCCATTATGGAGCTGTGGAGTTCGTTTTTGACAGATTCCCAGACCATATACTCTTATGGCTACCCTGCACTTACAATGTCTAAGGTTTTGCTTAGACACTGTAGGGGCATAGTGCTCATGCACCTATGCCCTCACCTGTGGTATAGTGCACCCTGCCTTAGGGCTGTAAGGCCTGCTAGAGGGTTGACTTACCTATGCCATAGGCAGTGTGAGGTTGGCATGGCACCCTGAGGGGAGTGCCATGTCGACTTAGTCATTTTCTCCCCACCAGCACACACAAGCTGGCAAGCAGTGTGTCTGTGCTGAGTGAGGGGTCCCTAGGGTGGCATAAGACATGCTGCAGCCCTTAGAGACCTTCCCTGGCATCAGGGCCCTTGGTACCAGGGGTACCAGTTACAAGGGACTTACCTGGGTGCCAGGGTTGTGCCAATTGTAGAGACAATGGTACATTTTAGGTGAAAGAACACTGGTGCTGGGGCCTGGTTAGCAGGGTCCCAGCACACTTCTCAGTCAAGTCAGCATCAGTATCAGGCAAAAAGTGGGGGGTAACTGCAACAGGGAGCCATTTTTTTACACCGGTGAGTGGTAGTCCAGCAGCCCCCACTAGACAGAGATGTGTGTGGCCTGAGAGAGTGCCCTAGAGCCCAGTGGCAAGCAAAGCTAGGCACTTTCAGATAATACCAGGTTGCCCGTGGTGGGCTGGTTTGCTGCTGCTAGAACTGGGACCTAACTAAAGAGCAGTCTGAAGTTGTGTGTAAATGCGTGCAGATGAAACAATTGAAAGGCTGGTGCAATACAGGGGGTGTGCTTGGCTCTCAGTAACAAGTTTGTGAAGAAAGGCAGTTAGTGAAGGGAAGTGTGCAGGTGTGAGAGCAGCAGGCTCCAGGCCAGTGAGCTGTATCAGCACAAGAGGCCTGAAACAGCAGCTTTCGATGCCTAAAGCATGCCTTTGGCCTGAATGCACCCGATCTTGGAAGCGCTAAGCAGTGTCGGACCACCTGATCCTGTTTAGCTCTTCTGAGATCTGGTGCATTCAGGCCAGAGTAGTAGGGCAGGCGACACTCCGCTGCACATGGAACTCTGTGGAATTCCACTGAGTTTTTAGCCAACTCCGTAGAATTCCCCGGACTAGAACTCTGTAAGCTCTGCCCATCCTTACTAAAGGCCCCCTAATCACCATATACGGAGATGTCTGTGGTATTTGGGCAATAGCCTTCTCACCTAAATAGGTAGTATCTATCTTAGGCTGCAGGTTGTTCAAGCTTGATTCTTAAAAAATTATTTTCCCAAATTGGTGCTTCCACTTCTGAACTGACCATTTTAAATATGGTTGACTCTCAACAGGTAGCAATTGCAGAAACATGAGACAACCTCTCACACAACTTCTATTCAATCATGGGCTCACCGATGAGAGTGAGAAAGTTACGTTCATGGTTGACGTGTACAAAGCATACAGAACTGAAATTTTCTATTCCTGGGTCACCTTTTCAGCAGCAGAAGGGAACTCACATAAATTTCATATTTACAAAGTAGCAAATACACCTCCACAATACAGACTATATACATATATGGAAATATCAAGAACACCAAATTTAGCTTGATGGCACCCTACCACACGTTCCACAAAACCTTAGATTAGGTCCTTTAAGTAAGTATGGTCCTACATGGCCAGAAGTTGCCACATATACACCACATCTTAGTGCAGAAAACATGACAGTGGTGGAAGTACGCCGCTTATATAATCACTTAGTAGAAATATATACACGCTTAATACAATTACTAATGTAGACCTTAAACACTGCCCCAGTGATGGCTGCTTCAGTGCAACCACATTTGGCTACAGGATAGATAAATCCTACAACTGTGCATTAAAACAGATAAGGTGCCCACCAAACGTGAAGGTTTTGGCTAGCACAAACAAATAAGCCCACTGGAAGCAGTGTTTCCCCATATCGGAACGCAGGACAAACATAGAATTCTCACAATGTGCTTGCCCTTTGGGATGGTTCCCTTAGTGGACAATTGTGCATTGAGTGCAATATTTGCTGCACTCCACACCACCACCCATGGTACACCAACACTTTTGAATCTGCTGGAAGTGTTAAAAAAAATTCAAGATGAATACAGGGCTGCCCCTGCCCTGGACCTGGGGATGCTATTAATGGGCAAGTTTGCCACAGTGTGCTCAATTACGTTAAGTAATCCTGAGTGGCAGCAATACCATTGTCAGTACACCAGCTGCTCCGGGATGTTCATCAACAGAAACCAGAATGCAAACTGCCTAAGATTTTCATTGAAGCCTATACTAGTAAATGTAGGGAAAGTCTGAGAGAGCAGACCAGGTAAACCACAATTACAAGGCAAATCCAATGAGGATTCTACCAAAAAAGCATAAGAGTGTTCTAAAAAGAGCTGGGCTAAACAAAAACCTAACAAAGATAATAGAAAAGAAAAAGGAGAATCTCTGTGTTTCGAGACCTCTAAGAAACAATACAAACTTAGAAATAGGAAAACTTTCAAAACTTCCAATAGATACCATTATAATGACACTGGTCAATCTCGTTCCTTCCAGGACTCACCCAACAAAAGTAGTGAGAAAGGAGAGCAGTCAGAACACTGGAAGGAGTATGTGAAACAGAGACAAGATTCACAACACTCATCTGAAGTTTCCATCAGAACGAAACTTCCACAACAGTAACACAAATTCAAAATGAAAAATGTTGTGGCCATTTTGTCTAAAAATGTGACACATATTGAGAACTTTACTGGAGAACTGGATGTGGGCAGTGACTTTGCTAGACAGTGCAGCAGGGGTCACAATAGTTCACCAGAATCTTCAAGAGCTTCTAGATGTGACAGCAACTAATGATATTATATTTTGGGGAATATTAACTCTTAGTTATGACATCCCCCTGGCAGAAAAAGATTGGCCACCTGAATTAGTCCATACCCTCCCACAAGGGGAAGATGTCATTTTGCTTTCTTTCTCAGTCCACGCTCCAGATGCAGAAAAAGAAGCTTACACCGCAGACTGAGCATTCTCGCAGGCTTCAGCACTGTACCACAACCATGTGAGGTGGGATAGGATATCCCCTTACAAAGTCATACCAATTAGATCAACTGCACAGACCCAGCCACAATATCCCACTAACCAAGAGGCTAAGGAACCAGACAGAGAAATACCATCACACCTTGAGTACCAGGGAGTAATTGAACCCTACGAATCAGCAATGAATAACCCTTTCTTTCCTATAGCTAAGTCAGACCATTCATACAGAATAGTCTTAGATTACAGACATCTTAATAGTCATACATGCACATTTGCAATACAAATTACACACAGCACAGGACTTATTAACACTATAGTGTGCTAAAAGATACCAAATACCCTTGATGTTTCCAACTTTTTTTCTGCCAAAATATAGGACCTGAAAGCATGGATTTAAGTGTCTTCTCTGCGTTTGGCTTTCAAAGGAGATTGTGTTGTCTCCCTTAAGGGGATAAGAATAATCCAGGATTGCTCTCAGCCCATGCAGCATCAATGATACATGATATTGATTCTGAGGTGTTATCTTATGTCATTGACATCTATCTCACAGATTACGAACTCAACACACATTTGGCCTCAAATAGATCGCATTGTACTGGGAATTGCTGCATGGCTATACATTTAATTTAAAGAAAACAAAAATTGCTTTTCTTAGTGTCCTATTCTTAGGATATGAACTATCAAATGAGGTAGAGGGCCTCACACCCCACTTTCTAGAAAACATGTGCACAATTACAACCTTCTAAAACCATCAAAAAGCTATAGTCATTACTATGCTTTTTTAACTTTGGCAGAACATGCATTCCAGAATATGCACACTGCACAAAAGCTTTTCTATAACTTGATTTGACCAGAGTTCTCAAGCAACCATTGGACTTCTGAACATGCACACATTCTCAGAGCATTACAACTAGACATGCTTGAAGCTGAACACTTATATACATATGACAACAAAATAAACTTGGTAATCACGATAATTCCTGGTGCCAATAGGTTCACCTATGTAATAGTCAATGAGGTTGACACCGCATCCATAGCATACAAATCACACTTGCACCCCATTGCTGAACAGTGTTTTGCACGCACAGAAACAAATACTGACTGCTGGCCAGATATCTGTCATAAAACAGAGACCTCTTGCCTAGGAGAAAATCATCATTGTCATTGCCCAAATACCAGCCCTTGAGGCTCTTACTAAAGCTGTTATCTTGAACACAAAATCATTACATCCACGTTGGATCCAATGGACAATATCTCTAGGCACTAATGTTGATTATGTTTTCCATCCGAAACTTCAGACCCAAGAATTTCTTCAATATGAACTAGAATACCCCATGTCCACCAATGTCATGAGCAATATCAGAGCATAATTTATACTGATGGTACATCCCAAACAGCTGTAGGTACCAAACACCAATACTCCACTGCTTGCACAGCTCTTAGCGGGGTAATAAGGGATGGTAAATTCTTCACTAAAAATACCTGCACACAGACTGTAGGGGAGTGCACAGCACAAGTTGCAGAGCTTAAGGCTCTGATTTTGGCACTGGAACACAAGGATCCTGAACATTCTACTTTGATTGTGTGTAATTCATACAACTGTGTCCAGTCCTTCAATGAATATTTACACAATTGGTGCCTAAGTGGGTTAGGAGATTGAAACAGCGTAAAATGCAAATTCTGGTGGGGGAAGATAGCAGATCTTAAAGACAAGCTACCAAAGGCTTCTGTAGATCATACATTGGGTCACCAACATGTTGGAATACACATTGTAGGAAATGCTTTGGCTGAAGAAGCATCCAATTCTGCAGTAGCTATGGCTTCTGTTGCTGCATTTACTCATTCTCATACGAGACTGGATGTTGAGACACTGACTGCTGTGAAGGCTTCTGCTGACAGCAAGCCCTTTCCTAAAGCATGTCCTACAAAATATTCCTACCACTTAAGTGCCAAAAATACTTCATTCACAAAATACAGGGGTTGGTGATCATGTGATCCCAAACCAAGACCAGAGATTAGATCTCATCAAAGCAGCGTGTTAGGGAGTTGCTTCTGCCCATGCTGGTGTGCGTACCATCTCATTCTTGCAAAAACGCTATTGGTGGCAAGGTCTATACAAACAGACCAAACAGTATGTCCTTTGTTGTGACATCTGCCAACAATTTAAAGGGTCCACCATCAAATGCCAAAAGCAGGAACCTCTCTTAATTTCCAACAAACCACTTCAATGTATGTACTTGTACCACTGTGACCCCCTACAACCTGATGGTGCATAAAGATATATTTTAGTTGCTGTTGACTCAGGCTCCAGGTTTCTATGGGTATGGCCACAATGATCGGCTGGCGCTCAAACTGTTATTAAAGATTTGCAAGTCTTTATCGGGCATGTGCTGTTGTAGCATTCCAATTGGACCAGGGCCCTGCTTTTGCCTCAAGGGCATTCAGAGACACCATGCAGGTATGGGTGCTCAACTGAATTTCTCATCTCCCTACCATCCCAAGGGAAATTCTGTTGTGGAGCAGAAAAAATGAGACTTAAAGCAATTCTCAACAGTTAGAGTATTAGGTACAGGTTGTTCATGGCTGCTTCCCTTGTATAGAGTCCAGAGAGCACTACATAATCTGCCCAGAAGGCCTTTGAGGGGACGGATCCTGTACTAAGTCCTGTCTGGATACTTATGTATGTCCCATGTCTTGATGGCTCTGGGACAGTGGTGGTAGAAACACCTTTTGACATGAATGAATATATAACTGTCTTGCAGAAATTACAATAGTTCTGTGATGAAAACTCTTCTGCACATGCCACCATCTTGGCAATGGGGGATTTGCCAACAACATCCACACGCTGGATTCCTAACGTTGGGGATCAGGGACCAGATGTACGATCTTTTGTTTTATGACGCGCAATTTGCGATCCATTTGCAATCGCAAATTGTGAGTCACAAAATAAAATGTACAACAGTGTTAACCACACTGTTTGCAATTCCCAAATGGGTCGCAAGGGGCCTGCCTCATTAATATTCATGAGGCAGGTTGCAATTTGCAACCTATTTTGGAATGGCCACACTCACAGGAATAGTGAACTGCTGGGGTCAGCAGACCACCATGTCTGTGACTGCTGTTTCAATAAAGCTGTTTTAAAAAAAAATGCAGCCCCTTTTCCTTAAAGGAAAACAAAATGTTTCAAAAATCAAACTGAAAAGTTTTTTTTTTTCATTTTTTCAGAGTAGGTAGTAGTCTGTGGGACTACTGCCTGCTCTGAAAAAACATTTACGCTACCATTCACAAAGAGATCCCTTCCCATTTGCGAAGGGGTTAGCACCAATTTGAAATTGGTGTTAACTGTGATTGTTTTGTGACCGCATTCACAGTCACAAAACAATCATTCATCCCCCGCGGGTCGCAATTAGGAATGGACATCAATGTCTCTTCTTAATTGTGAGTCACAATCTCTATTTTGCAAATTGGTAACTGGATACCGACTTACATAATATTGATGGTACATTGTATAAAGCCATTTTGCAGTGGCAATTATCAGTTTTCAACATTTGCAACCACAATATCACATCATACATTTGGCCTCTAGTCTGTGAACAAATTGCTTTAAAGAAGGCATTTGGCCAATCATATATAGCACTGGAGCACTGGTTCCAGTCTTTGGAATACACTATACAAGAACTGTCATTTTACTAAGGCTCCCTCATTCTAAAGAAAACCATTTCATTTTATTCGAACATGAGCTGAAAGTGTGTCTTGATATGCAGAGCATACCTGCTTTGGATGTGGGTCTGATTGTGTTCTCGATGAGGGTTCATTACCAGACAAGCCCATTGAGACTGCAGTTGCTAAGGGATGCTTTCTATAAGCTAACCTTCATGGACCTAGTGGCTCCTGGTGGTATAACACCTAGAACTGCATGGAATTCTGCCTCCTCGGTCAGACCTATGGCTGAGGCACCGGAACATGTGTGCTCCCTCTCTTTGAACTTATCACCTGCCGGAGTGGGGCATTTCCTGGATTTCATCCCTGTTGATGATATTAGTGATTTTCTGCAAGATCATGATTATTGTTGACTTTCACATTTGTGTGAGAAAGTAGCCTGTTTCTAGCCTTGTTACCCCCACTTTTTACCTGTTTGTGAGTATATGTCAGGGTGTTTTCACTGTCTCACTGGGACCCTGCTAGCCAGGACCCCAGTGCTCATAAGTTTCTGGCCTATATGTATGTGTTCCCTGTGTGATGCCTAACTGTCTCACAGAGGCTCTGCTAACCAGAACCTCAGTGGTTATGCTCTCTCTGCTTTCCAAATTGTCACTAACAGGCTAGTGACCAATTTCACCAATTCACATTGGCATACTGGAACACCCTTATAATTCCCTAGTATATGGTACTGAGGTACCCAGGGTATTGGGGTTCCAGGAGATCCCTATGGCCTGCAGCATTTCTTTTGCCACCCATAGGGAGATCTGACTATTCTTACACAGGCCTGCCAGTGCAGCCTGAGTGAAATAACGTCCACGTTATTTCACAGCCATTTACCACTGCACATAAGTAACTTATAAGTCACCTATATGTCTAACCTTCACCTGGTGAAGGTTGGGTGCAAAGTTACTTAGTGTGTGGGCCCCCTGGCACTAGCCAAGGTGCCCCCACATTGTTCAGGGCAAATTCCCCGGACTTTGTGAGTGCGGGGACACCATTTCACGCGTGCACTATACATAGGTCACTACCTATGTATAGCGTCACAATGGTAACTCCAAACATGGCCATGTAACATGTCTAAGATCATGGAATTGTCACCCCAATGACATTCTGGCATTGGGGAGACAATTCCATGATCCCCCGGGTCTCTAGCACAGAACCCGGGTACTGACAAACTGCCTTTCCCGGGGTTTCACTGCAGCTACTGCTGCTGCCAACCCCTCAGACAGGTTTCTGCCCTCCTGGGGTCCAGCCAGGTCTGGCCAAGGAAGGCAGAACAAAGGACTTCCTCAGAGAGAAGGTGTTACACCCTCTCCCTTTGGAAATAGGTGTCAGGGCTGGGGAGGAGTAGCCTCCCCCAGCCTCTGGAAATGCTTTGATGGGCACAGATGGTGCCCATCTCTGCATAAGCCAGTCTACACCAGTTCAGGGATCCCCCAGCCCTGCTTTGGCGCGAAACTGGACAAAGGAAAGGGGAGTGACCACTCCCCTGACCTGCACCTCCCAGGGGAGGTGCCCAGAGCTCCTCCAGTGTGCTCCAGACCTCTGCCATCTTGGAAACAGAGGTGTTGCTGGCACACTGGACTGCTCTGAGTGGCCAGTGCCATCAGGTGACATCAGAGACTCCTTCTGATAGGCTCTTACCTTTCTTACTAGCCTATCCTCCTTCCTAGGTAGCCAAACCTCCTTTTCTGGCTATTTAGGGTCTCTGCTTTGGGGAATTCTTCAGATACCGAATTGAAGAGCTCACCAGAGTTCCTCTGTATCTCCCTCTTCACCTTCTGCCAAAGGGTCGACCGCTGACTGCTCAGGACGCCTGGAAAAACGCAACAAAGTAGCAAAGACGACTACTGCAACCTTGTATTGCTTCATCCTGCCGGCTTTCTCGCCTGTTTCCTTGTGGTGCATGCTCTGGGGGTAGCCTGCCTCCTTCTTGCACCAGGAGCTCTGAAGAAATCTCCTGTGGGTCGACGGAATCTTCCCCCTGCAACCGCAGGCAACAAAAGACTGCATCACCAGTCCTCTGGGTCCCCTCTCAGCACGACGAGCGTGGTCCCTGGAACTCAGCAACTCTGTCCAAGTGACTCCCACAGTCCAGTGACTCTTCAGTCCAAGTTTGGTGGAGGTAAGTCCTTGCCTCCCCACGCTAGACTGCATTGCTGGGTACCGCGTGATTTGCAGCTGCTCCGGCTCCTGTGCACTCTTCCAGGATTTCCTTCATGCACAGCCAAGCCTGGGTCCCTGCCACTCTAACCTGCAGTGCACAACCTTCTGAGTTGTCCTCCGGCATCGTGGGACTCCCTTTTCTGACTTCGGGTGGACTCCGGTTCACTCCTCTTCTAAGTGCTTGTTACGGTACTTCTGTGGGTGCTGTCTGTTTCTGTGAGTTCTCCCTGACTTGCTGGGTGCCCCCTCTGTCTCCTCATCCAAGTGGCGATTTCCTGGTCCCTCCTGGGCCACAGCAGCATCCAAAAACCCTAACCGCAACCCTTGCAGCTAGCAAGGCTTTTTTGTGGTCTTTCTGCATGGGAACACCTCTGCAAGCTTCTTCATGACGTGGGAGATCTATCCTCCAAAGGGGAAGTTCCTAGTCCTCTTTGTTCTTGCAAAACACCAAGCTTCTTCCATCCGGTGGCAGCTTCCTTGCACCCTCAGCTGGCATTTCCAGGGCTCCTGGCCACTCTCGACACTGTCGCGACTCTTGGACTTGGTCCCCTTGTCTTACAGGTACTTAGGTCCAGAAATCCACTGTTGTTGCATTGCTGGTGTTGGTTTACCTTGCAGAATCCCCCATCATGACTTCTGTGCTCTCTGGGGGTGGTAGGGGCACTTTACACCTACCTTACAGGGTCTTAGGGTGGGCTATTTTTCTAACCCTCACTGTTTTCTTACAGTCCCAGCGACCCTCTACAAGCTCACATAGGTTTGGGGTCCATTCGTGGTTCGCATTCCACTTTTGGAGTATATGGTTGTGTGCTCCTATTGCAATCTATTGTAACTTTACACTGCTTGCATTGCTTCCTTTTGCTATTACTGCATATTTTTGGTATTCTGTACATATATGTATATTTGTCATCCTCATACTGAGGGTACTCACTGAGATACTTTTGGCATATTGTCATTTTGGCATATTGTCATAAAAATGAAGTATCTTTATTTTTAGTATATCGCTGTATTGTGTTTTCTCATGACATTGTGCATATGACACCAGTGGTACAGAAGGAGCTTTGCATGTCTCCTAGTTCAGCCTAAGCTGCTCTGCTATAGCTACCTTCTCTCAGCCTAAGCTGCTAGAAACACCTCTTCTACACTAATAAGGGATAACTGGACCTGGCACAAGGTGTAAGTACCTCTGGTACCCACTACAAGCCAGGCCAGCCTCCTACAATTTGGCATTAATTTGAGTTTAGTTTTTCCAATTCAAAATTGACCAAGTTTAATTTGGCCTGTTTTCAGCTTGTCCTGCTTATCAACATGGACATTTTATTTCTTCTAAGTATATTTTAACTTGCTTTTTGGTAGTAGTGTAGGAGTAGTGGTTTTGGTGTGAGGTTTTTAGAATTGATCCCTGCATCTTGTACTGACAATAGGGAGGGTGCTTTGGGGTTATTTTTGTGTTTTGCTTGTACACTCCTATTTTCGCTTCGGTATGGAATTTGCCCTTTTTGCCTAGTTCATTTAATTTATTCCTGTTTATGACTTCAACATGGCTTAATTTCAGCTGGAATGGTTTATAATTTTTTTATCAGCTGTTTTTCCACACAGAATTATTAGTTCTTTTGCACGACATTCTCATGTTGTGCTTTGCTCAAAGCTGTATATGATAATCTACCAAGTATTACCTGTCGAAGAGTTCGAAGTCCACCTGACACATTATCACATCAGGCCAGTTCTCAGAACAACAACACGATTTGTGTATAAAAACAATACACTGGCAAAAATAAGGTAAGAGGGGACGTTCCGGCTATCCATCTTACGCTATACCATGTCATTGCAGCTCTGCTGAACTTGACCTCGTTGCTCCAGCCACTTGAGAGGAGTGCTAGCAGATCTCAAGCAAACTACTGCTTATAATACTGCCATGGGGCTAGGGGCTTCCTTTCAGAGACTAGTACTGGCAAAGAAGAGCTTTTATTGCTATGCTCTGATGTACATCCTAGAAGTGCACGTAGGGAATTTGAGATTCCCCAGTTTGCCAGGATGCTGAGACCTTTTATTTGTTTCACGCTCATTGTTAGAAATAGGGTCTCTAGTTGGCAGAGGTGTACACTCTGTCCAAGTATGGACCACAATCCTAATCAGGGCAAGGAAGATACACATTAAGGCCCAGATTTAAGAAGGCCTAGCGCCTCCTTGCACCACATTAGTATAATTGTTTGTGACACTAATGTGGCTCAATGAGGCCAAAAGCTCAGCACCAGATTTACAAAGTGGCGCAAGGCATGCATTGCACCACTTTGTAACCCCTTGCGCTACATTATGCCTGTGCCAAGCATAATGTATGCAGGGGGACGTTCCCCCATTAGGGGGACCACAAAAATGTCATAGTGGAATCCATGAGGTTCCACTGGGACATTTGTAGTGGCTATTTTTAATGCCTGCACAGAGCAGACATTAACAGCGGGCACATCATTATTATCAGTGGGCCCCTATGTACTTTGCAGGATTAGCATCAACCTTTTTGGCGCTAATATTTCAATGTACACCAATAGCGTCAACATTTATGAGGTTCTTGTCTCTAACCTGCGCCATGGTACGTCGTATGCTATATGCAGCACACACATGGTGGTGTTAGGGGGGCGCAAAGGGGTGCAAGAAAAGTGGTGCTGCATTATATGTATATAATGCAGCGCCACTTTTCTTAAATATGGGCCCTCTGTTAGCTTGGTACAGAGCAGTCAGACTAAACTAAAGAGGCAATGTGTAACGTATTTGTGCACACACAGTAACACAGTGAAAACATGACAAAAGGACTCCACACCAGTTTACATAAAAAGCCAATATATCTGAGACCAAAACGACAAAAATCCAACATACACAAGTCAGGTTATGAATTTTTAAAGGTTTAATTAACATACTGTTCTTAGAAGACCATAGTTCCAACCGGAGCTATCTGGTCACACTGAACCGGGGCAAATCCAAAAGTTTAGTCCAGCCATGATGGTGCCTGGGATGGGTACAAGGAGTCACTCAGACCCGTGACAGTATCTTTGTTGTACTGATGCTTGGTGACGATGTGATGGTCCAGAGGAGGAAATGAGCTGTGCTTGCAGGCGATGCATCATTTCCTGATCAGATAACGTCATTTATGCATCGATGTCCAGAAGAAACAGGCGCTGTTGCTGATGCAGAGGTGCTACATCACCGAAGTCAGAGCTGCATTGTAAGTCGGAGTTGGTGCGTCGCACAGTCAGCGAGTGCTGTCCATGGCTTCGGTGCAGGCAGCAGCAAAGCATCATTTCTGCAGGGGGATGCATTGGTTGCAAGTGATGTGCCAGTGTCATTGCATCAGTTCTTGTGTTGCAGCACCACACTCACCTCCAAAGGCCCAGCACTGGATTTGGCACCATTTAGCAGAGCAGGACTCACTGCAGAGGAGCCCAGATGCTGATAGCAAGATGCAGGTGAAGTGTATGGTATCCCTTATGCTTCAGTAACAGGAAGCAGGCTCAGTCAGACCCTTGGATAAACTTTAGTTTGGAGGGTGTAGAGAGTTAGATCCAGTCGTCTCCCTCCCAGGCAAGAAGTAGCAGGCAGAAGGCCAACAAAGCAGAGCAAACATAAAAGTGGCAGTCGCTCTGACAGCACAGCGGTCCTTCTTCCTTGTAGAATAACCACAGTGCAGAAGTGTTCTGAGTATTTGGTGTTAGAGGCCCAGTACTTATACCCAAAATATTGATGTAGGGGTAACTTCAAAAGCATTCTCTGAAGTGAGCAAGGATCCCGTACAACCCAGCACTGGCTCCAGACTACCAGTAGTGGGTAATCAGTCCTTTGTGTGAAGGCGGTAAACATCATATTCAGATGTAAGTGTGAACTGCTTCTCCCTGCACAGGACGACTATCAATATGCAGTTGAATGCAGATGTCTCTCCTGTCAAACCCAGCCCTTCCTGTTTGTGGCTGTCCGGAGAGAATGCACAAGTGTAGCTGTCCCCTCAACTGAGACTTGTATTCAGAGACAGGCTAAGGCACAGAAATGGTTAAAGTAAGAAAATGCCAACTTTCTTAAAGTGGCATTGTCAGTTATGCAATTTAAA
The DNA here is from genome assembly GCF_031143425.1 of Pleurodeles waltl. Lineage (NCBI taxonomy): Eukaryota > Metazoa > Chordata > Amphibia > Caudata > Salamandridae > Pleurodeles > Pleurodeles waltl. Next base: position 654,825,280 of record NC_090450.1, read on the forward strand.
AACCACTGCATAAAAGATGTCTTTTTAAATTGCAAGTCCAGAGGTACCACACTCCATATTTCTATCTTTTCCCACTTGGAAATTACACTTAAAAAGATGTTTCAAGTCAGCCGCAATGCTAGCCTATGGGAGAGATAGTCCTTGCAATAGTGAAAAACAATTTTAAGAGTTGTTTACTATCTAGGCATGTTAAATTTAAAAGTACATGTCCAACTTTTTAAATACACTGTACCCTGACACTGGGGCTGAATAGGGCCTAACGTAGGAGTAGCATTTAATTTACAGGCTCTAGGCACACTTAGGCCCTCATTTCGACCTTGGTGGTCAGACAAGGCTGACCCATGCGGCCGAAAAGCCACCAGCTGCATTTGGATATTTCCGCCCGCCGGCCCAGCGGGGATGTCGGCCGTAACATTGCTGCTGGCTCCTAATGGAGCCGGCGGCAATGTGTCGGTGCGGTGGGTGCAGCAGCACCCATCGCGCTTTTAACTGTCTGCCAGGCAGACAGTGAAAATCACAACAGGGCTGTGCCTGGGGGCCCCACGACTCCCCTTACTGCCAGCCTTTCCATGGCCGTGTCTACCGCCATGGACAGGCTGGTGGTTAGGAGAGTCAAAATCCCCAGGGCAGCGCTGCAAGCCACGCTGCTCTGGCGGATTATGACCGCCGGGACATCCATGGCGGTAAACCGCCGGTCCCGGCAGTGTGACCGCGGCGCTACCGCCGCGATCAAAATATGGCAATTTGTACCACCAACCTGTTGGCGATACGATCGCCACTTCAACCCTGGCGGTCGTTGACCGCCAGGGTTGTAATGAGGCCCTTAGTGCACTTTACTGGGGAATTATCAGTAAATCAAATATGCCAATCATGGAGAAGCCAATGTTACCATGTTTTAGACACAGAGCACATACACTTTAGCACTGGTCAGCAGTAAAAAAAGCTGCACAGAGTCCTAAAGCAAGCAAAAACGAAGTTCAGCACACAGTCAAAACAGGAGAGCAGAAAGCAAAACGTTTGGGGAAACCATGCCAAAAAATGCCAGGTCTGACACTCATGGTCACAATGATAATTGCATTGTGGTTCATCTTCATAATCATCGTACATCATGCCCTTTTACACAGAATGCAGTTACTTAAAAAATATTGAACTATGTTCAGCATCTGTTTATCTTTGCATGTCTGAGACTCATGTAACTGAGAGAAAGGGGTAAGATCTGTTCTACCAGGACTACCCTGAGGAGTCAGTGTCACACGTCAGGCTGGCACAAACCACCTTTGCTTTCTAGGTTTGGGTGTGGTGCTGCTAGCTAGCTGGAAGGTTATGCCAACAGTTGGCAGATGGTGTCAAAGCAACCCAGTACTCCACAAGCAGTGGTGCTGCTGCCCAAAACTAGCAGTCTTTCCTCTGTGGTGAGAGTCCTACGACAAGATGGTAAGTGATAAAAAAAAGCTTCAAAATTTGTAATAAAGACTTAGGGGCATATTTATACTCTGTTTGCACCGAATTAGCGTCATTTCTTTTTACTCTAATTCGGTGTAAAACTAACTCCATATTTAGTCTTTGGAGCTAGACCCAAATTTATGGAGTTAAAGTCATTTTTTGCAAGTGGAAACCTACCTTGCCATAACGAGATGCAAGGTAGGCGTTCCCGTGCAAAAAATGACTCAATGGCCTTAACGCAATGTTTATACTCCTGTGCAAATATGGTGCACTGGAGGGAGGAGGGATAAAAAAATGGTGCAAAGATTGCTTTGCCCCATTTTTTAATGCCTGAGTCAGGGCAGGTATTAGGGGACCTGTGGGCCTATTTCCATGGTGGAGCACCATGGAATAAGCCCCCAGGTTACCTCCACGGTCCCCAGGGACACCCCTCACACAAGAGGGACTGCAGAGGATGGAGGACCCCATCCCAGGTAAGTACAGGTAAGTATTGCATTTTATTTTTTAAAGTGCCATGGGGGGCCCTGAAGTGGGCCCCCTACATGGCACTGGGTTCAATGGCCATGCCCAGGGGACCTTGGTCCCCTGTGCTGGCCATTGGGGTGGTGGGCATGACTCCTGTCTTTTCTAAGACAGGAGTCATGTGGTATGGATGGTTTTGTGTCAGAAAATAGACAGGTTAGAATCATTTTTTTTACTCTAACCTGCCTAACGTCATTTTTTGGTGCAAAATCCCCTTCTTCGATAGCGCCAGCCCCACCCGACTAACGTCATTTTTTTTCACACTTGCCCAACCTTGGCACCAGCTTTCACCATTCCAGAAATATGGTTCCCCGCTGGTGCACAGAAATGGTGCAAGCGGGTGCTAATCTTTTTGGTGCAAAACTGCGTTAGTGCAGTTTTGCACCAAAAAGTATAAATCAGGGCCATATGCATCATTATTACAAATTGCAATTACCTAATTGCAATTATCTTCGAGTTGCAAGTAGATAATCGCTTTTGGACTTTATGAAACTCCATGAGTTCTATTTAGAATTTCCTAATGGGTCGCAAATCGACCTACCTCATTAATATTAATGAGGCAAGTAGAAATATGCAAACCATTAGGAAATGCAAAAATCATAGGGATGGTGGCCTGCTGGAGTCAGCAGACCACCATGCCTGTGATTGCTTTTAAATAAAGCAATCTTTTTTTTTTCAATGCAGCACATTTTCCTTAAAGGAAAATGTAATGGGTTTCAAAAGAAAAATGAAAAGTTTTCTTTTCATTTTTTAAGATAAGGCAGTGGTTAGTGGGATCACTGCCTGCTCTTAAAAACGTTTTTGCTACCATTCACAAAGGGGACCTTGAAGTAGGTGGTAAAATGAGAATGTTTTGCGACCGCATCTTGGTCAGTAAATATTCCTACACACTGCTGCAATTCGGTATTAGGAAGGAATTCCCTGACACGCCCCTCCGAAATACAAAATCAGTATAGAAGCACAATTCCAAATTCCGACTCAGTAACATGCTACTGAATTGAAAATTGAAATTCATATATACCAAAATGCAGTTTTTGTGACTGCAAAAATGTATGATACATATGGCCTCTAGAAGCAAGGTCCAGAAGATGCTACATACGTATTGTCAGTGTACCAGTAACAACAGCAATGGGTAAGGTAGAGGACTATGTTTCAATGATTCTAGCTGACATATTTGGACGCGGTAACAACTTGTCACATACGTATATGATTGAACCTGTGCACCTTTTCTTTGAACAGTGGCCATTACTGGGTGCTCCCACACACCTCATTGTTGCAAAGCTGCTGTGCTATTGAGACAGCAATTGTATCTTACAGCTGGCCAGAGAAAAATGTGACATTATGTATGCTGGATGTAAAATATCCATTACGGCACAATCCTTTCCTTTCCGCCTGCACTGGCGCACAATTGGCTGCCTTGCGGTAATGCTAGCAACCTTAAATCATTGTGCAATGGTGTCTGCATTGTAGGAATGATTGTTTTTGTGCAGGAAGAGACACCTTCTAGCACTGAAACAATCATTGGAGGCGATTTCCTCTTTCTATGTGTGCTGCAGAATAATGTTATTTCTCCTAATTGCACCTCCCATATGCCTACCCTGGGGAGGTGTGGGCATTTGACACATTCCCGGGTTTACACCTTGTTGTACATCTGAGGATGTGTCAAATGCCATTGGTGTTACATGGGAACACCACCATAACGGCCATGACTCACCACCCTATTCCAGCATGAGGCAACGCAGTGACTTGCGCTACGTTGCCTCACTCCCAATCAACAAGGCCATGAAATGCCATGCAGGGTGGCTTTACGTGGCCTTGTATATGTGGCTCTGTAGTGTGCGCCACAGGAACATCAAAAAAGTGACACTCCTATGGTGCATTGGGGGGCTTGTAAATAAGATTTCCCCAATTTCAGTACTCTATGATCTACCCTGCAAGGCAACAATCCATGTGCACTCGAAAGACACATGTGTTAATGGATTAGGCAGCAGCGGAATTTATGAACAAGACGATCCAGAAAAAAGGGATTCACATGCATGACTGGTGACCCTCCTCAATTGCAAACTTCGAGAAATGTGGAATTACTTTGAATTGTGATGCAGAGTTGAAGTATGTAGTGATACACTACCACAATGCTGCTGCATACCCTCAAAATCGAGGGTGAATAGATGGGGATGTCATGCTGGCTGTACATGGTGACATGTTTGGTGAATGCCCCCAATTGAAGTGTGCTATGTCTGTGGAAGCATGCATTGCCTATGTAAGAATGAATAATGACGGGAGAGGAAGTTGTTGGTCTTGGATAATATGCGGTATGGATGTTAACTGACTATACTCTCGACTTTTTACCTTTGGCTAGCTCATTTTAATTAATTTGGTGGTGTGCGGTTATTGACCAGGAAGTGGAATACCATTCCCCCAGGGATTTCCATTGCTGTGTAAGGAAAGCGACTGAGAAGTTTGGGTCCACTGCGGGTGGGTGTTGGTTAACGTTTCAGAGATGATGTTTGCCAAAAGGTTACTATTCATCAAATTAGCTGGCATAATGATAGGTCAAAAGTATGCAACAATGTGGGCAGAAGAGACAATGACATATCGCTGATCATACGTTGACTCTCCTAAATAGATTATATTTATGATGTGATTAATTTGACAGATGAATAATCCCACAAAAAATAATCAATTACTGGCCTATGTGAAGTGAGCTTGAAACAATGCGAGGAGAGGTTGGTGAGTTCCATTCTTTAACTGTTTATTTAAATAATATTAGAGTAAAACAGACATTAAATCACCCCAGCGCACAGCAGTCGGCCCTCCGATGTCGAAGCCATCCAACCCTGCCGTCCGACCGTTGCTCTGGAATCCCTGGTGTTCCTCGTTGCATAATTCAGATCGAGGAACACCGAGAAACCAAAACACGGGCGCGTCCGTCAACACGCACAGCATTACCACAGACCTTGTCAATCTTCAATGGTTCAGAAAACTTAGAGTCACCTTTCTTAACAAAAACCGGCAATTTAACCCGCACCCAATCACCAACAGTGAACTGGACATCCTTCACACCCTTTTTCTTATCATAATACATTTTCTGTCTTTGTTGAGCATTTTCCACATTTGAACGAATTTTTGAGTGTATGTGTTCCTTACATGTAGTATTTTTGAAGAACTTAGCCAACCAAGCTGGCCTAAAAAGAGTGGCAGGCTTTCTCCCTTTAAGTGCCTCAAACGGAGATACCCCTGTGGTGGTGTGAGGTGTTGTTCGGTAAAACCAAAGCATACTCTTTACAGCGGCGTCAACTACACATCCATTGGCTAGTGTCCACTGAATACATTCACCAATCACTCTATTAAATCGCTCAACCAAACCATTAGTTTGCGGTTGATAGAAATAACTTTTCAAATGTTTGATGGCACACTCATTCAAAAAAATATCAAATTCACTGGATAAAAACTGAACCCCGTTGTCCGACACAAGTTCCTTAGGAAACCCTTCCTCTAAAAATACATCCTTCAAAAACGTTACACTTGACGTGGAATCTGCATGACTCACAAACTTCACATGAGGCCACTTGGAAAAGTAATCAATAACAACATAAGCATACCGTAACTTAGGAGGAAGAGAATTAAATGGTCCCAGCAAATCGATTCCTAACTTATCCCAGGGACCTGCTGGACATTCTATTGGCTTTAGCAGAGGAGTTGACGTTTTGAGAGTCTTATCACTAGTTGTACAAATAAGACATGATTTGACTAATGTATCAATGTCTCTGTCCATTTGCAGCCACCAGTAGTATTCTCTCACCCTTTTTTTTGTAAAAGTAGCACCCAAATGACCGTCATGTGCTTTTTGCATAATCTTAGACCTTATAACATCAGGAGGAACAATCTTATCATTTCTCAACAATACCCCATCTTCAATAGACAGTACTTCAGACACCTTTGAAAATGGTTGTTCACTCTGATTCAATTTTTTTTCATGTGGCCACCCTTCCTCAATGTATGTCAAAATTCTAGAGAGAACATGATCACGTTTCAGTGAACGACCCAGTACGTTCCAACTCAATGACAGCAATGAAACAGTTTTCATCTTGACAGTCCATTTCCTCTTCACAGTCTTCAGAAATCGGATTCCTGGAGAGATAATCAGCTCTCACGTTCTTTCCCCCAGAAATGTGTACCACAGAGAAATCAAATTGTAACAACCTGGCAGCAAATCTTGCAATTCTTGGTGTGCTGCTTTTAACATTTGTACCATTTAGAATAGAAACTAATGGCTTATGGTCTGTCTGAAGAACAAAATGTCTTCCCCATAAATATGACTTAAATTTTTCTATACCCCACAAACATGCCAATAACTCTTTTTCAATTACCGAATAATGTACTTCATTAGGTCTGAGTACTCTTGACGCAAATCCAATGGTATGTTCCTGTTTCTCATTCATTTGCGTCAAAACAGCACCCAGACCAAATTTACTGGCATCCACTGTCAAATAACATTTCAAATTGTGATCATAAGATTGTAAAACTTTAGCACTACACAACTTCTGCTTAATCGTGCCAAAAGCTTCCATACACTCAGCATTCCACACAAACTCAGAATTAGTTTTGAGTAGATTAGAGATGGGTCTGACTAGCGTTGCAAAATTTTCAATAAACCTAGAATAGAACTCGCAAAGTCCCAAAAACGATTTGACACCACCTTTGTCCTGAGGAGCTGGTGCACTTACAATCGCATCCACCAGACCTGGTCTGGGATGCACACCTTTAGCTGTGATGACATGACCAAGATACTCTACTGACGTTTGTAAAAACTGAAATTTTTCTCTTTTCAACACAACACCAGCACCATCATACTTACTTAAAACCTGTTTCAAAATTGCATCATGTTCTTCTCGGTCACACGCATGTATCAACACATCATCCTGGAAAATACACACTTTGTCTATTCCTTTGGGGAGAGTAGACATAATCCTCTGAAATACAGACGTCGCTGACGCCAACCCAAACGGCATACAACAATATTGATATGTTCCCCACGGGGAAACAAAGGCCGTGAAGTGCCGAGAATCTTGAGTCAATTCAACTTGGTGATAAGCGGTAGCCAAATCAAGTTTAGAAAATAATTTCGCTCCATTAATACAGGAGGGCATCTCACCAATCTTAGGCAGGGGATGAGAGTCTACCCAGATCTCTTTGTTAAGTGCCCTCAAATCCACACATACTCTCAAGTCCCCATTTTTTTTCTTTGCGACAACCAAAGGAGATAACCATAAGGAAGAATCAACGGGTTCAATAATTCCTTTTTTTTGTAAATTATCTAATTCTTTTTCCAGCTCATCTCTGACACTGAATGGCACTCCTCTCAACTTATGTTTAATAGGAATGGCCTTATCCTTCACCTTAATCTTGTGTGTAAAACCTTTTATTTTCCCTAACCCAACTGAGAAAACCCTTGGAAATTCATTCAACAAATTCTCAATATCAGAGGAGTCTCTAATAGCTGACACCTATTCACACGTGCCTGGGCGCAAAACCATTCCAAACAGCCCTTGGTCCTTTCACTGCTACGTAGACCTTCCCAATAATGCGTCGACCCTTGAAAACCATGATGTCTTCAAAGAAACCTACTAAATCAATCCTCCTTCCCTCATAAGAAATAGGAGTCCTATCTGGTGGATTCAACTTTCGTGTGCCCCAGTTTTGTACAAAGAGCTCCTGGGTGATCATAGTGATTCTAGCACCCAAGTCAGCCAGTAACTTCAAATTTTTGTCTCCAACTTGAACAAAAACATATGGATTAATACAGGATTACCAGATACTATGTCCTGGTCTCCCACCGCCAGAATCATCTCTTGGATTTCAGTCATCAATTCATCCATCCTGTCATCATTATCATCACTGACCGCATTAACCTTAGGGAAACTATTTTTGTTACTTTGACAAACCCTTGCGAAATGACCAATTTTGCCACACGATCTGCATTGAACATTTTTTGCTGGACATGCTTTTCCTCCTTTTACATGTAATATGTAGCCACATCTAAAACAAATATTAGACTGCTTGAAAAAGCTACAGGATTTGTTCGCATCGACTTGGTTGTGAGAAAATGCCGTAGTCTTGCGTCTGTCATCAGATCTCTGAACTACATTCACCTGTTCAGCTTGAGCACATTCCAATTCTTTACCAGATTTAATAGCAGTCTCAATGCTTTTAGCAATCCTAATGGAATCCGACAAAGAAGGATCTCCCAAGGACAAAAGTTTTTGCTTTATAGCTTTATCAGAACAGTGACAAATAAATTGGTCACGTATTAACTGATCCCTAAATGTGTCAAAACAACACTCTGACGCAAGTTTCCTCAATACCGAAATGTAAGTATTAACATCTTCTACACTTTTTTGCTCTCTCCTAAAAAACTTATGTCTTGAAATAACTAAACTTGGTGGTGCTTCAAATCTGTTGGCCAATTTCTTAAGAGCTTCTTCAAATTTATTGAGTTCCTCGCCTTCATCCGCTTGAACATCTGGTAAATGTTTATATACCGACCTCCCCTCAAAACCTAAAGAATGGAGTAACAAGCATTTTTTTCTTTCCGGTCTAAATCTTGACGCTCCAATAGCACCCATATAAGTTTCAAACGCATCATACCATTGCCTCCATGGTATAGTTGGCTCACCGGGTGTTTCCAAAAAAGGTGGCGGAGGGTTGACCGACTGCATGACTGGAGACGCAGACACAGGAACTATTTAAAAACCAATAAAAATTAATTCAATGCAGAATTGAAAGGTCCAGTGCAACTACTGCTTGATAAAAACACTATGAAGGTTGAAAATTACTGATGTTCAAAGATGTCCGCCACTTTTTCCATCAAAAATGGGCCTGCCTGCAGGCTTATTTTGATGTAGGTTCTTTATTTAGCAGCCCCAGACAACATTTTACAGGCAGAGGATCCTTCCCCACCAGCTTCCTCCACTCCAACCGCCACCCATAGAATTCCCCACACCAAAGGTTCTAATGTTACATCATAGCACAAGACTGTGCTAATCTTTCAATATACATAAGTCTAAAGAATTACATACATTACCTACGTTACAACACATCTTCCCTTTTTATATTTAAAAAAATAATAATAATAGTAGAACTTCCATACACGTATATCTTAACACATAAATACACTACAAGCAAGTTACACATTTTCTTTTTAAATTCATACAGGTTGATAAAAACAGAAATGTAAAAAAAAAATCTAACAGAAACAAACATAATATTTTTCCATTAAACTGTATTAACACATACAAAGTCATCAAACCTCTTTGGTTTGGAAATAATCCTACCAAACCTTCCAGTGTTGATTTGACTGTCATTGTTTGTACTGTTTTGTAAGTTTTGTGTACCTGTCGCTTCACTTTCACGCAGCGAATGCTGAATACTATCATGAATTGGTGTTTCAAGTGCACGCTTTTTACTGTCACTCCTCATTAATCTACTGTATAAATTTACCTCTTCACTACTCGCCTTTTCATCTGTTTCCAACCAATCATAACTCTTGACATTCTCTGTTTCAGCTTGTTTAACATTCCTACACTTGGAAACCCTGCCCAAATGCCACACTTTCCCATCACTTAATTTAACTGAGTTACGGAATACTTCATATACTTTCAGAGGCTCTGAATATCTGCTTTCTCCTTTTCTCTCTTTTCTCTCTTTTCTCACTTTAACCCAATCTCCACATTTTACTTTGGATTCTCTTGTTCCGATTTTCTTGTCATACCACTCCTTATATGCTTGTTGGGCCTTGTTGATTTTCAATCTTACTTGATCAGGTGACCATTCGTCTCGCTTACCAGACGATAGCCAACCAAGATCCTTGCTGATAGGTTCACAACCTCTCATCAAGGAAAATGGACTTTCCTCAGTGACGCTACTGGGAGTAATTCTGTAAGCCCAAATTAACTTACATAGCTCACTTTCCCAATTCAAACCATTACTCTTGGCCAACTGGATACTCCCTTTGATGACCCTGTTGAATCGTTCCATTAAACCGTTTCCTTCTGGATGGTATAATGAGGTAGTGATGTGGATTACACCATTTCTTTTTTTTTAAATGTTTGAATTTCTCAGCCACAAATTGTGGACCATTGTCAGTAATTATAGTTTTAGGTAGACCTTCTCTTGTAAATATTTGGTCTAAAAATGTAATAATTCTTTCACATTCTGCCTTATGAACTATTTCAATCTCTGGCCATTTTGAAAAATGGTCCACTGCAACTAGAATACATTTGTATTCACCATTATTGCATTCCACCGGTCCCACCACATCCAAACCTATCTTTTCCCAGGGCATATTAGGACAAGCAATGGGTAATAAAGGTGGTTGAAATGTTTTCTGACACTTTTCAGAACTATTGCATTCTATGCAGTCTCTTATTTTTTTTTCAATTTGCTTATCAAGACCAGGCCACCAATATCTGCTTTGTACTCTTTGTTTAGTTTTGGATATTCCAAGATGTCCTTCATGACATAAATCTAGGATCTTTCTCCTAAGAGAAACTGGAGGTACAGCTCTTCCACCTCTGTACATCATATTGTTTTCTAAATAAAGTTCATTTCTCACCTCCCAGAAAACTTTTCCATCTGCCCCAAGATTTTTTTTTTCAGGCCAACCTCCATTTATGTAACCAGCTATTCTTTTTAAACTGTCATCCTTAATCCATCCTTCCTTCCATTCCATAATATCAATACCTTCCATCCCCTCATCAAATAATCCAGCCACACAACTCTCCTCACCCATTAGTTCATCTACATTTTTAATTGGTAATGACATTCTACTTAGAAAATCAGCTACTTTGTTCTTGACTCCAGGCCAATACTGAACATCATAAGTAAAATCCAACAATTTTACAGACATCCTGCTCAATCTCGGAGATGCATTTTGTAATCCAGCTGTCGTCAAAACCTTTGTTAAAGGTTTATGATCAGACCTCAACAAGACAGGCAGTCCCCACACAAATTGATGAAAATGGTTCAGTGCCCACACACAAGCTAATGTTTCTCGCTCTATGACTGAGTATCTCTCTTCAGCTGGGGTCAAAGACCGTGATGCAAAGGCAACAACCCCTTCATTGTTCTCATCATCACACTGTGTTAGTACCGCCCCCAACCCTTTATTACTTGCATCTGTTGTCACAATGGATTTGCATTTGGGATCATATCCCTTCAGAAATGGTGCTTTACAAATTTCAATTTTTAAATCCTGAAACGCTCTTTGACACTCATCTGACCAAATAAATTTGGATTTGTTCTTGAGTAATTGTCGTATATGATACGTTTTTTCAGAAAAGTTCCTAATGAACTTGGAATAAAATTAAATTAAACCTATGACTCTCCTAAATAGATTATATTTATGATGTGATTAATTTGACAGATGAATAATCCCCAAAAAACTAATCAATTACTGGCCTATGCCGCTAGACGTTTATGTCGATACTGTCTTTTCATGACTATTGGGGTTAAACAAGCATTGCTGGACACTTCTACTGTGGTTTGGAGTTGACATTTTAATGATATATTACATGCCATTCTGGCAACACAGGGCCGCAAGGCTTTGCAGGTCATCCTTCAGCAGTACTAACAGGTGGAGGTTTGTAGGCGGCCACCCAAACTAACGTGCATTTAGAACTCACCACAAGTGCAGGCTCCCACTCCCTCCCAGTACGGCATTTCAGGCCACTCAGGCCAATCCCGGCACAGCATGAGAGAAGTGTCTGGAGTGGCTGGGGAGGAGTGCAAAGGAACCACCGAGGCTGCGGGATTGGCAGAGGTGGCAGGTAAGTCATTTTTAAAATTGATTTATTTTTTATTATCCATCCGCACTGCGCACTGCCCCGCCTGGCCAGCCCTGTCTCATAGCAGCTGCTACTGGGAATATGACCTGGTGAGATGTAATATTCAGCCATTGGTGTGACAAAACTTGAGGGTCCCTCCTGCAAAGTGCATGGAGGGCCTCCCTCCCACACAAGAGATCTCATGCTGAGGGCTGCAGCCCGTGCACAGTGTACTGTGCTGAGGGGCTACCTGGAGGATGGGTCCCACCTAAGGCTGCGGGCACTGTGGGGACTATTGTTAAACCAGTGCACTCAGCTGAAATGTGTAACACACTACGACAGATGAGCTGCCACCCTAAAGAGATATTAGAGCAGCTACACCAGTACTTGCTAGAAAGAAATGTGGGAAATACAGCTGAGACCGCAAGTCTACCTGACTGAGTACAGACTGAGTATGGATGGGATTCCTTGTGATATACTGTAATATATACTGTAATAATGATTCACATGTTGGATGTGTTAACCTGTGGAAACAAGGACATCTAGAAAAGGGCAAGGCTGCTGGGATTACTGGGACAAGTTATGTAATATAGAACTATACAGAGATTTATAATGATACAATTGCCACATTGACTTAAAAGTAATGAATATGTATAGGATGTCAAGTGATCATATTGTAGCCTTGATTGTGCTGTCTTATGACGTTTTTGAAAATGATTAAATAAAATAATAAAAAAGAGAAGCCAATGTTATTAATAGTGGAGCTTCCATAAGGGACGTCTGATGAATTTGACATTAGAATCAACTGGATCCCAGGAAACCTACTAACCCCAAACATTTCTAAAAAAAAGTATCAAGGGTCTGTACATTGAATGCTACTAGTGGGCCTACAGCACTTATTGTCCCACACAGTGAAGTAATCCTTTAAAGATGTCTCAGGCCTGCCACTGAAGAGCCTGTGTGAGCAGATGGACTGCCAAATCAACTTGGCATTTAAATCCCATTGCTAAGCCTGAAACTCCCCCTTTATTACATATGTCACCCTAAGATAGGCCCTAGGTAGCCCATAGGGCAGGGTCATGTATACATAAAAAGTAGGGTGTGTAATTTTAAGTTTCACATGTCCTAGTAGTGAAAAGTTCCCAAAGGTGTTTTTCACTACTGTGAGGCCTGTTCCTCGCATAGGTTAACATTGGGAATTCCTTGATACACTTTTAAGAGTGATTTCGGATCAGAAAGAGAAAGCTGATCATGTTTCATACCTTGAGAATTGCAATGATACATCCTCTTTACTGGTGAAGCCAGATTTCACATTACTATTTTAGAAATCCCACTTTTAGAAAGTGGGCCTTTCCCTGCTCTTACAGCTTTGTGTGCCTGCAACCTGTCTCCAATACATTTCTTGGGTGGGTGACAGTTACACTTTTTGCATTCCCCCTAGACACAAACACAGCAACAGTTAGGTGTCTGAATACCCACCTACATTCATCTCCATTCTGATGGGTGTTCCTGTGCATGAAAGGTGGGAGGGAATGACACACATGAATAGGTTGTATGTGGCCTCACGCAAAGGGCTGATTACCCCCTTCTGATAGCCTGGAGCCAGGACCGAAGAAGAAATGATATGTGTGCACTTCAAAGACCCTTCTTTGAGTTCACCACCAGTTCGAAGGCACATTTGAGTTTAAGTACTGTATCTTTGACCCTACCAAATCAGACACTTCTGGACCTACAACTGGACTCTGTCAGAAGAACTGCTGTGCTGCAAGGACTGTCACTCTACTGGACTGCTGACCTGGAAGGTCTGCTTTTCTGCTGTGCTGCCCTGTCAGAAGAACTGCTGTGCTGCAAGGGCTGTCACTATACTGGTCTGCTAACCTGGACGGACGGCTTTTCTGATGTGCTTCCCTCCTGCCTGCTGCTCTTTAAACCTTGCTGAGGGAGAGATAGACTCTGCCTTGCACCTCAAATGATCTCCAATGACTTGTTGGCTTGCCTCCTGTTGCTGGAGACTCAGGGATATCAAAGTCTCTACCCCTGCTCCTGTGCCTGGTTCACAGGAAGTGGGCCCAGATACTTGCACCAGTGAAATTAACGCATCTCCTATCTGCTGGAAGTGGTAACTTGCACATCAACCCTGTTGTGGGAGCAGAACTGGTGCACTGAAATTCAGAACCAGTACTTCATCATAGCATCATTACTGCATCAGAACCACTGCATCGTCACCATTGCTGGCTGAACCACTGCATCGTCACCATGCATCCCTTCACTACATGGAGAAATCAGGTGCATGGTTTTCAGAACCAACACATTGACACAGCATCAAAACTACTACATCACTGTCACCCCTGAAGGAAGATTGATGCATCTCTTTACTGCCTGGAGAAACTGGGCACATTGGCTTTGAAACCAACGCATTGCAGCACCAGAACTTTGCCTTCAGAACCTTTACATCATCAGCACTGTGTGCGGTAAATCAACGTATCTCATGTTTGCAACCATCAAATTACTCTAATCCCCGGGCCTGCATGCTTCTGTACCGGCCGCACTCCATCGTGGTCTGCTTGAATTGTTGACTTTCCCCCATTCCGGCATGAACAGTAACCACTAAAAAGGCTTTTTGTTTCTGAGCACAAGAACTGTTTTATTCCTATGAAATTCATAACTCAGCTTCTACTTATTGAATGGTATTGTCTATTTCTCTAAACCTGTGTGGAGTCTTTTTGTGGTGTTTTTATTGTGTTACTGTGTGTGTGTTGCACAAATCCCTTGCTCACTGTGCCACTAAATTCAAGCTAGCCTGGCTGATGAAGTGTGATGCCCTGAAACTGATCCCAGGATACTTGTTTCCGGTCCAGTGAGGACCTGGCTTGGCAGTTCGGGCTGGACTGTTCCCTTGAGGGACAGGGTCAAGAATGACTTGCATATGGCTGGGTCCAAACTGGGGTGGCATGGTGAGCAAAAGAACGATGGCTTAAACCCAGATCTGTGACTGGGTTTGAGTATTTGCAATGTTCAGCACTCCGTCCATCATCCTTTTGTGTTGCTAAAGTTGTTCTAAGTGGGAAGGGTATGCCCAGATGTGGGTCCCATGCTCAATGTGCCACTGGATTTAAGCTAGCCTGGCTGATGAAGGGTAATACCCTGAAACTGATCCCAGGATGCTTGTTTCCGGTCCAGTGAGGACCTGGCTTGGCAGTTTGGGCTGGACTGTTCCGTTGAGCGACAGGGTCAAGACTGATTTGCATATGGCTGGGTCCAAACTGGGGTGGCATGGTGAGCAAAAGAACAATGGATTAAACCTGAGTGTTTGCATTGTTCAGCACTCCGTCCATCATCCTTTTGTGTTGTTAAAATTGCCTTAAGTGGGAAGGGTATGCTCAGACGTGGGTCCCTTGCTCACTGAGGCACTGGATTCAAGCTAGCCTGGCTGATGAAGAGTGATACCCTGAAACTGCTCCCAGGATGCTTGTTTCCGGTCCAGTTAAGACGTGGCTTGGCAATTCGGGCTGGACTGTTCCCTTTAGGGACAGGGTCAAGACTGATCTGCATATGGCTGGGTCCAAACTGGGTTGGCATGGTGAGCAAAAGAATGATGGATTAAACCCAGATCTGTGACTGGGGGTGAGTGTTTGCATTGTTCAGCACTCCGTCCATCATCCTTTTGTGTTGCTAAAGTTGCCCCAAGTGGGAAGGGTATGTCCAGACGTGGGTCCATTGTTCACTGTGCCACTGGATTCAAGCTAGCCTGTGATACCCTGAAACGGGTCCCAGGATGCTTGTTTCCGGCAGTTCGGGCTGGACTGTTCTCTTGAGGGACAGGGTCAAGACTGTTTTGCATATGGCTGGGTCCAAACTGGGGTGGCATGGTGAGCAAAAAAACAAAGGATTAAACCTAGATCTGTAACTGGGGGTGAGTGTTTGCATTGTTCAGCACTCCGTCCATCATACCATTGTGTTGCTAAAGTTGTCCTAAGTGGGAATGGTATGCTCAGACGTGGGTCCCTTGCTCACTGTGGCACTGGATTCAAGCTAGCCTGGCTGATGAAGGGTGATACCCTGAAACCGGTCCCAGGATGCTTGTTTCCAGTCCAGTGAGGACCTGGCTTGGCAGTTTGGGCTGGACTGTTCCCTTGATGGACAGGGTCAAGACTGATTTGCACATGTCTGGATCCAAACTGGGGTGGCATGGTGAGCAAAAGAACGATGGATTAAACCCAGATATGTGACTGGGGTTGAGTGTTTGCATTGTTCAGCACTCCGTCCATCATCCTTTTGTGTTGCACAAATACTTTACACATTGCCTCTTTAGATAAATCTTAATGCTCTGTACCAAGCTACCAGAGGGTGAGGACAGGTTATCTTTTAGTCTGTATCTGACTTAACTTGACTAGAGTGGTGGTCCCTACTTGGTCTGGCTGCATACCCATTCCAACTAGGGTCCCCATTTCTAACAAGATGTCACTGGGATAAATGTGGGAATGTATGACTGTGGGACATTTTCCATTATTTATAACATTTCCCAATATTGTTGGCTGCCCGTTAACTGTCATTGTCCCAAAATTCTTCAATAAATACCCTCAGAAATACAAAGTATTACAAGTGACTGAGAATTTGTAGAGGTCCAAATAACATCCTATTTCTGATCTCAAATTTTAAGACCATTTAAAGCATACATTAGTTTTATTCACTCCCAATTTGCATTTATTATGTATTTCATTGTCAAGTGATATATGGTCATTGCAAAAAAAAAAGAAAAAATGCAAACCAGAGCTTAGTCATCCGGTCTGGATATCATGGGTGTTTGTACAATGTGATAGTTCTTTAATAATTTTCTTTATAAAAAAACTGCTTTAAAAAGAAACTTGTCAGAACCATGAGGCACAGATTACATTACCCTTTGAGGCAAACTGGTAATGTACCTTACTGAGGCACAGGTACGGCAGCTTGTATTTTAATGTGCAAATCAAAATATTGCAAATACCTGCATGAGTATACTCTCTGCAATACCCATGAACATATGGATCAACACTCAATGTGCTCCACATCCATCACCAACAAGTTTCTCATATACCTCATCCAACCTGCCCTATATATATATATATATATATATATATATATATATATATATATATATATATATATATATATACCAAATTAAAAAAAATGCCCTTTCAACCATGCAGTCCGAAGGATATCCACCAACCCGATGCAAATTAGACCACTTTGTAGCCTCTCGAGGATTGTGAGAGAATATGTCGGGAATCAAATGGACCATTCCAAAATGTGCTTTAGTCCTTTCCAGGGTGATAGAAAGTATTTCATAAATAACAATATCAATAAAAAGGCACTACTTTCTCTTTATACTCACCTCACTATGACTCATAATAGCTCCCTAGCCTAGGTGAAGTGAAATGTGGGGATCTTTATACTGTCAAAAAAAGACTCAGGTTTCTTTTCCACAACTGGTGGCTTGATTCATCATCAGGTTTGCTCCATTGAAGGAAACACTTATCTGGCTTCCTCATAAGAACCTGATCTTATACAAGGTGCAGAAATTGTTTTCAAAGCAACATACCGTCTGTCTTCAAAGTATCTCTGTGACATGTAAACCCATCACATACTAATTTGAAATCTATGATCCACCAACCTCAACCTTATAGTTACACATAAGCCACCATGTGTTGCCTCCAACATCTTTCTTTCCAACTTCTAGGTCATCTACATTGGAATTTCTCACCACCAAATATTTGCCCCATAACAGCTCTACAATAATTCAAAACAACACTGAAAACATACTCATGTTTGCAACTCAAAGTATGGTTATTTTCTAAACTTGCTGTAAATATGCACAAAATGGTTGTCCTGAAATTCTAAGACGCCTGCTGATGCACACACACATATGTATGCGCAAGTGCTTATCTTAAAATGGTTATTGTCATAAAATATAACATACACCATTTCAAGATTCCCATGCTTGCGTATCTATGAACACACAAAAGTATTCATTACTGAGTGTTTTTTTAATATGTTTTTCATAATGAACAATGGGAAAAAACATTCAAAGTTGGATGCCCACAATATTGCCCATGTGGATGCGGCTTACTGCTAGTGGCAGTGTGTGGTCTGGGAGCAATGAGCAGGGAACTGCAGGGCCTTTGCAAAATGTACATAAATAAATCAATGAAATGACTAAAGGAAAAGTTATTATTTTTCCTAAATAAGAAACGGAGCATTGGCCCACCTCCTCTGTTGTAAGCACTGTTTTAGGAGGAAGTGAACAGCAAAAGGTCATCATTTACAGTGCTGGGAGACAAAGGCTGAATTCGGGTGACCCATAGCACTCCACTGCATACTATGGTGGGTGGAAGCCAAATATAGCCATATAAGCTTGAATATTAACTGACTGTATTGAAGCATTTTGGAGGTGTAACCTGCATGCAGGTGCTACAGGGTGTTGCATTGGAGTGCTGTGAGCCTTGGGAGTGAGCTTCACAGAGAAGGAGAGCGTGACATGTGACACATTGCAATGTAAGTTGGGAATGGTTTCTCTTTAACAACATGATGTTGTGGCTTTTTGGAATTGGTTGTGATGCTTCAGTTTATGACACATAAACAGTATGTGTGTGTGTCTACAGTGATGCACATACCTTTTTAAACATGTCACGTTCATTTTCTTATTATATCTAGCAATAGGCCCATGATTGCACAAAGTGGCTAATACTCTTGGCCTTATTGTTCCGTAATCCTTGCATGTCTTTGGTGATTCAAACACCAAGTTGGATGTGTTGTAAGCCATTACAGCACCTTGTGAGTACTCCATATTTTACTGTGTATTGTGCATGTCTGTGGTGACGTGCACACTGGATTTGATATATTTTACACTATGGGCCAGATGTAGCAAAGGGTTTTACCCATTCTATGTCCATGGGAAAATGTGTTCGTACATATGGCCCTATATGTATTGTTCATGTTGGTGGTGATGGCACAACTGATTTAGCAGGCCTTATGTGCTTACTTAGCATGCAAATACCACACTTTACTTGGATTTTCAGGATTTACTCGCTCAATATCATGTGTTATTGTGTGTCTCAGTGAACTATATATTTATTTTGAATGTGTTAAACACTGTTTGTGTATAACTGTGTGTGCCCAAACGTTTTCTGTTCCTCCTCCGTTAACCATTCTTGCTTCTACTGGTGAACCTCAAAGGAAGTGGCCTGAATGGATGGAGTATTTACTTAAATACCTTTCAGCATTGAAAGAGGAAGGGTCTGATAACTTTTCGTCTATAAAGAAGAAGAAAATGTTACTGCACAGTTTAGGTCCAGATTGTGTACTAGTTTTCAGGCAACTGGAAAACAAACCAAGGTCTTCGGAAGATGCTGATATGTTTTAGCATGCCTTTCAAGATTTAGATTGTTATTGTCAACCAGTTGTTTGTGCTGCTATTGACAGATACATTTTTCCCAACGGGAACAGGGCACATTGGAAACTGCAGAGGATTATGTGCTTGCCCTTAAAAAGTTGGCTGTTTCTTGCAAATTTGGGTCATTGCATGAAGAACTTAAATCTAGCATACAAGAAAAGTTATGGGTGTGTGGTGATGTGTAGTTGGAGGAAATCATTGTGATTGTCAAAAGAGTGGAATTGTCTGAAAGGTGTGATGAAGGTGCTATAAAAAAGTTCTAAACCAGTAGAACCAGGTTCAGTCTGCAGAGTTTCAGTGCCCTTCTCCAAAAAGGAGGATGAGACCAGTATGCAGCCTAGGAAAACATCTAGCCATAATGCTCAGAATGACAGTTCTAGTATGGACAAGCTCCCAAGCTGTTTTAAATGTTGTAACAATGGTAATTTAGCTAGAGAGAAGAACTGTCTGTAATTAAGTCAAAATGTTCTTATTGTGGAATCATAGGTCATTTTGCAAGGGTGTGCAGGAAAAAGAATGGGAATGTGAAACAGCAGTGTGTGATAGATATTTGAATGTTGAACAAGTTGATAACAAGGAACCAATTAATAATGAAAGTATTTTAAGCACTGATGATCCATTACTTAATGTTGACAGCTTGTTGAAAAATAAGCAGACTTACATAATGTATATTGGAGGTGAGGAAATAAATATTGTGGCTGACTCGGGCTCACCATACATTATTGTGTATCCCTCGGTTTGGAGGTCAAACTTATAAAAGCCTTGGGGGATAAGTTAGGTCCCACTGACATTCACCCTGCTACCTTAAATGGTGAAAGAATCCCTATGGTGGGGTTTTAGAACTTTTACCTTTGAAGCCATGGGCAGAAAGACAAATTTAAAACTGGTTTGAAAAAGGTCCTTCTGTTTTAGGATGGATTGATCAAGGAGCATTGGGAATGACAATTATTTTGTTGTTGTTGGGGCACACACTGGTGCACATGGAAGTGGAGCTACTTAAATGATTTCCCAATGATTTTTCAGGAACTGTGGGGAAATTGTGTGGATTTTAACACAAAATCATGTTGAATGATGATGCAAAACTGGTGTGTCATATGGCAAGAAGCATACATTTAAGTGTAAAGGATAATGTGGCAAAAGAGATAAACAGGCTAGAGAAAGATGGTAAAATTGAGACAGCTGAGTATGGAGAATGGTAGGCACTCTTGGTTGTCTCCGGGAAGACTGATGGCAGGATAAGATTGTATGTTGGTCTTAGAGATTTAGACGGAAATATAGTTGTGGACAATTTTCCACTCCCTAAGATTGATGAGCTTTTGACAAAAACTAAAGGACTCAATTGGTTTTCTATGTCTGCTACCATCAAATACCCCTTAATTCTTCTAGTAAGAATTTTACATCTTTTATTGTCCCTTTTGGATGTTACAGATTTGTATGTATGCCAGTTGGGCTGGCTCCAGCTGCTGCTATATTCCAGCGTCATACAAACATTTCTTCAAAGACATAAAAGAGGTAACATACTTCTAAGATCTCATTCTAGTTATGGGAGCTGACAAACAGGAACATGATCACAGGCTTGGTTTAGTTTTGGAGAGACTGGCAGCTAAAGGCCTAACAGCTGAACTCAAGAAATGTAAATATGCAGTGAAGTCAATGATTTATCTGGGGCATGAAGTAAGCAGGAATGGAATTTTTCCTAAAAGGATACTCTAGAATCCATTAGAAGCTCCCCAGCACCCACGTGCAAGAATGCAATTAGATATTTTCTGGGTTTAACAGAATTTTACTCAAAATGTGTGAAACATTTGCAGTTAAAACTTATTGAATGAGACAGTTGACAGAAGAACATCAATTATTTGTTTGGAGTGAATTGCTACAAACATTATTTCAGCACATAAAAAATGGCATATGCAGAGCTATTACTTTGCAGGAATTTGACTTGATGTCTTGTCTCACAATATTTGGCCATCGATGCACGTGAAAAAGGTTTGGGAGTAGTTTTGATGCACATTTTGGATAATGGCTCTGAACGTACTGTAGCATTAGCCTACCCCTCTTTAACTCCTGCAGAGGAGAAGTTCTCTGTATTTGTCAGAGAAATGTTGGCAGCTGTGTGAGCAATGGAGAAATGTTGACAATACTTATGTGGGGCACGTTTCATTTTGTGCACTGATTATAAAACTTTAGTGAAGATTTTGACAGCAGAGGGAGCTGTAAGGGCATTGCGTCTTCTTGATTGCATGCATGATTGCCAGTGGATTAAAGAGTAATGGGATTTGTTCAAGACTATGCAGCCTTGGTATTCGGTGCACTGAAATTTAATACCATCAGCCATGGACTGCTGGGCACCAGTTTGAGCCCCAGGACTCAATATTTCACAAATTAGGCACTGCAGAGAAGGTTTGAATCTTGGCTTCAGTATAACATCCTATGATTTGATGCAAATCAATTAATCCTCAGGTATATAAAAAAAGTTCAACTAGTCTGGTTGCCTGAAAAAGTTCTCTAAATCCATTGAGGTATGTTTGTGCTACTCAAAGGGGCAAGAAAAATAACACCACTGGTTTTACTTGCAGAGACAGTGAAGAAGGACAGCAATGATTTCAGGGGTTTTGAATTGCTAATGAGTAGTTTGACAGTGAAATGGCCAATGTAAAGCAGGTTGTAAGAGTGGCATGTGGACTGCATCTTATTAGGCTCTGGTAAAAAAGAGTAAACATTGACAAAGCCAGACAAATCTATACATGAAATTAGATATTGTCCCACGGTTCCTGGCACTTTAATGCACTACTTTTTAGGTAAGTGACTAATGTGCACAAGCAAAATGCCATCATTCAGAGATCTGAGCCAGATGCTGAAATGGGTTGAGCCTTTGGCTCATGATGTATGCTTTGGTGGACAGAAGTTAAAATTGAATGCAATTGAACAGATCAATGGCTTAAGAGGGCTGACAGAAAGCCTATTTATATAAGTATATATATTTCTTTGATAAACCAACAGTCTGGTTGGACAGCTAAAGCTGTTTAAAATGCCAGACCTATTAAAGGAATGCACAGGCATTTTGCCATAGGAGGAACATTGCCTGTGTGTTTATCAGATACATTTTTGGAACAGCAAACAAAATGCCTGGAATAAGGAGAATAAGTGATGGATGGAATGCTGAACAATGCAAATATTAACCCCTAGTTACAAATATCTGGGTTTAATCCATTGTGTTTTTGCTCACCGCGCCAACCAAGTTTGGACCCAGCCATATGCAAATCGGTCTAGACCCCGTTTCCCATGGAAACAATTCAGCCTGAACTGGCAAGCTAGGTCATCCTTGGACTGGAAACAAGCATCCTGGGACCAGTTTCGGGGTATCATGCCTCATCAGCCAGGTTATATTGAATCCAGGGGTGCAGTGAGCATGGGACCCACATCTGGGTGTACCCATCCCACTGTGGACAACAAAGGTAAAAAGAACAGATGATGGACAGAATGCTGAACAATGCAAACATTCACCCCGTCAAAAAGATCTGGGTTTAATACATTATGGGGGTCATTCTAACCCTGGCGGTAAAAACCGCCAGGGCGAATGACCGCGGTAGCACCGCCAACAGGCTGGCGGTCCACCGCTGGGCATTCTGACCGCGGCGGTTCAGCCGCGGCCAGAAACGGAAAGTCGGCGGTGTACCGCCGACTTTCCGCTGCCCTTGAGAATCCTCCATGGCGGCGGAGCGCGGGATTCTGACACCCCCTACCACCATCCTGTTCCTGGCGGGTCTCCCGCCAGGAACAGGATGCCCCGTAAAAGAATTTCAGTGTCTGCCTAGCAGACACTGAAATTTGCGACGGGTGTAGCACCCGTCGCACTCCAGCAACTCCGCCGGCTCCATTCGGAGCCGGCTTCATCGTTGCTGGGTCTTTCCCGCTGTGCTGGCGGGCGGCCTTTTGGCGGTCGCCCGCCAGCACAGCGGGAAAGCCAGAATAGCCGCCGCGGTCTTGTGACCACGGTGCGGTCATTTGGCGGTAACCGCATAGCGGGCGGCGACCGCCGCCCGCCGCGGTTAGAATCACCGCCTATGTTTTTTTCTAACCATATGCAAGCCTGTCTTGACCCTGTTTTCCATGGAAACAGTCCAGCCCAAACTGCCAAGCCAGGTCCTCCCTGGACTGGAAACAAGCACCAGTTTTTATTTCTCACCACTCATCAGCCAGGATAGCTTGAATCAAGTGGTGCAGTGAGCAAGGGACCCATGTTTCAGCATACCTATCCCACTTATGGTGACAAAAGCAAAAAGAACAGATGATGAACGGAATGCTGAACAATGCAAACATTCACCCCAAGTCACAAAGATCTGGGTTTAATCCATTGTTTTACTTACCTCCAAGCCACCCCAGTTTGGACCCAGCCGTATGAAAATCAGTCTTGACCATGATGCCCATGGGAACAGTTCCACCCAAACTGCCAAGCCAGGTCCTCCATGGACCAGAAACAAGTATCCTGTGACCAGTTTCTGGGTATCACCCCTCAAGAGCCAGGCTAGTTAGAATCCAGTAGCGCAGTGGGCACAGGACCCACGTCTGGGCATACCCATCCCACTTAGAGTGACAAAGGATGGTAAATGGAATGCTGAACATTGTAAACATTCACCCCCAGTCACAAAGATCTGTGTTTAATCCATCATTTGTTTTGCCCACCACGCCACCCCAGTTTGGACCCAACCATATTCAAATCAGTCTTGACCATGTTCCCCATGGGAACAGACAAGCTCAAACTGGCAAGTCAGGTCTGCCCTGAACCGGTTAGGAGGTATCCTGGGACCAGTTTTGGGGTATCACCCTTCATCAGCTAGGCTAGCTTGAATGTAGTGGCGCAGTAAGCATGGGACTCACGTCTGGGCATTCCCATCCCAATTAGGACAACAAAGGCAAAAAGAACAGATGATCGAAGAATGCAAACATTCACCACCAGTCACAATGATCTGGGTTTAATTCATTTTTGTTTTTCCCATCCCACCACAGCAATTGTAAGTATAGGTCCAAAATACCAATGCCTTTGATTGTTACTCTTCCAGTTAAAGGAATGTTTGGTAACTAGTCAACCTAAACTAGCCTATATATTCAGGTGCATGACCTCAGCTCCATCCCTGAAACTTTCAGGGTGAGCTGTCATGCTGGAATCGAGAAAAGTTTTCCACCTGACATTTCCATAAGAACTTTTGAACAGTGCTACATCCTTAATGGCTGAACTGAGTTACACCAAATTTGGTAGAAAGTTAGATCTTTACCCAGAAAGTGCACTTTGTGTTATTTGATGTAAATGTGTTCAGTATTTTTTTAGAACTTAAGGTTCTGAATGTATGCATATATGTGCAGTTGAGTTTGCAGGACTCTCATGCGTGTCCCACGAGCATGCAGCTGTCAATAACAGTGCAATGTTGTTGGCAGATAGGGCCTCTTTTCTCGTAGTTTGTCTCACTCACTCAGGTCACATGGGGGCACACACTTTGATTGGCTGGCTGCAACAAGAGGAGAAATGTTGCAGAATTTGACATTTCCAGACAAGGGGAATTGGTGCCATGTCTTCAAAAGTAAAAGAAAATTAGGTACGAGATGTCAGATTAGGGGTACACTGATCCCTGTACCTCTATACAGGCACAGTTATAAATCCACTCCTGCACCTAGGTGTCAGTCTATATTTTTCAGCTATTCATCATTTCTGATTATAGATTTACTCCTAAGTAGGGGGGTGGCGAATCCTACAACAGATTAATGAGTGTAAAGTTACTACTAGTAATTTTTTTAAAGTCAGTAGAGATTTTCCCTACTGAGGTGTAGATCTCCCTGTTGGAAAGTCCAGGTAAATTTAGTAAAGTTTATTATTCATTAAAACAAATACTAAAAATATGTTAATGCATATTGAAATGTAACTAATAACATCAAAATTAACAGCACATTAACTCATCAAATTAATTGTATTTGTAACAGATAATTAATTTAACTGTATCAATTAATAAGTCATTATAGGTCATATATACAAAAACAAATTACTGCCCTCCCTAACATTTTAATTTTTGGTAAACATTGTAACCAAAATGGTTTGCTTTTGTTGAATTAATTTGAATTATAATAATGGTTTACAAGTATATTTTCTACGTGAAATGTATTATTACACTTCAAAATAATATAATAATTATTTAATAATGTTATAAAGTATTGTAGCATTAAATATATATATATGTGTATATGTGTCTCTATATATATATATGTGTATATATATATATATATTAATTTTTTTAATGTATTTTAATGGCAACATAATTTGATTAATATAATATTATTTCCAATGAGATGGTATTTTATTTCCTGACTCCACTCTTTCTTGTGGTAGTGTGTGGCCATATGTAGTGCTTGACTGCAAGGCTACTTGTACCACAGTTGTTTGATCTTTTGAACTGTAGTGATTATGAGTGTAGTTTGTTACTTACAATGGTCTTAATCTTTTGTGGCTGACTATGAAGAAGCTCATCCCCCAAACTCCTCCTTCAATTTGTCTACACCTTCCCCATTGTGTAGTAAGTATTTCCCATTTCCAGACACAACATTTTCCTCTTTCCCACATTTAGGGCCTCACAATTACGGTCGGACTGCCCCAACAGTGCGGCCCGACCGACACATTACAAACCTTGCGGGCAGACCCACTAGGGGACCATCATCCCCACCGGGAACATCATTCCCGACATGGTGACAGCAGTCGTATTTGTAACCAGTCAGAGCAGAAATGAACTCAGCACCTCATCGCTGATTACAACCCCACTTTCTCCCAGACTTTTCATGGCCGGGACCCTGCCATGAAAAGGCAGGTGGAAAGCTAGTGCCGGGGACCACGGGGGAGCAGAAGCAGACAGTGCACATTCCGAGGGTAATGGAGTTCTACAGTATTGGTCTTGGCTCCCTTATAGGTGGCGAGGCCAATATCGTAGCATTGTTCCCCCAGGCAGCTATGCGGGAACACATATTACAATGTTCCCACCAGTCAGCCCGATGGGGACATTGCAATACACTCACGGGATGCCACAGGTATGATGGTGGCATTCTCCCCACTGCTTTGGCAGTCCACTTTTAGGACAGCCAAAGTCATAATGTGGCCATTAGTAATGAAATTTAGGTGAACATGTGTGGATAGCTCTGCCAGAGAGGATGAAATCTCCTGATAGAAAAGATAAGGGTGAAGGAAGTCTCCGCTTGTGGGTTTGTGAATTATATGTTGTAGTGCAGACTATTACTTCCATAGTACTACTTATAATACTGCAAAATACATTGTGTGTATGAGGCCCACTGTTTCTATTTTCCATTGAATTATCATGCTACCTGAAAACTAGTTAGTTACCCTCATGAAATTAGTTACTCGAGCCTCACAAACACTTTTGGCAATTACCAGTGGGATACATTGGTTCATCCCTTACCATTCATAAAGTTTATTCTGTCAAGGTGATATTAAGGAATTCAACTTATGGGCAACTGGCGGACTTCTGAGGGGTGTTGTAATGGATTAAACCCATAGATGATGGTGTTAAATTAAGCCGTTAGATTGAGAAAAAGTATTGAGTCATCACCGCTACAATCAAGCTACTTCCCAATTGATTTGGGATAGAAGCATGAAGGCAGTCATGACTCTTCTTCATGGGTAGCAAAAGTCTTTCTTTAACATCATTAAAATTTGACTGACTTTAACAGGGTATTTAGTTTGAGTGCAAACTCTTCCATCAGTTTAGCATGATATAGGAAGTAAGATATTGCAGGGTTGTTTGCCATCTTAGATTGAGAAGTGTAATGGCTGTTAACCAATTTTAGGGTCAATGCTCATTTCAGTGATGAAGAGGCTCTCACCTACTGAAATGAGAGAGTAATAATTTGCCTATGGATCTGGCATGGATCGGGGTAAATGCTAAACCTTGAGCCATTTGGCACACTAACGTCAAGCAGAAGCCTACGTTTTTATTCTTCCTGACTGATAAAGAGAAACCTTTTTCTGATAAAAGGTAAACAATTAAAGTTTTCTATAATCAATATCATAAATTGATCTATGGTGGCAGTACTTGACAAGGGGAACTTGACATCGCTTACCTCTGTTTCTTTATACATTTTCTCTGTTCCACGCTGGAAAAGGTGTCCCAAGGAGCCACTGAGAACTTGCCAGTGAATGTCCCTATACTTAATTTCACTTGGATTTTAAATTCCCTTAAATATTTGTCAGGGTCACCGGGTTGTGGAGACAAAGCATGATGCTTTACCTGGGGTGTTGCCCTTGTTCTTACATCTTGATGAGCCACCGTCCTCTTTATCTTTTAAGGACTTTCAGGACAGTGGAGAAAGAGACAACAGCCAATGTCAGGCACGTGGAAAGAAGACGATAGGAAGTGTATTTCTGATTGGTTGGCAAGAAGGAAGAAAGGAGGAGCTTTCTGTATCAGGGGAGGAGTAGCACTACTGTTGATCATGCCCTCCTTGTTTGCTCCTGATGTAATACAATCTATCTATTATTAATACAGAGCATTGTTTGAGTAATGCTACAAATTGATCTTCCCAACAGCACCTTGAGTGGCTTTAACATTATGTATATTTTTCACCTCAGCTATTAATGTGCAACTTGAATAAAAGGGTGGGAAGTACTAATTGCATAATGTATTTGTCAAATGTCCTGTGGATATGGGTGGTTATTTTTGCCTGAATCCACTCCCCTTTTTTCTTCACCCTTCTGTGATTATTTCTCATAACCTCTACCCTGTCCTTATAATTGATGCATGACATGATTTTTAGGTACAGTACTAGTCAACATTGGCATGCTCGCAGTTTCAGGATATGGATACAATTGCATAATTTTATTTCTGGTCATGAC
The DNA here is from genome assembly GCF_031143425.1 of Pleurodeles waltl. Lineage (NCBI taxonomy): Eukaryota > Metazoa > Chordata > Amphibia > Caudata > Salamandridae > Pleurodeles > Pleurodeles waltl. The sequence goes on from NC_090450.1 coordinate 654,853,382, forward strand.
AGATAGCTCTATATGCACCACCTCAATGTGGCCACCATGGTGTTCTACATCCCGTGCAACTTTTCTATGATTGCTTTTGATTGGTTTCATTTTGGCGGCCTTGTTTGCCGAGTCTGATGCACTCATGCAGTGTTGCCTGTCGGATAAGCGGTTGCACTTTGAGATAAGATTCACCAATTCACTATGGCTGCCACCATGCCCTCATCCTGAACACTTGTCCATTCTTGATTTCTTTCACTTTATTTTGGTGGAATTGCATGCCCAACCTGATGCATCAGAGTCATTGTTGCTGGTTTGACACGGCGTCTGCACTTCCTTGAGGTAAGATTTATTGTAAGCCTCCTGTCTGGAGAACAGATCATTTTCACAGGGTAGTGGCATTTTATTTTTTATTCTTTCCCCCAATTTTGTGTTTCAGAACTTTGATTGTTATCTGGAATTGCCCCTTCAAGCCATTGTAGCCATTCCCAGGTACTGTTTACACTCACCTGCAATGAGACACATCACAGATTACCCCACATGAGACTTTGCCATTGTGACTGGTCACTGCATTGTTTTATTTATTGTTTTGGATTCTTTCTTTGCTACTATCTATTCGCTCACGGTAAGACTTCTGTCATTTTCCTTGCTTTCAGAAGGAGGCATTGCAATAGATGATTGGCACTAGATAAATGTAAATTGCATAGAATTTTTGTCTTTGGCTTCTTGCACACTTTGTTGCAGTTCTTGGACTAATTGCTCAGGTATTCTCTGTTTGGAATCCTTAATTCATGATTACAACTGGAACCTTGACCGCATTTTTTCCATTTTTATAAATCACTATGACCCAGGCATGAGGGTCATGTCTATTTTTCTTCTTGATTTTATTCAATTTTTTAATGGACATTACTGTCACATCGATCGCGATTCTGTGCCAATTCCACACATCAACCAGCAGTGGGGCCGTCTTGCATGGCAGATCACTGGGGACAATATATTCCCTTACTACTAATTTTTTATTTTTATTTTTATTTTTACCTTTCTTTCTTCCTTCTTACCTTCTTCTTTCCCCATACAGGTATTCGCCTAGTTAATTTATTTTTGGTGTAGCTATGTCCTGACAGGCATACACTGTATCATCCTGATGATGATCCTTACAGTCATGTGGATCAAAGTGTAGTCGGCAAACACACTCTGACCCTTGTGTATATATGCAATTAAAAACTGGATGCAGTAGTATTGTGTTCTAACAGGAAATTGTGGACATATATTTTCCATTGTTTTTCTACCTTTCATGTGCCGGAATATGCTATGTACCTGTATAAATGCGACCCTACAAGGGTATTACCCTCAAATCTGATCCTATTTATAAATAAAATGATGTTTGTTATAAAACTGATCTAATGCTCCCTGGGATATATTTATATCCCTGGTGTATCAGTTTCTACCTTCCCTACCCTTAGGGACCCCTGTTCTTCAATCCACTACCTAGAAGTGGCACTTCCTAGGTCCTGATGAAAAAAACTACCATTACCAACGGCTCAGGTATGTTATACTGAGTCCAACGACACCAAACGGTATAAGGCTGCTCCCCTGCAATCCCTTATTGCAACTCTACTTAATGAACCTTGGCATCCTATGGTCTGGTATGGGTAGAGCAGCTCCCATGGGCAGTACGAACATGCATGGGTGTTTGGCACTTCCAGGGCACTTATGCCCTAGCACATGCACCACCTGCCCACCTGCCAAGGCAGGTTGCACTACAGCCACCATCATGGTGCTTGTGTGCCTCCGTCAGCTTGAGCCTTCAGACTTGGTTCCTATCATGAACTACTTGTACGTAAATACGTGTGATGGGGACACTTTGGCAATGTGCGCATTCAGATAGGAACCACCATACCCGGTTGTAGACATTAACGCCCGGGTCGGAAAGGCCAATTCCCATCCTACCTGGCCCAGGTACTCATCCCCGCACACAGGTAGCAGTGCCAGTTTCTAAACCGCATGGATGGCTTGGGCACTTTCCCTCTACATTGGCAGAGGGGAAGTGCTCTGAGATCCCAGGCTCTTGGAGATGAAAACCGACTAAACCTACTCAAAAGAAGTGAAAAAATCTGGGGGTACCAGTGTCTATATGCGACAGGTCTAAAAAGGACCACAGTGCCATACTGTACAAATACACACGTCCATATGAAAACCTATAGTCATCCATTATATTGCATGCCAAGTGACAGTATTGGAATCATTCCTTCCAAGTTTAGGGCACGGAATACTATTGTTAAACTTTTAATACTGGATACTGGATACTGGCAAGTTTGAGTGCAAGCAAGGGCATATAGGCACCAGATAAAATTGCTTGCCTTATATAATATATATATATATGTATCTTATATCCTTGCTTTTGATTTACCTTAAAACTGGGGACATACAATTAGGCCTGGGAAAATGCTTGATTAAGCCAGAGTAATCAGAGTATTTACAGTAATTTTGCTTTATTCTTGTGACACAAAATGACTTAAAATTACGTTGCTGCACCAAAATAATTCACAGTGTTTTTGTTGAAGGACTCTCATTATTAGAATGAGACTGGGGATTTGAGGTGGCAGCACTACCATTTGTAGGTGACTGAGTCAATCCCACAACGTCTTGGTGGTTAGCAACTCAGCCCTTTCAGCTAGCTAGCAGCACCTCATCCACACATAGAAAGCACAGGTGATTTGTGGCTGCCTGATGCATGACACTCAGTAACTTCTCAGGGAAAGTCATGGTCAACAAATCTCACCCCTTTCTCTTGTTGTCAAAGGCCTCATACACACACACATAGGCCAAATAAAAATTGCAGGATGGTGAAAAGACTGCAATCTACAGTAAACTATATGAGATGCAATTATTGGGGCAATGAGACATAACAGAATTAGGATTGTAGTGACCAGTTTGAAGAAAATAAGCTACCGCAGCTTATTTGATTAACATAAATATATGAATTCTACCTAACCCCTGACTCCTAATAGAGAGCATATCAGTGATACCCGATCTGTCCATCCATGAGAGGAGCACCCACCGTGTTACCTGGAAATAGGGGTCTACCTGGCATCTCCTTGGCTGGTTGTGGAGACAGGGCTGAAGTCAGCAGTAAGATGGCATGCAGAGTGGATGGATATCCTGGCAGAAATAACTTCCCTCTTTTCCCTTGGTCTGTACAATGTTTCTATAAGAAAAATATTTGTGTTTCATGAAACAGGCATGATGTGGGAATGTGCCTAAGTGTTGGACTGTTCTCTTGTGGCGACAATGCTACCTGAATTATCATGTACTGTTCTTGTCAGCCTTGGACAAAGGTTTATGGTAAAATGTAGTACACAGAAATAAGAATGCTTTTGCAGAATCACAGCTGATTAAAAAAACAAAAACATCCTCACTGAAGAGCAGGCTAACTAAAAATGAATAAATGAAATCAGAACTTCTATGTAGGGGAAAGAGCACAAGCCGCAGGCCTAAGCTAAGCTCAAGTATGTGAGTCTCAGCAAGGTGTAAAATGAACCCACAACAATGAGCAACACAAATGCCATTGAAGGAGGTTTTGTAGTATAATATCATCTTCAGAACATTACCTAACATAGAAAATGTGTTCTAGATATTGTTTACAAAAGTATTGACTACTTGAGTTCATCATAGAAAAACTACATGCAATGGGGCAATATTTTTGTTAACAGTATTCAGGACGCAATATTAATGCAATTAATTTTGCATTAAATGATATTCTGGTATACAGTCCTTGAAGGAAGTGCAATAAAATGACTGAATTCAGCAGGCTAACTACTGATTACAGTTGCAATGCAGCACAATCTGGAGGCAAATGTGTGAAGGGTTGGCTAAGAGGTAATCAAATACTTCAGACATCTTTAGAGAAGGTGATAGATGAGAAGGGAAAGAATCTGGAGAGGAATCACTCTCCCAACCAAAATGAGTGACTTAATACAAAAAGTGAATAACATTAGCCAAAGGTGCTTGAGCAGAACATAGGAAGAACAACATGCGACTGATTTATTTTCAAATCATGAAACAAAAGCCTTGTGAACTGAAGAATTCATTAAAATTATGGAATGCATTAATGGACCACTACAAACTATCATGTTGGTTCATTGTAGAGTGCGTAAACAGAACACTTACTACCAGAATTCCTCCAAATACTGAAACTGCAAGCCTCCTCAACAATAAAAGAGAGGAATGCAAACCTGAAGGAAGCAAAAAGACAGGGTCTGATCCAAAAGCAATTACACACTGACAGTTGATGACAATGAAGTACAAAATTGTATATGCTATTTTTTCAAGCCTGAGGCTTTTTTGAAGCTTTGAAGTTTGATACTGAGTAAAGAACATGAAAAACAACAGAAGCTTGGAGGCAGGAGGAGGATGTGTGTATATAGCAATGTAGCTGAGGGATTGTGCTTCCAAATCCTAGACAACTATCACTGTTGCTACTTGCAAGAAGTGTGACTAAACCGGTCCAACTTCTCTTTCTTTGTTTGACAGCTCTCACTTGCAGAAAGCGGAGTTTGTTTGCTTTTGCTTGGTGGGAGTGGTCAACTCCCACCAAGCAAAAGCAAATAGCTATGTTCTGGGGGTGGGCACCCCGGCACATAGGAGGGGTAGCGGTCCCCAGGGCTATCACTGGCTCCTCGAGGGGGGTTGCACGGTTCCCCTCCAACTGTGAATTGAGCCTCGGGGAGGTGGCGGTCCTTGGGGCTGTGGGGGTCTCAAAACAAACCCCCTTTCTTTTGCTCATGTTGGCCCCAGGTAGGTGGTGGTCCCCGGTACTGCGGGGGCATAAGACACCCACATTGAAATAGAAGAAATACCCGGTGAGCTGGCAGTCCCCGTGGCTGCTGGGGTCCAAAACGACCTCCTTTTCTTTTTTTTATGTTTGTCCTGGGGTGGTGGTTGTGCCCGGGGCTGAGGGGGAGCATGCCCCCACACACTGAAATAGAAGGAAGCCTCGGGGAGATGGCGGTCCCTGGGGCTGTGGGGGGGGGCTGCTTTCCCCCGCATTGAAATACAATCAAGCCCCAAGGAGGTGGCAGTCCTTCAGGGCTGTAGGGGGCTGCACTGCCCAATGCATTAAATGAAAAAGAAGCCAGGGGAGGTGGGCACAAGTTATAGTTACTTGAGATAGTTCTAACTATAACAGGTGAATTTCTTTGGTTTTATAAGTTTAAAATGGAGCCTAACTATATACATATATATTCACATAAAAAAACAAAGGTTACAGGGATGTTATAGTTAGGTTCTGAATTTACTCACATCAAACCATAGAAATTCAGCAGTTATAGTTATATTTATTTCAAGCAACTATAACTCATGCCCTAAGATAACTATAACTTGCTTCCCAGCCATGCACATTTTTTTCTTTAATGATTTAACTTCCAATGTTTCATTGATATTTTTATTGACATTATAAAAGTTGTCAAGGGTGTTGTAATATTGAGGGGAGTTAGCAGTGTATGGTGCTGAAAAATTGTTTTAAACCTATCATTTTCCCCCAAAATACACCAAATCACACCGCTGGGGTCAAGGTACCTTCATCCCGACCACTTATGCTACTTTCAATGTGGATTTTTACCCCAGGGGACCGTGTCCAGTGAAATATAATGGTGGCCACAACTTTATAGTCAGGTTGTGGTCAGCCAACTTCAATGCTTCTTTTTGCACAAGTATTCGCGAAAATTCATAAATTTACACAAATTATTAATGAAATATTCATAAAGTCATCACTGCCAGAGATATACAGGTTTATTTTCCCTTCAATATCTCAAAAACTACTAAACGGATTTACACCGAATAAGTGAAAGTGTCATCTGAGTAACAAAAGCTAGCTTTCTGCCAAATTTGGTGTAGTGCCATCCAACGGTTTGGGCTGCAGATGTCTTGAAAGGTCCTACAGGAATTAACATGGTAAATGCAACTGTTTTCACCCCCTTTTTTTCTCAGCCCCCGCTTGACGGATCACCCCAAAACCTTCTGTGGGCAACAAGAATCACTGCAACCAATTTTGGGGAAAATTTCATGAAGATTCGTCAAACGGTGTCAAGGATATATATATATTTAAACACACCCCACCTATATTTTAAAAAAAAAAGGAGAGAGAAAAAGGCCTTCAAAACATGTCTGCTGATAGACTAAAAGTGGATTATAAAAGGTCAAACCCTTTGCTATTCATTCTTGTGTGACAACTTTACTCTCATACAATTATGAAACAAAATGAAATCAGGAGGTTATGGGCTAAGCTTTGTAATGTCAGATCAGTCCTTAACCCCTTCGCTGCCAGGCCTTTTCCCCCTCCTGTGCCAGGCCTTTTTTTGCCTGTTTGGGGCAGTTCGCGCTTAGGCCCTCATAACTTTTTGTCCACATAAGCTAACCAAGCCAAATTTACGTCCTTTTTTTCCAACATCCTAGGGATTCTAGAGGTACCCAGACTTTGTGGGTTCCCTTGAAGGAGGCCAAGAAATTGGCCAAAATACAGTGAAAATTTCGTTTTTTTTAAAAAAAATGGAAAAAGTGGCTGCAGAAGAAGGCTTGTGGATTTCCCCCTGAAAATGGCATCAACAAAGGGTTTGCAGTGCTAAACTCAGCAGCTTCCTAGCTTTCAGGAACAGGCAGACTTGAATCAGAAAACCCAATTTTTCAACACAATTTTGGCATTTTACTGGGGCATACCCCATTTTTGAAATTTTTTGTGCTTTCAGCCTCCTTCCAGTCAGTGACAGGAATGGGCATGAAACCAATGCTGGATCCCAGAAACCTAACCCTTTCTGAAAAGTAGACAAAATTCTGAATTCAGCAAGGGGTCATTTGTGTAGATCCTACAAGGGTTTCCTACAGAAAATAACAGCTGAAAAAGAAAAATATTGAAATTGAGGTGAAAAAAACATCAATTTTTCTCTACGTTTTACTCTGTAACTTTTCCCTGCAATGTCAGATTATGGAAAGCAATATACTGTTACGTCTGCTGGACTCCTCTGGTTGCGGGGATATATAGGGCTTGTAGGTTCATCAAGAACCCGAGGAACCCAGAGCCAATAAATGAGCTGCACCCTGCAGTGCGTTTTCATTCTATACCGGGTATACAGCAATTCATTTGCTGAAATATAAAGAGTAAAAAATTGCTATCAAGAAAACCTTTGCATTTCCAAAAAGGGCACAAGATAAGGTGCTGAGGAGCAGTGGTTATTTGCACATCTCTGAATTCCGGGGTGACCATACAAGCATGTGAATTATAGGGAATTTCTCAAATAGATGTCTTTTTTACACACTCTCCTATATTTGGAAGGAAAAAATGTAGAGAAAGACAAGGGGCAATAGCACTTGTTTAGCTAATCTATGTTCCCCCAAGTCTCCCGATAAAAATGATACCTCACTTGTGTGGGTAGGCCTAGCGCCCGCGACAGGAAACGCCCCAAAGCGCAACGTGGACACATCCAAAATTTTGGGAGAAAACAGAGGTGTTTTTTGCGAAGTGCCTACCTGTAGATTTTGGCCTCTAGCTCAGCCGGCACCTAGGGAAACCTACCAAACCTGTGCATTTCTGAAAACTAGAGACGTAGGGGAATCCAAGGAGGGGTGACTTGCGCGGCTCGGACCAGGTTCTGTTACCCAGAATCCTTTGCAAACCTCAAAATTTGGCTAAAAAAACACATGTTCCTCACATTTCTGTGGCAGAAAGTTCTGGAATCTGAGAGGAGCTACAAATTTCCTTCCACCCAGCGTTCCCCCAAGTCTCCCGATAAAAATGATACCTCACTTGCGTGGGTAGGCCTAGCGCCGGCGACAGGAAACACCCCAAAGCGCATCGTGGACACATCCTAAATTTTGGGAGAAAACTGAGGTGTTTTTTGCGAAGTGCCTACCTGTAGATTTTGGCCTCTAGCTCAGCCGGCACCTAAGGAAACCTACAAAACCTGTGCATTTCTGAAAACTAGAGACCTAGGGGAATCCAAGGAGGGGTGACTTGCGGGGCTCGGACCAGGTTCTGTTACCCAGAATCCTTTGCAAACCTCAAAATTTGGCTAAAAAAACACATGTTCCTCACATTTCTGTGGCAGAAAGTTCTGGAATCTGAGAGGAGCTACAAATTTCCTTCCACCCAGCGTTCCCCCAAGTCTCCCGATAAAAATGATACCTCACTTGCGTGGGTAGGCCTAGCGCCGGCGACAGGAAACACACCAAAGCGCAACGTGGACACATCCTAAATTTTGGAAAAAAACAGAGGTGTTTTTTGCGAAGTGCCTACCCGTAGATTTTGGCCTCTAGCTCATCCGGCACCTAGGGAAATCTACCAAACCTGTGCATTTCTGAAAACGAGAGACCTAGGGGAATCCAAGGATGGGTGACTTGCGGGGCTCGGACCAGGTTCTGTTACCCAGAATCCTTTGCAAACCTCAAAATTTGGCTAAAAAAACACATGTTCCTCACATTTCTGTGGCAGAAAGTTCTGGAATCTGAGAGGAGCTACAAATTTCCTTCCACCCAGCGTTCCCCCAAGTCTCCCGATAAAAATGATACCTCACTTGCGTGGGTGGGCCTAGCGCCGGCGACAGGAAACACCCCAAAGCGCAACGTGGACACATCCTAAATTTTGGGAAAAAACATAGGTGTTTTTTGCGAAGTGCTTACCTGTAGACTTTGGCCTCTAGCTCAGCCGGCACCTAGGAAAACCTACCAAACCTGTGCATTTCTGAAAACTAGAGACCTAGGGGAATCCAAGGAGGGGTGACTTGCGGGGCTCGGACCAGGTTCTGTTACCCAGAATCCTTTGCAAACCTCAAAATTTGGCTAAAAAAACACATGTTCCTCACATTTCTGTGGCAGAAAGTTCTGGAATCTGAGAGGAGCTACAAATTTCCTTCCACCCAGCGTTCCCCCAAGTCTCCCGATAAAAATGATACCTCACTTGCGTGGGTAGGCCTAGCGCCGGCGACAGGAAACACCCCAAAGCGCAACGTGGACACATCCTAAATTTTGGAAAAAAACAGAGGTGTTTTTTGCGAAGTGCCTACCTGTAGATTTTGGCCTCTAGCTCAGCCGGCACCTAGGGAAACCTACCAAACCTGTGCATTTCTGAAAACTAGAGACCTAGGGGAATCCAAGGAGGGGTGACTTGCGGGGCTCGGACCAGGTTCTGTTACCCAGAATCCTTTGCAAACCTCAAAATTTGGCTAAAAAAACACATGCTCCTCACATTTTTGTGGCAGAAAGTTCTGGAATCTGAGAGGAGCTACAAATTTCCTTCCACCCAGCGTTCCCCCAAGTCTCCCGATAAAAATGATACCTCACTTGCGTGGGTAGGCCTAGCGCCCGCAACAGGAAACGCCCCAAAACGCAACGTGGACACATCCCATTTTTTTAAAGAAAACAGTGCCTACCTGTGGACTTTGGCCTGTAGCTCACCCGGCACCTAGGGAAACCTACCAAACCTGTGCATTTCTGAAAACTAGAGACCTAGGGGAATCCAAGATGGGGTGACTTGCGGGACTCGGACCAGGTTCTGTTACCCAGAATCCTTTGCAAACCTCAAAATGTGGCTAAAAAAACACATGTTCCTCACATTTCTGTGGCAGAAAGTTCTGGAATCTGAGAGGAGCCACAAATTTCCTTCCACCCAGCGTTCCCCTAAGTCTCTCAATAAAAATGGTACCTCACTTCTGTGGGTAGGCCTAGCGCCCACGAAAGGAAATGGCCCAAAACACAACGTGGACAGAACATATTTTTTCACAGAAAACAGAGGTGTTTTTTGCAAAGTGCCTACCTGTGGAGTTTGGCCTCTAGCTCAGCTGGCCCCAGGAGGGGGGGGGCAGAAATGCCCTAAAATAAATTTGCCCCCCCCAGCCCCCAGCCCACCCGGGAGCGACCCTTGCCTACGGGGTCGCTCCCCCTGCGTGACATTGGCGCCACAAAACAAATCCCCGGTGCCTAGTGGTTTCTGCCCCCTTGGGGGCAGATTGACCTAAAATCGGCCAATCTGCCCCCAGGGGGGCAGAAATGGTCTAAATACAATTTGCCCCCCAGGGGAGCGACCCTTGCCTGATGGGTCGCTCCCCATCTCTAAAAAAAGAAACAACAACAAAAAAAAACACAACAAAAAAAATTTGCCCTGGCGCCTAGAGGTTTCTGCCCCCCCTGGGGCAGAAATGGCCTAAAATAAATTGCCCTCCCCCCCAGGGAGCGACCCTTGCCTAAGGGGTCGCTCCCTTTGCGTGAAATTCACGCAAAGAAAAAATTCCCTGGTGTCTAGTGGTTTCTACCCCCCTTGGGGGCAGATTGGACTCATCAAAATAGGCCAATCTGCCCCCAAGGGGGGCAGAAATGGCCAAAATATAATTTTCCCCCAAGGGGAGCGACCCTTGCCTAAGGGGTCGCTCCCCACCAAAAAAAAAAGAAATGAAACATAAAAAAAAAAATAAAAAAAATGGTCCCTGGTGCCTAGAGGTTTCTGCCCCCTCTGGGGGCAGAAAAGGCCTTCTCAAAAAAATGCCCCCCCTGGGAGCGACCCTTGCCCAAGGGGTCGCTCCCTTTTGTGTGTTTCAATAAAAAAAAAAAAAATCCCTGGTGTTAGTGGGGTTTCAAAAGCCGGATTGCAAGCAATCCGGCTTTTGAAACCCTCGGAGGGACTTCAAAGGGAAGGAAATACTTTTCCTTCCCTTTGAAGCCCCTCCGGGCCTCCCAAGTGATTGAAAAAGAAATGCTTTTGCATTTCTTTTTCAATCGCGCTGGAAGCAGAGCTTCCAGCGCGACTAGGGCGGCCCCTGTGACAAATCAGCGCGCGCTCGCGCGCTGACGTCACAGGGGGGGGTCGGGGGTGGAAGGGGAAGGTCTTCCCCTTCCATCCCGACTTGGGGTGGGAAGGGGGGTGCACGGGGGGCGCGCTAGCGCGCCCCCAATTCCCCTGTGCCTAGGACGAGATGATCTCGTCCAAGGCACAGGGGAACTGTAGCCTTGGACGAGATCATCTCGTCCAAGGCACAGAAGGGGTTAAACACCATCTCCAGATAAATTACATTTTTGCCTTCTACAATCCAAGATGATTTTCCCTATGCAGACATGCTTGTCTAGCAGCACCCTGCTTCTAGGTGAGATAATGCCCCTAAATTCAGAATCTACAGGAAGGAGATTGGGTGGAGTGGTCTTGATTTGTCATAAGATACTGAAAATGCCTTATAGAACCTTCACTTATCAATAATGAATGTGCAACCCTAGACTGTATGTATCCCTCTGTGAACATTTACTTTATTTTGATATTTATGTGCCCCCCTCCAACAGAATTCTGCTGGTTAGTCTGTGCCTCCTGGTTGATAGTATTGCAATGTTGGCACTGCAGGAAGAACATCTTAAATCTGTGGCTGGAGGCACCTGGAGTAAAGGGTTTAAAATTCCAAAAGGATCTATCTTTCTTCAATATGTGGCTAAAATCATACTCATGAAGCTAGACACAGATAGACTCAAGTGACACATCTGGATACTCTTAATTCAGTGAGCATTAATCTAGGCGGTGAGAAGGCTTGGACCTCCACGTAATGGTGGCTTGGTCGGCTGCCTATCCAACATTAAAAGATGCCCTTAGCAGGAAGGTTTTTTGCTGGATAATTTGAGTGATAACATTCATTCATGCCGAAGGGAACCAAGGTGTACACATTTGCCATACACCCCAGTGCAAGCAAAGGAGATGTCCCACCATTCATACTGCAAGGTCAGTATCCACAATCTCTCTGTTTAGAGGAAGCAGACAGAATCTTATAGTGATAAACCATACTTTGCCACCCTGAAGTGCAGTATCCCTAGCAGGTGGGAATGGGTGACAGTTTTTGTAATAAAATTGTATAAAAAAGCTGTTTTACACCACAATTCTCAAACACATTTGCCAAAATATCAAAGGAAATAGTTTTTATTATCTATTGCATTCTATGAAATGTGTCTGATGCTAGCTTTAGCCTCTACAGGAAAGTAGCAAACAGTGCATTTTTCAGTTTTAAATGCAATTTAAACTATCTGAATATGACTTGGACATGCCCAATCTACTAGTGATAAAAAATGTTCATAGCTTCTTAAGTTCCTTCTGTCTTTTGTTTTCCTTACATTTTTCATTGTGCTCCTTCCAAGTAGATTCTAAGTTAATGGGGTTTACTAATGTTCAGCAGAATGTATGTTTTGTGGCTGAGTGTGAAAATGTCATAACTTTACATTTTTGCAAAATTAGTGACATTAGTGGAGTTGAGACAATGGGGGTCATTCTGACCCTGGCGGTCCAAGACCGCCAGGGTCACGAATGACGGAAGCACCGCCAACAGGCTGGCGGTGCTTCCAAGCCCATTCTGACCGCGGCGGTAAAGCCGCGGTCAGAAAACCGGGGCCGGCGGTTTCCCGCATTTTTGCCCCGGCTGGGCGACTCCGCCAGTGCAGGGGCCCCCTAACAGGGCCCCATGAAGCTTTTCACTGTCTGCCTAGCAGACAGTGAAAAGCGCGACGGGTGCAACTGCACCCGTCGCACGCCCGCAACACCGCCGGCTCCATTCGGAGCCGGCTTCTGTGTTGCAGGCCTCCTTCCCGCTGGGCCGGCAGGCGCTAACATGGTTAGCGCCCGCCGGCCCAGCGGGAAGGTTGGAATGCCGGCAGCGCTATTTTGGCCGCTTGGCGGCCAATTGGAGGTTCCCGCCTGGCGGGCGGCTACCGCCGCTCGCCAGATTTGGAATGACCCCCAATGTCACCACCAGACAAAATTTCAAGTGAAAAAGTGGTAGCTGGAGAAATTGCCAATAAAACTTTATTTTCACACTATTATTCCTATGCAGACCCTTTTTTGAATGCATATATAATCTCTACATATAACTTTTGCAGGTGTGTTTTCATTCCAAGCAATGTTTTTCAGAATTGTTCACCTGCCTGCATGTTATTTGGAAATATTTGGCAACTAAGAAAGTAGACAAAATAATTGAAGGGCTTAAAGAAATTTCACTAAGTGGGTGGAAGAAATATTGTCAAAGTTTACACACCTCTAAATATTTTGGAGAACCTACTTGAAAGGCAGGGATAAAATTGACATTTTGACAAGAGTCTGGAGCCACTCAGGTAGCAGGCAAGTTCTTTGGCCCATATTTATACTTTTTGATGCTGGCCAGCGCTATCGCAGTTCAGCATCAAAATATTTACTGCCGGCTAGTGTCATAGAAAAGGACGCTAGCCGGGTGCAGGAGGCTTAGGGGGAACACAGGATTTAGCGTCAGAGGATGACGCTAGAATGGGCAGAGGCAAACAAAATGCCTCTGCCCAGAGTAGCGTCATTTTTTGTCATTAAAACCCCATAGACATGACTACTGTCTCACTTAAGACAGGAGTCATGCCCCCAGCCCGCATGGCCATTGGGTACAGGGTCATGTAGGGGGGCCCAAGTTAGGGCCCCCAATGGCACTTTGAAAAAAATAAAAAATGCCTACCTGGACTTACCTGGGATGGGTTCCTTCATTCTTAGGTGTCCTCCAGGTGTGGGTGCATGTGGGTGAGGCTGTCCCTAGGGGCAAGGAAGGACACCTGTGGGCTGTTTCCATGGTCTCTGACCAAGAAAAAAGGCCCACAGGTCCCCTAACGCTTGCCCATACCCAGGCGTTAAATATTGGCGCTAAGCAGGCTTAGTGCTATTATTTAAGAGCCTCCTCCTCCCGTACATGAATTTTGCACAGGAGGATAAATAAGGCGCTAGGGCCTTCGTTATTTTTTGCCAGGGAACGCCAACCTTGCATCTCATTGGCACAAGGTAGTTTTCAGCAGGTAAAAATCTCATAAAATCATTGATAAGGAGCAGAGGTGACATAAATACCTAAGGCTCAGACAGCAGACCTACTCAAACTTTACCTAAAATTAGGTTATTCACCAGTCTCTCAGTAATGAAGATAGTGTCCTGTTAATATATCAATACAAGCATTAAGAGTCTCCAAACGAGTCATGAAATAAAGTCCATAGCAACTAGTCGCTCTGGCACAGGGATCATAAATAAACAATAAGCTGCCTGCAGTCAGCATTAATTAGCTCTCAAATATCATCTTCATGTGTACTATGGAAATTGACACATTTATAACTAACCTTCAGCATATTGTTTTATGAAAAAAAAAAATATCCCGAATATGAAAAATCATTGAATTATGCAAATAATGATTCATTGTCAATAAGTGTCAATAAATGTGATACTAAAAAGTGAAATAAAAATTTGTAGAAACTTAGAATATGTAAAAACCATTCGGCAGGAATTCCAACAGTTTCAAATGCCTGACAATGAACACACTGATAAAGTAGGAGGTAGTATCTGGCCTACAAATATTAACATAATGAGAACTCGCCTTGCCTACAATCCAGAGAAAGCATGTGGGTGTCTCTTGTTTCTACCTCAGTGATTTCTCTTAAGGTCACATAAGAGGGACAGCAAGGAACTGCACGTGCCAGATTTCAACATCTGTTGGAGCAGTAATAAAAGCATAGAATAAGATGAAAAGTGAACAACTAGAAAGGTAGAATGGTGGTGGGATGTCCAGAGGCAAACGTTTGAGAGAGGGAGATCTAGAGAGTCTTCCCTGAGCAAGTATGGGGATAGATGATAAGGGGTTGAGTAGTGACAAAAACAAGTGGCAGTGAAAAGGCAGATTTGAAATAGAGGCACATGATAAGGAGGCAAACAGTGTGGTATGATGAGTGAGGGAAGGTGGTGAAAGGAGAAGCATTCTGGAAAGTTTGACATGTAAAGTAAGTGAAGTCAAATCAGCAACCAGGAGGAAACTGTGGTCAGGATAAAGGATGAAAATGTTAGAGAAAGTTGCTAATGATGTAGAGGAACACTGAGCATTATGTGGAGAATTTAGATGGAGAGCTAAAAATCGAAAGTGTACATGGTTTAGTGGAGGGTTAAAGAGAATAAGCAGTCATAGGAGTCTATTGATTGGAGAAAGGTGGTTACATGCCTGAGTGGTAGATAAGGGGATCAAGGAGAAAAAAATTGTGATTGTGATTTTTGGCAGCAGGCAAGGATTGGGTGTTAGAAATGAGGTGCCTCTGATAATTAGATACATTTCTTCAGACGATTTCTTTCATCTTCCAGAAATGCATCACTTGGTGAACATCGAAGTGGTGAAGAAAAATAATAGAGGTGATGCAACATTGAGGAAGGGGTCAAAGTGAAAAGAGAAAGGTTATTGATGCAAAACCAAGAATGTGTCACTACTTGAAAAGAGAGGGAAAGGGATAATAAGGTAAAGAGAAACTAATGCAAAATACACAGAAAAGTGAAGAGCTCACATTTGGCATAGAAGGAAGGGTACCAGAGGATATAGCAGAGGTGAGACCCGTGGTCAAGGCTTAATAGCTTTTAATTCACCAATTTATACAATCATAGATATGGGGTTTAGAGGGGTGAAAGGGGATTATGGGAAAGTACCAAAAAAGTGATAAGAAAGAGGAAGAAAAAGGTGAGGGAGTGTTGAGCAGAACCATGAAAGCAGACTATCATATAGATAGTATCATCAAAGAGGTGAGTTGGACGTGAATAAAGTTTTGAGAGAATGATGGCCTCCTTAAAATGAGCACATGAATGGGACATATCAGGGAAGACCACAAGGAGGTTGAAATTGCTGAAAAAAACAAATAGATTGTAGAAGTTGCAACAAATGAGAGAACTGAGTGAACACCATCACAGAAGCTAGTTAGGCATTCAAGAATAGATGAGAGAAGGGATGATAAGAAAGGCTTAACTCTGAGCTATGGTGATAGATGACACCTCTGCTTTCTCCCTGGGCATATAGTATGTGGGGAGAAGTTAATAGGGTGCAGTGAGTGACCCGGGCATACCACAATTTTGAGGTGAAATATGGTTTAATATGAATAATTTAAAATCCAGCAAGATTGAGGTAAAGAGATTAAGTATGAAAGTGACAGATTTGCAATCAGAAGTAAACATTTTGGAAGAAATCATCTTGCTTAAGAGAAAGTGAATCCATCAAGGGCAGACAGCAGGCAGATAATTCGATGGCCAGGAGAAGGTAGAAGAAGGATTGGAATTAAATAATTGGGTTGAAAACCTTTTAAAGCCATTTTAAAAATGAGACGGCACAAGAAATTAATTACTGACCAATGTCTGCAACTATGAGCAGCTTTTAAGACTAAGGAGGGATGGAGATGGGTTCCACAATAACTCCAGTCAGAACAATAGTGGAACCTTACATGTGTTCTGTGAGTTTCAGGTTTCATTGTGGCTTAAATCATGATACAATAGTCGAAATGTGGTGTTCATTCAAAATTGTATTGCTTTGCAATGGATACGGTTGAAAGTATGTCAAAGCCCATGGGTGTGATTTTTAATAGACAAATATTAAATATTCTTATATTACAAACAATTGTACAGAAATGATTATGGATAATTTAATGTCCCTGTTATCACTGTTAGATGTATGCTTACCATCCTGTGATAAAGATAGTAAGCTTGACTATTTATAACTGTATACTCAGGGTGTGCTATTGGATTCTATTGCTGTATGGTGAATGTGTGTGTGTGTTATAGACTGCTAGTGCACATACCTCTTCTTTCCAACATTCCGGGACCATAACAAAGAGGTAGGAATTTTAAGGTTCCAAAATTAATAATTAGCATAATAATGATGTAACTGTAAATATCATGTCCTCTTTTCACTATTGCCTCAGGAAATTATGCCATATCATAAAGTCAGGAGTCTACCCTCCACAAATCCTAATACATGCTGCTGAACTTATGGTTGCAAGATGATTCATATCAACAGAAACTTTAAAGAACCACTTCAATTACTTTAACCACACGGATATTTACCAAATGGCACCTGTGAAACATCATACCTTTACCATAGAGGTATGCTGCTTGAACTTTAAACTCACCTTTTCTTTTTTTCTGGGAGAGAAGAGGAGACACATTTTTCACAAACGGAATGGAGAAGGTGTGAGATTGATTGTACCTTGGACTCTCAGAGGGCCCCAACAGAACTTCACCAGTTTCACCTCCCTTTCTTCACTTTCTTAATTCTGTACCTCCATTCCCTATCTACCTTCTTCATACCCTACTTTTCTATCAGCACTTCTCCTACTCATCCTTCCCCTCATCCCTATTCCTTTATTTCTTGATCCTCTTCCTTTCCGTCCCCTCTGCCCCTTTTGTTTCTCTCCACTGTCTGGACTTCTTTCTTCACCATATTTAATTTCCTTGTCCCTATTTGTCTATTTTGTATCCTCCTCTTACAGCCTCTCCTAGTAATTTGTACTTATCTATCATCTTCTTTCTCATTACTAGTCCCCTTCTTTACCCATCTTCCTTATTAATTTGTTCCATTTCTCCCTTCTTTCTTTCCACAGCCTTACTGACCTGCTTCTCAATCACTGACTGGATTGGGTGCTCTGATAAAGCAGACAGGGTCTCTCAGGAGTTTCTTTTCTCTTTGTAATGAATAGTAACCCTACTGCTGTTTTTCTCCAAACTGCTCCTCATTCTATTCATTCCCTTCTTTTTTCTGCCCCACTCTTCTCTTTCCTAACTGTCTCTTCTTTTGACTCTCTTCACTCCTTCCTCCCATTTCCTCCTTCAACTTGGTTGGTACCCTTATGGCTTCACACCATTCTCATGCTCTGTTGACTTTCCCCCTTCTCTGTCTCCCTCTCAATAATTAAAATGAATGCAGTAACGTGTAGAATTAACATGCAGCCCCTAGATGAAAAAGCAATGTTTTAATTCAAGTGAAAAGCGGTAGGCAGATACATTTACATGTATTATGCATGAAACGCCGATATTGCAGTTTGCAAAATTTGACCTGTGCTAGGAATATGAAACGTTAAACTTTCACTGAAGCTAACATGATGAGAATATGAAGACTTATTGTAAAAAATGTTAGCTTTAAGCTTCCCCTAGGCATATTATCGTAAGATTGTAATAATGTATTAAAATGTTTTAGCTTCATTTAATTCCGTGGAATATTTCAAAATGAACAATAGTTTAGCCTTATAGTCAATAGGTAACTTATGATTTAATATAATGATGTAACAATCTAACCCAGAACTGAAGTTTTCTTTAGACAGAGACAAAGGTGGGAAACTACTTCGAAGTATATAAAATTTGATAACAATGTAACAGATAAACATTGTTTTCTATGGACTATTGTTTTTACCACAAGATAATGGTGAAATGTTCCTGTTCCTATGAAGACAAACTTTGCTGTTTGGCTGAGACAGAAAAGAAGATGATACATGTTGCAAAAAGTTTATACAAAATGTTTTTATATTTAATGTGTGTTCCCAGAATGAGTTAGCTCATAATTTCCCAGAACCCGTTGATGATTTTATTTGTGCTGAATCTTTGAGGCTCAGAGACTTTCATGAACTTTTCTTTATGGAAAGTTCTACTTGATGGATATTTGAGATGTGATTCTGAAGATTTATGCTTTAACCTTTTTGTAGGTTCTAGCTAACACTGTCTTTCCCAACCCCATTCTGAGATTTAGATTATGGACTTTTCATTTCTGGATCGTGCTTCATGCATTTGCTTTGTTGAGATTCAAATATATTGATTCACTAATTCATTTGCGATTACTTATATATATTCAATAAATATTTAACCTACTAAATTATTTATAAATAAAGATTTTGAACTCACATCAACTCTCATCCTTGACTAAAAAATAAAAACTGAAATTTTGATGAATAGTTGATTGATGTTCAGCTCCTGGTTAATCTCACTTACGACCAAGGTCTGTTGGCCTATGGAACAGTTGTTTCTGCCCTGATAAAATGGTTAATCTGATTTTGTAAACAAACATTTATTTGATATCCCCATGCTCCAGCAAAGTTGGCAGGAGAGGATGGTTTATGTAATGAGAAAGAGAGGTTGTAATGTGTAGAGATATGTACTTGCTCTGATAGAGAGAGATGCCCATGCCCCATTGGCCAAAGCCCACACTGAAAGAAGATTGATGGAGTGCAGTTTCTAAAGCATTTGCTGAATTTGAGGTGCGAGTAATAATAGAATATAGCTTTCTGTATATATAAAGAAACTGTAAAGGAGAGTGACCCTCTGCAAGGAGCAGGTTGTGGGTTATAGTGTGCCTTGCGTGGATTGGTTGGATGGTGTGAAATGCCACAAGGAGATTGGTTGAGCTGTGTGAAGAGCTGAGCAATGATTGGTTGGTTGGTGTACAGAGCCACACTGAGATTGGGAGACGGGCTTATTGTGAAATTGACATGTACAAAACAGAATCAAGACATTGCAGCATTGATTTACGTTGGTGATTTAGTAAAAAAAACTTGACATTTCTATTAGGGACATAATGAGAGACGATGTAACAATTGCAATACAGAAGGGTGAAGAGGTACCTCCTGAGGGTGTGTCTGCTTATCATAAAGGAAGGGTGCAAGATCATTGAGAAAGATAGTCCATTGAGCTTTACTAGATTGGTACATTTAATTTGAGAATTATGGATGGATAATGGGAAACACTTTGTGACATGAAGCTACCTCTGTGACCCACACAAGTGCTTGGGAGAAGATGGCTCGTACTAGGGAGAAAGAAACATACAAAAAATAAATAAAAAGAGCTATGAGTTATTATACAGATGCAATATGGGATGAACAACAAAGGAAGTGGAAAAAGAATATTGTGGAGGGAACTAGAGCATATCCTGTCACTGCTGAGGAAAAATCTGAGAAACCGAAACATGCCAAAAGGAGATGCAGATGAGATATTGGACTAATTATTGGCTGCACATTCACTACCTTATGTGGCTCCTGTAACAAGTACTGAAGGTTTTCCAACAAAAAATGTGACAGTGACAGTGGCTACAGCACCTGTTGATCCAAAAGCATTTCAGAATGAGAGACCATTACAGATGACTCCGTCTGTTATTAATCAGCCTGTTGTACAACCTGTTATCATGTGCCTTGCCCATGTTGAGACTGCCCCAGCAGTGATGCCTCCAGGTGTTACTGCTTCTATTCTAACTGTACCAGCACCTGCTGCATGAGTCATTACAGCACAGCCAATTGAGGTTTTCACAGCAAATGCTCTGGCTAATTATGTCCTAAATGCAGCAACTCAAAGAGCTGTTGGAGGAGCACCTGAGACAGGGTTTATCACGAATTTGCAGAATTCACAGATTGTTGCATGGACACCACCACAAACTATTCAATAATTAAGGGAAGGGAGTAGGATTGTCTTTACGACATAAACCACACAAGGAGGGATGAACTTGCTTAATGATGGGATTTTTCCTTCATGGTTTGTGAAAGCTGCTAGGAATTGAGGAAAGACAGAGAATGCAGTAAGCCTAGAATCTAGTCAGAATGCTGAAAGGGAAACACCATTAAATGTACAGAGATTAAAAATAAATCTTGAGGAAATAATCAGAGGATGCTTAGAACTTGAACATGTTAATCAAAACCAAAGTAAGAATTAATTTATTTGTGCAAAGAGATTACTGGACAATCAGAAGTTTCACATGAAAGATTGACAGAATTGGCTATAAAATATGAACTCTATCATTCAAAAAGTGTCCCATTGCAAAAAAGCTTTGAGGTACCTTTGGATGATACCTTTGGATGATGAAGTAATTGAGCCAATGTGTTCTGCAGCGATTTGCACAGTAATAAATTAGTAAACTGCATTTAGCAAATGAGCACAGAAACATGAAACAGAAAAAAAACAATCAGATGTGACTGAGATAACAGAAACGCTACCTCCAGGTCCCCAGGATGATGAAGGAGCTTTGGCTTATTCATTAAGAGAGGTACCAGGTGGAGGGTATGTTCATGCGCCCAGGAGCAGGGGAGATCCTACAACATTTATTAACAAGTTTCTAAAATTTTGAGAGAATCCTATGCAGTGGACCACACAAGTTGATAGAACTGTTAAAATCCTAACAGTGCTGTGGATTGATTTGAATATGTTCTTTGACATTGTTGTTCCAGATGATTTGTGGGTTGGATGCAAGATTGCTGTACATTGACCAGATTCTGAGCCACCAAGACATTAGCAGACGTACTCCAGTAAATCGAAAGGTAGCGTTACCCTCAAAGCAATTGGTCCCCCCAAAGCACAAGGAATGTGGTCTGCTCCCACATACTGTAAGGAAGTGCCCCTGTGCTGCCCTCTACTCTTCCTCTGGCTCCCTACGCTGCTCCATTCTGCTATTGGACTTAATGCTTTTGGAATCCTCCTGCACTGAACTTACATAATGTGTATTTGGCTACAAGTGTCATCCCTTATGCACCAGCTGGGTTTCTTCCTGAATCATCCTTCATACCATGCTGCTTAGTTTCTACACTGGGCTGTCAGTGCTGTGAGGTATCGTGAGCCATTGTCACACTACTGAGTGGGCCAGTACCTGCTACGCAACTATTCCTTTGCCAAGAGACACATTAAGAAATCCATCAAAATGGTTCACCCCCAGAACCGGTTCCACAGCTGCATGCTCCCACCCGTATACACCCCCACCAGGTTCTCACCAGATCACTGTACCCCCTGGCTGCTTATCTGATGCAGAGTCATTTGCTGGCAAACTGGAGGTGGTACTTGGTGCAATACAAATGACTTGGAGTCAGAGATTGATGCCATTGCTACTGACCTCACCCTTCTAAGAGATGACCCTTGGAAGCTATCAGACAGGGTGCATTTGGCAGAACAAGCAGCAGCAACTCTCCAATCACAAACATCAGAACTGAAACACAGCTAACTACTCTGCAAGAGAAAGTTCACACCCTGGAAGAATGTGCGGAAGATGCCTTCCTGAAGTAATTCATGGCAGTGATGTGGAGTCTTACATTGACAGCTGGATATGCAGTTCCTGCAGAACTCTTATCACCATTCATGCTGCAGAATGTGCCCACAGGGTCCCCATGTGATGACTCCCGATGGTCGCTTCATCTGTCCTATTGGTTGCATGCCTCATAAACTACAAAAAGGGATGTCATCTTGAATGAGCCACGCAAGCAAGACAACTTGAGGATAGATAATGTTCGGTTAATGGTCTTTCCAGACTGCACAACCTTAGCAGTTCAGTTGAAGTGATGCATGTTCCTGCAAGGTTCAATATACACTTCTTTTCCTGGCTTGCATCTGTGTCTATTTTGATGGCAAAACTTTACCTGCCCAGCAGATGTCTGGTCCTGGATGGAACAGCGCAAGATACGTGCAAGGCGCTCAAACCTAATGGCCCCTTGACCACATAGGTCCCTAAACTTGGAGGAAGTTTGCAAGCATTGGAAATGGTGGCTCACTTCTAAGATCCTGTGCCACATTAAAGTGCACACAAGGACAGCTCCAGATCTTCAGGCAACAGTGATTCTCTCATCTGACATTGTGCCCCCAAGCACTAATAGAACGCCTGTGGTGACCCCTCAAATGTCAGATGATGTTCTTTGACAGGCTGTGTAATGATACATGCATGTCTCCCTCTCGGTTTATTACCTGCTTATTTGAAAGTTAATTATCTCCTGGTTTAGGGGGCATTCCATCTGGTTCCTTTGAACTCTCCTTGTGGATTCCAAGGGCTGCTGTTAGTGTTACTGAGTTTAGTTGTTCGTATGCTACAGAGACTCGTGTGTCCTCCCAGACTGATTTATTACCTGCTACATCCTATGGGAAGTAGCAGATTTTCAAAGTCTTGCATCCCTGCTCCCCCCTAGACCAACTCCTTCTAACCTGTCTCTTTTACTTTACTGGTTTGGGTAGGTACCTGTTGTATGCCTGATCTCAATGATATTATCAGTTTGTTATTGCCATTTCCTTTCTGTTTCCTTATTGCTCTGAACAGTACTCTTTCCTCCTGCACATACTTAAAAAAATAACATGGGTCCATGCCTAGGACAGATGGGGCTTCCACATTCCCAAACACTATGCCATGGCCGCAACTAATGTCATTACCTGGAATGTGAGAGGAATTCATACCTCCTTTTGTTATTATGTGATATACTTACTCCTACCTCTGCTACGGACAGGCACACATAGCTTACATACAATGGTCACACATCACAAGTTTGGAAGCATCCAGATTACAGCGGACATGGCGGGCCAGGAGTTCTCCACTCATTACTCTACTTATGCCTTTGGAGTCTTGATTTGGGTTTGAGTGGGAGTCCCCTTCACTACCACACACACACTCTTGTTGACTCAGAGGTATGGGAGGTGTGTTTTTGTGGAGGTGTGCTTAGATGGTAGATGATTACTTCTTGGAGCCACATACGTACCAAGTATAGATCAGGCCCCTTTCCTCCATTCTTTACCTGTGACTTTTGCCTGCTGGAGTGACATCCTTTTGGTGCTGGGCGGGAATTTCAACACTGTCTTGGACATGGGTCTTGATCACTCTTTCCCACCCCTGCCCGCACTGTGTCCACATCTAACATACTTACCACCACCACTTCATTGAAGCACTGGAAGTTACTAGATTTGTGGAATCATGGCAATCCCCACACCAAAGTGTACACACATGCACACGGACTTCACATCCACATTGACAGATTTTCTTTCACCCAAGATATTATACCACATATCACAAGTATCTCGGCTGCACACATTCAGACCACAATCCACTCCATTTGCAGCTATGCTGGGACCATTTCCCACTGCCTATACCCTCTACTTAGGGATATGTATATACCACAAGCCAGAAGATCTCTTAGAGGTCAACTTTTTCCGAGCAGTCTCTGCAAAACACGTACAGATGTCTTTTTGTCAGACTCTGCTGCTGACAGTGACAGGGAGGATGGCTCTGATGAAAATGGTGGTTCTGCTGAGATTGCTGTATTACTTTGTCAACCTCCCTCTCTTTATACATTGACCTTTTTTCTGTTCCTTAGAACAAATAGTGGGTGACCTTTTTTGGCACAATATGCATTGCAGAGTAGCACTGCTCAAACTCTGTCTCCCTATGGACAATGGAGGACACAATGGGGGTCATTACGACCCTGGCGGCCCCTCCACTTTCCCGCCAGGTTTCCGCCTGGCGGTCATAATCCCCAGGGCAGCGGTGCAAGCACCGCTGCCCTGGGGATTATGAGTCCCCGACCGCCAGCCTGTCCATGGCGGTACACACCGCCATTGAAAGGCTGGCGGTAAGGGGACTTGGGGTGCCCCTGGGGGCCCCTGCACTGCCCATGCACTTGGCATAGCCCTGTCGCGCATTTCGAAATGCTACTGCACCCGCTGCACATCAGCATTGCCGCCGGCTCAATTACGAGCCGGCAGCAATGTTGATGTGACATTTCCGCTGGGCGAGCGGACGGTAACATTGTTACAAATGTCATAATAGGGAGCCAGGAATACCGCCAGCAATGGCGGTATTCTGTCTCCGCGGCCTCAGCGCTCTTTTTAAAAGACCGCCGAGGTTGTAATGACCCCCAATGTCCCCAATTTTAAACATTATTCTTTGCCTTCCCATCTCCAATGGGTATCACACTGGTTTGCAAGTGCAAATTTTGTGGATACTGCATTGCTTCTCCCCCCTTTGGACTTGGAGCGGATACTCACCATTTTTCATGCTCTTGCCAGCTCTCCAATACCGAGCTTCTCCCTCATCCAAGTCGCTTATCAGTGCTACCTAAGGGCCCTGATCATCACCTGGTCGACCACACCATACGCCATGGCACTGCTATTACTCAGTATGCCTGGAGGACACGTTCCACTACCCTCAGGGGATTAACATCATGGCATGCTGGGGATTTACACAATGTAGATGACCTATACAACAGTAGAACCCTCCTCTCAGTAGAAGAATTGATGGCTGATTCCAAACTCCCGTCTGGCCAGTTTTTATTGCATGCCTCCTTTGTCGGTGTGCCAAATGGGTCATGAGGAGTGGTGCAACAGGAAGCCCTGCAACATCTCGTTGTCCAATATTTACATAAACTGGGTGAAGGTTGACATCAGATCCGAAGGCTGGCCGAAGCCTTAAGCATACACACAGCACCTTCTCCCACCACATTCAGAGGACTAGGGCACAGATCCTGGCCGCCTCTGTACAGACAGCGAGCGGCAAGCTATTTTGACCTACCCCTCTTTAGTGTCCCAAAATGATCATTTCAAATTGATTCAGTTTTATATTTTGCACCAAGCCTATTTGACTGTCAGTAAAATAATCGCTATTTCCACCAAACTGACACTGCCTGCCCTCATTGTATCATACCAAGCGTGGGAATTACACACATTCTCTGGTCCTGCCCCTCACTGGCCACATACTGGTACAATGCCAACTCACTGTCACACTGCATGGGGTCTGTACTGCTCTACACCTGGGAAATATGTATTTTGTTACTCTACAGACACACCAAAATGCATAAAGCTGCAATACACCTCACTGACCTTTCCCTCCTTTTGGCGAAGCAACTGATCACCTGTAAATGGAAGGCAACAAACCCCTAGTGGCCTCCAGGTGGACTGTCCAGGCTGGCATGGCCCAGGCTGAGAGCACATTAATATGCAGAGAGGAGGAGAAAGGTCTCCATAATACCCCAGTTCAGAGACATGGGACACACTCCTGGAGAAGTTCTGGAGGGGACTCCAGCCACTCTGCCCACTCCTTAAACATGCCTACAGACTGTATCCGCCTCACGCCCCCTTTCCATTATATATGATATACTTACCATAACACCTGAGCTTCTCTTTTTCACTGACATCAATCTAAATGAGCCCGCTGGTCCCTGCCAGCTTTGTGCATTTGTGTTCCATTGCTCCGTTTCTATGAACAAGGGCACCCATTCCTGTTTTTTCTCTCATGTTTTATACTTATTGCTCTCCTACTTATTTAGTAGAACTTTTTCCTTTCTCACCCAGTTGCATTATTGTTCACAAATACATTCCTTGGCATCTTTGTTTTTCATTAGTCCTTAACTGAATGAATTTAAAAAAATCCATTATCATCTCCCTTGTCATTTTTATTGAGTTTTTTGCTGTTATCCACAGAGAGGCGACCAACTTTTATTGACTGCAGAGTTACATGCTGCTGTACCATTCATATCTAACTCTTTAGAGCAATCGTTCTTTATACATATTTTATTGTGGCAAAATAACTGCACTTCACTGGAAATGTTTTTAAAATAAAAATGGCAATCTAAAAAATGAAGACTTTGAGTTTAAATTTGTCCAACAAGATGCTGTAGGATTGTATCAAATGAGAACCAAAGATGAATTGCCCCCTGAATTAAGAGACACTGTGAACCCAGAAGTGTGGGATTTTACAGGAAAAGACATTGGACTAATTGAGTGTGTAGAACTAGTTCATTTTATAGTGAAACCAAATGTTGTTTTCCTGAGAACACCACCATAACATTTAATCACAGAGACAGTGGCAAGAATAGTACCAATATTTGAGGATGTGTTGAGGAAAGGTATCCTGAAAGAAGTTGTTGGGAGCCCTTGTAATTCACCTATAATGGCTTTGAAGAAGCCCAATGACAAGTACAGTATTGTCCAAGATCTTCGAAAGATGAACAATATTCTTGTTCAATGTTATCCCGTAGTACCAAACCCAGCCACCATTCTATTTCAAATTCTGTGCACTATAGAATGGTTCTCTGTTGTGCACCTTTGTCATGCCTTTTTTCCATACCATTGAACAATGATATCTAGTTCCTATTCTCTTTCATGTTTTGAGAGAGAGTTTTGGCATGGTGCCTAGTTCCATAACAGTAAACAGAAAGTTCTTTCATTTTCCATCAGATCTTAAAGAAAATTCTTGAATCTTTGCTTCTGCTTTTTGTCTCAGTTCTCGTGCTATGCATTGATGACCGACTTGTGGCATCAGCACTACAAAAGCTTGCAAACAGGATACTATTGCACTGCTCAATCACTTAGCTGACAATGGACATAAAGTAGCCCCAAGCAAATTGCAATACCGTCAAGGAGAAGTCCAAAATTTGAGCCATTCCATTGAAAAAGGAATGAGAAAGGCTTTGCAGGAGAGGATAGAAACAATTACATGGATGAGCCCACCCATAATGCAGAGAGAAGTCAGAAAGTTCTTTGGAATGGTTCGCTACTGTAGACAGTGGACACAAAACTTTTCCCTATTGGCTATGCTTTTACCGGAGTTGACACACAAATGTGCCTGATCCACTTTCATGGCACAACAAATGCTTGAAAGCTTTCCTAGAGCTGACAGCAAGTCTCTGTCATACACTGGCACTAAGAATTCCAGATTGCAGTAAGATGTTCACATTGTTTTGCAGTGAGAGGTAGGGATTCGCTCTCTCAGTGGTTACTCAGATTTATGGTAACTCAAAGAGACTGGCAGCCTATTTCTCAATTACTCTTGAACCCATGGCCGCAGGCTGCCCGCTGGTCTCAAATCCAATGCAGTGGTTGATGTCAGCATAAATAGGTGCAAAAGCACAGTGATAGGACATTATTGATCTGTTATGGTCCCTCACTCCATTGAGATTTTGCTTACCAAAACAAAGAATAAACTGCAGATCCTTGCTTTGGATAACATAATACTGAGAAGGTGCGAGGTTTGTAATCCCAGTACACTACTGCATGTTCCTGAAAGTGATGTATATGATGACTTTGAACATGATTGTCTAGATGTCACTGACTTCTGTACTGAGCTAAGACCAGACATAAAAGGTGAACCTTTGCATGAGCATGATCATGTACTTTTTGTGGAGGTCTCATGTCTGAGAAGCAATAAAGGTACTCTGAAAGCAGCCTATTCTTTTGGTACAATTCAAGAAATTGTTGAAGCCTCCTGGCTTTGAGGTGTAACCTCAGCACAAGTTGCAGAACTGTTTGCCCTTACCAGAACTTCTACTTCAACAGTTTAAATGAGAGTTACTATATTTACAGATGGCTAGTATAGCTTTGGTGTGGTCCATGAATTTGGATAGTTACCATCGCAGAGAGTTTTCTTGACCTCATCTGGATAACCTATATGAAATGGTGATTATGGATCAAAATTGCTGGACGCTTTGTAACTCCGAACTGAAATTACGAATTGCTAAATGTGCAACTCCCAGAAGGGGAATGAGTCTGTCACAGTCCACAACCGATATGCTGAGGAAGTTGTAAGTTATTGTGCACTTCTGGCCTGCATATTTAGTGGGACATTCACAGATGAATCTGAAGAGGACACTGAGGGTCATTTTGACCTCAGTGGTCTTTTTTAAAGACCGCCGAGGGACCGCCGTACTGAAAACCGCCAGTGGTGGCGGTTTTCCGCTCGGCGTATTATGACTGTTGGCAGCTCTCCGTCCTTTTTCGGATGGAGAGCCGCCAACAGCCATACTGGCGGGCGGCGGGGAAGTGGAGGTTGCTCCACCTCCACCGCCATGTCAACAGAACACCGCCCACCGAATCACGTACTGTGATTCGGCGTGGCAGTGTTCTGTTGACGGTGTGGTGTCGGCGGAGCAGCCCCCATGGCTCCCCTCCCAGAGGATCGTCGGACCAGGTAAGTCGATCGTCTGTGAGGGGCGGGGGTGGGGGGGTGTTGTGTGCGTGCATGGGGGTGTGCGTGTGTGTATGTAGTGGGGATGTGTGAGTACCTGTATGCTTGCGGGGGTGTTGTGAGTATGGGGATGAGTGCGTGTATGTCTGTAGGTATGTCTGTATCGTGTGCGTGTATGTTTGAATGTGGATGTGCGTGTCTGACTGTGTGTGTGGATGTTGGCATGTATGTCGGTGTGTGTGCGTGTACGTCTGTTGGTGGTGCCTGCGTGCGCGTCATGTGTGCATGAGTGCTGTGATGTTGGGGGTTGGGGTGGGGAGGGGGGTCCTGCCACCCTCGGGGGGTGGCAGGGGTGGTGGGGGGTGTAGGGGAGGGAGTCGGTGTGGGTGTGGGGGTTGGAAAGAGACCCTTAGCAGTGCCAGGGAAGGGATTCCCAGGCACTGATAGTGCTTACTGCCATGGATTTCATGGCAGTTTCAAACCGCATGAAATCCATGGCGGTCAGCCGGGTCCAGCCGGGTCCAAATACCGCCGGCGGTATAGTGACAGACGCCAGACTCGAGACCCAGGTCTCCAGCCCGGCGGGCGGAACGGAGAACCGGCGGATGACCATGGCGGTAACCACCATGGTCATAGTCCCCCAAAAAAAGACCACCAGTCTGTTGGCGGTCTTACCGCCGCTTCTCCGTCTTCCACCAGGGTCATAATGACCCCCACTGTCTTTTCAATGTTGATAACTGTAACAGATACATAGGAAGAGTTTAAGAAATGGTGGGAAGATGTTTCAGAAGTGGAACAGCATAGTTGAATTAGAGCAGGATGTGTAAAAGATGCCAAGGACATTTGGATTTCAGCAGATGGGAGAGTTGTGTTGCCAGACAGCTTGTAATCTTCCATTGCACAACATTTGCATGACCCTGCACACCTAGGAGGGTATGCAAATGTAAGGTTATTCAGACAATTCTGGTTTAACCACAGATTCAGGATGCAGAAGAACTGTGTCACTGTTGTGTTACGTGTCAAGAGATGAATGTAGGGAAGAGAGCACCTGTTTCTCTGGAATCAGATGGACAAACTCACTTCAATAATTAGGTCCTTAGAATATTCTGTGCAACATTACAAGTGAAACAGAAACTGCATTGTAGCTATCATCCAGAGTTTTCTGGAATTGTCAAGCCGTTTAACGGAACCATCAAGTCAAGATTGGCGAAAGTCTGAGCATCCACTTCACTGAAATAGCCTACTGCTTTGCCTTTGGTGTTGATGAGCCGTTGAAGTACGCCTGACAGGAAGACTGGATTATCTAATCTTGAAATAATGATGGGGCGTGCAATGATATTGCCTGCTCTACCTAAGAATGAACTTGTGAACAATATTCTTGGAGAGATTATTTATTAACAGTATCACTAATCTTTTCTATTTTTTTTCTTACATCATCCAGCCTCTAGTGAGACAGCTGAAGGTGGCCCCTCCACAAGTGCAGGCTAGATGGCTCCCAGTAAGTCCTCCTGTTGTTGTTAATATTAGTAATTAGTTATTTCCCTAACTGTTACCGCTATACATTTAGAATTATTTTATACCTTTTACTGTGCCTGTCATCTAATTTTTTTCCAGCTCCACTTCGATGTATCTGTTTCGTAAATTCTTCTTATCCCTGCATTATCCT
Organism: Pleurodeles waltl; assembly: GCF_031143425.1. Taxonomy (NCBI): domain Eukaryota; kingdom Metazoa; phylum Chordata; class Amphibia; order Caudata; family Salamandridae; genus Pleurodeles; species Pleurodeles waltl. The sequence continues at coordinate 654,883,499 of NC_090450.1, forward strand.
ATTTACTCCTTTTCTATATTTCAAGTTTCTTTACTTTAGTCTGTCTGGCTGTACTAGTCTGTCTTTACCTTCCTTTCTTCTGCTTTGTCAGTGAGTTTTCTCTCTCCCCCTATGTATCTTATCTTGAGGAGCGGTGGTAAGGTTTAGAGAACACATGTACTGAAAATTGCAAGCCCATGTAAGTTATTATGCACATGTTTCTTGAGAAGGCTTTCTAGTTCTTGCTGCAGCTCAATCATAAAATAAAAGAAGAAAAAAAGTGTTTTTGAACATGGTCATGTAATATTTGTACCCTCCAATGTTGTGTATGTATTATTAGTACACTATCAGTTGGTGACCGTGCACCATGGTTAGAATTATAAGGAGGATGGCCCCATTGCATTACCCAGCCAGGACCATATATCCCTTCATTGACCAGTCTGTGCACCATTTTATTTCTCTTGAAAAAGTCAAATTCACCAGTAGGTATTTCTGCCCCTCCATTACTATTTTTCTTTTTTTACTTTACTATCTGGCTTTTGAAAAAATGCAAATGAACAAACTGCTTGCCTGATAAATTGATTTAAGAGAAGTCTGTAACCGAAATATGGTGATGTATTGCAGTTGTATTTTGCTATTCCAAAAAAGCAATAGGGGGGTGTATGCAGTGTCCAAAATGTGTAATTTCTTTTCTAGCCGCACCGACCACCAGTGCTGGGGCCAGCAGTGACAGCGTCAGTGGAGACGCAGCTGCATGAGCAGTTGAGGGGGAGACTATGGGAGAAGTGGCAGGTGGTGGTAAGTCCTATTGCTTGCTTATTGACAATTAGCAATGTAGTCACTGCAAGGGTGTACGAGTGTTGTTGATTCACTCGTCAACACCCTCCCGTAGCAGATGCAGCGGAAGTTAAGCAAGTATTGAAGGTCTCTTCTATCTGCAACTCAGCAGACTTAGGTTCATAAAATGAACTTGAACTTTGATGTGTTTTGGAAAATTAAAAGAAGGATGGAAGTAGAATGGATGGGTGAAATATAATGTGAGTGACAGGATGTGTATGTGGATGAAAGGATGCATAATAATCATATAGGTGGGTGATGAGGAGGATGATAAAATACATGGGTGGGTAAAGGATGGATGAAAGGGCACACAGGTGAAAGGATGCCAGTCCAGGTGGGTAAAAGGGTACGTGTGAATGATTTCTATGACTGGATGGGTGAACAGACTCCTCAGGTGGGTTAGATCTCTTGGATGGGTATATGGGTGAAAAGATGCATGGGTGGTTATTGGGTAAATTGATGTTGGTGGAAGGATAGCAGAGAGACATGCTTGGAAACTGGATGGTTTAAATGGCGAAGGACTGGACAAGAGAATGTTAAGCTTATTTTAAATGGTGTGCATCAAAGCCAAGACTGAGGAATGAGGGCAATAGAAGAACAAAGTTGAAATGATGAATAGATAAATGCTTGGACTGAAGATACAAGAGAGCTCTTCTGGATAGAGGTGTTATTCTCACCTACTTTACTTGCTTGGAATGGTTTTTATCAAAGGTTTGATGCAAAGGTTTGGATGGTATTTTAGAATATTCCCTTGACTCACAGTAGTTTTTAAGTGAGGCAGGTAATATGTATCCCAGGCCATTTACTATCTCCTCCCTCCCTCGCTATGGCCATTCACCAGTGCCGCCCATTGTGACCTAACAGCTGCATGGTTCAATTCGGCAGAATACCACTGCAATGTTGGCTGAGTAATAAGCGTGTGTGAGCTTAAGTTAAGTTATTGTGTCAAACACTTAAATACAAATACATGGCAATGCAAAAAACAAGGTGTTTTCCCTTTCCTCCCAGTGCCCACTGTGTCAGACACTTCCTAGTCCCTCACTCCTTTAATCTTTCTTTAGTCCTGTCCCAGACCTCTGAATAATTTGAAAAATCCAATCTTTGCTTGCGCCACATTTTTCAAGCCAAGGGATAAATATAATTTATTATGGTTTCCATAATTTTTTTAAATTCTATTCTAGTTTTTCCCTTTCAACGTTTGCCAACTAGAGTGAGTCACAATACTAGCCAAACCTTAGGCACATGATGATGAGGAATTGATTGATCAGTAAAGTGTGTTCTCTACCTCTACCTTACCCTGAACTTGAGTATGCTAAGAAGATTCCCTTCCTTACTGCAAAGCAAATGTATTGTTTAAAAAACAAATAGTACACAGTTTGGAGGAGGGACATGAGGACAGTGAGTAAAGTGGTCCACAAGTAAGTGCCTTGATTTTCCTGAATGGGATAGTCTGTGACGATGAAACTATATTCCATTCCTTATTTCTCTTGCTCTACTGCAGTGACCTAGACAGCTGCATGGTTCAATTTGGCAGAATTGGCACTGCAATGTTGGCTGTGTAATATGCATCTGTCAGCTTAAGTTAAGTTATTGTGTCAAACACTTTTGAATACAAATACATGGCAGTGCAAAAACAAGGTGTTTTCCCTTTCCTCCCAGTGCCCACTGTGTCAGACACTTTCTAGTACTTCACTCCTTCAATCTTTCTTAAGTTCTGTCCCAGACTTCTGAATAATTTGAAAAATCCAATCTTTGCTTGCGCCACATTTTTCAAGCCAAGTGATAAATATAATTTATTATGGTTTCCATAACAAATTTAATTCTATTCTAGTTTTTCCCTTTCAACGTTTGCCAACCAGAGTGAGTCACAATACTAGCCAAACCTTAGGCACATGATGAAGAGGAATTGATTGATCAGTAAAGTGTGTACTTAACTTACCCATCCTAATCCCCTCTACCTTACCCTGCACTTGAGTATGTTAAGAAGATTCCTTTCCTTACTTCAACACAAATGTATTGTTTAAAAAAAAAAATTAATAGAAAGTTTGGAGGACAGTGAGTAAAGTGGTCCACAAGCAAGTGTGCCATGATTTTCCTGAATGGGATAGTCTGTGATGATGGATCTATATTCCATTCCTTATTTCTCTCCCTGTACTGCAGTGCATCACTTTTCCCACCACCTATTTATGGCAGACGGATGTCTGCATGATTGATTATATTATTCTATGTGGCGTGTTTCATTCTTAGCATTCATCAGATTTGTAGTCCAGGCACAAAGAAGAACAGGGCCATTGAAATCAAATAATTTTCTAGTACACCTGCCCTAGCTACAGACAGAAGAGAGAAGAATTATTGTACTCTGTTGGAAAATGGGTTATTGGTAAGGGCAGGTAAGTACCTACACTTAGCAATAGGCCACTAACCTCCACTGAGGTCCAGTTAGGTCTCAGTAAATTAAACCCAGCTCAACCCTTGGTAGCTTGGCAACAAGCGACATGACATAACTTAGGAGACAAAGCGTAAAGCATTCAAGTATCACAAAACAGTAATTAAATAAAACACAGGACACAGTTTAAAAATCCAAAATCAATTTCTAAGATTATGTTACATTTTTATCTTTAAAATGACACCAAAACGAATAGAATCGGATAAGGGGAACCGGAGATATGAATTTTTAAAGAAGTATTGCTTTCTAGCGCATAGAAACAAAAAGCACCAATCTGGTTATCTGGTCGCCTTTCGACTGGGGCAAAGTCAAAGTTTAAGGCTGACCGCGATGGAGCCCGGCTCGGCTACAGCCCACGGGGGGCCTCGGTCAAAAGTTTACCTTAGGACTTAGTCGTTTTTCTGAAGATTTTCTTCAGCGGGACAACCTGCCAGTCCAATCCGACCTTCTGGAACTCTTCCTCGGATACGCGTCGTGGGAGCCCTCGGTGGAGATTTTTACCTTCGGACTTAGTCGTTTTCTCGAGGTGAAAATCCTTCGACCGGGGCAAACCTGGATCTTGATCTGACGTCCTTGGAGCACTCCTCAGATACGCTGGCTTGGAGGTCCCTGTCAACATCCTACATTCGGACTTAGTCTCTTTTTTGGAGATTTTCTTCACTGGGACAAACCTGCAAGTCAGGCTGGGTCGCAGTTGAGGCAAGCCGGCTAGAGTTGCCGTGGCGGGTCGGTCCCTCTATGGAGCTTTTTTTCCAAAAGTTCTCCAAAGTTCTCCAAACTTCTGGATCTTCTTCCAAAAGTTCTTTTAAGGTTCTTTTGGGGTCCACAGCTCACCCCAAGGTTCCAGAAGCTCTGAGATGGTCCTTGGGGTTGTGGACTACAACTCCCAGAATGCACCTGGCACAAACTCCTTTTTGGCCACTGGAAGGTGGTCAGCTGGTTGGTTTCTTCAGGAGTTGGTGCAGGTGACTCTGGTTAGCAAGTTTTCACCAGTAGCAAACAGGGAGTCCCTCCTTGAACCAGTTGAAACCAGGCAAAGTCCTTCTTGTGGTGAATCCCAAGTGTGCAGCTGGTGCAGTCCTTCAGAGTGCAGGGTCCAGGTGCAGGCCAGGGGTCCAACAGGGCAGTCCTTCTTCTCCTGTAGTTCTTCCTTGTTGGAATCTGATGGGGATCTGAGGTGTGGGTGAAAAACAGGGGGACCTGGTTTTCCAATCAGGGGCAGGGTCCTTCCCCCTGTGATGACCACTTCCTGGGAAGTGTGGCAAAAATCAATCCCAGGGAGCAACATTCCTCAAAAATCCATCATGGCTGAAAGTGATTTTTGGAGGTTACATCTGGCTGAGCCCACCCACTGGTGTGGATACAATCCTAAACACACCCCTCTCCTGCCCTCTCCTAATCTAATCAAGGGGGGACCTAATTGTCTGGGTTTGCAGGATGTGAGGGTTTTGCTGGGTTGCTCCAAATGTCCTTCTCTGCCTTTGAAGACCAGTTTGGCAGCCCTCCCCCTTCCTGCTTCACTATCTGCTGAGGGGAGATCTCCTCCCCCAGGCACATCTCTTTGTGTGGACCCAGACCACTTCACATCTCATCAAGGCAGCCTGGCCAGGCTGCAGAGGCTGGCCAATCACAGCACAGCAGCAAAAACACTGTAGGGCTGAAGTTGGCAACTTTTCAGGCAAAGTTTAAAACTTTTTACCTGAACAAGTTATATTAAATCCCACAACTGGAAGTTGTGGGATTTATTATAACAATGAATGTGATACCATACTTCTGGTATCTGTTACTTAAGGGGACTTTTAAAATTAAAATAAAGTCTCCCCATTCTAGCCCATAGAGGCCATTCACTACAAAGAGGAAAAAACAAATTTGGCTGTTTTACCTCATCAGGGCTTATAAAACTATATTTATAAGGTCCCTGCTTATAGTTACAAGGCACCCAGCCCTAGGGCCACATAGGGCACACCTTAGGGGTGACTTATATGTAAAAAGAAGGTTGTTTAAGACTTTGGAAATACTTTTAATTCCGAAGTCGAATTTGCATGTAACTTTAATTTAAAAGTAGCCAGCAAGGCAGGCCTGCATTTAAAATGACACTGGGCACCTCAGCAGTGCACCTATGTGGGCACTACCTATGCTGGGGTCCCTAAACCTCCATGCCCTACAATATACTAGGAACTTATATTTAGGTAAATTTTGCCAATTATTATTAGCCTAATTTGCATATCCACTTTACACAGAGCACTGGCCCTGAGCCTGATAAGCAGTACCCAGGGCACAGCCAAGAGTCAGTAACCACCAGTAACTGTCCAAAACGTTTGGTGGTGACCAGGGCAAAAAGGAGGGCTTTCCTACATACGCCATAGTGCATAATATGGCTGTGACAGTTATCACCTTCAAATTGAATGGACTGTGGTGACCACCAAAAGTACTTGCACTGTGCCACTACACTACATGATTTTAAACAAGTGTTGTGCTCAGAACATTGTTTACAATTTCTCTTTTTTCTTTCTTGATATAGCTATTCCTGCTGGTCCACCATCATGGCAGGAAATAGCAGTCGGCTGTGGCGGATGGAGTTGAAGGCCATACAAGGTGAATACCTGTGGCTGGTGGTCCTCGAGTACCTTGAGGAAGCAAGGAGGAGGCCGCAGCAGTAGTCGCTGCCAGTACTCAGGGCCCTAGCTAGGCCCCAGCACCTCCAGCCCAGCAACACTAAACTCCAGTGCAGGACAGCCTCCCTCTGTCACATCATCCCTTCTGTCCCCCCAGACACCGAGTTCCAACGCCACATCCTTCAAAGGCTAGCACTGATCGAGGTCCGTCAGGCATGTATGGAGGGGCTCCTCAGAAGAAACCTAGCCCGCCTTAAGTCAAGTACCCTCCTCTGCCCCTTTTCAATTCTTTTATGTTGGTGGGTTGTACTTTTTGTGGGTGAGAAGGTAGAGATGGGTTTTTGCAGGACTATTTTTTTTTTTTTAATCACTATCGACAAATGGACAGGGATGTTAGTTTGGGGATGAGGGTGGGTCAGTTGTGGGTGGAAGGGGTGGGTATTAATTCATTCTGTTAGGGACATGGGGAAAAAAAAAAATTATTTACAGTATTTATGCCTAAAATCTTTTTTGAGGTGTTTAACTTCGCACAGCAGCCTTTACGCAGTGTGATTTTCAAATCTGCTGATAGTGTATTTCTTTTTGCGCAGCATGTTTTACGAATCTGCTGACAGTGTATAACAATTATTCATGTGGTTAGGTATGAGTAACTTTTTCCTACTACTCTTCTAGTCTTTGCAGTGCATTCTGCAAAATTTGACCCATATGAGTGGGGCAGAGATATTTGGCATTGACAATTATATTGCTTAAACTAAAAGTACAGCAATGCTCCATAATTATCTTACATGAATGGATTGTCAACACCAGGACAGTGTGTGCTCTACGAGCAACATAATGCTAGATGACAAACATTATGCAACGCAATAATTCTTGCACTGTGTGCTGATATTGCATATTAACTTTTTGCACCGCAGGTATTTATCTTGAAATGTCATTAATGCTGTTTACAATAATACTGCTTGTAATGTATTGGTTATTTCCAAGCCTTTCCTGCAGCCTGGCTGGGTGTGGCTGGGTGTGGCAGGTAGGCGGGGCTTGGGTCCATTTAAGGAACCCAGCCCAGCTCCACGTGCTCACTAACCAGAGGTCCCGGTGCAGAGCAGCAGCATTTTCAAGGGCTCCTGTTCCAGAGGCCTACTTGGACATTTCCAGGCCCTGTCCTCATTACCTTGGTGTTCCTCAAGCAGGGTGGTAAGGCGGAGGTTGGGACAGGCCCCTCGACTCAGTTTCCAGAGATTTTCAAGTTTTGGTCTTTTGATTAAATTGCGTGTGCAAGTGTTTCTTGCCAATTAACCCTTGCATTTCAGATCGGCAGAATGTGCGATGATTTCCTGGCATTTCAATCTTGATGGTTGAATCGGCAGCAGTGTGCACGATTCATTCTTGGCAATTAACCCTTGCACTTCAGATCGGCAGAGTGCGCAATCATTTCCTGGCATTTAAATCTTGATGGTTAAATCGGCAGCAGTGTGCACGATTCCTTCTTGGCAATTAACCCTTGCAATTTAGATCAGCAGAGTGCGCAATCATTTCCTGGCAATTGAATCTTGATGGTTGAATCGGCAGCAGTGTGTGTGATTCATTCTTGACAATTAACCCTTGTATTTCGGATCGGCAGAGTTGTGCGATCATTTCAGATATTGGAATCTTGATGTACAGTTTGGCAATAAGATGCATAGTGATTTCTGGGCAATTGAATCCTGAAACTCAAATCTCAACAGAGTGTGACTTTACAATATCATTCAGGAGTCTGTCGCAGTTCATGTTTTGGGAATTAATGTGTTAATTGATTCTTGTCATGCCATAGTTACTATTCCAAGAACTAACTTGAGAGAGTTCCATGTTCATTTCACAAGATGTTATTCTGGAAATGCTTATATGAAAGTTTGCGTAATCCTTCTTTAACTTCCAGGTATCCAGAACTAAAATGTCATGTTATTGAAAAACTCTGGATCTCTCATGTTATCAGAGTATAGATATTTATAACAAAGTTCATGAAGATTAATGTGAATGACTTTGCTATTGTGTTCTTAACTTTTGTTTCCACAGGTCTCCTTCCCCTCTGTTCCCAACCTAAACCCCATCCCCCGCTTGCCCATTCTTTAACTCTGTGCTATAACGGCTAGTAGAGTTTGGAGCTGCCAAGAGGTGGACATATTGGGAACAGGCGCAAACCTCGAGGATCCGGTCTCGCTGACATGGATAAAGTAAGGGCTTAAGGGCTGCATGGTTTCTCAAGGTACCATGGTGGTGTAATAGTAGCATGCTAGCGCACTAACAGTGAAGGCATCAGACGATAGGTCACACTCCACGTAGGTGAGTTCAAATGAAGATCCTCCACACTGAGTTGAGGTCTCTTCTACCATATCCGCCCCAACAAGTGTGTGATTAATCAATGGTGTACATTGTCAATTAACACCTCAATAAATCACACAGCCTGGTGAAGAGGGTTAGGGATTTCATGAATGGATGGGAAGGGGATTTTGGGAAAGGTGTGACAAAAATGACAAACACTACATAAACACGATAGTCATTTGGGAAAGGATGATCAGCAGCCTGTTGTGGGAGGAACAGAAAAACATGAATATGTATGACACAGAGATAACTTTTACATTATGTCAACCGCAGTGAGACCTAAGCTGTACATCTAACAATGTTTGTTCACCTATGTTTGCAACATAGCACACATAATTAATCTTGGGGTGAAGCTAACACACAGTTCTAAAAAATAACAAGAATATAGAAAAAAATTATACTAGTTTGTCTTGCCAAATTGAGTGGTGCATCTACCATCTTCTTGCATTAGCCTGTCAATCTTCTTGGGTGACTGCTTGAAGCAATCCAATAAGGTAAGCAGGAGTGTTATGGTGCAGGAGAAGAGAAGGCCTGCGGATTGTAAAACAGAAATGATTATCATGATATTGAAGAATCAAGAAGGATTGAAATGGAAGGTAAACTTCATGTGGAGTAGTGTACCAAAAAGACTCAGAGGTGTCAGAGCAAGAGCAAAGACCTTTGTGATCATTAATTTTATAACTGATGTGCAATCAATTAAATGAGAACAATTACAACAACCAACAATCTCTGACAAGTGGCAGCATGTATTGGGATGATCAAACTCGCAACTGTCATGATCTTTATAAATAACATTTAGCCTAGAGCACATGCATAATGTGATATTATCATCCATCTCATATCTGTTTCCTCCGGTTTCTTACAACAGGCCCCCACTAAACCACCACATAGTTTTAAGTCTGGGCCAGTCAGCAGACACACACAGCAGCATTGTATTTCCCATATCAAGTAATCGACGCACCTCTCACCTCCAGTCCACAGATTGGAGTTGGCCTCTTAGACTCATCCTCAGATAATACATGTTGATTTCCATGAAGTTTGATAGCTTCCTTCTTCTGGCAGTTAAGTTGTCAAATCACGCACTGATTCCTTCCATCAGCCTCCAGAATCTGATTAAAGATTACTATGTCCAACTCCATATGAAATGCTCCCGAGAGTCACAGTCTCGTGACCCAATTGACATACCTGTAGCACATAGTTGTGTTTAACAACAAGAGAAACATTCAATTTCTTTTTCTGGATTAGAATTCTGTTTGTTAACTAAATGGACTGGTCGGGTCTTCTTTGACAAATGTGAACCAGAAAACAAAGCACCAGAAAACAAAGGAGTGTGAAAATGCCCACAAAAAAATTTCACTGAGTGTCAAAGGGGAAGGGAAAAAACACCTTCAAGAAATAAATTATCACAGATTATTATTATGCCACCAACACTGTACATTTATGAAAACACAAACACACGCCAGTGTAATAATATAGGTAAACAATATAAATTAAACACCCACTCTCACTATCTGCCACAACTAAAGATGAGTCACACAATTCATCTCAACATTGAAACAAGTATCCCTCAATCTTTAAGGCAGATAGCAAGGCTACTTACCTATTCCAATCAAGCACCGTGGCATAAGCTGATCCTCTTCAATTCAGGAAACAAAACACACATTGGCCAGTAAGTTGTAAATCAAATACCTGGGGCAGTCCTGCTAGGGGACAAAAGAAAGGTTAGGCACAGAATGGAGGCAGGCATTCTCTCTCAAATCTACTTGAAGTGATTTTGGGGGTTTTGAGGCTTCTTCAATGCACACTGATCCAACTACAATTGGGCCATACATGTACCTCAAACAGTTGAGTTTCATTAGTCATTTAGGAAGAAACAACAAATATAAAATAATATGGTTCCTCCGGCTAGCTAATTTTTTTCTCAAAGCAGTTCATAGTAGAAAGTAGAAAGTTCTATGGTGCTCCAGGTCTAGTCAGGAAAGTAGAGTTTGTCCTCCAACTTAAGTGATTCACCAAGGAGTTGGTCAGCTAGCACACTACCATGACCTGTGTCCGACCAATTATCAACCTCATCCACCTCCTGTTGTACTTCTGCTATGCTGTAATTTGCTGATATAAAGTGCTGATTAATTTTGATCATTGTCAATCTTTTGACGTTTTGGGGTGAGAGACTGGTCCTTCCCATTATTACTACTATACCAGCTTCACTGAACGCACACTCTGCAGATACACTGGCTACAGGGCAAGCCAAATACTTTATTGCCAGCCTGCTGAGCCCTGTCCATTGGTGGCTTTTCCCATACCAATACACTAATGGGTTTTGATCCAGAGAGACCTCCGTTGGGTCATCTAGGTAGGCCTGGACCATCCTCTCAATAGTCACTGGTGCTCTACCTTGCCCGAGCTCTTTTGCCTTTGCCTCTGCAGTAGATTTAAGTCCTGCCTTTAGAGACTAGTCAAATGCAGATTTTGGGGCTGCTGCTCCTGTTCCTCTTGCCATTGCTGGTGTTGATTTTGGCTGCTGTTAGCCAACAGCATAGTCTGCAGGCTCTATGAAAGTTGTAGGCTGCACCCCAGAACTTCTGACCGTGATTGGGCCTCTAATTTTTTTCTAGGTCTCTGGCTTTCTCAGCAATCCATTTCTTGTTTGTTGAAACATCCTCATCTGAAAAAGGAATGAAAGTGGCCAGTAACCGTTTGTACCATGCATCAAGAATTGTGGCACAGATGTAATATTTGGATGACACAATGTCTCTTTGAAACCTTGCATTAACAGATAAGTGAAGGATTAAGCTCTCCCCCAACTCCTGCACATCTGCTTTTTCATCAACACCTGCCTACGTTTCAGACATTTCCTTTAGCTATTTCTGCAGCATATGCATCAATGGGATAGCTTGGCCCATGGTACAGTCCTCCTTGCTGACTTCCCATGTGAAAATTTCAAAAGCAAGCAGCATCTCTGTCAGGCATTTGATCAGGCCCCATTGGTCCATCTAGATGGACATGTGTTTCATAGTTGCATCCCCTCTTTGCATGACATATTCACTAGTTGGTCTGCAGTGCTCGAACAGATGTTGTAACATGTAATAAATAGAATTCCAATGTGTTGGCAACTTGTGTATGAGGGCTTTCACTGGCATTCTGTTATCACGCTGAATAATCCTCAACAGCTTGCGGGGATTAAAAGAATGGCTAAAATAAGTGTAGATTATTCTGCATGTGGACAGTAAGTTATTGACTCAGTTTTTTTTTATTTTAGGCAGTGTGTCAAGCACAGGACCCTGACATAGCCACCATCTGACATGGCCTTAACTGTACTACCTCCATTGTCTTTGACAACACATCCAATGGTAAGCCCTCTGGGGCACAGCCATTCAAAGACCTTCTGGTTAAAGTCATCCAAGATGTTTGCAGCTGTATGGGATTCCTCCATGGTGAACATAGCTACTGTTGCATGTTTCTGCGCACCATTAAAAATTTCAGCTATGTTAACACTGCAGATATAATTTTTCTAACCCCCACAAAAGAGGTCTAGTGTGCAGTGATGCACATATAATCAGTGGCTTGGCAACTGGTCCACATGTCTGTCATCACATGGTTTGTGTGGACAGCACTCTGCTGCAAAGCTTGTCCAACCAATCCCAACACATTGTGATGTAGCGCCGGAACAGCAACTCTGGCAAAATACATCCGGATGAGAACCATTCCATTCCAGATAGCTGCCACCAATTCTAGAAAACCCACTCCTTCCACTAAAGAAAAAGTGAGGAGGTCCAATGCAAACATTTTAGCAAGCTTCCCATTGTACAAACGTGCCATTGGGTGGTTGCGTTCATACTGCCCCTCGTGCCTAAACATGGCAGGAATAGTAGCCTGGATTATTTTCTTTGTGGGTGCCACTGATGCAAGTGACTTAGGAGGTGGTGGTGGTAGGCTCAATGTGTGTCCCAGGGGGCAGCCACTGTAGGTCGTTGCCTTGGTGTTTTGACCTGATTCTGAGTCTTCGTGTGCCATTGCGATGTTGCTGATGTGGGCGACGATAATACTGCACTGCTGGGGACAGGGCTGATTTATGTAACGAAAATGTCACCTTCTTCTTCACCTTAGCCTTCCATCATGATCAGATCAGATTTCCTGCTTTCAACACCTTCAATAACATACATTTCAGGCTTTTCCTTTTGGCCGCTAAGGTCCGCCTCCCAGCGGATTGCATGGTGTTTTCTTAAATGGCTTGGTTGGTCTCCGGTTGCATAGTTTGCACCAAGCTGACCCCGAATAACAGTGTTTGACACCTTTTCACTTATCATAAAGAAGTCCTAAACTGGGGAGGTGAACTTTCTAATACTGGTCCTACTGCCAATGTCTGAAGAAGTGGCAGTAGGTGGATGTTGTTTTGATGATCTTTGCCTCTCTGCAGTGCCTTCTTCTACTAAGGTAGCTGTTGATGTAGGTCGCACTGAGGGCCTTGTAAGCATGGAAGGTGGGGGAGGTGGAGGTTGTGGTATTGGCTGGTTTCTCTGAGCAGGTTGAGAAGATATGGGTACTGTTTGACTCCACTGGGACAGGGCTAACATCCATGACGACTGTCTCATAGTCAGACTCGTCATCCTCCTCTTCTTTATCCATAACTATAAGGCTCTCAGGAACCTTCCTTTTCACTCCTTGCCTCTCCTGGTGTGTCCCAGGCTGAGGTGGCATACAAGTGGAGTTTTGATCATCAGAAGTAGGGCTTAAAGAAGAAGAACACAGTGAATCTTGTAGAAGAGGGGCTTCTTCGCCCACCTATTCTTGAAGCTCAACATCCTGATGTGCTCCTTCTCTAGGAGGAACAGCTATTGCTGGCTGTGGCTACTGTTGTTCACTGGCCTAAGTTTCCAGCAACGATTGGGCACTACTTTGAGAAAGAGATAAGTCCAATTCTACATCACTGCTCTTCGGCATTCCTGTGATTAGAGAGGCTGCCTCTGTGCCAGACATGGGCTTGGACCTAGTTTGGAATGGGACCGCTGATGCAGGAGTGGTGCTCCCAGCTTGCTCCCCAGAAAGTGGTGCGCAGGCACACTTCTTTGCCTAAAAATGGTCTGGGATGACATACCAGTAGTGGGAAGCTCCTTCTTATCACTGGCTGCTTTAGTGGTTGCAACTTTCTTTGGGGCTATCTTGAAGCTGTCAGTTGGCAGTAGCCCTTCGCTTTACAAGTCTGTGCGGTTGTGAGTGTGGTCACGCATCAGGTTGTGCACAGGCCTTCTGTCTGGCAGTACTGTGGGCAATGTCTCTTTCTCTTCGTCCACCTAAAAGCAAACATACAAGAAGGATCAGTGAAATGTGGCATAGTTGTTGCAGTTGCATTAGTAGTAGAAACAAACAATATAATCTAATGTTTACTTAAATAAACTTATAAATGATTATGAAATAGAGTGTATCCATTCATAAAAACAACACACCAAAATTATCTTTCATTATCGTGTACAGTCATGAAGGATAAGATAGAGCAACAACTACAACACACAGAATGTAATTGTTAGCTTTATCATTCTACATCAAGTTGGCATGTGGCACTCAGGGAGGTGTTGGTGACAAATGGAATAATAATCCTTGAGGAATGTAATGTTATGTATTGTTGTGCAACTGTACTCCTATGGCAGACAGGAAATGAGGAAAATAGTAGAAAGAAAAGGAACAAAAATATAATTTAAAAAAAACAAATCTATAATCAAGAAAAAAAGTTTCAAAAAATATTTCAATATTATTATCATTATAAGACTGATATTATAAATTGAAATAAAATAAAGGTTGCGAAATAAATGTGAAAACTATGATAACAGTTTCTAAAAAGTAGATTTCAATTGCTAATGTACTAGGGTAAGGGGACTAGCATGAAAAACTATAGGGATTTGGGAGGCAAGGAGTGGTAGAGGTGAGAAATACAAAAAAAGTACATAAAAAAATATAAAAAACTGCTCTTACAGTAGATTTAGTAATAAACATTGACCTACTAGGCCTGAATATCACACAAAATGGCTGCCAGCCACATGGTCAAACAACAACCAGCAAGGAGGCATGGCCACCACAACAAACAAGAACACATGCAGCCCTAAAGCACTGACTGCCTACACAAAATGGCAGCCAGCCACATGGTCAAAAAACAACCACCAAGGAGGCATGGCCACTACAACAAAGAACAACACATGCAGCCCTAAAGCACAAAGGCTGCCTACACAAAATTGTGACTAGCCACATGGTCAAACAACAACCAAAAAGGAGGTATGGCCACCACAACAAAGAAGAACACATGTAGACCTAAAGCACACTAGCTGCCTACACAAAATGGCAGCCAGCCACATGGTCAAACAACAATCAGCAAGGAGGCATGTCTACCACAACAAAGAAGAACACATGCAGGACTGCTGGCTGCCTAAACAAATTGGCCACCAGCCTCATCCAGCAACAAGCAGGATGAATAGAAAAGAAAAAACACATATAAGTAGAGGACTATAATTTTGACTGTACAAAAAGGGCCCCTGGCCACATGGCATGGGCAACAAAGACAAATGGTGGCCTATGACAGACACACTCACGCACTGGCCAGGCAAAGAAGGCTTTGGTATAGGAGGGAAAAAACAGCATTATGGGTGTCATTCCAACCCTGGCGGTCGGTGTTAAAGCGGCGGCCAACCCGCCAACAGGCAGGCGGTAAATAAAATGAAATTCTGACCCTGGCGGGAACCGCCAACATAGACCGCCACTTTAACACTCCGACCACCACGGCGGGACAAACAAACAGCACGGCGGTCACCGCCAACAGACAGGCGGGAGACAATGTACCTCCCACCCTATCACAACCCACCAATCCGCCACCTTTTCCGGGGCGGTAGCCCCGCCGATAAAAACACGGCAGAAACAGACATTACGAACGGAAAACGCTCACCTCTACACACTCCACGAGGAATCTGGACAGCATGGAACCCGAACTACACATCCTACCAGCTATTGTCTTCCTGCTCCTCTACCAGGAGCACGAACGCCGGCGCAGAAGACAAGGGTGAGTACTGCACCTACGACACAGGGGAGGCAAAACATTACGGGGACACACAAACGCGACACACCCACCCTCACCCTCACGCACAACTACATACACATCAATGCAGAGCAACAACTCAGAGTGACACCCCCAAACCCCCCGGAAGAATGCAAAGACAAAAATAAATGATCCTGAAATTTGAAGTATATTGTACGGCTAAGTAAAAAAATATATCAAACATCTCTAACTATATATACATATGTAAATTGTCCAGTCCAAATTGGGTATCAGCCTTTGTTCGTGGGCCAATGGGCCGAAACACATGGGCAAAGCCCACACACGATACCCGGCTCCAATGGAGAGAACACTGCAGGGGCATCAGATAGCAAAACTAAAGGCACCTCAGGGGGAAGGGAAGGGGGGGCACCTCAGCCAGATGAGTCCACGACGCCAGATCCACGAGGGGCCTCCCTGGCCACTGTTCAATCCTGGGGAGTGCAAAGCCACAGTCTCACAAGTCTCTACAGTGGGTGGATTGCCCACTGTGCCATCCTGGGGAGTGCAAAGCCACAGTCTCACAAGTCTCTACAGTGGGTGGGTTGCCCACTGTGCCATCCTGGGGAGTGCAAAGCCACAGTCTCACAAGTCTCTACAGTGGGTGGATTGCCCACTGTGCCATCCTGGGGAGTGCAAAGCCACAGTCTCACAAGTCTCTACAGTGGGTGGGTTGCCCACTGTGCCATCATGGGGAGTGCAAAGCCACAGTCTCACAAGTCTCTACAGTGGGTGGGTTGCCCACTGTGCCATCCTGGGGAGTGCAAAGCCACAGTCTCACAAGTCTCTACAGTGGGTGGGTTGCCCACTGTGCCATCCTGGGGAGTGCAAAGCCACAGTCTCACAAGTCTCTACAGTGGGTGGATTGCCCACTGTGCCATCCTGGGGAGTGCAAAGCCACAGTCTCACAAGTCTCTACAGTGGGTGGATTGCACACTGTGCCATCCTGGGGAGTGCAAAGCCACAGTCTCACAAATGGATTACAGACTCCACTGGTTCTGGAGGAGGCATGGTGCCCAGAGTGCTTCGTGCAGCCCTGCCCGACACAGTTGCGGGCCTGCCCCTTCTGCCAATGGGCCAGTGGTGCTTGAGACGGCGGTGCCCAGCGGAGCGGTGCTGGAGTTGAAGGGCCCAGCGGGGCGGTGCTTGAGACCGCGGTGCCCAGCGGAGCGGTGCTTGAGTTGAAGGGCCCAGCGGGGCGGTGCTTGAGTTGAAGGGCCCAGCGGAGCGGTGCTTGAAACGGCGGTGCCCAGCGGGGCGGTGTTTGAGACGGCGGTGCCCAGCGGAGCGGTGCTTGAGGTGAAGGGTCCAGCAGAGCGGTGCTTGAGTTGAAGGGCCCAGCGGAGCGGTGCTTGAGATGAAGGGCCCAGTTCAGCGGTGCTTGAGATGAAGGGCCCAGTGGAGCGGTGCTTGAGTTGAAGGGCCCAGCTGAGCGGTGCTTGAGACGGCGGTGCCCAGCGGGGCGGTGCTTGAGACGGCGGTGCCCAGCGGAGCGATGCTTGAGTTGAAGGGCCCAGCGGAGCGGTGCTTGAGTTGAAGGGCCCAGCGGAGCGGTGCTTGAGATGAAGGGCCCAGTTCAGCTGTGCTTGAGATGAAGGGCCCAGCGGAGCGGTGCTTGAGTTGAAGGGCCCAGCGGAGCGGTGCTTGAGACGGCGGTGCCCTGTGGAGCGGTTCTTGACTTGAAGGGCCCTGTTCAGCGGTTCTTGACTTGAAGGGCCCTGTTCAGCGGTTCTTGACTTGAAGGGCCCTGTTCAGCGGTTCTTGACTTGAAGGGCCCTGTTCAGCGGTTCTTGACTTGAAGGGCCCTGTTCAGCGGTGCTTGACTTGAAGGGCCCTGTTCAGCGGTTCTTGACTTGAAGGGCCCTGTTCAGCGGTTCTTGACTTGAAGGGCCCAATTCAGCGGTTCTTGACTTGAAGGGCCCTGTTCAGCTGTGCTTGAGATGGCGGTGCCCTGTTCAGCGGTGCTTGAGATGGCGGTGCCCTGTTCAGCGGTGCTTGCCTTGGCAGTCCTTGTCATGTTCAGCGTTGCTTGAGTTGGCGCTCCTTCATTGCCCAGCTGGGCTGTGGCTGGCGCTCCTTCATTGCCCAGCTGGGCTGTGGCTGGCGGGGCCCTCCTGGGCAGCTGGGCTGGGGCTGGCGGGGCCCTCCTGGGCAGCTTGGCTGGAGCTGGCGGGGCCCTCCTGGGCAGCTTGGTTGGGGCTGGCGGGGCCCTCCTGGGCAGCTCGGCTGGGGCTGGCGGGGCCCTCCTGGGCAGCTTGGCTGGGGCTGGCGGGCCCTCCTGGGCAGCTCACCTGCTGTCGGACTTGACGGGCGTGCTGTCCTTGCCACCCTTCCCTCCTCGTCTGTGGCCCTTTCCTCCGTTTGCCGGTGTGCCAGGTGGCACCCCACTCCCTGACGGTGCCAGGGTAGTGCTTGTGGAGCCTGCTGTCTTTGGCCTCTCGCGCCGGGCACTGGCTTTCTTTGCTTTTTTTGCAGGGGGTGGGCTGGCCGTCTCTTTACTCCCAGCCGAAGTAGCTGGGCTTGAAGGTGGTGGACTCCAAAATCCTTGGACTATTTTCTTAGTAGGTCCAGGTTTTGTGGTGGCTGAGGTGCTGATTGGAGCCTTATGAGATGGAGGGGGGGTCAGTTGATGGAAAGAGGTCAAGGTTGGAAAGGAAAATCAATTTAGAAAGACAGGGACGGGTAGTTGTAGTGGGTATGGGAGTGGAGGAAGAGGATGTGGTTGTAGGAGAGTGAAGTCTGGTGTCTTTGGGTGCAGGTGCTTGTGCTGGAGGCTGTCGTGAGGTGGATGGCTGTTTGGTGGGTGACTGCCTGCGTTTGTGTGGTTTGGAAGAGGGGGTGACAGACACACTGGGAGAGGACACAGGGGACTTGTAAATGGTAGTGGGGGTGGTGACTGCACGTGTGCGGAGTGTTCTGATGGGTGCGCTGGTGATGACGTAGTGGCTGAAGATGTTGTGCATGCAAGTGTGAGTGGAGACGTCACAGGGAGGGAGGAGGGAGACAAGGAGGAGGGGGACACAGAGGAGGCAGTGGCTGTTGGCATGTTTGCATGTGGATGTTGCTTGTGTGAATGCTTGTGTGATGTGTGGTGCTTATGTCTGGATGAGCTTCTCTTGGGTGTTGAGGTGTGTGCAGGCTGGTCTGATGGTGTGTCTGGGATAGGCAGAGGTACAGGGGAGTGGGACTGGGTTGAGGAAGTTGGAGGAGGGAGGCAGGAGACAGGGACAATGGCTGCCGTCAGTAATGAGGCCAGAGCGTTGAACGATGATGGGCAGCCTGACCCGAATGAATGCCCTCCAGGTATGCATTACTCCGGTGCACCTCCCTCTCTACACCCTGGATGGCATTCAAAAGGGTAGACTGGCCAATAATGATGGTCCTCATGAGGTCAATGACCTCCTCACTGAGGGCAGCAGGGGTAACTGGGGCAGGGCCTGAGGGGCCTGGGGCGAAGGAGATGCCCACCTTCCTGGGTGAGCGGGCACGGGGCGAAGGCTGAGGGGCTGCTGGGAGGGCGGAGCTGGCGCGCTGGGTTGCGGCTGTACCTGTTGTTGCGGTGGACATGGATGTTGCCGCCACCACAAGGGAGCTCCCTTCCGAGGACGTGTCTGTGTCGCTGGTGTCACCACGTGTCCCCGCTGTGGAGCTCCCCTCGCCCTCCGTCTCACTGGTGACTGGTGACACAGGGCCATGATTAGCTGTACTAGGCAACCCACAGAGGTGTGGGGCGGGGGTACAGGGCCATGCCTAATGGAGGGGCCTAGCCTACAGAAAACGCCCTGGCCTAGGGATACCCACAGCCCTCCTCCCCCACCCAGACACCTCCAATGTGCGCAAAATCAGCAGAATGTGCTTGTACTCACCCCCTTGTGTCTGCTGTGATGTCCTCACGCGCCCATCCAAATCGGGGTAGGCCACCGCCAGGATCCGGGACATCAGGGGGGTCAAAGCACGACTGGCACCCCTCCTACGTTGGGAGGCCATCCCCAGCAGAGCCTCCGCGGTCTTCCTGCTCCTGCTCGGTCTGTTGTGGACCCCCAGGGTCCGGACGTCCTTGGCGATGGCACGCCAAATGTCGATTTTCTGATGGGCGCTGACCTATGTGACATGTGCAGGGGGAGAAAATGAAACAAACATCAACTTCTGCATGCTCGATGTGAGTGGCCCCCCATCCCCACCCTTGCCATGTGGCACATGCTCTCATCTTTCGTTTGATGCATGCCTCATTCGCTCCCCTCCCCACCATCTTTCATTCACCCCACTCAACCCAGGCATTGGCCAAAAACCATGGTCCCAGTGTACTTACCTGTTGGTCTGGAGGACCGTAGAGTAGCGCATACTGGGGGAGGACCCCCTCCACGAGTTTCTCCAATTCTTCAGAAGTGAAGGTAGGAGCCCTTTCCCCAGTCGCAGCAGCCATTGTCTCTTCCAGACCTAGGTCACAGCAGCACTTGCAGTATAGGTCCTCTCCTGTGCATGATCAGGTATCGAGTGATTAAGCAGATAGAAAATGGCGGTCACGCCCGCGGCGGTGCGTACCGCGGCGGTGCGTACCGCGACCGCCGGCGCACATCCTCATTGGCTCCTGAAACCCATAGGGTTCAATGTTAACCAATGCGGCTTTGCGCCGCGGTCTTCAACCGCCACTGTGTGCCACGCCAGCGCATTGACCTCACATCCCACTGTCGCAGTTCACAGGTCAGGCAGCCGCCATTTCAAGGGCCCCCATATCTTAATTTCTACTGCGTCACACATACCTAGGCCTTGCATCAACACTCATACAAGCCATTCAATGCATTGAGAATCGTGTACTGTGCAAGCTGTGGGAACGTACCTGTGGGTTGATTGACTCTGTGCTCCATGTTGTCCTTCCTAGGCACCGTCCGCTGGGACTTGCGAGGAATCTTCCTGTGTACAGACCGCTGGTGGACCTGTCGACAATGGAAGAAAGATATGTCATACTGACATACAGGCTTGACAGAGCCACTATACAGGAACTGTGTGCCCAGCTGGAGCCAGACCTGATGTCACCCATCCGCCAACCCACAGGGATCCCCCCTCTAGTGCAGGTGCTGTCAGTACTCCATTTTTTGGCAAGTGGGTCATTTCAAACAACAGTGGCCATTTCATCAGGGATGTCTCAGCCTATGTTTTCCAAGGTGTTGTCCAGAGTGTTGTCTGCCCTGCTCAAACACATGCGGAGCTACATCATTTTCCCTGAGGTGGGGGATTTGCCTACAGTGAGGGGTGACTTCTATGCCCTTGGACATATCCCCAACATCATAGGTGCCATTGATGGGACCCATGTGGCTTTGGTACCCCCCAGAGAAAGTGAACAGGTGTACAGGAACAGGAAAAGTTATCATTCCATGAATGTCCAGGTGGTCTGTTTGGCTGACCAGTACATCTCCCATTTAAATGCCAAGTTCCCTGGGTCAGTGCATGACGCGTACATCATGCGAAATAGCAGCATCCCTTACGTGATGGGACTACTTCAGAGACACCGTGGGCCATATTTATACTCCGTTTGCGCCGAAATTGCGTCGTTTTTTTTGACGCAATTTCGACGCAAAACTAACGCCAACTAACGCCATATTTATACTATGGCGTTAGAGGCGAATAGCGCCAAAGTTCCCGGAATGTGCGTCATTTTTTAGCGTGAACCCCTTCCTTGCGTTAATGATATGCAAGGGAGGCGTTCCCGTCTAAAAAATGACTCCCAGGCCTTTACGTGGTATTTATACTCCCGGGCAAAAGAGACGCCCGGGAGTTGGCGTGGCTAAAAACGGCGCATTTGCGCCACTTTTTAACGCCTGCTCAGGGCAGGCGTTAAGGGGCCTGTGGGCTCAAAATGAGCCCACAGGTGCCCTCCCATGCCCCCAGGGACCCCCCCTGCCACCCTTGCCCACCCCAGGAGGACCCCCAAGGATGGAGGGACCCACCCCAGGGACATTCAGGTAAGTTCAGGTAAGTATAATTTTTTATTTTTTTATATTTTGTTTTGGTGGCATAGGGGGGCCTTATTTGTGCCCCCCTACATGCCACTATGCCCAATGACCATGCCCAGGGGACAGAAGTCCCCTGGGCATGGCCATTGGGCAAGGGGGCATGACTCCTATCTTTACAATGATAGGAGTCATGTTGATGGGGGATGGGCGTCGTTAAAAAATGGCGCAAGTCGGGTTAAGACGATTTTTTCGACGTAACCTGACTTGCCCCATTTTAAGACGCCCATGCGCCATTTTCCCCCTACGCCGGCGCTGTCTGGTCTACGTGGTTTTTTCCCACGCAAACCAGGCAGCGCCGGTCTGATTGCGCCGTCTAACGCCATTCCATAAATACGGCGCCCGCATGGCGCTTCAGAATGGCGTTAGACGGCGCAAAACTTTTTGACGCTAAACTGCGTTAGCGCAGTTTAGCGTCAAAAAGTATAAATATGGGCCCGTGTGTGGCTAATTGGTGACTCTGGTTACCCCAACCTGTCCTGGCTACTGACCCCAGTGAGGAATCCAAGGACCAGGGCAGAGGAACGGTACAATGAGGCCCATGGGCGTACTAGGAGGGTGATCGAGCGGACCTTCGGCCTCCTGAAGGCCAGGTTTAGGTGCCTCCATATGACAGGTGGATCCCTAATGTACTCACCAAAGAAGGTGTGCCATATCATCGTGGCCTGCTGTATGCTTCACAACCTGGCTTTGCGACGCCAGGTGCCTTTCCTGCAGGAGGATGGTCCAGATGGTGGTGTTGTGGCAGCTGTTGAGCCTGCGGAGAGTGAAGAGGAAGAAGACGAAGAGGACGACACAGACAACAGGGACACAGTGATACAGCAGTATTTTCAATGACATACAGGTAAGAATCAACACCGGCATTTTACATTTACTTAATGTCTCCTGCCTCTCTACTGTCTGAGTTTCCTCCCAGTGTATGTTAACTGAGTTGTGACTTTCCCTTCCAATTTCAGAGATGTGGGCCCCACTCCGTGACCAATGCTTTGTTTCCCCATGGACTACAGCTGTGTGACAGTGGTATGTTGTCATCACAATGGAACTGGACATTTTGGCATGGTTCTGTGTAATACATTTGTTCAAAAATACAGGCAGACTCCAGATTATTTTTGTGCAATAAGTGTGTTTATTAAAGTGCTCAATTTTGGGTAATGGTTGCAATTCGGTGATGGGTGATGGTGGAGGAATGTCCATGGCAGAGTCCAGATTTTCAGTCTCACAGGTGCATTGTCCATATGCCTGTGGAAGGTGGAGCAGGGGCAGTTTAAGGTTGGACAGGGTGACAATGTGGGACAGTGGGATGACAATCAGGGGGTATCCTTTCCTGGCGGGGTTCTTGGCATCCTACTCTGTCTTCTTCCTAGATCCCAGGCACCGCTTGCGGGGTGGTTCTCCTTCTGCAGGGGGTGGGGTTCTGGTGGCCTGTTGTTCTTGTGTCGGGGCCTCCTGTCCACTAGCGCCGGCGGAGGTGGTAGCCTGTTCTTGGTCCATGCTAGTGACAGGGGCCCTTTGTGGTGTCACATGGTCCCGCAATGTGCTGACAATCTGATTGAGAGCCACAACGATGGTGCCCATTGCGGAACTGATATTTCTGAGTTCTTCCCTGAACCCCATAAACTGTTCCTCCTGCAGTACCTGGACCTCCTGGAACCTGGCCAGGACCGTCGCCATCGTCTCCTGGGAGTGGTGGTATGCTCCCATGATGGAGGATAGGGCCTCGTGGAGAGTGGGTTCCCTTAGCCTGTCCTCCCCCTGTCGCACAGTAGCCCTCCCAGTTGCCCTGTTTCCCTGGGCCTCTGTCCCCTGGACCGTGTGCCCACTACCACTGCCCCCAGGTCCCTGTTGTTGGGGTGGTGGGTTAACCTGGGTGCCCTGTAGTGGTGGACACACCGCTGATTGACGTGTCCTGGAGACAGAGGCATGGGTCCGCTGGGTGGGTGCTGTGCTGGTGTTCCCAGAGGGGGGTAGGTCTGCTGTGGCCTGTGGCTGTCTGAAGGGAACCGACTGTCCCGATGTCCCTGATGGGCTGGGCTGGTCATCTGGGTCCAGGGAGACAGAGCTGCTGTCATCACTGTGGGCCTCTTCTGGGGGTGGAATGGACATTTCTGGACCCTCCTGGGCGGTGTCGTGGCGTTCGGGTCCTGCAGGGGTATAAGAGTATGGTTATTGCTTCTGTGTGTGCCATAGCGTGCAATGGGTGGGTGCCCGTGTACCCCAGTTCTGGCATTCCTTGTGGGGGCTGTTGTGACGGTGGTTTGGGGGGGGATGGGTATGTGCAGTGGGCATGCTTAGGTGAGGGGTGTCCATGGTTTGTGGTCGCATGCAGGGCTTGGTGTTGGGATGGGTGGGTTGTGATGGTGAGGCATTAGCAAGGAGGATGTGTGATGGGGGTGGGGGGAGGGTGGGGGTATGATTTGGCATGCCGGTGGGTGGGGGGGATGAAGTAGTTGAGATGAGACTTACCAGAGTCCATTCCTCCACCTACTCCTGCGAGGCCCTCAGGATGCAGGATCGCCAAGACCTGTTCCTCCCATGTTGTGAATTCTGGGGGTTGAGGTGGGGGTCCGCCGCCAGTCTTCTGCACTGCGATGTTGTGTCTGGATACCATGGAACGCACCTTCCCCCGTAGGTCGTTCCACTGCTTCCTGATGTCGTCCCGATTTCGTGGATGCTGTCCCACAGCGTTGACCCTGTCCACTATTCTTTGCCATAGCTCCATCTTCCTGGCAATGGTGGTGTGCTGCACCTGTGCCTCGAAGAGCTGGGGCTCTACCCGAACTATTTCCTCCACCATGACCCTGAGTTCAACGTGTGAAAACCTGGGGTGTCTTTGGGGTGCCATGGGGTGGTGTGGATGAGGTGTGGGGTGGCATTTGTGGTGATGAGTGTGGTGAGTGTGGTGGTGTGTGGTGTTTTGTGCGTGGATGTTGTGTGAGTGATGGTGTTATGTGCCTGTGAATGCTCTGTACTAGCTGGTGGTGTCTCTCTCTGGCCTTAGTCAATAAATGGTGGTCGTAGGGGTTTGTGGGTGATGTGGGTGTGTGTTTTATATTGTGTTGGGTGTGTGGGAGTGGTGTTTGTATGTATATCAGGTGTGTGTGTTTCAAAATGACCAAAGTGGCAGTGTTTTGGAGCTGTGTGTGTATTTTGACCGCAGCGGTGTGTACCGCCAATAGAATACCGCGGTTGAAAGAACGCCGCGTGGATTCGTGGGTCGGAATGGAATGGGCGTATTTCTGTTGGCGTGACGGTGGAGGTTTGGTCATCGCCAGTTTCTCGCTGGCCGTTGGTGTGGCGGACTTTTGTGGATGTCGGGTTTTTGGCGGTTTGCCTGTTGCGGGTCAGAATGACCGTGGCGGTTTCCCGCGGCGGGGTTATGGCGGTCTTCTGACTGGCGGTAAGCGCCTTTTACCGCCGAGGTCAGAATGACCCCCTATATCAGTATTAGTAACTAAACTAAACTTTAAGGGGCTAAAAAATGTACAACAACAACATACATCACACAAAGGCATCAGGTACTATAACCCCACCATACACTGATTGCAGACAAACATCTGAAATACCTCCAAACAACATTTTGTTATCTTTAATCCAATTACATCCATGGTGTTTCAGTTCCACAGAAACCACAAACAGTTGTTTTTTCCTCATGTACCCATGACTAAGACTGGACCTACATCTGAAAGGCCTATTCCATTAGCAAGCTAGGCTACTTAAAATTAACATTCATTTTAATGAATGTTGCAAATTTACAAAACAAAACATGGAGAAAATGTAGTGCACTGTAAAACATTTTTCCTGTGTAGAACAAAAATTACAAATAAAACTGTAAGTAGGCCCCATATGTAGGCCACCCACCACAATTAATTTAAAAAATCGAATAAAAGTACACATAAATCCTGGTGCATGCCCCCAAGTTGTACTACACCCTTTCATATACGTGTTTTTTAACTTATTTGAGAAATCTCTAACAAAACAAAGTCCTTAAATCCAATGATAGATCCAGGAGACAAAAAGGTGATCCTTCCAGCTCGAAATCCAAGTGAAAACTGACCAGGAGATTGACAAAACACTGGGAGGAGCCTGCTGGGCAGGAACAGGAAGTTGGAGTCTCTTATGCACTTCCTGTTGTTGGAAAAAAAATATTTAAAAGTACTCCTCGCACAACAATATCACATGAATGGTCAATTAGAGATTTTTCACTCGAAGTTGTAGATTTTAGCTGCTTCAGCTTTGCTAGATTGCAGCAATAGTCGATCGCGCTCACTCAGGCTGTCCTATGTCCTGGTGCAGCGCTAACTCTCGAGAGTGGGTAAAATATCTTGTTTGTGCTCGCGAGAGAGTGGAAGTCTCTCATCTTCTTGGTGTGGGAAATGACAGAAATTTCATGCCAACAGGGGAAAAGCCGAAAAAACTCTGCTACGTTGCGGAGTGCAGAGCCTATCGGTATCTCCATGTTCTACATGTAACACAGAGTTGCCGAATTCCCAAACTCTGCCAGTGGAGCAGAGTTTTCTGTCTAGGCAGCCTAATTGAAACCTTTGTTGTAGAAGAGGGCAAAACAAGAGCTCAATCTGTAGTGGCAGTACAAACAGCACCACAGCAACATAAGGATCCAGATGAAGGGACACGTACTGGATCAAGAAGAGTCTCTCATAATGCTGTATGGCCAAGAGTCTATGGTCGGAAGAAATTGAAGCCAAGTGCATCAGTTAAACACAGAAGGAGAAGATCAATCAAGAAATGGCCAGTTAATCAAAAAGAGCAACAGTACCTTGTCAGAGGTATTCTGCACCTGAATGGACTTACTACGTGAACCGAGTGCTGAATGTTCCAATATCAGACTTACTTGATTTAAGTAAAGAGCTACCCAAACCACCTTGATGTCATATTGAATTTGAAATCGGAAGGGCTGCTGAAAAGGATTTTGAAAGAAGCAAAACTGTTCAAAAATGTAATTCAATGAACTTTAGAGACTGAATGAAAACTAATAAGTTGTTAAAAAAAAATTAACGAAGATTTCCGAGGCCCAAGGCTGCAGTAAAAGAGTAGGGATAACCTTTTAGAAGAAAACAGAGTAGGGTTGATGGAGATTATACCAAGATTGCTGTAAATAAAGATGGAAGAATGAAATGAACTAAAAGAAAAGAAAAAAAAACAATTCTGAAGCTGTACTGAAATAACTAACTTTGAAAACAAACTATTAACATTTTCTGCTGTTACACTTCTGTTTTAAAAAGATTTGATTTTAGACAAACATGTGCTTCCTAACAAAAGCTAGATGCAAAATTATGTCAATATGTCAAAAGATTTCTAAAGCGCATGGTTACCCAAACGGGCATCCCAGCGCTTATTATGGTAATTACATTTATTATTATAGTATTAGTAGCCATAGCATTATTATGAGTGATACATTTTACACCAGAAAGAAAGAAATCTATTTTTTATTTACTAACATGACTTCTGCATGAGGATGGTTGAGAATAACTTGAAAGATTAAGCTGTAGATTACATGAAAGCCGACTATTCAACTAAAGTTATTCTAGAATAGTTCAAGAATACACTCAAGCTATAGATACAAAGGATTGTTATGTGTGTGCTCACTTGCCTTCGTGTGCTATGGAGGAAGTGACATACCATCACACACCCTTGTCATATGCTGTTACATGCATTATTTTGCTTAGTCTGGTAAATACTCAACAGCATAATGAATATTATTATTCTAACCTTGACACGATTCTTTCTAAAGTGCATTTGCTGAAAAGCATGCAGTTACATACTAAATCAAAAAAGATGGAGACAGCTTGGCATTATTTTTGACTTTATCTTCTATAGACACTGTTAAGGCTTACAAAAGCAGTCTAACATGCTTAATGAGACCATTAGAAAAGAAATGTATTATGATTAGAGTTCCAGGTTTTATGGTGTTTATTTTTTTAACATTTACTTCTGTATTTATCCATATTTATTTAGTGGCCATCTTATTTATATTTATGCATATTTATTTTGAGTTCTGAGAATAAATGAAATGGTAAAATGGCATATTTCCAAATTTGTTTTACTTTTACACTTGCACTCATACATGGATGCCTGTTAGCAAATTAAGCACCACCTATAACAAAACCCTACTCCCAGAGGTACAAATTAGTGTTGAACTACAAATATATGTCAACATTTGCTT
The DNA here is from genome assembly GCF_031143425.1 of Pleurodeles waltl. NCBI lineage: Eukaryota > Metazoa > Chordata > Amphibia > Caudata > Salamandridae > Pleurodeles > Pleurodeles waltl. The sequence continues at coordinate 654,910,995 of NC_090450.1, forward strand.
GTCTTTAAGGAAATATCATCCTGTTTTTAACTCATGTGTATTTGCTCAGCTCTTGCCTGCAAGACAGCTTGGAAATTCTCTCATAAAATGCACAATTTCAGTATTTTTGCGCTTTTAAAAATAAATAAGACAGGAAACACATTGTTTTCTGTCTGTATTTATGATAAAAAATCAGTTAAAATGGAAAACTGGAAGCCGTAATTATGATGCTAGACGAAAGCATATCACACAGAGATTAAGACGTTTTGAAAAATGTTTGGAAAAGGATAAAACTGAATACCGAAGAAAAATGATTTATCCTAAACTGAAATTAGACCAGAGGCAAAGGGTGAAAACTTTGTGTTTTCAGGAGAAGACTCAAGTTAGAAAGAGACCTGTATGTAATAGCAATTGTGAACACACATTTGAATTACTAGGCGGAAGATGGCAAATTTTACAGGAAGATGAACCAGTTTTTCTTGCGGTTTATTTAATTTGTGGACAAGATGCTTATTCAGGTTTCCTCCTGATTGGGAGGGTATTTGTTACCTAGCTTTGCCTTTTTACAAAGCTATACCATGGAAATAGTATAGATGCTGTAGCAATGACACCAGCACACAGATACTGACATAGTACTACTGATGGATCACAATTGGTGCGAGAAATTATTGGAGCAATTATTCCATCTGTAAGAGTGATTCTAAATGATGAAAAGATTAGAAAGTTTTAACAGTAGTGGCCAAACTGGCAACTAGTACTCCTGGAGCTTTACTAGTAAGAGGCACATAAGTAGTGGCAATTAGATCAATGGCTTAGAAAAATCAATTAACATTACACATTTACTCACGTAGAAAGGTGGAGTCTGCAAGATGCTGAAAACTCAGCATTGCTGCACTTAACTTCCGGGTAAAAACTAAGAAAATTCTACAATACACAAAAAACATTACTCACCTGAACTGGAATCATTACAAAACACTATCATACTACAATGTTTTGGAAAAGGGTTTTCGCAACTAGCAATTAGTTTACAACATCAGGAGGAGGAATCCTCAAAGCAATATTGGTACCCATTTTGATTATTGAGTTTGTTCCCTGACCTCATTCGGAGTTTACAAGGCTGTCAAAATTATTTTGGAGAAAAGCAAAAAAAGAGAGAGGCAGACAGATGAGGAGAGAATTAGAATTAAATGATCACATCAACAGAGAGTATAAAAAGTTGAATGAAACTTAAAGTTTGAAAATAAAAAGACTCACCTGAAGATGAGAGTGCCATTTAATGATTTCATCTGTATAGAAATGTGATGGTTAAAAACCATCAGCAGGGGAAGATGGTAAAGTTTTTCAAAATAATTAAAATTAATGCAATAACGTGTGGAAATAACATGTGAGACTTAGATGAAAATCGATGTTTTAATTCAAGAGAAAAGCAGGAGGCAGACACATTTACTCGTATAATGTATTAACTTAATTCTGCTGAATGTTTCAAAATGAACAATGCCTTAGTCTTTGAATCACTAGGGAGCTTGTGATTTAATTGAACAATGTAAAAGTCTAAACCTGAACTGATTTTTTTTTGCACCGGAGACAACAGTGGGAAACTACTTCGAAGTATATGAAATTTGATAAAAATGTAGCAGGTAAAAATTGTGGTCTATAGACTATTGTTTTTACCACAAGATGACAATGAAATGCTCCCGTTCCTATGAAGGCATTGTTTTCTGATTGGCTAAAACTGAAAAGAAGATGATGCATGTTGCAAAAAGTTTACACAAAAAGGTTTTTATATTAGTGGGTGTTCCCAGAGTAAGTTAACTCATTTTTTCCCAGACTCTATGCAGGTGACTTTATCTTTGCTGCCCTGAGACTCTACTGAGTTTCATGAACTATTCTTTATGAAAATGTCTGCTTGATGGATATTTGATATTTGATTCTGAAGCATTATACTTATACCTGTCCATTTGGAGCTCTTTATGAGTTCTAGCTGACACCTTAGCTCATCTATCCCAATCTCCTTCTAAAAGTTAGATTAGGGGCCTTCATTGAACGTGCTTTATGCATTTGTTTTGATGATATTTGATTATATTGATTTACTAATTGATTGATGATTAAAGATTTAACCTACTAAATGTTTTTAAATAAAGCTTTTAAAATCTCACCAACTATCATCACTGACTGAAAAATAATAACTGAAATTGTGATGACTAATTGAGTGATATACAGTTTGTGGTTAGTTTAACTTACGACCTACTGCACAGGGTTTCTGTCTGGATTAGATGGTAAAACTGACTTAATTAACTAATATTCAACTCTATATCCCAGCTCTCCAGCACTCTTCTCTCTGCTGCACTAGTTCAAGACAACAAGAATGGAGGGTATTTTGAACCAGAAATTATGCTCCAGAGGTCTCCTTATCTCAGACATTTTAAGGTTAATCACCTGGTGTTCTCGGTGGGTAGAGATAAAGTGGTGACATCTGGTAGTGCACAAGTACACAGCACCAGTCAGGCTGGAGAAGAAATGAATAGATGGAATCCAAGCCCCATCAGCAGTTTCGGGAGGACAGAGTAGGTGCTTCTACTGCCAAATACTTTGTCAGATGCCCAGGCCTTCCCTCATGGCATCTCATTGGCTGGACTTCTTTAGTGAGTCTGTAGTAGCCAACACTGCAAGGTTAACTTTATTTAAAGTTTACACTATGCAGGGCCAAGAAAACCTATGTTCTGCAGGGCCTGAAAAGCCCTAAGACTGCACTAATAAATTGGTATGGCTGCTACAAAAGGGGTATCCTACTACCTAACTTAAAAGGTTTGACAAACATGCCGACCTTTAAATGTTCACCAGACCTACTGTTTTAAGGGTCCATTTAAGTAGTTAGTTAGGTTATGTCATTTGTTTTCTTCAGTGAACAGCCCCTGCAGTTTGTGACACATTTCAGAGCATGTTGTAACTAGAATTATTATTTCCACAACATTGTTCACCAGTTTGCAATTTTATTCGTACTATTTAGTTGCCAAAGTCTACTACTTAGTTGCCAAAGTATGTTTCTTTTTTAAGAGAAAAGCACTGGCTGAACATAAATATATTGACTGATATTTGTTGCATTGCCGAGTTCTATGTTTCTAGGTCACAGTAGCTCCCTAAATAAGCTTTGGGTTGCTTTGCCTTTCTAACCCTTTGTGTCAGGTGCTAAATGGGTAGTTGGTTCCCAGTTTGAGGGTCTACAGTACGGCAGCCCAAGTAAAGCAGAAGCAAAATACCCAAGTTGTCACAATTGCAGGCCTGCACCTTCTGTTTGTGCTGGGACTCTCTGACCCACATCTTTCCCTGTTTTCAACTGGTCTCATCAGCAGCTCTTCAGCCAGGCCTTTATTAGCCATAGAACTGCACAGACATAGACTGGTAGGTTTCCTCTTTCCCTTAGAAGCGTTGAGCTAAAATTCACAGCATGCTCAGAGATGTTGGCTGAGAAACCAGGGCTGTCTTAACTGCAGTCACATTTCTAAATGGAAAAAAATGAAAATCATATGCATAGGAGGATGTTTCTCATACTGAATCCGTACATATTGTGTGGCCTGCAGGAGAGTTTTTGAAGGGTGTCTTCATTACATATAGTCAACACTCATCATCTTTTTGCATTTGTGTCAAATATGTTAAGGGAGCTAGCTGTTGCCCCTTGAGAGAGGTGCAAAATGTAGAGAGGTGCAAAGTTTGGTCACTTTGAGTCAGATGTACTAACAATAGGACGGAGATATCCTAACTGCAATAATCTCTGAATCGCAATTGGGAAATTGCTATCCTACTGCATGAAACTTAATTTTTTTTAAATAGCGATTCCTAGTGAGTCGCAAATTTACCTATCTCATAGCTATTAATGAGGTTTGCAACCCATTAGGAAGGATAGCCTCACCAGAGAGGGAGACCTGCTAGGATCAGCAGACTACCATGTCTTTTTTTGAAATGCATTACATTTTTCTTAAAGGAAAACAAGATGCGTTTCAAAAATAAAAATGAAACATTTAATATTCATTCAGTGGTATGTGGGGCTACTGCCTGCTCTTAAAAATATTTTTTACATTCTCTTAATTACATACTTAAAGAGGATGTGGTCCCTTTGGACCCTCTTCACGTTTGCAAATGCTTACGCTACCTGTCAGTAGTCTAAAAAAATAATATTTTCCAACCGTAATTCAGTCGCAAAACATTAATAAATATTACTGTGAATCAGTATCTGGAAGGTACACCCTTAACACACCCCTTGTAAATACCAATTCGCAAATACAAATTGCGATTCCGTAACGTGTACATAAATATGGGCCAGATGTAGCAAAACTTGGTTTTGCGAGTCGGAAATTGCGACTCCGAGCGACTCGCAATTTCCGAGTCGCAAAACCATATGCAGAATGGTGTCTCAGACACCGTCTGCGAGTCGCTATGGGGTCGCAAAGACCCACCTCATTAATATTAATGAGGTGAGTCGCAAATTGCGGCCCCATAGCGACTATGGGCACTCACTAACATGGAGGCCTGCTGTAGTCAGCAGACCTCCATGTCCGTGACTGCTTGTCAATAAAGCAGTTTTTTTTTTTTTTAAGTGTAGCCCGTTTTCCTTAAAGGAAAACGAGCTGCACTTAAAAAAAAATCCGAAACCTTTCGTTTCGGAATTTTTTCAGGGCAGGTAGTGGTCCATTGGACCACTACCTGCCCTGAAAAAATATTTTGGGGTCCATTCACAAAGGGGAAGGGGTCCCATCGGGACCCCTTCCAATTTGCGAGTGGGTTACCATCCACTTCAAGTGGATGGTAACTGCGACTCGGTCGCAAATGTAATTGCATCCCACTGCGAGTCGCAAATAGGAAGGGAACACCCCTTCCCATTTGCGAGTCGGAAATGCATTTTGCGAGTCGGTTCCGACTCGCAAAATGCATTTCTGCATAGGAAACTCCGGTTTGCGACTCGCAAACGGCAATTTTTGCCGTTTGCGAGTCGCAAACTGTTTCCTACATCTGGCCCTATAAGCGTTTTTTGCATTTGCAAACCGTTTAAGACCTTCGCACATGTGGCCCTATGTTTTGGTGAATAAAGTGACTGCTCTGCCCTAGACCTTTATTACCTGTAGGTATGGTACACATCTTTGTCTCTTAAAGGTGTAATTTAGTGTACCAGGGACTTAGTTTGGCCCTTCAGAAACATTAACAGTTAGAACAACCTATCAAACAACAGCATCTCTCTGGGATTCTCCTGTTATAAACATTTTTCATTCCAATCGGCTATAAAAGGGACCACTGGTCATGAGACAAATTAGTGTTTTGGGCTTTTCTAAACAGCTGCTCTGTGTTTTGTTGTATTTAAGTCCTATTTATCCAATTAAAAAACAGAGTTCATGTGCAGTCAACTTCAGAGTTGTTCTTCTACATAACTCTCCTCGTTTCACTAGTTGTCATGGAAACAGTCTGATCTGTTGTTTGAAAGCAAGGGAGACCGGTGTATATTTCCAGTGAAAATGCTGTGAGGGACGAGAAATGAAAATTAACTGTGGTACAGTTACACAAAGAATGCCAGCAACTGCATAATATAGACGCGAGAACTGGTTCCCCTCCTAATGTGTGTGCAAGCGACTCCAGTTCAGTGAGTAGACGCCTCTTCCTTCCTTTGATACCCTATACAGAATATTGACACGTGGATATCCTGCACGGTCGTGTAGTACTTCCGGGGATCAGTAGGTCATCATGTGCAAGGGTGCTTTTCAATTACCATATTCTATGAATAAATCTGGGAGAAAGACAATATTTGGGCATTAAACTATGACCTTAACAGTGACTTATTGCTCTCTTCTGTAGTACACGAAAATCAGGGGTGAGTGTTTGAATGAGTGAATGGCATCATTTGTGAATTTCAGTTTTTCAGTTGCTTGATAAAGCATATACTTAGAAAGAAAGTTTATTTTTTTATTGACACGGTTAATTAAAACCATTGTAATTCCAAAATACATAATGACATAAAACTTAGCCTTCTCATTATGTTAATGGAGACCCGTAAAAACATAAAAGCTTAAAACTAAAACATGGCATGATAAAGAGTTGTGCATAACTAAAATGATCTCTACTGATTCCAAAACTTGGTCTTAAACTTAACTTTAGGACTTTCTTGCTCCCTTGCGAACACTATTATAATTGATGAGTGAAGCTGAGCGAGCAACTTGAATAGTGCCTAGGGCTGTTTCCTGGCTGGAACAAAGCTTTTGGAGCTTTACTAATCATAAAATGATGGCCCTTGCACACTCGGCTTCAACTTTGTTCACTAATTCTTTCTGGGCCTGTACCATGAATTTGGTCCCTAAACAAGAAAACGGGATTGAGAGTCCGCTGAGCCAGCTAATAATGGCCGGTCTACATGAGCGTAAGTTCAGTGTCTTAAAAATGATTTTCATATAAAATGTCCTGTGGTTTTGCAAGGCCGGGCACACACAAAAAATATGTTCTAAAGACTCTTTACTGTACCCACACAGTTGACAGGAGTGTGTCAGGTCCTGCTGTTTCCATGAAGGGACCATGGGCCATATGTACGAACACTTTATCCCATAGACACAGAATGGGCAAAAACCTTTGCTACATCTGGCCCCATATCCTTAGTTTCCATCAACCCAAAGCGGAAAAGCATGAACCGATGTTTCAGCGACTGGTTGAAGGTTGCTGGTAGATATTCCTGTGCTGGTAAAGTTTCGTATGATGTTATTATAGTCCAGGCGTGCTGTCTACTTGCCAGTTTTTGTTTGTCAGATTTTAAAGACTTCTTCTTAGTGACAGCGTTTGCCTTTCGAAAAAACTCCTTTTTGTCTGAGTTCAGGTCCCAGGCTTCTAGCAAACCTAGTGCTAAAATGCAGTTATTTAAGTGATGACCCCAGGTGCTTTTATCATTATGACGCTGTTGCTCCTCCATTTCCATCCAACATAGGTTGTTTAGTGTACCTGTCTCAGCTGCGCGCATCCCCCAGCATAGTTTAATGAAGGCACACCTACTCTGAAATTCATAGTTTTTCAGACCCAATGCTAAATGAACCTGAGCTGGCGATACTGGTCGTGGTATCCGAAAGACTGTTTTGTAAGCCTTCGTCTGGACTCGATTGACAAAAACTGCCTCCTTAAACCAGCATGATTTCGGCACCATAAGTGATGGTGGGCATTAGCCGCACTGCCATGACAGAAAGCAGATGAGTGTATGAGGGGCAGCTCAGTTTTTGTTTTAGTACTTTAAAGCCATAGGTCAATGAGAGAGCTTTTGCTTGAGCGACAGCAAGCTGCGGCTTGAAAGACAAGAGACGGTCCATAGTGAATCCGAAGTACTTATATGTGGGTGCAACCTCCACCCGGGATCCATTTATGAACCATGAAGCAGATTTAAACATCCTGTCAACTAGGCGGATAACCTTAGTTTTACTCAAATTCAATTCTAGGCCTTGTATTGTTATGTAAGAGTAAAACGCATCAATGCTATGCTGTAGCCCAACAGGTGTTTGGCTGAGTAGAACTATGTTGTCTGTGTACTGTAGCCATGCGATTCCTTTCTTGGCCAACACTGGTGGATGGCTGTTCAGGGGAGCTACAGCCTCGGCTAGGTCTGCAAGATGTAAGTTGAACAGCGTGGGAGCCAATACACACCCCTGTTTAAGTCCTTTTGCTGTTAATGTTCTAGATTGTAGACTTGCTCCAAAAAGATTGCTAACGTGAGAAATGGGGTTATTGTGCAGGAACCTTACGTTTTTGAAGTGTGCATGGCAAACAACTGCATACACACAACGTTAGGGTAACGTGTACATTTAGCCAAAGATCAACCACCTGTGCATTTTTTAAGAAAGCCTAAAACCTCCCTAGAAACCTGTGGCTTGATGTCAAAGGGGTCCTCCCTAAACCTGGTTATCATGTATAGATAGCTCCGTGCTAACTGCTCACAGGGATGACTGTACATTGCTTGTGAAAAAGATAAGAGATGCTTGTGTGATGGACACTGAGTAGGAGAATCATAGAGTACTGCTGCTTGGATCCAATCGAGGAGAACTGTGGACACGATTTCCGAGGCCTACACATGGAGAGTCCGGCCTGATACATCACTGAAGCCTAAATCATGAAAAGTGTTAAGTGAGTCCCCTGAGTGCAGCTTATGAAAGACATAACTTTTGGTAATGGTAAAAATACCAATGGCCATTAAAATAATATAAAAACTGGTACCTTGCATAATTAATAAACTTAGAGCCCTCTGGGAAAGGGGCAAATTTCTAGAATCGATTGGTGTGCCCCACCACTTCACTGGCCACTGCGGCATTCCCTTTCAGAAGGAGGGATGACCACAACATATCTTTCTGTGGATTATTAGACACTAGTTCAGGTCTGCCTGAAAATAGTTGAATTACATGTGCAGCCCTATTTTGTTCTAATGATAGCTACATGAACTCTAGTCAATGAACCCTTGAGTGGGAACCCATGGTGTTGTCACTATAATTGTGTCTGGGGTCTTCTGGCTTTTGAGTTATGCCTAGGTTGATGCCACAGGAGCAAGGATAAATGTTGCAGAGCTGCACCCACACCTCAGATCCCTGCTGGAAGAAGATACTGGAAAAGAAGGACTGTCCTGCTGGACCACTGACCTGCACCTGGACACTGCACTCTAAAGGACTGCACCAGCTGCACACTTGGGCTTTACCACTAAAAGGACATTGCCTGTCTTCTACTGCTTCAAGAAGGGACTCCCTGAAGGCTGCAGGTACAAAGGAGGTGCCCAGATTCCCTGCATCAAGTCCTGCAAGCAGAGACCAGCTGAACATTGTCCAGTGGCCATTTGAGGATTCTGACCAGGTGCAATCTGGGAATTGTAGTCCCAACTCCCAAGGAGCAACTCAGAGCTTCTGGAACCTTGGATCAAGTTCTGGAGACTTCAAGGACCCAAAAAGGACCTCTGGAAGAAGATCCCAAAGTTTGGAGCAACTCCGTAAGTTGAAGAGGTGCATTGTGGGGGTTGTAGTCCCAGACTTCAAAAGGCAAACCAGAGTCTCTGAACCCTTGGCTAGTGCTGTGGTCCACTTGCCTTAATCAAGAAACACTTCTGAAAGTAAGTTTTACAGTGTTACCTCATGGGTGGCCTGAACTCTCACACTTTCTCCCTGTCCTGTGTGACCTTTTTTAACCCCTTGAGCACTAGTTGCATCTATGCACTAGAAAACATTAATTCTTTAAAAAATCATATTTCTGGTTCCCCTTATCCAATCTTAATCATTTTGGTGTTATTTTAAAGATACAAATATAATCTATTTGTATAATTCAGTGTTGGATTTTTATTGTATTTGAGGTTTTACTTATTCAATGTTTAGTGATTTTTAATTACACACTATTCTCCTAAGCTAAGTCTTGTTGCTCATTTTTAAACTACCAAAGGTTAAGCTGGGTTTAATTTATTGAGATCTAACTGGACCTAAGTGGGGGTTAGTGGCCTATTGCTAGGTGTAGGTACTTACCTGAGCTTACCAATAATCCAGTTTCCAACATATACACATAGACAGGTATCATCCTGACTTGTCACAATGGTTTAAGTCATACAGGAAGATCGAAGCCCTTTCTATATAAAACAGGTGGGACCTGCAACACAGCATGAATTAAATTGAGCTACAACACAGGAAGAGAGAAAGCACTTACTTTGTGAAAAATGCCTGTGTGTGTTCATTGCAGGACAGGAACCGCAATACATTTTACATATGTATCACGTTATTCCACTTAGGCTTCCACAGAGGGTGTACTATCAACCATCTGTGACTAAAGATCAGGCATTTAGAGAAAATGTACTCTGTATAAGTTCATCTCAATCTGATGCACATGGATATTAGGAAAATGACCGACTGTGTAACAACAACAAGCAGGATTTAAAAGAAGTGTGGTCACAAGTCAAAACCCTAGGTGCAATCAATTTACAGAGAGCTGAAGATGCTGAAGAAGGGACCTACAGAAACAGGATCCCATTTACACAAATACTGTAATAGGCTGCAGCATTGAGCTCTTTATAAAATACTGGATCTAAACAGTTCTGTGGCCAAAAGGTAATCTTCTCTGTTGAAGGGGCTTGCAGGACTTCTGGCTGACACGCCTTACATAGGGCCCCACTGCTGGCCATCATTAAAAAATTCTTGAAATACAGGACAAAGATGCTATCCTTCAATTCACCAGGCAGAATAAGCCAACTCTGTATGAGAACACCACTTTGCGCCTTTCCCTCATTTTAAGTAAAGCAAGAGAGGAGAAACTTTGATACTGCAATGAAGAAACTGCGGGATCTAGAACTGAAATACATGATGATGTTCTCAGCAAAACCCAATGTCAATTTAGAAAGGAAAACATGGCACTTTTTACCTCCTGGTTATGTATGGGAAGTGAATGGTGATTGACGAAAAGAAGGACCAACAGGACAGAGATGTGAGAGCTGAACTTGAAGAAGAGGTTTGGGAATATAGGTGCATTGCAGGAAGACCCCAATATGTGCACAGTGCTTAATCCCCAACAGACCCCAGATCTATTGATGTAAGAGGTTGCCTCAACATACATGTGCAACAACAATTGAGGAGGACTTTTCAGATCTGCGATAAACTGAGAAGATGGGATTAAACATAGATGCAAATTGAATCAATAGACAACTCATTTGATGAGACATTTCCTAATAGTGTCTTGCAGGCTCCCTAACTCCATCATCTTCAACAGAGTCATGGGAAAGGATGATGGCACTTGAGCAGCCTATTCATCTATAAAAATACTATTCTAGAATGTAAGTGACCTTCAAGATAGAAGAAATCACCATCCACTTCATATAGCATCACAGCCATGACTTGGTGTCATTCATGGAAACCCACTTAGTTAAGACTGAATGAAGGCATTTCAGTCTGAATGAGTATATGGTGGAAACACACACAGGTTACACAAGGGGACTTAATGGAGTTGCAAATTAATGCCCAAATGTTCTTACTATTTATGGTATCCAAAAGATGGATTGAGTCAGCAAAATGGCATGTGATGGCATCAATTAATTCACGCCTTCCTGATGCTATTAAGTATATATGATCAAATAGACAATATGAGAATGTTGTTACAAAAACTTGCTCTGTGCTAATGGAAACCCCAAGGTGTTTCATTGATAGGGGGAACTTTATTGTTGTAATGGAACCTTTGATTGATGGTGCAGGGGAATGGTCCATGCCTATGTCCCAGCCAAAGAATCTTACCAAATCCTCTACTGCATTTGGGGATTAGGATACTCAGAGTATATACCTCATCATCAGCAGTCAAGCCTTTTACCCCAAAAATATACAATGCACCATAAAACTGATTATTGTTTCTTACCAGATGATTGTTTACCAACTGTGAAATTGGTTGACTTCCAGGACAACAAATATTTGATCTCTCACCCGTATTGATAGTATCGGTGACTGTTATAGAAATATACATGAATTGTTGAGATTGGGCAGCAATGCTGCTGATCGTCGCATCGCTGACAGGTGACACTAGATTCACAACAATTCTATCAGCAAATCATAGTGAACTAAACATTTATGAACAGTAATGTTGACACTCTGATTTAAATAATTAAGAGGGTCGAGCTGTAGGATCAGGATTATCTGAGTTTTTATAAGACTGAGTCCAAGCCAAATCAAATAAACTTATGAAAAACAGAATTTCAAGTTAAACGTTATAGCTTTATTCAAATGTAAGACCATTATAGAATGAAAAACGTAGTTAGAGAATTCTTGATGAATCTCTCAATAGCAAATCAAAATAATGCAAGAGGATCAACAAAAGATCTGCTTCCAAAAGGAGGTAAGCAGCCAGAGCTAAAAATAGTGAAGTGAGAGCACTGACATAGGGCCTCATTATGATCTTTGCCGTCTTTAGGCAAAACTACTGCGGTGCCGGATGCCAAAAGATCACCACGTTGGCAGTCACCCGACCGCCGCATTATGACCCACATGGTGAACAGCGCAAAAAAACATTGACAGTTACAAAACCGCCAGAACACTGGCAGGAGGGAAAAAGGCAATATCACCACCAGCACCGCCAACCCAACACAAATCCGCCCACCAGATTACCACCCACAAATCCATGGCGGTAAAACATTAGTGGTGCAATATGCAGTGGACAGAACCCACCACTGACAGAAGACAACAGCACATTGGACAGTTTGAATACCCCACACCTAACACACATACAGACACCCAACACACCTACACACTGCACTATATAACACACCCCCACACAACCCACAATCCTTTGCAACTAAAACGCCATACAGAGATACTGAGAGCAGGCACATACACACTCTAACACTATAGGCACACATACATCACACGGATAACACATCTAATGAACAAACACAATGCACACATAATGACCACACACATTCTGCTACAACCCTCCATGCCACACAATGCACCACCCACACCCCATCATTCACCCATCACTGCATCCTTTCATACACAACACCCCCTCAAACCGTAAACACAATCTCAAACATGTCCCTACAAAAGCACTCAAGATTCAATGATGATGAGTTGAGGGTCATGGTGGATGACATTTTCAGGGTAGAGCCACAGGTTTGGAGCACAGGTCCAGCTAACATCAATTGTTAGGAAAACTGAGTTATGGCAAAGAATAATCAATGTCGAAAAATAATCAACAGGGTCAACTCAGTGGCAGCCATCCACGCACAAGGAACGACATCACGAACAAGGCGAACAACCTCCGGGGTAAGGTGCATTCCATGGCATTGAGACACTAAATAGCGGTGCAGAAGACTGACACACTTCAAATCTTGGGAGGAGAAGGTCTTGGATATACTGCATCCTGAGGGCCTGACTGGAATACCTGGGGGACTGGAGTCTGGTAAGTACCCACAATGTCAGTGTCATACAATTGTTGTGCCCTGCATGCTTCCTCACCACCCAAACACCCAATAATTCACGAATGTCCCAATACACCTACCTGCCAATCACGCAATGCCCCTCTCCTGCATGCCTCCAACCCACACAGCCCTACTGCCCACACGGCCCTTGGCAAGGGCAGGGATACCGCAGCCTAATCCTATCACTATGGCTCCAACAATGCACCAACCCATTAATGCGAAAATCTGCAATGTGCACATCAGGTTACATTTCATGAGTGTATGACTATTGTACTACCCACACCATCTAGAATGTACAACTGAGAACCAGTACATAGCAATGAGCAATGCAATGGCACACCACAATGGTAAAAGGCAAAACACAGCTACAGCCCTGTAACTATTCAAAATGCACACTGATTCATATACTCAAGCCTGTAATAGGCTAACCATTGGATGGAAAGTAGGATGCCAGACTCCATGCACATAAACATGATCCGGAGACAGGAGAATTAGCCTTGCATACCCATATACTCTGTTCCCTATGGGAGATCATGGTGCAATGTTCAGCCACATTGTGAGACTACTACCAACCCTGACTACTCACCAGGTACCAGAGTCTATTTGTCATGTAAAGTATCAGATAATTACAGAAGCCCATCTATAGTGACATATTTACAAAACATTGATCACAGCACACACCATGGAGTATGGCACTCCTGTCACAGACTTCTATGTACCATCAAGCTATGCTGTGCAGCAGCTGTCATCGTCATTGCTGGGAATCATGCTAAGCCATTGTCTGTATCACACAAAAAGAGTACCAAACAGACGTTCTGCACTGTACTCTGTGTCTCACTCCATCTACAGGTAATCCTGCCATAGCCACCATGGAGAAGATAGCAGACATTACCAGCCCTCCTCAGGATGAAGGCACCAGTGAGGACAACATGCCTAGATGTCTGGTTAGTGATGACCTACCTGGCCCATCTGGGACATCTGGTCAGTCAACGACTCCCAGCCTCACCCTGCCCACATCATTTGCCCCCACCCTGGTTGCTCAGACATCACAGCCAAGCAAGGAGCCCCAAACCTGCGTCCCAAGATCTGTTCAAATTATTGTGTGCGCCACAGTACAGGGTCCTGAGTCTGACCTTGACACCCCAGACAATGATGGTCCTGCTAACACTGGGAGTGGGCACACCATGCCACGAGCAGAGGCACCTGGGGGTAGGGAGCTTGGGACGTATGCTGTGGGACAGAAGATGGGGCAGCCAATGGACTCCATTGACCAGGATACCATCCCCCAAGTCCTGGGAGCATACCAATCTTCCTAGGACAGGATGGGCCAGATTATCACAATGTAGGGGAAAAATCAAAGGCTGCAGAGGGAATACCACCAGGAGGACCTGCATGATATAGCTACCCACCATCAAACCCCTTCCACTCGCAACGTTACATCTGCCCTCTCCACATCAGTGACAGCTAGCGGTATGGAGGCCCTGCCAGGGGAACCCCAAGCCTCAGAAACCCCTCCTCTGTAGCAGAATAACCCCCTGCAAACAAGGACGTCCATCCAGACCTTTAGCTGCAGAAGATGCCAAGACCAAACCCAATGCCTGGAAGTGAACATCTCCTGATTTGTCAGCCTTGTGCACCACTGAGACAACCTGTTGGCTGTTCTGAATCCTAACTCAATTTTCCCATGGTACAAGGACACAGGACCTGCGTTACCAAATGTTGTAGAAGCTTCTCTGATCAATCCATCTCCCATGACTCCACTCATCACCTGTTTGTTATGATGTACACTTTTATTTGACTCCTCACAGAACTGATATGCACAATAAATCACTTATGGACACAGCTACTGCACATGTGTGTTTAATCGTACAACAATGTGGTCTGGTAATGGCCCCCTGATTCCAACTGGCAATGTAATGGCCATCAGACGGAGACCCCCTGAGCAGGACACACATGAAAACATTAATGTCACTGGACAGATGTCACAATATGATCTTGAAATCCACAGTAACACCAGGGTATAGACCATTGAGCAATTAGAGCAAGACAGAGAGTGGCATTGGGATGGAAGGCATTAATATACAGTAAGCACATATACAGGTAATCGACTGCATGTCTATTGTTGTATGACTCTAAATCATGATCATCTAGTTAGAACCTATACAGCACAAGGTTCAGGGCCTTCCTTACATCATTTTACCAAGTTATCTATCCTGAAAACCTCTCAGAACTGTACTCTTTAACCATTGACTACTGACTATGTATACCCCAAGCCATAGGTAGCAGACCCACAGATGATATCCACATCCTGTGGGTGGGAGTATCTGGCAATAGGAGAATACATGCAATCCAGCTCTAAACTGGTCAGTCCACGAGAGAAGTGAATGTTTCAATCAGTTGCACATGTTAGGGCAGATCCACTAATACTGTAAAACCAACATTCCTTCTGTCTGCTACAACAACTCACACATAGGCACTGGACATCATAACACCATCACATTTGCCAAAGGTCAGGAGGTGTAATGTCAGCTATCCACTTCTGATTGTACACTGATAAGACATGAAATGGTCCACCTCACATACCTGTCTGTCACTGGAAGTACTGATTGATGAGCTCAGTCCTACAGTTAGCAGCTCCTTCATCCTCTGGCTCTTCATCACTTTCATCACTTTACACATCACCATTTGCAGGCACAGGTACCGCTGCTTAACTCTCA
This sequence comes from Pleurodeles waltl, assembly GCF_031143425.1. NCBI lineage: Eukaryota > Metazoa > Chordata > Amphibia > Caudata > Salamandridae > Pleurodeles > Pleurodeles waltl. The sequence goes on from NC_090450.1 coordinate 654,926,616, forward strand.
TCAGCTAGCAATGGTATCCGACACCTCAGGGTTAAATTGTGGCGCATGCAGCAGGCAGCGATGATTTGGCAAACCTTGTGGGGTGAGGAGGGCACCTCCAGATAGGTACCAGGCACCTGAATCTTGCCTTCAGGAGACCAAAAGTATGCTCTATTACACGCCTTGCTCTCCCAATCAACACAAAAGGATGATGGACAGAGTTTTGAAACTTTTCAAACACTCATCCCCAGTCACAGATCTGGGTTTAGTCCATCATTCTTTTGCTCACCATGCCACCCTAGTATGGACCCGGCCATAGGCAATTCAGTCCTGCTCTGGCAATTTGGGCTGGACAGTTCCCATGATTTGCATATGGCTGGGTCCAAACTGAAATGGCATGGTGAGTAAAAAAAACTGATAGATTAAACCTTGATTTGTGACTGGGTGTGAATGTTTGATTTGTTCTACATTCCGTCCATCATTTGTCCTCCCATGGGCCTCATTGAAGTGGTGTTCCCATGGCATGGCTGGGTACCTAACAGGTGTCATCAGTCAAGGAAGGTTTGGATAGCCAGAGTCGCCTGTGAAAGGAAAGGTAGAACAAAATCAATTGGGGTACTGTGATGATGTAGATTGTGATGACAGGTCACATTTAATTTTAAAACTTAACAATGCATACTCGCCAACCAGCCAGGCCCTCTCTGTCTGTAGGAGTGCCATCAAGAATGGGATATTGTTGTTGTTGCACATGATGGAGGAGTCATGCACTGATCCAGGAAACTTGGCAGTCATTTGGGAGATAAACTGGTCTGCCAGACACACCACCTGCATGTTGATTGAGTGATAGTTCTTCCTGTTCCTATACACCTGTTCTTTGACAGTGGGAGGGACCAGGGATACCTGGGTGCCATCAATTGCTCCCACCACATGAGGAATCTGTCCCATCTGATAAAAGTCACCCTTCACATTGGCCATATCTGCACTTTGTGGAAACCTGATGCAGCTGTCCAGGTGTTGCAAGAAAGCACACAGCACATCCCTCAAAACCTGACTGAGCATGGACTGTCACATCCCTGCTGTTAAGGAAACAGTTTGCTGGAATGAGCCAGTGGCCAGGAATGTAGCACTGACAATATTTGAATGATGGGAGGTATGCAATAGGGATTGCGGTGACATCAGATCTGGCTCCATCTGTCTACATAGATCCATGATGGTCTGGCGATTCAGATGGTAGGTCTGGATGACATGCCTGTCCTCCATGGTCGCCAGGTCTATCCAATTTGAGAGGAGAAAATGTAAAATAAGTCATGCAGTTGACACACGACAGAAGCACATTGTATACTTACAGACAACTTCACATATGTAGGGGATGGGGAGCAGTGCTGACATAAACATTACAGACCATAGAAATGCACATCACACACTGTCAATGCAGCACATTGGCTGGAATGTCAGTCGGATAGGACATATGACACATAAGTATGTGAAAATGTGTGGGTGACTGTGCAGTCCTGCACTGATGACACATATGTAACTAAATTAACCTATATCTATCAGACGCCTGTGTACCTCAGAGTAGCTACACAGAACTATCCACATATGTACGGGCTCAGCAAGTCACTTTCTCCTGATTGTCCCATTATGTAGCACAATCATGAAGTCACAACATTGGGTGACATAGATTTCTGGTCGATCAGGTGTCTGATGCACTTTTTTAAGCATATGTAAGGAGTACATGTGCCCAAAATGTCAGGCACCTGACCTACTGTTGTGGACAGTTGGAAGTGAACTAAGTCCACTGGTGGAAGTTATCATGGCGATAGGTGGTCACAACCACCTTGTAACTTCTCATAGGTTAACATTGCTGCCTATGGCGGACTTGGGCCAATGGCGATGACAGCCGGCGGTGACCGTCCTGTACGTTGCGGCTATGACCGCCGTTTTCTGCAGTCTTGCTCACTTGACTCCTGCTAGCAAGACCTCCATTACTTGAGCTGCTGTGTACTGCCTCTGGGAGCCATAATGCCAAGTCCTGTAGGTGATATGTCCCTGCCTTCATACAGGAAGAGCTGGAGAAGCTGTTGGATGAGGTCCTACCCCTGTATGAACAGCTGTATGGGGCATCAGAGGAACAGGTGAATCCAATGCCCCAGCCATGTGTGATTGGTGTTGTGTGTGACAGTGAGCTGCCCTTGTGAACTGTTGTTGGTGTAGATGCATGCATGTGGCATGCCGAGCAGGCTTGTGGGAAGGGAGGATGGGTATGTGTGCTCACTTGCTGTTACAGTTGTGCTACAACAACTAATGTTGGTATGGTGCACGTGTACATGACTTTCTCCCTTTCTCTGTGTCATCCATACAGGTGAATGCCCATCAGAAGAAAGGGATCTGGTGTGCCATCACCAAACAAGTGCGGACTCTGCGGGCCTACAGCCAGCGGAGCACCCATTGTCACAAGCGGTGGGAGGACCTGAGACGCAGGGCCTGGAAGACTGTGGAGACCCAGCTGGGGATGTCCTCCGAATGAGGGAGGGGGTGCCCATCAGACCCTGATCCTCCTAGAGGTCCCTATTTTGGCTGTGGCTTATCCTGTGGTGGATGGGCATTTGAGGACAGCACAGCAGCCACAAGGGGGTAAGTACTGACTATTACCTGGTACTTGGCTCTGGTTGAATGTTGTTTGCTGTCTCACTGTACCTTCAGTGATTATGTAGTAGCTGACAAATGTTTCCAGACTAGTGTTAATCAGTTGGTACCACCTTGCCAGTGTATGAGATGTGGAGCTGCCATCATGGTTTGCTATGTGTGAGTTTTGGAATCAAGTATGAAGACATCATTGTGACTGCATGTGAAAATGCCCTAATGTCAATGGCACATGTGTTGAACATCCTGCCATTCCTATGCATGTCAGCTTGTGTTTTACCATACCCTTTTAGCCTATCCCAGACCATCCCCCTGATATGTGTGTCAGTGGCTCTAAGGTGTCTGACCACTCCCATCTATGCTGATCACTTGTTGTAGTGACTGGTTGAATCACTTATTTGGTACAGGCTACAAAGATTACTTTTTACTGGTACAGGTCTGGACTCCTTGTGAGGCTGCCATCTCATGTACAACACAGATATGGCCTGTCTAGGACAGTACATATCTCTGTTGGTCGTTGTAACTCCATTGTCCATTCATCTACAATCAATGGGGTATGTGAAGATAGCAACAAAGGGACATTCTACTTTGTAGGTCTGATTTGTTTATTTCTAATACAATTGTGTTTCCATATGACTGGCATGTGGGCATTTCATCTCTGTCCCAATTGGTAGGTAATACAGAAGGTCAGTGGTTTAGCAGAGCCAGCCTTATACAATATGTGATGCCAATGGTATGTGTGCAATTGCTCTACCGATTCCTTTGATACCTTGGTAATATGCTGCCTACATCATGTCTCAATGGTTAATTAGGGGTACACCATGTGGAGTAGGACAATCTATGTCACCCTTGGCCTGGCTGATGTGTCCAGTCAGGTGAGGATTATGTATTGCATCACATGTGGTCATGAAGTGATGGTCTGTATGTACCACTATGTCAAAAGCAGGTATGTGTTGCAACAGAAGATGTTTTGAATGCACTGGCAGTCATGTAGGGCCATGTGTAAATAATGTTTTCACGTAACTTATATTTATGTAGTCTTGAGTTAGGTACATGTAATCGCATATCAGGTATGGTGTGAGTGATGTCGGTGTATTCATGTTGCCAAGTCCCGGAACTTTAACTGCATGGCAGGTGGAATGGGAGATGGCCTATGATGTCTATAGTAGCTGCCTGTATTGCAGTTGTTGTGACACTGCACCCAGCAATTGCCTTTGGATGTGTAATGGGTGCAATGTAGGGTATTGTAGCTGCACATGCAATAATGAAGTGATGTGGTACATCTGTGTTTAGTGTGTGCAGATATTCCTCTGTGATTATGTGAATGCATTGCCATGGCTGTTCTCCAGACATGAATTCTACACACCAGTTATCACCTGTATGGGAGTGCAACTTGTTGTGACTTGATCAGTTCAGGTACCCTGTTGGAATATATGTGTGGGGGTAAGCCAGCAATGTGATATGTATGGCATGTGCTGTGAGCGATGTGAAATGGGTATTCTACACTTTCAAGGGACATTAGAAATTGTGTGGTCAGGAGTATTTTCAGGACATGCATGATGTTTTGGGATCACTCACCTGCTCTTCCAATAGGTGGTAGGAGTACGGAGAGATAGGATATAGAATTCGCATGATATACCTACTTTTGCAAGGGCATAAGTAGCATGTTGACATGGTTTTACAGGTGTACAGATGGATTCATCCTGTCATGCTAACTTACTCAAAATGTGATGTGGGTGAGAGGGATGACCTGAAGGGGTGAAAATTATAAAAATGAAGTGACATGATGTAGGAAATGTGCAATGCCAACAGAGATAGCCTAGCCTGGACATGTTTACCTGCAGTACTGCATGTTTCCATGTATGTATGAAAGGAATGTGATAGCCCCTTATCTACCTCCCTCCCTCTCTCTCTGTTTGTGTGCATCAGCATTAGCAGGTGAAGGAGATGGGGCACAGGAGAGTGGATGCTGCTGGTCATCGGACCCGGAGTGCTGCAACAGCAAGGCACCCAGTGTCCCAGAGGGAAATGGGAGTGCCACAGGGGAGAACGGAACATCATCATCATCTTCAGAATCCTACTCCAGTGTACACTCCCTGATGGTGGCAGACCCATCTGGGTCCACCCCAGCACCATCTTCGTCTGCCACCCACTTACTACCATCTCCCTCCCTGTAGCTCCCTACCCAGTTGTTCGTGCCCGCTCACCCAGGAGGGTGGGCATCTCCTTCACTGCAGGAACCTTTGTCCCTGTCCTAGTCAGCCCTGCTACCCACAGTGAGGAGGCCATTGACCTCCTGAGGTCCATCTCAGTGGGTCAGTTGAGCATCATGAATGCCATCTAGGGATTTGCAACTCAGAGGTTGCATTCCTGGAGGGCATTCATGGTGAACTGTCAAGCCTACAGCAATCCTTTTAGGCTCTGGCCTCCGCACTGACAGCAGCCAGTCACCCTTTGTCTTCCGTCCCCCATCTTCCTCTACCCAATCCCAGACCCCTCTTCTCCATGCCAGCCAGAGCACACAGACAGACAAGCATGCATCTACCTCAACAGGAAAGAATACCGCAGTCAAACACAAGCACCACAAGACCCACCACCGGCATGCACACAGACAACATCCACCTGCAAACACACCAACAGCCACTACCTGTACAGACTCCCCCACCACCCCCTCTTCACATACACAACACCTGACACACCAGAAGACACCACACCAACATTCATAGATCCAGCCACTACTCCAGTCCTACCCACAGTCAGCACAATAGCAGACCCACAGACATCCACTCCAGTCACCACATCTGCAGCCACCACAACCACCAACACACCTACATGCAGCACATGCACCATACCTGCAGTCACTACCCCAATAGACTCTCACCCATCAAGCATGGCATCTCCACCCCCCTCCTCCCAAAACACATAAACGCTCACACTCACCCACCAAACAGACACTTAGCACACACAAGCATTCCTCGCACACATCTGCACCCAATACATCCACCAAGACACCTCCTACAAGCACTCCCTCTCCCTCCTCTCCCAAACCCTTTCTCCATGACCGTGCGTGTGTATCTAAAATGTTTTTCCTCTCGGAGGTGAACCTTTTTCCCTACCCCTCTCCCACCCCTGTGACCTCCAAAAGATCAGTTTCCCTCCCCAACTGCAGCCCTACCATCTCCAAGTCCTCCCCTGCACTCTTGAAAGTTCCCATGCCCCTCCCCCAGCTAAGAAGTCAACCTCTCCTAAGTGTTTCCAGCCCTCCCCTAAGGCACATCCGAAGGCCCCACCTCCCAAGCCCAAAAGACCCCTCTCAAACCGAGACACATACCCCCACCTCCGCTCACCAAATCTCTGAGGTGCCTGCCTGCCCACTTTATGCCCCTCCTGGGAGGTAATTTAAGAGCCAGGAGTCAAGTTGGGGCGGCCTGACATGCAAGCTGTGCATGTTGCACTTTAAATTTTGGGACTGACCAAAGGCCTTTCATATTTGTAAATACTAATATCTAAAATGTTTTTAACATTATTTATATACATTCCTCTGCGCCAACCAGTTGTTGGTTCCATTGTTATCATCTTTGTCCTGCGTTTCCATCCTCGTGGCTGTTATGGTCTTGCCTGCTTCATATTGTGTGTGAGTGTGTTATGTGTGTGTGGTGGTTGTGCTATCTGTTGTGTCTGAGTTGCTTGTGTGGGTGTGTGCTTTTCATTTCTCCTGCAGTGATGGCTGAGTATGGTATGTTGGCTATGTATATGTGTGGGACATACATTTAGGTTGATATTGTGTGGATTGAGTGTGTTGGCTGTTGTGATTTGGAGTGCGGTGTGCACTTGTGTGGTTGTACTGTGTGTGTCTGTATGTGTGGTGATTGGTATGTCTGAACCGCTGTGTGGTGTGTTTGCGTGGTGTGACATATGCCTTGTTGTATGGCTGTGTGACTGTGTGTCTTGATACGATGGAGTTGTTACATTCTGTTGTATATATGGATTGTCAGGTGAGGGTGTGAGTTGTGGTGTATTGACGGTGAGTTTGAGGCGTTGCGATTGTTGTGTAGTTTGCTGGTGTTGTGTGTTGTTATGTTTGACATTACTGGTGCTGTGTGTCTGTGGCTCAGTATTTGTTTTGGTTGTGTGTGTTGGCCGTGGTGTGTGTGTTCTGAGTCTGTGCTGTGTGTATATGGCTGTGTGTGAATGTGCGTGTCAATGTAGGAGTACACGTATGTGTCACCTTCGCCACCAGTTGTGGATCTTTATGTTGTGTGCGTCGCACTCTTGTCATTATGCAACAGTGACAGGTAAGTGTTTATAATGGTTGCTGTCATTGTTGCTGGTTCCGGAGTCGTTGGGTGAGCAGGAGCAGCGGGAAGATATTTAATTCAGCTTCCATGGTGGCTCCAGATAGGTGTGGCTTCCTGAAGGTGGGTATCTACATTTATACTGTTGGTTTCCACCAGGGTGTCTGTGGTGGTGCAACCGCAGCGGAAACCTTGGCGGTGTGCAACTTTGTAATATGTCCGTTGGTAACATGTTCTCCGCCGGCCGTGATGGTGTGTCTGCTCTGGTGGTGCGGCAGTGGTTTGGCTGTATTCTGTTGTGAATACCGCCACGGTCATAATTTGGCGGTCTTCTCCATCAGCCTGTTGGTGATACGAACGCCACTGCCAACATGGTGGTCATGGAACTGCCAGTATCGTAATGACCCCATAGTGTCTGTCTTCAAAGAGTATGTCAAACGTTTTGGCCCATTTCCCAAACACATCATCTTATATAGGGTTTTAGACAAAGCAGCCACACACAGTGGTGAGAGATGACCAAAAAGGGTTATGCCAGCAATGTAATGTACTGGGAAGACAAACACTAGCCTAATACATAAGATACATCAAATTACATGAGGCTTTTATAAAACACAAATCCAATAGACAGTTCAGGTACTGGATGGCCCCTAGGAAAGACTCAAGCAAAGGGCCTTGAAAGTTGCAAAGACAGGAACATCCTGAACATGGGTGGCCAAGGAGGAGCACAAATTAACACATTTATGATTTGCTAAATAAACTAGACCATGAAGGAAGCTTCTATTTCACGTATTTTCTGAAATGAAAATGCACACAGTAGAACACATGCAAGTGGAAAAGGCTTGTTCACATAACGCAATAGTGCACATTTCTTTCAAAATGTAATTTCTTTATAAATTGATGGCAGTGAAATGTGCTTAAGGCCTAGCCACCCTAACTAAACCACATCTAAATTAGACATTAGTTTCTAATTAGCGCAAACACTCACACAGTCTCATATAAACTGGTTACATCCTGAATTAAGCAGTTCTTCATGCCCAATACTCCTACTTTTAATGTTGGAAGTATAATTGGACCAACCATGAATGACTTGCATTGTTTTTATAATTTGTTATACGAGTGTGTTAAATATTAGGCAGATAAACTGTAGATATTCCTCAGATAGGACCTGGAATATGATCTCATCAAAGTTGGACAGATTGTATAAAGGTTTGGTATAAATTTACCTTACATGAAAAGAGTAGTTCACAATAGAGGAAAAGATGCAAATATATGGAGGCCAGACAGATCACATACACAACCCAGCAGTGTTCAGGGATAGACTATGGACCTAATTATGAACATGGTGGGATAGCACACCGTCGACCATGCTGACAGTCAACGGAAGATTGGCAGTGGCGGCAGCAGGCATCCCGCCATATTCTGATGCATGGAGCCTCACCACCATTGTTGGCTGTGAGGCCCGCCATGCGCCATGTTGGCGGTCGGTGGCGGGAGTAGATGCTGCTCCACCCTCAATGCCACGGCAGTCCATACACTGCCATGCCTATGATGATGTAGTCATAAGCGTGGCAGTGTATGGAGACACGGTGATGCCGGCGTAGCAGCATCCAAGGAGCCCGTCCCTCTCAGAGCAGCGCCATGGAACAGGTAAGTGCTGTCCGGAAGGGAAGGGAGGAGGGGTGTGTGTGTGAGAGTGTGACTGCATGGGGGTGTATGTGAGTGTTTGTTTACGGGGGATGTGTGTCTAAGTGTATGAATGTGTGTGTGTATGTGGGTATATGTGTGCATGAGGAAGTGGGGGTTGGAGTTTGGGGGAGACATGTATGGAGGGGGGCTGTTGGGGGGATGATGAGGATCTTTTTGGAGGCCTACAGGGAGATTTGGGGGAGGAGCGATGGGAAGTCAGTTACCAGGGTTCGGGGGTGGGGGTGGTTCTAGGGGCTTGGGGGAGTAGGTGGGGATAGTGGCAAGGAAGGGCTGGTGTGTCACATACAGGTAACAGGAATGAGAATTCCTGTCACCCATATGCTTTCTGCCAAGGATTACCTGGCGGGGTTTCCCGCCGGTTTGAAAGTACCTACAGTCAGCCCGGCGGTCGATTCTTGCCTGGCAGTGTCCAGTAGTGAACTGGATGCTTTGCAGCCAGTTCACTACTGTGTTCAGAATATGGAGGTCTGGACCACCAGGCCGTTTGCGGTAATGACCGCCACCGCGATCGTGGCTGTCATTACTGCCATGTTCATAATAAAGGCCTATGTCTTAGTATATAAACGTATTTCCAAGCAAATAACATTTGTCATACTGCCCATAATACATCTTTAGGACACACTGATATAGCCATAATAATTTAATTAGAGAAGCAAATAAAACATAAGACAAACTTTCTTGGGTACAGTTTTACTAAAACAAATACTGGATTTGTGCAGGTTATTACTAAAAATGTAACATATAGTTAGCTGCCAGTAAAATCTCTCAATCAATTAGCAGAGACCTGGGTTACTATGAAGTATTGATTGAGGGAATACTAGAAAAGACAGGGCAAACATTTTATAGCTCAAAAAAGATATTTTGCACCACTAAAATCAATACACAAAGAATCTCAGTTGGAGAATAACACAAGCATATAAGAAAAGCAGCATGAAATGTGGTAATTATTATTAGAACAGTCTAATAGACATGTCATCAGTTGAAACCAATATGTTATGTTATGTTATGTTATAGAGATTTATATAGCGCCAAACTGCCAACGGCCTCGTAGCGCTTATACAGCCATAGTGATGACATACTGCTCAAAGAATTATTCAAAAGATTTAAGTTTTAAATAGCCAGGTCTTCAGTTCTTTTCTGAACAACAACTCTTGAGAATTAACTCTCAACTTGAGAGGAAGATTATTCCAAAGTAGAGCACCTTGGTAAGCTACCGATCTTCCTCCCCATCTGGCTTTCCTCGTAGTTGGAACTTTAGCCAGATTAGCTGATGAGGATCTAAGAGATCTTGCTGGAATATAAGCCTGAAAAAGAGTTTTCAACATTTCAGGTCCCTTATCAAATATAGATCTGTGAATGTGGCACAGGGTCTTGAACTGAATCCTTTCAGCTACCGGGAGCCAGTGTAAAGAAACAATTCCTGGTCGTATTGCGTGATGTTTAGGGATGTCTAGTAACAGACGAGCCGCTGCATTTTGTACTCTTTGCAGTCTCTGAATTACATATTTCGGGGAACCAATGAACAACGCATTTCCATAGTCAATCCAGGACCCAATCAGTGCCTGGACAACCAATCTCCTCGCTGCGAAAGGTAGAATAGTTAAGACCTTTCTCAAGGTCCTTAGCAGAGCAAAGGCGGTTCCCGCTACTCTATTTGCATGTTGGGCCATAGAGAGAAGGGGATCGAGCCATACCCCGAGGCTTTTAATCAGACCTTTAGGGGGGGGAAGGGTCGATATTCCTCTCAGTAAGCTGGAGTTAAAAGGAGGAATTTTGTTTCCAAAAAACATAACCTCCGTTTTATCATCATTAAGTTTTAGTTTACTATCAGCCATCCAAGTTGCAACTGCCTTCATACAAGGGCCTAGGGCTCTGCCCATATCCGGATGGGAGTTGGAAAAGGAGACTATCAGCTGCGTATCATCGGCATAAGAAACTATGTTCAGTCCAAAGGGCTCGACTATGCCTGCTAAAGGCCTCATGTAGATGTTAAAAAGTAATGGGCTCAAGGCCGAGCCCTGGGGAACACCACAGCTGCTAAAAGTTCTCCTAGAGATACATTCTCTGTCAAGTACCTGAAAAGACCTTCCATGTAAGAAGGAGCAAATCCAGTCTAATGCAGACCCAGCAATTCCACAGCCTTGTATCCTTTCTATAAGGATATTTAAATCAACTGTATCAAAGGCCGCACTTAGGTCAAGGAGGATAATCGCGGTTTCCATACCTAAATCCATCCTCTTCCTTGCCTCTTCTGTTATAGCAATTAAGGCAGTTTCAGTGCCATGTTTAGGTCTGAAACCCATCTGGGTCGGATGTATAAAGTTATATTCTTCCAGGAATGAGGATAGCTGAGAGTGTACATGTTTCTCTGTCAGTTTGGCAATTAGGGGCAACAATGAGATAGGTCTATAGTTACTCAGTATCTTGGGATCCAAGCTGGTTTTCTTCAGGAGTGGCTTGACAATGGCTTGTTTCCAGTGATCAGGTACTATGCCGTCACTCAGAGAATTATTAATAAGATTCTTTATTATTGGCCCTAATACTGAGATTCCCAAGGATAGAACCTGGGGAGGGGCCGGGTCAAGTGGGGAGCCCGATTTTGTTAATCTCATTAGATTGCTAACTCCGTCCAGACTGATAGGAGTGAAGTTTGTAAAAGTGATTACCTCCCCAGCCTCATGATTTATTCTCTTCTGTCCTATATTAGGGGTGTTAGGAAATGCAAGGTAAATATTCTGGATTTTTTCCAGGAAAAAACTAGCCAACTCTTCTACATGTTGTTGGGGGGAATCCCTATTTTCTACTTCCTCTCTTGGATGGATGAGATCTTTTAGGGGATTGAAGATCTCTTTAGGTGAATTAGCAGCCGATTCGATTTTTTCTGCATAATAGATCGCCTGAGCTTTTTTAATTTCCAGGTGATAGTTTCGAATCAAGTTTTTATAATCCTTTTTAATCCCTTCATTTTTGGTGCAGCGCCATCTCCTCTCTAGTTTCCTACATTCTCTTTTTTTCTCCAGTAAATCGGCATTGTACCATGGCGGTGACTTCTTACGCCAGGAGCAATTAGACGAGGAAAGAGGTATATGATCAGTTTAAACTTGTAGAGATAAAGGGTGAAAGGATGTTAAATATATTAACCAACATACACCTGACAAAATATCAAAATCAAGCACATGCATAGGCCCTCATTAAAACCCTGGTGGTAAATCCCGCTTTCCGCCGTGCTGAAGACCGCCAACATACCGTTGCGGCAGCGGAATCCCACTACAGGTATCACAACCCACAGCTCGGAATCTGCCACAATACAGACACCCACACAAGTCCGCCACACCAAAGGTCAGTGATAAACTGGTGATAACAAAACTTACACCGCCACGCCAACAAGAATACGCCCACACTATCTCGACCCACGAATCAACGCGGCGGTCTTTCAACCGCGATAATCCATTGGCGGTACACACCACTGCGCTCAAAATACACACACATTTACAAAACACAACTACATTGGACAATTCAAAATACACACACCTGATACACATACACACACCACACCCACACACCCAACTGTGCAACAGAGGGAGGACAGGCCCAGGGAACCCACTCTCCGCAAGGCACTCCCCAACATTATGGGAGCATACCACAATTCCCAGGAGACCATGGGCACGGTACTGGCCAAGTTTCTGGAGACCCAGCGGTTGCAGGAGGAACACTACCTTGGGATCAGGGAGGACTTGAACTCCATTAATACCACCCTGGTCACCATTGCAAGGGAAGCTGGGAGGTCCGCTGTGCAACAGAGGGAGGACAGGCCCAGGGAACCCTTGTCATCACCATGAGGGACACGGTGCCACACAAACGGGCCCCTGACACTAGCCTGGACGATGAACAGCCCTCCACCTTTGCCAGCGCTAGTGGACAGAAGGCACTGCCATAGGAACAACAGGCCATCAGCACCCCACCCCCTGCAGAAGGAGAACCAGCCCGCAAACGGTCCCTGGGATCCAGGAACAAGACAGAGAAGATTGTAAAGACCCCCCCAGGAAATAAGACCATCCTGAATGTCACCCCTCTGTCCCATTTTGTCATTCTGTCCACCTTACTCTGCCATTGCTCCACTTCCAATGCCCCATTGGACAATGCACCTGTGATACAAATAGACTGGACTCTACCATGGACATTCCTCCACCATCCCCCCAGCCCATTTCACACATCCCTCCACTTATTTGCACAGAAATAAACACCCTTGAATCACAAAACAATCTGGAGTCAGCCTGTGCTTTCACAAATGTGTAATTGCAAAATCCCTGGAATACAGCAATGTCAATGTACTTGTTCACATACCAAGGTTACACAGCTGTAGGCCAGGAGTAAACATAGCAGAGGGCACAAATTGGGACCCAGATCTGTAAAATAGAAAGCCAAAGTAACAAGTCAGGGTCCATACACAAAGTGAAAAAGGCAGATTTATGCTAGCTCCTACAATAGTATGAGATGTGGGAAGCAGTTCCATCTTCTTACCTGTGTCTCATTAGAAGTATTGCATGATGATGTTGTTTTGTTTATCTACATCTTCTTCTTCTGTCTCCTCTTCTTCACTATCCACATCTGCCCCAAGACCAACATCAGGCCCAACCTGCTGCAGAAAAAGCACCTGGCGTCGCAAAGCCAGGTTGTGCAACATACAGCAGGGCACGATGATGTGGCACACCTGCTTTGGTGAGTAGTATAGGGATTCACCTGTAAGATGGAGGCACTGGAATCTGGCCTTCAGGAGGCCGTAGGTGCACTCTATATTCCTCCTATTTCACCCACGTGCCTCATTGTAGCGTTCCTCTGCCCTTGTCCTGGGATTCCTCACTGGGGTCAGTAGCCATGACAGGTTGGGGTAACCAGAGTTACCTGCAAATATCGAGGGACAACAGTTAGACATCCTCCAAACATTAGGGAATCTCCCATACCCAGACACCAAATGGAACTGTGTGGGGACTTTAGGCTCACCTATTAGCCACACATGGTGCCTCTGGATTTGCCCCATCACATAAGGGATGCTGCTATTTCTCAAAATGTGAGCGAAAAGCACTGAGCCCGGATACTTGGCATTCACATGGGAGATGTACTCGTCTGCCAAACACACCATCTGCACATTCATATAATGGTAGCTTTTGCGGTTTCTGTACACCTGCTCATTCCTGCGGGGGGGACAAATACCACATGTGTACCATCAATGGCACCAATGATGTTGGGGATATGTCCCAGGGCATAAAAGTCACCTTTCACTGTGGGCAAATCCTCCACTTGAGGGAAAACGATGTAGCTGCGCATGTGTTTCAGCAGGGCAGACAACACTCTGGACAACACGTTAGAGAGCATTGGCTGGGACATCACTGATGCCATGGCCACTGTTGTTTGAAAAGACCCACTGGCCAGGAAATGGAGTACAGACAGAACCTGCACTAGAGGGGGGATTCCTGTGGGATGGCGGATAGCTGAAATCAGGTCTGGCTCCAACTGGGCACACAGTTCCTGGATTGTTGCACGATCAAGTCTGTAAGTGATAATGATGTGTCTCTCTTCCATTGTCGACAGGTCCACCAGGGGTCTGTACACCAGAGGATGCCGCCATCTCATCACGTGCCCCAGCGGGCGTGCTCTATGGAGGAGAACGGCGAGCAGAGGGTCACACAACCCTGCGATATCACAATGTGTTTTTTGCAAAAACATTACAAAATCACCATGTGCCTTTGTCTGTCCATATTCCTGGCCTAAGTAGGTGTGATGCAGTTTTTTTTGCCTGCCATTTGGCCCCCTGAAATGGCGGATGCCTGACCTGTAAGGTGGGACAAGGGGAAATGAGGTAACTGCGCTGGTGTTGTACACAGTCGGGGTAGGCAGTCAAAGACCGCGGCGCAATTCAGCATTGGTTAACAGTGGGCCCTATGGGTTCCAGGAGCCAATGACGATGTACGCCGGCAGTGACGGTACACACTGCCGCGGACGTGGCCGCCATTTTCTAACTGTTCTCTCACTTGATACCTGACCTTCAACAGGAGAGGACCTACACTGCAAGTGCTGCTGTGACCTGTGTCTGGAAGTGACGATGGCTACAGTGTCTGGGGAAAGGGCCCATGCCTTTACTTCAGAGGAGTTGGAGAAGCTGCTGGGGTCCTCCTCCAGTACACGCAACTGTGCTGTCCTCCAGACAAACAGGTGAGTACACTGTGAGCATGGTGGATGGCACATGATTGTATGGAGTGTCGTGGATGGAATAGGGTAGGGAGGGTGCAGGCCAGCATGTGGGGATAGTGTGTGTGTATGTATGTCTGGGCCAGGGTGGGAAGTGTTTAGGCAATGCGTGCGAAGAACTGTACGGGATCGTAACATCCATTCTAACTTTACTTTTCCTCTAGGTAAGCGCCAAGGACGTCCGGACCCTGGGGGTCTACCATAGACGGAGGACCCATTGCCGAAAAAGATGGGAGGACCTGCGCCACTGGAGCAAGAAGACAGCGGAGGCCCAGCTGGGGATGGCCTCCCAACGTGGAAGGGGTGTCCGCTGCACCATGACCCCCCCCCGGATGTACCAGATCCTGGCAGTAGCCTATCCGGAGTTGGATGGGCGCTTGAGGGCATCACAGCAGCCACAATGGGGTGAGTACAGTCTAATTCAGCTGACTCTGCACGCTTTACGAGGTGTCTGGCTGGGGGAAGTGGGCTGTGGGGTCCCCAAGGCCAGGGCGAACTTGATATTGTAGGTCCCTTGTTAGGCAGGCTCTGTGGCACTACAACCCCAATATTGGTAATAGCCATCTACACCTAGTCAGGCTCCTGTGGGTTCCAGGTGTGCAGCAAATGGGCTTAGGCATCATCCCCCATGGGCATGTGAATTTCCTAAGAACTGTTAGTGGATGGCTTAGCGCATAGGGCTGCTCCCTGTGTGTTGTGTCCCCCAACGGTAGTAGTGGTGCATGCACTGACCATGTGTATCTTCTGTCTCCCCCCCTTTTTGTTTTGTCACCCTGTTCTTGCGTGCATTAGCATAATCTGGCAGAGGAGCAGTGGCACCGGAGCAGGAGGGAGCTGCATCCCACATGGTCCTGGAGGGTGATGTAATGGAGTCTGAAGGCACCAGTGGGACAGAGGGGAGGGGAGCTCCACGACGGGGACAGGAGACTACACCAGCAACTGCGACTCCTCCTCTGATGGGAGCTCCCTTGCGGTGGCGAGCACCTCTGTGCCCACTGCATCAACAGGTACAGCCGCCACCCCACCTACCAGCATCACCCTCCGAGAAGCCCCTCAGCGTGTGTCCCGTGCCCACTCATCCAGGAGGGGGGGGCATCTCCTTTGCCCCAGGCAACTCAGCCTCTGCCCCAGTCAGCCCTGCTGCCCTCAGTGAGGAGGCTATTGACCTCCTGAGATCCCTCACTGTTCGGCAATCTACCATTTTGAATGCCATCTAGCGTGTTGAGAGGCATTTGCAACAAACAAATGCATGCCTGGAGGGCATTCATTCTAGGCAGGCGGCCCAACAGAGAGCATTTCAGGCTCTGGCCTCAGCACTGATGGCAGCCATTGTCCCTGTTTCCAGCCTCCCCTCTCCAACTTCCTCCACCCAGACCCAATCCCCTGTACCTCAGCCTATCCCAAGCACACCATCAGACCAGCGTGCACACTCATCAACACACAAGAGTGGACATGGCAAACATAAGCACCATACATCCCACAGGCACTCACACAAGTACCAGACCCATGCGCACACACCAGCATCCACTGCCTCCACTGTGTCCCCCTCCTCCACGGCCTCCTCCTCCCTCCCTGTGTCATCTCCACTCACACCTGCATGCACTAAATCTCAGCCACTACCTCCATCACCAGCACCCCCATCACCACACACCGCTCACGTGCAATCACCACCCCCACTACCATTCACACATCCCCAGTGTCCTCTCCCAGTGTGTCTGTGAGCGCTCCTCCCAAAGTACACAAACACAGGCACACACCCACCCAACAGCTATCCACCTCACAACAGCTTCCAGACCATGCACCTTCACCCAAATTCAGCAAATGTACACCTCCTACAACCACTGCCTCTTCCTCCACTCCCAAACCCCCTCCATCTTCCCGTCCCAGTGTGTCTAAGAAACTTTTCCTGGCTAACTTTGACTTCTTCCCTACACCTCCCCCCCATCCTTACCCTAGGGCCAGGCTTTCCATGTCCCAGCCCAGCACCTCAGCCACCAAATCCCTAAGCACAGTAGTGCCAGCAACCCCGGTCTCATCGAGTACTCCACCCATCAGGGCTGCCAGTGTGCCACCTAGCGAGGCCAAGGAGCAGGCCATTCTGCCACCTGCAAGGTGAAGAAGGTGTCCACATCCCAGAGGGAGAATCCACTCCTACCATCAAGCAAGGGCTCCTCCAAACCAAAAGGGGACAGTGGCAAGACACCAGCGGCAACATCAAACGTGGGGAAGGGACACAGGCCAAAGATCAGGTCAGGACAGGGCACGGGGCGATATGCAGAAGAGACTGTCAAGACTACTAATCAAATTGGAGAAAAACTGAACATAAATGACTTGAAAATCTTATTAGAGTACAATTGTGATCATCACAAATCTCAGTGAAGAAAATGAATATAATTAAATAGGTATATGAAATATAAAACTCTTAATGAAAAATGATGCAGGGAAATAATTGATACTATTTTCTAAGAACTCCTAGGTATGTTTGGTCATCCTGTACATAATATTACAGAGCGATGGTCCCCACTCCATACTTATAGTGAGGTTGACCAAGATAGGATTTTTCTGATTTTTGTCCCTTTATAACTTTGCACAAGTTTGACGAATATGTGTGAAACTTTGCAGACCTGCTATCATCCCCTGTTTCATTTTTGAAGGACTTAAAGTTTTGAAGCATTTGGTCAAGGGAGTGCAAAGAAAAAAGGGGCGTCTGAAAACAGACTTCAAACCCTGTGCATTTTTAATGAAATTTGGCAGTATTACATATTAGAGGGTGCAGATGATTCTGTGGGGTACTTCAGGTAAGTAGAAAAAGTAAATGTTATTTATAGGGTTTTTCAACTTTGTGAGCTCTTGAAGCACAATACTAATAAAAGTAGCACAGAAGCCCAAAAGATAAACTAGATTGTGTATATAAAGTCTTAGATTTACCACATGAACACCTGAAAGACCCATTTATGGTCACATGATAATGGACACCTATAAACAAATACAAGCAATAAAAATATAAACAAATATGTAACAAATATAATACATCTTAATCTACATAAATTGTCTTTGCATGCTCTCTGGCTCACAAAATAAAAATGGTCCTATAAGCAAAATAAAGGCATTTTTCTTATGCAACCCTGTGCATCAAAACAGGCAATTGATCTAACTGTTAGCCACACAAACTACTTGTTGCAGGGCTTGATAATTGGTCACTAGGGCAAAATTATAATCTCAAATTTGGTAACAATAACAATGTTTGTCTTTTTATTCACTTTTGCCTTCACACGGAGCACAAACCTACTAAAAGTACCAAGGATGCACAAAGAATTAACTAGACTGCATATGTAAAGTTTCAGATTTACTAGCTGAACAACTGAAAGACCCTTTTATGGTCATATGGTAATGGAAACCTATAAACACATACATAACAAATAGAATACAATTTAATGTACATATTTTTTATTTGCATGTAGTTGGACCTGGCTCTTTTTACAGGATAATTCCCAAAATCTTTTGCCTTCTCCTCATTTTTCTGACCCTTTTTGGCTTACGTTATGACTCTGGGCACGTTACTCAGCTAACCAGTGCTAAAGTGCATGTGCTCTCCCTTGCAAACTTGGTATCATTGGCTTATACCTAATTGGCATATTTAGTTTACCTGTAAGTCCCTTGTACAGTGGTATCTCTATACCCAGGGCCTGTAAATTAAATGCTACTAGTGAACCTGCAGCGCTGCTTGCGCCTCCCACTGAAGTAGCCTTTCAAATCTGTCTCAGGCCTGCTTGCGCAGGGCCTGCATGTGCAGTTTTCTGCCACAGGGACCTGGCATCTAAATTTACTTGCCAGGCCCAGAACTTCCCTTTTACTACAGGTAAGTCACCCCTAAGGTAGGCCCTAGCTAGCCCTGTGGGCAGGGTGCTATGTATGTACTAGCCATGACATGTGCTTAGGAGCGTGGTCTGTCCTGCTGGTGCCAAATAGACTATTTGGTTTCTCTCTGCTGTGAGGGCTACCATCTCATAGGATTGTATTGGAAATGCCCTGCCTTATGTACAGGGGATATTGTGTGATTTATGAGGGGTAGCCTAGGCATGTTTGGTATGGTTGTAATGGTAGTGTGAAATGTGTCTTACTGGTGTAGGTGGATTTTTTTATTACTATAACAGAAATGCCACGTGTGAGCTTCTCTGTGCCTATGACACTGGTGTTTTTCAGTTGGACTCCAATCCACGTCTAAGCAGAGTGACAGTTTGGCTTTGTGCATACTTTTCATGCAGCCTGTACACAGGGAGGGTGGAGGTGTCACTGAGGTGCATCTGCATACCGAATAGTTTCCTGGGCTGCGAAACGGGGGAGGTGGGGCATACCTACATTTGTAAATGCTGTGCCCTGGCCTCACACAAAAGGGTAGTTTACCCTCAACTGATGTTTGGAGCTTTTGCTGAAGGAAAGAGGGGGCATTCCTATAACCATTTGTAACTGGTTGGAACCTCCTCTCCCCTTCTTTGTCCCCACACTGTAAAACTGAGTATAAGTACAGGGAATGTTTCCCCGAAATTTAGACATTCTTGGAACATAAGAGACACTTCTTGAACTGGACACAAAACACTGCTGAATGGACTCAACAGGACCCACCTTGCACTGCTGCTGCTATGCTGATCTGTTACCTGCTAAGTCACTAGGAGGATCTGCCACCATCTGCATCCCTTGTGCTGGCCTGTTGTTTGGGCCTGCTACCCCTGTGCTTCCCCCCCTTCTGTCTCCAGGGGCAGGCTGCTGTGGGCCCTAAACAATTGGCTCCGTGTTAGGCCTGACTGCTCGTGCCAAGCTACCAAGAGGGTGAGCAGGGGTTATCTTGGACGTGCAACTCCCTTGCCATGACTAGAGTGGGTGGGTTCTGCCTGGCTTAGGTGCATACCCTAGCCAACCAGAAACCCCATTTCTAACACATGCTCTCTGGCTCACAAAATAAAACTGTGCCCAACAAGCCAGACAGAAACCATCCTCCTTATGTACTCCTGTGCAACAAAATGGAAAAGTGGCCTAGCAGTGAGCTACACAAACTGCTATATGGAGGACATGATGACTGGCCATTAGGAAAAAATAATAATCTTAATTTTTATAATAATAATAATGATGGCCTTTCGTTCATTTTGGGCTTCATATGTAGCACAATCTTAATGAAAGTAGCAAAGAAGCCCAAAAATAAACTAGACTGCATATATGTAAAGTTTCAGAATTACTACATGAACAACTAAAATACTTTATCGTCACATGATTATGTAAACCAGTGAATGAATACATAACAAATACAAGAGTTAAGAAGTAAAAACTCTTCTTAGATCTGATTGCCATACTGTATAGTTTGTGTTCCTAAAGATATTAATTCCTTGGATATAACCTTCCTAATAACTTTCCACCCATTTGACAAATCAACCAAAAATGTTCCAGACTAATAGCATTTTTTACATTTTGAGATGATATACGTTTTTGTGGTGAATTGTTAAATGGTCCATAGACAAAAAGGGCCCCCCAAAACATGTTTTTCTACCAATGCATTTTCCATTGACTATTATATTTAACAGCTGGGAAATGGCTGCATGGATATACATGAAATTTGGCAGTATTATTCATTATGGTAAAGAGATGCCATTTAGGTACTGCAATTAATTAGGTTAAGTACTTTTTTTAGTTCTAAGGCATTAAAACTTACTAACATCTGTCACTGCAGTACATTCACAGAATTTCACGAAAGTTTGTGAAACTACTGCAGTACATGGCCAAAAATAAATTTCCCTTCCTATTACCATTTTAATAAAGAGATAATAGGTAGGGACCTACTACTTGCCTATAGCTAATGCCCTAACACTGTGCACAGCTAAAGTGTAGTAAAAACAATATGGCTGCCTTTTTATTACCCAAATAAATACTGGCTTGTCATTTCCATGTGCCATGGTATACTACACAATTATCAGGTATACTGTTGTAGTCCTCCTGTTGTAGTAACAAGACTGCTAGATTTTGGGTTGCAGCACCACCAAGTATGGGGAACTGAGTCTGATCCCACACATTGTGACAGCTGTTGACCTAACCCTTCCTTCTAGCTAGCTGCACCTGACCAGTACAAGAGTTAAAAATGACTTGTGGCAGCCTACAACATGACACTCAGACTCGTCATGAAAGTTGTGGTAGAAAAGATCGCCCCCTTTTCTCTCAGTTATTCAA
This sequence comes from Pleurodeles waltl, assembly GCF_031143425.1. NCBI lineage: Eukaryota > Metazoa > Chordata > Amphibia > Caudata > Salamandridae > Pleurodeles > Pleurodeles waltl. The sequence continues at coordinate 654,947,699 of NC_090450.1, forward strand.
GTCTCATAACTCCAAAGACAAGCAGAAGCAAAATCTTTGTTCAATAGATTTTAGCAACTGCATTCTAAGTAAAGCGGCATGAATTGCGATTATGAGGATAATGAAACAATACTATCACAGTGGAGACCAAGAAAGTGAAACACGGAAGAGTCCCACCAGATTATCACAATAGTGTACCTAAAATCCCTACCTACACTACTAAGTTTCTGCATGAAAGCAAATACCTTTGGTAGCCATAATCCATCAATTTAGTCCCGGGAAAGAAGCCCAATCCCCATACCTGTGTATGTTAGTCTCCTGGGAGTCCTCCCATGTAGACGAAGAGGAAGCGTGAGGTTTGTGCAGAAACTATGATGATGTGCAGCATGAGTTGGCAGGCTGGCTGGAATATTCCCTCTGATTGGGAATCATGTTGTTTTATAATTAAACATGTTGTTGTTCTGACAACTGCCCTGACGTGATAATGCGTCTTTTCTGTGTAAGATAGACATTGCACTCTCTGGACAGGCAACACTTGGTAAGCTATTGTGTGCAGCCTTGGAGTGAGCATAGGATGAAATATTGTGTAGATAAATGAATAACAAATTCTGCATGGAAGGGCAACAGAGAAGAAGAATAAAACATTGCCACTAAAATGAAACCTTGCTAAAATAAAAAGAGGAATAAAATGGCAAGTGACTAGGTGAGAGGGCAGAGGCCTCAGACCCAAGCTAAATAAACGTGCCTACCTAAACGCTAAAATAACCTCACGACAATACCATGGCCTGAACTATAACTAATCCCTAGTTGTATTAATGGAATGCCCCACACTTACTTCACTCATGGTGTTGCATGGTCAATGTGATACTTCAGTCAGATGTACAAAGGTAGGCAAGGCCACAATGCTGCAGTTGTGCTGGTTGGTAAATCTGGAGAAACGCAAAGCAATGCATTACTCTGTATTACTAACTCTGCACACCATAAACTACATTGCTGCTAAATTTCACATACATCTGTATGCCACGCCATTCTAGCCACTCGACTGTAAGCTATTCTACTCTACACCATTCCACACTATGCCACTCCATTCTATGCTATTACACTGTACACAATTCCACTGTATGCCACTCCAGTCTACATCACTCCACTGTACACCACTCCACTGGTCGCTAGTCTAGTATACATTATTCCACTCCACACCATTCTACTGTACACCACTCCACTCTACTCTATTCTACCGGGCTCTACAACACCCCACTGTACGCTATTCCATTGTATGTCAGTACACTGTACACTATTCCACTCCATGCCAAACCAGTGTGTGGCACTCCACTCTATGCCACTTCGTTCTACGCTATTCAGTTGAACCCCACTCCAATTTACGACACTCCACTGTATGCTAATACACGCCACCCCATGCCACAATTCGTGACTCCAATCTACATGAATCCACTACACACCACTCCACTGTACGCTACTCCACTATTCTTTATTACACTATATGCCATTCCACTGTACAACACTTTGCTCTACACCACTCCACTGTATGCTATTAAACTGCTATTAAACTGTACACAGCTCCACAATGCCCCAGTCCACTCTATGCTACACTGTGTGCAACTCTACTGTCTGCCTCTTCGGTATACGGAACTTCACTGTATGTCGCTCCGCTTTATGTTACTCCAGTATATGCTATTCCAGTCTATACCATTCCACTCTATGTCACTCCACTCTATGCTGTTCCACTGTATGCCACTCCACTACATGCTACTCCACTCTACACCACTCCAGGGTATGCCACTCCACTCTACTGTATTCCATTTGATGCTAATCCACTGGATGCCACTCCACTGTACAACACTCAACTGTACCAATTACATTCTAACCCATGCCAATGTATGCCACTCCAGTCTACAACATTTCACTGTACACCAATGCACTGTATGCTACTCTACTGTACACCACTCCACTACATGCTGTTCCACTGTATGCCACTTGAATATACACTATTTCACTCTACGCCACTCCAGTATGCACCCTCCACTCTACGTCACTCCATTCTATGCTAGTCCATTTGACGCCACTCCACTCCACGCCACTCCACTCCACTATATGCTATTTCACTCTACCCCACTCCACTCAACACTACTCCAGTCAACACCACTTCACTGTATGCCATTCCTCTGTATGCTATTCTGTCTATGCTATTACACTTTTTGACACTCCATTCTATGCTATTGCACCATGAAACAACTTTAGTCTTTGCCCCTCTGCTGTATGGTATTCCATTCTACCCCACTCCGCTGTATTACACTCCATGGCATGATATTTCTCTTTACTCCATCCCAAAATGCACCTCTCCAGTCTAAGGGCCTGATTTACAACTCCATGGAGAAGGTTAGTCTGTGACAGCGGTGACAGATATCCTGTCTGACGAAAACTAAATTGCATAGGACATAAAGGTCTGTTGTGACAGAGTAACCCGTCCACTGAGTTTTAAAATAGGTCTTAAACCACTTAACTGTACGCCACTCCACTGTATGCTACTACACTATCTGGCATTACACTTCATGTCACTTCACTGTACTCTACTACACAATACCCTATTACACTCAATGTCACTCTACTGAACACCACTTCAGTCTATGCTAGTCCACTCTACATTATTGCACTTTATGCCACTCCACTGTACAATACTCCACTCTACGCAACTCCTGTGTACTCTACTCCACTCTACAAAGCTCTACTATACTCTGTACCACTCTGCTAGACTCTAGTCCATTCTATCCCCGTACACTCCACTGTCCAAATTTGCTCTCAGCTCTATGCCCGTACACTATATTGTATAACACTCTTCTCCACTCTACAATGGTTTCCAACACTGTATAACACAGCACTCCACTCTACTGTAAGAGATCTCACTCCAGTTTTAACAGTTTCCTCAACTCTTCACTAAGCCACTTCAATGTATGCCACCCCACACTACACTAATCCACTTTTCCCTACTCTACTCTGTACCACTCCAGTGTCCACCACTACAATCTATGCCACCCCCACTCTTCTACACTCCACTGTTTCTTACTTCACTGTACTCTATTCCACGTATGGTACTCCTCTTTATGGTAATCCACTCCCTGCCCCTATGGTGCACGCCTCTCCACTCTATGCCACTCCAATGAATGACACTCTTGTCTACTCTATATAACTCTAATCTATAGACATCCAAAACACTTCATGCCACTCTATGAAATTCTACTCCACTCTATCCCCATACACTCAACTGCCCAACTCTACACTCCACTCTATACCCGTACACTGTAATATACAACACTCCATTCCACTAAACAAAACTCTACTATATGACACAGCACTCTAATCTACTGTACAAGATCCCACTCCAATTTACTACCTACGTTACACCAGTACACTCCACTTTCTGCCTCTCTGTTGTCTAGCACACCATTACATTCTATTATATTTTGTTCCACATGACATTGCACCTCTCTATTCGACTCTACTCCACTGTACAACACTTTACCTCACTCTATGCTACTATACAACAATCCACTCTATGAAGCTTCACTGTTTCACATACTACTGTACTCTATGCAACTCCTTTCTACAGCACTCCAATACTCTGTATGCCACTCTCTGACACTCATGTATAAACCCTTTCACTCCACTGTACAAGAATGTACTTATTGTATGCCCCTGTACAACTCTCTACTGTACTCTATGATACATTAGGCCACTATACAACACTGTACACAACTCTTTGTATGTCACTGCACCCCACTTTACTCCACTCTACCCTAACACAATATTCCACTGTACTCCGCTATATGCCACTCCACTCTATTCCACTCCATACAATTGTACTCTATAACACTGCATGCCAGTCCGCTGTACCAGACTTTACAACAGTGTACTGCACTGTACACCACTTCACTATACAAAAATCAACTAGACTGCATGCACTCTACTCTACTGTAGTCTATATCACTTTCCAGTACTGTACAACACCCCACTAGACTCTAATGTACAACACAGTACTCCAATTTATGACACTTTTCTCAACTATATGCTACGCAAGTACACTCTATTACATTCTATTCCACTATAGTCTATGACAAATCAGTCCACTCTATCAGACTTTACTCCACTCTATGGTAGTGTGCTCCACTCCGCTATATTCCACTCTAAGACACCTTATCCCACTGTACGCCACCGTACTATACTATACACTCTGCCTCTCCATTGTACAACAATACTCCACTGTTTGCAACTTTACTCTATAACACTGTACTACACTCTATGCTACTCTATGACACTCTACTCCATTCTATACCCATCCACTCTATGCCACTGTACTACAATGTATGACACTCAACTACATGCCACTCAATCTCTTTATATGATATGGCACTCTACAACACTCTCCTCCACTGTACTCTACAACACCTCACTTGATGATACTCCACTCTATGAGAGTCTACTTCACCCCAGTCCACTCTAAAATACTGTACTCCACTGTATGGCAGTCTACAACACCATACTCCACTGTTCAACACATATTCCACTGTACAACTTGTTGCTCTAGTTTACAGCACTTGACTCCACTATATTAGATACCATGCCACTACACTACATAGCATTTTACTACACTGCACAATGTTACTGCACTCTACAGTGCTGCACTCTATGACAATAGACTCTACAACACTCTCCTTCACTGTACTGTACTGAACTCCACTATATGACACTCCCAGAGCAGTTTGTTCACAATATAAGCCATCTCACTCCATATACAGGAGGGATATGGCTAATATTGTAAACAAACTGTTCTGGTTAGCCCGTGTTTGAAAATGTTGGACAATAGTTTCTATGCTGCGAGGAGGAGAGCAATTAAAGTGATGCCAGGATCATGAGCGAATATTTACCTATTAGATATTTAATATTGGTATACAGTATGCTGATAGGGTGTTTATTATATTGATGATGATGTTAGTAGACAAGAAATACTTCCAAAGTGGCTCAATGCATGCATCATGCCACCTTGTAACCCCTTGCTCCACATTATACCCACACCATGTATAATGTATGCAAGGGACGCTTTTCCATGCAGGGAGGCCCAAAAAAATGGCTGAGTGAAATGTACAAGATTTCACTGCGCCATTTTTGCAGGCATTAAACTGGTGCTCCCATAACAAACCATGGTCCTCCCTGTGCTTTGCTGGACTAGCGCCATAAAGTATGGCGCCAATCCAGCAAAACACCACAATAGCGTCATAAATTATGATGCTTTTGTGCTAATGTGCACCATGGTGCACTGTGTAGTAAATACAGAGCTACCATGGTGACGTTAGGGGGCGCAGGGTAACACAAGAAAATGGTGCATCAAAGTTGATGTGCCACTTTCTTGTAAATATGCCTCAGAGTGTGCCTCCTATGGGTGCCATGTGGGAGTGGGCACAGAGATCCCAGGGACACCGAACTCAACCCCCCTCAGCCCACCTTTCAACAGTGCATTTTACTTTTGTAATATGAAACATTGTAAAGGTTTCCAGTGGGTACCCCACCAGGCCCAAACAGGGACCATGTTAATGGACTATGGCTCCTGCACTCCAAAAAATGCAACACAGGTCACTTATGCCTCAATTTAAGGATTGCCTTTTGCCATCTAATGCCACATTAGCATAATTTTTCTGCAACTTCTACATGATGTTTGTGATGGAGTATTCCATCCGCGAAGGTGGTAATCAGCCTCAAAGGGTTGGGCCAGGAATCCAAATGTAAGGTTGTATGAAATCATCCTTTTCTGTCTGATTACTCCACACCTTTCCCCTTTTTATGGACCCTATTTTGTTGATATTAGGGCTCTATTTATTATCACAGTGCAGGTGCTAAAAGGTCCCTAAAACTGGACTGTAAATGAATTTGACTGAATTGGTTTATTTGACCACCCTGTATCGCCATTGTAAACTGGTGCAGAAATTAGACAAGTAACATGGAGTACATTTTATATTTACACAATCCTCATATATGACAAATTGTAAGGCTTCATTGTGCTAGCTGCTGTTTGAATGTACTGCAGAAACAGATGACAGAAAAAGTGTCTGTGACAAAATGTATTGCTGGACCCCAATTTAGAAAGATTGCAAAAGACAGAAAGTAGGAAAAGTGTTTGTGCCATTTAGAAAGGCCTATTTTTATATATTAACCAATTCACCCCTACAGTGTGCCTTGTAGGTTCGAAGGGCTGGGTGCTTAACATTTGGCTAATACACATTGAATGAATGAAAGATAAAAATGTATAAAGTGCAGCTATACCCAAAGGCGTCAAGGCGCTGTGTGCAAATCCACTATAACTAGTGCCATATCCCAGGAAGTCTAAAGGCAACAAATGGGCCTAATAAAGTAAAGATTATAAAGCATAAAGAGAGGTTTTAATGCTTCCCTAAAAGGAAGGTGCAGATCAATCTTAAGAGAATGATGGGGAAGTTAGTTCAAAATTTTTGCTGCAGTCACTGAAAACACGTTTCCTCCCCATCTCTTCTTACACATTTCGGGAATGATAACAAGATTGTGAGATGCTGATGTGAGAGACCTACACAGTTTATACTGTTTGAACATAGTTTTAGTCCCCCTATGGAATAAACCTGTGAAGTGCTTTGTGCAGAATAAACATAGCTTTAAAGATAACCCGTATCTGAATCAGGAGCCAATGAAGTTCCCTCAATCCGTTGGTGACAGACATCTATTTAGGAATATCTAATAGCCTTGCCTCAGCATTGTTTACCAGTTGGAGTTTGGCCAGGGTGGTTTTGTTTGCTTCCAGAAGGAGGGCATTACACTAATCCCTTCTGAAGTTAAGGAACACCTTTTTCCGAGCTCCTATGGCGATATTCAAAAGTATCCTTCACAATGATCTAATGATTCAGAAGCAGGTAGACACAATGTGGTTAACCTGATAGTCAAACAACAGATCATTGTCCATGATGATTCCTAGATTTTTATATGACTTTACGGGGATGGACAACATCCCTAAGCCCCCGGGCCACCAACTCTGACCCCAGATAAGTGAAGGACTTCCAAAAACACAGTTTTTCATCATTGAGTTTGAGGCAGTTTTTGTTCATACATGAGACCACAGCTTCCATACAGTTCTTAAAATTGGCGGCTGTGGCGTCAGCGTCCCTTATATGGACACGATGATTTGAGTGTCATCAGTATTTGACACTACCTGCAGTCCAAAGAAGAGGATGAGACTAGCCAAGGAAGAGATGTAAAGATGAAACAGTGTTGGACTCAGATATGACTCTTGTGGCACCCTGCATGGCAGACAAAAAGGGTGAGATCAAAGTTCATCTAAGGTTACCATCTGGGATCTATCACACAAAAAAAGAAGCCACCAACTTTAAGGCCACCCCCCAATCCCCAGGGCCTGTTGACAATCAATAAGAAGAATGGATGAGATAGTATCAAAGGCCCCAGATAGATCTAAAAGGATCAGAACTGCAGCCTGTCCAACACCACAAGCCACCTAATGCTGTCAGTTGCCATGCTGGCTTCTGAATCCAAACTGACAGCTGTCCAGCAGACCTTGTTGTTCCACATGCACCATAAGATACTGATGAAGATATTTCTCCAAGATTTCAGCTAGTGTAGGGAACGAGGAGACTGACTGGTAATTCTTGAAGTTGCTAGAATCCAGGTTAGGTTTTTTGAGTAGAGGACTTTTCCATAATTTTGGAAAACACCCACAGTTGATAGCTATAATCATAATCTCTGCACAAGCAGTACAATAAAGCCAGCCACTGCTTGAAGCATCTTAAAAGGCCACAGCTCCAATGGGGAGCCTGATTTCAGACTCCGGAGATAGCATTCTATTTACTCCACCAACATGACAGAGAATTCTAATAAGGATGCAAACTGTATTCTCTGCAACAGAATTACAGAACTCCTTAGACTCCTCAACCTCTAAGGAGGATGCAGGGGCTTCTGCTATCTCCTCTATTGCTTTAAAAAGTTACTTTGGAGAGCCTGACAATTTGATCTTATTCATAAAGTAACAAAATGTTTCTTCTCTGATGCCCAATCCATATCCTTTAATAAGACTTTTGTATTTAGTTTTCTCTTGCTCCTCATACAGCTTTCTCCAACAGCGTTCTCCCCATTGACAGCCTTCCTTCAGTAATCTGAATTCTGAATCCAGCTGTAAATCAAGGGATTGAGCGACCCCTCCTGCACATACTAACTTGGCCAGGAGGAGCAATTACCTGTGATGCTGAGCTCAACCAATATGGTTGCACCTAAATCAGCATCTTCTGTCACTGAGCGAGGGATATGTCCTAATGCAGTAACAAAGGATTCTGCCAGCACACCCTTCCAGATGCTCTTAGAAGAGTTGGCCACAGCTACCACAGTCTTTTTCTGATGCAAGAGGGGCTCCAAATTAAATGCACCTGCCAATTGGTCTGATCATACTAAGGATAATACCTCTTGTATCAACAGCCTAACATCATTAGAAAATATCTATCTAGGGTATGTCCTACTGAGTGGGTCAGGACTTTAACAAGTTTTTCGAAACCCAGGGAGGCAAAAGTTTAAATTAAAACCCTAATCTCCACACTGGTAGTTAAAGTCCCCTAAAACAAGGACATTATTTAAACACAGCTACAGTTGAATCAGACTAGCAGGACCTGTCACAAATTAGGTCTATATACAATCCCAGTGAAAGACTCAGCAGTTTAAATTTTTATTAATAAAAGGCCTTAATATAATTTAGTGGCTTAATGTGACAGCAGTGTTTCTGCTTATGTACCAAATCTAATCCACCACCCTGCCTTCCTACCGTATACACTCTCAGGATAGCTTAGCCATGAGGGATCGCCTCCAACAAATCAGGGACCTAAGAAGCACTGGCCCAAGTCTCAGTTACAAAGACCCAATATTGGTTCCCGGGTTAGAAAAAAGTCTGCATATTCAGTGTTGCGTTTAATCAAAGATCTATTACTGATTACAAATTATTTAAACTTCTCCTTGTTGTGTAGCCATTTTAGTTAATAAGCTTCATGCACGTTATGTTAGCATACTAGGCCTGCTGCTGTGCACCTTCACCTAGATATGTTTTATTCAGCTCTGCTTTATTATTTTTACAGTAGTGACTTTCACAGTCTTGTTTTATTTTCTTTTATCTGACTGTTTTTGCCTAGGCCAGCAATCTGTTCTCAAACAAGACATTCTTGCTCACTCTGTGCTTCTTCCAAGGCTATAGAAAGATAGGTTGCCAGTGTACGTGGTATAAGTTTAGTCTCTGACATTCATAGAAAACACATATCCTTACGTAGGGACATTTTCTTAGACCATCAGCTGTTTTATTATAAAAACACTTCCCTGTCCTTTACACGTTAGAGTGAGATTCTAGCCAGAGAACCACGACTGTATGCTGATTGCCGAATTCTTCACTACAGACGATAATGCAGAATTCAGGACTTTGCTCAGGTATGGGGGATGATGTCTTCCCAGGGCGAACCTGAAGGGCAGATTTAGAGCTTAAGATGCTGTGTTCGAGTAGAACCTAGGTAGGAATTAGTGTATTGACTACAGTGACAACATGGTAGCGTTATGTTTATGTTTTACTCTCTTTTTCACAATTCTAATCTTGTTATGTTTTGTCATCCTGGTTATTGCAGCTCACGCTTTGCTAACTAAGATGCAGTCTCTTCATTACAATCTTATTGAAACATATGCTGCCTCTGGTTGTCATTATTTATATGAGACTAATGTAACTGAGAGAAACGGATGTGACCTGAGTGACCACGGCTTCCCTGAGAAACCAGTTATGTCATGCGCTTGGCTGGCCAATCATCCCTGCCTTTTGGTAGAGATGAGGCACTGCTAGTTAGCCGGAGCAAAACCCAAATTGGAGTAACAGGTATTACCTGCAGTGGGTCGGACTCAGTCTCCCACACCGCGGGCCATTCTGCCACTCGAAACCCAGTAGTCTCATTAGAATAATGAGAGCATATGCAACATCCTTAGCTAGCTTAGATTGCTGTATGTCCGCTTTTTTGTCTAAAACCCTATTTTCCCAGGTGTGTTCTTTGTTTTCATGAACCAACACGGATAACCTGAACCCGCACATGGGTGCATAGCTCATTGTTATGATCATAAAAAGCATTCATGGCCAGCTTCGTGCACAAGGGAGACTCACCCTTATGGTCTAAGCTAAAAAGATAATCTTGAGCATAGACCATTCAAGGAGTCCTTTCTGGGATCAGAGAACAAGGGGTCCTGAAGCATGGCACAGTCCGAGTACGGATAGACGCAGATGAGCATACCTTTGGTTCATTGAGAATTGTCTGACCCAACAATGGACAATTTTGTAAAATCTGTGTTCACTTCATAAATAAAGATACATTTTAATCAAGTTAATGACACACTGCCGCACTCTGAAAGTCCACATATAAATCAGTCTTTCAGTTGAAAGCAGTGGCGAAATGATCCATTTATTAGAAGGCATCAGCATAGGTCCATTGAGTGATCAATGTTCCTTAACCACAGCCATCGTACTCAGTTGGATGAACATCTTTGCATAAGCATGCCAACACGTGTTTAGTCACAACAAGAGACTTTTTCAAGGCTGCAAGGTATATACAAACAGTTATGGTAATAAATACCCTGTCAAAGAACCTTTGAGGATGATAGCATGTTAAAATGGAGTGTGAGAGTGCAAATGGTGAATCATGCGTCAACTGAAGAGAAAAGGTGGTAAGTTGCCCGTATGCCAGTATGAAATGGAAGTAGTGAGATAGATGATTGTAAAACACACCTATTATAAAAGTAAGAAAGTCAAAGAACCCAGTGTCAGCATACCCTGAGTGACATAACATAGTAGTGATGGTGAAGGAAAAGTGTTATAAATAAAATATTGTATTAAAACCCCATCACCAACATCAGGGAGTTACCTAGAAATGGTGATAGTGTATCGTAGCTGAGAAATGAAGAAAAGCATACCTCAAAGCAAAGGTGCGGTCCGGAAAGTGCCAAATGTATGTTGAAAGAAGATAGAATATGCTTCAGAAATATGGTTATGAGTAACTATTTCATGGTAGTCAGAAGGAAGAAAAGCTGCAGTTACGTGAGACCATGATAAGTCTCAAATCTGTGAGGAAACAAAATTCCAGGTAAAATTTGAGACCGTAAAATATTTATAAAGTATTAAAGATTATAAAAGATATGCAGGAGTGGCGGGGACTAAATATGAACTAATTAATAAATATAGATAGCAAGTGTTATATAAATAGTATGCACAAGTATCTTAAAGTGCAAAAAATAGTGTTAAATGTACATGGAAAATGTTTTTAAAATGATTAGCACAAGTATCTAGGAGTGCAAAAAATAATAGTGAACCTAGTAACCGATCGACAAATGAAATGAGGGCTATTGGTGCAATCTAATATTGTAGGAAACAAACCGAGGGCAAAAGTAGGCGCATTATGGAGTAAACAGATAAGGGGCTTTCCATTAAAAATAACTGAAAGCACGGACCAGGAAACTGTGCCTCAAAACTGCTGTAATGCTGGTATGAAATACGAACAGCAGTAATAAATGTAAAACAGTCTGTCTTAGAACGAAAAAGTTCACAGAGAAACCAAACAGGAAATGTGTTTTAAGTTAGCTAACATCGGAGTACATGCCGAAGAAGATAAAATGGTCTGTCTTAAAGCAAAAGTCCACAGAGAAAATCCAAATAATATGTTAATAAGTTGGCTTACCTCGGAGTACATGCCGAGGAAAGTGCTGGCGTGGAGACAAGTAAGAGAACGTCGGCCATGTTGTTGAGCACAAGTGAGGTGTCATTTTACTTGGGAGACTGAGGGGAACGCTGGGTAGTAGGAATTTTGTGCTGTGGTGGTGATCCTACTAAGAAAAGTCAGGAAAATATGCTTTTTTAAGCAAATTTTGAGGTTTGCAGAGGAGTCTGGGTAAGAAAATGTTGGGGGATCCACACAAGCTACACCTCCCTAGACTCCTTGGGGTGTCTAGTTTTTAAAAAAGTCTGGGTTTGGTAGGTTTCCCTAGATGAAGGCCGCTCCCAGGGCCAAAAACATAGGTGCCTTCTCACCCCCAAACAGAGCTAGTTTTGCAATATATCATTTTGATGTGTCCACGTACGTCCGTGATGTGCCAAACACTAAAATTGTGAAAAGAAATGCACTTAGGTTATGTGAAAAAGGCCCCACACCCACCATCCAACTTGGTGGCATGCTTCATCGTCGGGGTCCCACCTGAGACACCTATTGTGTCACAAGTGTGCTGCAACGCCTGATTACAGTGGAGCAGGTTTTGTCATTTGTACCACACATACTGGTTGGATTTGGCACGCCGGTGAGTGATGGTTCAGTAGATTACATTTTATTAACAAGAGATTTCACAAAAGTGAAATGCACTGTTAATAACTGAAAGGCCAAAAAACTGAACCAATGACTCACAGCTCGTGCCACCCACACACACCGCCATCACTTTTTTTTTGTTTATAAACAACAAAGAAACCACTAACTAATTATAAAATAAGTACAAAACTGCAAACACAAAAGCTCTAAATAAATACATGACAGTAATGCCAACCGTGAAACCGAACATATGAAAATATAAAATAGGCAGTTTACGCTCACGGTATTTCCCAAAAATGGTTCTTAGTGTGGTAATTTCTAAAACAGCCGGCCACCCACAGCCCAGGCTTTGAAGGGCAATCGGGGAAGTACATCCGACTCTCCCTCCGGATACCTCTTCAGGCACATACTTTACATTTCTTAGTTGGCAAGTCTTTCTTGGGAGTGGGAAGAATGTGATCTAGAAAGTAGCGATCTTTCAATCTAGCCACATCCTCCACCACTGCTACTCTAGGAACACTTGCCTATTTCACCACAATAAGGCTCTCTATCACTGACTCCTGAAATTTAACAAATTTCATCCTTGACTCAGGTAAACAATCCTTGAATATAATAAAAGCATTAAAAGTTGCCAAATGAAATAAATGTACGGCCAACTTTTTATACCACACGAAAGACTTACGAAGAGCAGTGTAAGGTTCCAACATCTGATCTACTCTATCAACACCACCCATGTGCCTATTGTAGTCCAAAATCCATGCAGGTTTGCGCACTTCTTCAACCTGACCCAAAACAGTCACAGGGGAAGTACTCTCACCATGGATGGTAGATAGCATGTACTCATCCCTCCTGTCTGAAAATTTCAGAGCTAGCAGCTCATTATTCTGCAAGGTACTGCACTGTCCCCTCTCAAGTTTTTTTTCAGACAAGCACCCTTGGATAGCCTTCCCGGTTAGAATGGATTGAGCCACAAGCAACAGTGTCCTCTCTAAACAACTCCTTGAACAACTGCACTCCAGTGTAGAAATTATCTACGTACAAATGGTGACCTTTGTTAAACAGTCATCTACCAAGTTCCCACACAATTGTTTCGATAACTCCAAAAGTGGCCGGGCAACCAGGAGGGTCAATACTGGAATCCCTACCAGTGTAGACCCGGAAATTATACACGTATCATGTACTGCTTTCTGACAGCATATACAATTTTATCCCATACTGTGCCTTCTTACTAGGAATGTACTGATTAAAAACTAAACGCCCCATGAAAAGGACCAAAGACTCATCCACACTTATCTCTTTGCCTGGAACATAGACCTCTGAAAACCGACCTACAAAATGATCAAGGACGGGCCTAATCTTAAAAAGATGGTCACAATCAGGGTGATCTCGTGGCAAGGCTAAAGCATTGTCTGCAAAATGCAGCATACGAAGAAGAAGCAAATAGCGATTACTTGTCATAGTTGCAGGAAACATATCTGTTGCAATCAAGGGACTAGTAGACCAAGAAGAAGCCAGTGACGGCTTCATTATCAACTTCATCAAAAAAGTCAAACCTAAAACATTTTTCATCTCTTCCAGATATGTGGGAACCCACTGAGTAGCTCTAGACTGAGGCCTAAGTCTGGCAGCGTTGTCCCTCAAATATTGCTCCGCATACAAATTAGTCTGCTCCACAATCTCTTCCAAAAATACTTCGTCCATAAACAAGTGAAATAAATTTACAGGCAAAAAGTTTTCCGTATTGACTCTCTGCCCTGGGAGACCAGTAAATGCAGGTAACTGTGGCTGCTCCATGTTTGGGCAAATCCAGATGTCAGGTCTTCTAATGGGAAACCCTTCAGCCCCAGGCTGCTGCACTCTTGGCACCTCAATGTCCTCCTTTAAAACAGGCCCTTCATCTGCACTGAGAGTGGCTTCCTCATCAGAAGAATCCCTTTGGGCAGAAAACTCACCTCCAGAATCTCTCACTTCCTCCTATGCAGAGTCAGTCTCGTAATCATGGTCTGAAGATGACTCAGAAAGCATGGCAACAACCTGCTGAGCGGTCACTCTGCAGCTAGCCATCATTCTCACTAACAACAAATCGATTGCCAACAACAACCCGCACTAAAATAAGTAATAAACAAAGTAAAGATTTATCACAAAGAGTTATGTACTAAAATACTATGCCACTCACTTGCCTGAAAAAGCTACTCACCAGCAACTACTCTGCACAGACACAGCAATCACCAATGATATCCCACTAAAAAGAAAAAAGAAAAAAGAAAATTAGACATATGACAACACAAATATAATTGTGCTCAAATCTAAGGACAATTTCACACAATACTGCATTTAGTACACCACCTACAAACGTGTCATTCATGCATGTCAACAATACTCCTTTGGAGTAAATTGCTTTCACTTACCTAAAACATGCAACTATGCATACTGCAGGACAACTACTGCCAAAATTGCAGGGATCCACAGCAAAGGAAGCAAGAGCTTTGAACTAGAACAAAAAGAAGAAATAAACTGCTATAATTACAAATGCAAATCTTTGGAACTTGGGGGCAGATGGGCCTAAAAAAAAATAGGTAGAAATGACCAACAGCTCTGTACTCTGTTTTGGGGGGGGGGGGGGGCGACCCTTGCCAAAGGGGACGAAAGGGGGCGCCCCAGCACAAAAAAACTAAGGGGAGCAAAAAAAAAGAAAATCCCTCATGTCCTGGTGGCTTCTGCCCCCTTGGGGGCAGATAGGCCTAAAGAAATAGCCCTATCTGCCCCCAAGGGGAGCAGAAATGGTCATCAGTAATGTGCCCCCCTTTGGGGAGCGACGCTTGCCAAAGGGGCCCCCCCACCCTCACAAAACACACACACACACAAGATTCCTGGTGCTTAAGTGGATTCTGCCCCCCTTGGGGACAGAAGGGCCTAAAAAAATAGGCCAATCTGCCCCTGGGGGGGAAGAAATGGCCAACAGTTCTGGGGCCCCTTTGGGGGGTGACCGATGTCAAAGGGGGCACCCCCAGCACACAAAAAAACAAAGGGAACCAAAAAAAAAATCTCTGACATCTTGGCGCCTTCTGCCCCCCTTGGGGGCAGATGGGCCTAAAAAAAATAGGCTGATCTGCCTCCAAGGTGGGTAGAAATGGCCATCAGTAACGTGTCCCCTTTGGTGGGGCAATCCTTGCCAAAGGTGCCGCCCCACCACACAAAGCACACACACAGGTTCCCTGGTGCCTCAGTGGATTCTGCCCCCCTTGGGGGCAGATGGGCATAAAAAAAATTGGATGATCTGCCCCCAAGGGGGCAGAAATGACCAACAGCTCTGTGCCCCCTTTAGGAGGCGGCCCTTGCCAAAGGGGGCAAAAGGGCCACCCCAGCACAAAACAAAAAAAGGGGAACACAACAAAAAAAATCACTGGCGTATTGGTGGTTTCTGCCCCCGTTGGGGGCAGATGGGCCTAAAAAAATAGGCCAATCGGCCTAAAAAATAGGTCCATCTGCCCCCAAGGGGAGGCAGAAATGTCCAATACTAATTTTTCCCCCTTTGGGGGCTGACCCTTGCCCAAGGGGTGCCCCCAAACACACAAAATACACACACATATCACATAATCCCTGGCACCTAGTGGGTTTCGACCCCCCCCAGGGGTGAGATCGGCCAAAAACATGGCCAATCTAGCCCCGGGGGAGGCCGAAACATATATAAAATCAGTGCCCCTGTGGCATAGACCCTTGCCCAAGGGGTCGCTGCCCAAAATCGCTGGTGTTCTAGTGGTTTTCGCCCCCCCCCGGGGCAGATCAGCTGAAAAAACAGCCGATCTGCCACCGGGGGGGGGGGGCAAAATAGGATTACTTGTTGCCCCAGAGGGGAGCGACCCTTGCCCAAGGGGTCGCTCACAAAAATGAAATAACAACAAAATCCCTGGTGCCCAGTGCAGATTTCTGGTCCACGATCGCGGGCCCCGTCTGCGATCGTGGACCAGGAATCTACTGAAAACAGGCACAGGGGGAAAGGAAAAACTTTCCTTTCCCCCGTGTCTGTTTTCCCCCCTCAAAACCCCCCAGGAGAAGGACTTACCTCAAAGGACTTCCTCTCTCCCCTCGTGCTGGAAGCAAATGGCTTCCAGTGCGCCCTCAGCAGCTTCTGATGACGTCGGGGCGCTGTGAGCCCGATGACATCATCAGATTGCCGAGGGGGGCTCGGGGGTGGAAGGGGAAGGGATTCCCCTTCCATCCTCGACTGCGGGGTGTCGGTGGGAGACTCATGGGAGGAGCGGTAGCGCTCCCCCGTAGGCCGGGTGCAGGACGAGCTGGCCTTGTCCAGGGCACACGGGAAACGTGTGCCTGGACGAGACCAGGTCATCTAAGGCACCCACGGGGTTAATTGAAATATGTACTAGAGGAAAACATGTAGTTCCCTGTCCACGTTAAGGCCCAAATCTACCGCACAAAGTTTGATTATCCATTTGGTTTCACATTTTCTAAGCTTGGCGACCAAATTATCCCCTCTGACCTCACTGGTGATGCCTGTGATGGCATGGAATCTGATCCCTAGAACCTCGGATTTAATATGTGCTGAATTATAATGGACAGCCAAAGGGTATTTAGGGTGATAATTTCTAATGGCTCTAATGTGTTCTTGAATTCTTTCTTTAAGAGAGTGAATAGTACTTCCCACATAGATAGGTCCACATACGCAAATTATACAGTACACTGTGAATTTACTGTTAGAATTAATAAACTGTTGTCTCTCATACATATGTGTAGAGTTATTTGAAAACACAACCAGTTTGTCCATGGCAAATTGACAGACATTGCAACACAAGCATATAAAAAAAAACGCAAGGTTGGGGCAGTGGCCAATTGGAATATTGATTATATGTGTTCATCTCAATGTAACTGGGGCATAACTTATTCCTTATTTATGTAGTGTCTTATCTAGTAGCAAAAGATGACAATGGCGTTTGAAAATGTGATATACTGCATGACTTTGTTGATTAAATGCAGTAATCATATTGATGTGTCTATCCTTAGGCTTTAGACCTGCTCCCTGTGTCAAAAGGGATGCACGTGAGGTATTAAGAATTTTAGTTTTTGCTTTTGATGTGATTATTTTGGAGTAGCCTCTCTGCAGGAACCGTAATTCGACCAATTCCAATTCCTGCATAAAGATATTTTCATCACTACAATTACGTTGTATCCTGTTAATTTTAATAACCCTGTTGCAGGAGGACACTGACGTGGCTTCTTGGCCTTCACAAGGCGGTTGTCGATGGTGGTTGATTATCGGCACAAAGATGTCATTTTGCGGTCTCAAGTAGTCTAAAATGTCTGTAGCTTCAACTTTTCTTTAGGAAGAGTTCTTACCAATAACAGCCAATGGTCTAGGACTTCTGGCGGTCATCTTGTGAATCAGGACTCACTCCAGAAGGGGCCACCAGTAGGGTTCAGGCAGGCTCAGGAAGCTTGCTGTGTCCCTGTAGCTCCCACAGGAGGTCATCCAACTTAACCTTGGAGTCAATGGGGTAGCCTAAGTTCAAGGCAAACAGTCCAATCCTTCTTCAGTCATCAGCGCAGTCTCTCTTCCTCAGACAGCAGAGCAGTTCTTCTTCTGAATCTCCACAGGTCCAGCAGTGTTTTGATGAGAGGATCGGAAGGTCCCACTGGCATACCTGGTGGCAGCATTTGTTTGCTGGAATTCTTTGACCTAGACATGGGTACGCCTGGTGTCAGGTTCCTTTGTGTGTGCAGGTGGCAGAGCCCTTTGAAATTTAATCAGGGAAGGGCACAACACCTCTCAAGCCATAGTGTCAACATGCCCCTCTCCATCCACACCCAGACCTCTTTGTTCCTATGTCTGAAAACAATACAGAATACACCACAGGGTAGCCATCCACAGTCATGTGACCCTGGAAAAGGCAAAAAGGCACATTTTGTTTAGGGCATAAAAATGCCTATTTTCTAAAATTGAAATTTTCAGAACAATAACTTAAAATCCGACTTTACAATTAAATAGTATTTTAAATTACAATTGACAGTGTAAACAGCATGTCTCTATCTGCTCCCAATTTGAAGTTAGAACGTATTAAATGTATTAAGCTAATGTAGGGTTAGTTAGTCAGAGAGTTAGGCCTGACAACAATGAAAAAGGTCTTCAGGAGTGTTTAACTGCCAGGGCATGTAAAACTTAAACCCACATGTTTTACTTTTTAAATTCCACTCTGCCCTAAGAGCCTTTAGGGCGTACCTTGGGGGTGGCTTATAAGTGTTAAAAAGGAAGGTTTAAGTCTGGCAAATGTTGATTTTGTCAGGTTGAAATGGCAGTTTAAAACTGCCCTACAGGCTGTAGTGGCAGGCTTGAGATATGTTTTAAACAATTTTTTTTTATTATTATCTCCTGTTCCCACTATTTTATATTAATTGTTTCGTGTCTTTAAGAGTATTGCATTTTTCTCTATTTTTCAATGGTTTTGGAAGGTCATTTTCTGGAACATTATCCTCTTTGTATGGGTAGAAATAAAGCCATGTGACTCGACCTTATTAGATAGCTTTTTGGTGAAGTACAGCTTCCACGAGTAAAGGAGGAGTCAGCTTCTATTTTTTAATATCCCTGGTTAGCTTCCAAGAAGTTAAAAATGCTATGATGGAATTGCCAGTGTGGTAGCTTGGAGGCAGAATTTTATAAATATTTTCATTTACTCTTAGTCCATTTTATTTGGAGGATGCATTCTGCCATATTTTAAACGAGGGGTATTAACCATTTTTTTAAAAAAAAAGCAAAGATGAATTTGAGTTTTCTTCATTTAGACCTGCAGCGCTTTAAAAAAAAATGATATGATTTTTTGAACCTAAACATATTAGAACTGTTATGAACAATGTGATACATTCAGACCAAAATGGTTTTATTAAAGGATGAAGTCTGCAGGAAACACAAATTATTTGGCCGGATTTCTTGACCTTGCCACAGCTGACTACATTCCTAAGGTCCCAATCCTGCTCGACACTGAGAGAACATTTGGGGGCATATTTATGAATATTTATGAAAAGTGGTGCTGCACATAGTGCAGCGCCACTTTTCTTGCCCCCCTTAGCACTACCCTAACACCACCATGTGTGCGCCATATTTAATATACGGCACACCATGGTGTTAGTTAGGGCACTAGCTTCAGGAGTTTTGACGCTAGTTTGTCGCTTTGCAGGATTGACGCTAATCCTGCAAAGAACCCACAGGTCCATTGTAGCCAATGGGAGCCTCCTTTTAATGGCAGCTAAGACCAGGTGTTAAAAGTGCTGAAAAAATTACGCAAAAAAATCTCTTAGATTTCTTTATGCCATTTTTTAGGCCTGCCTAATGGGGGAACACACCCTTTACATACATAGGGCCTGATTCTAACTTTGGAGGACGGTGTTAAACCGTCCCAAAAGTGGCGGATATACCACCTACCGTATTACGAGTTCCATAGGATATAATGGACTCGTAATACGGTAGGTGGTATATCCGCCACTTTTGGGACGGTTTAACACCGTCCTCCAAAGTTAGAATCAGGCCCATAATGCCTGGCACATGCATAATGTAGCGCAAAGGGTTATAAATGGTGCAGTGCATGCGTTGTGCCACTTTGTAAAAATGGCGTGGCATTTTTGGCCATCTAACGGCACATTTGCGTCTAGAAAAAATGATGCTAATGTGTCATTAGATTGGTGATAGGCCCTCTTAAATCTGGGCCTTGAACTCTCAAGCCGAGATTTCTATTAAAGATATCATGAACATTTGAATTTTGTGGCAGATCTTGAGGGCTATTGACAAGTCATATGAAAATACATCGGTCCTGTATCATAAACAATCACTGTTGGTTACTATATTTCCAAGCAGAGACAATCGTCAAGGCTGCCCACTGTCGCCCACAATGTTTGCTCTATTTATGGAGTCATTAGCTCAATATATTCACTCGCATGGGGAAATACTTCCACCGCTAGGAGATGCCGCCAAATTAAAACTTTATGCAGGTGATATTGCCCTTTATTTATTACCTCATAGAGAAAACATCAAGACTGCTTTAGAAGTGATTCGAAGACATACCATGTTTGGGGGGATACAAAATCAATGAAACTAAAACCGAATCGCTTCTGTTTATTAGAACATCTGGTATCCTATCCCTGAAATAGAGGCAAATTATAATCAACATCCCAAAAGATAGAAGTCTTTTACTCTGGTTCACTCCTTGACAGTTATTATCTGAATAATGTATGCCCCAATGCTATTTAAAATTCACTCTAGCCTTATAGTTTGGCAACCACTTCCTCTCATTATGATGAGCCATGTAGTTCTAATTAAAATGTCTATTTTGGCCCCGGAATTATTATTTTCCAGAATGTCTTTTTTAAGTTGGAGGCTTCCTTTTTTAAGAAGCTGGAGAACTATTTGACGTCATTCATATGGAAAAACAACTTCCCTAGAGCTTTCCTAAGATCTTACAGCTGTCAAAGTCAGATGGAGGATTCGTATTTTCTTCTTTTATATCCTACTATTCAGCGTCTGCTGGCTGCAGAGTGTAGATTTTCGATGCTAACTTCCCCATTTGATAACTCAATTATCCTGTATACTGTATGTTTCGTTATAATGGGATAGCAAGCCTGGTGAAGGCCATAAAGGAACCTAAAGTAACCAAAAATGAGATACAAGCCTTACAGGGCATCTGGACTGACAGATGACAATTTTTTTATACATATGAAATACTAGCCATCCATACTGAGACACCTTTGGAATGCTGTATGACATATCTCCTTGTTTTTCCACTACTGTTATTAGGAGGCGAAAACATTTTAATTTCTGTAAGGCTGGGGACTTCTTGGATACAAATGGTATTAAATCTGAGGTAGAGGTCAGTTTAAGAAATCCCCGATATGGTGTATCTTTTAGCTTCTCCTATAGAGAATTGTCCTCTGTTCTTAATAGTCGGTGTCTATCTGCTATACATCAGCCAACTGAATTACTTCAGAAATTGTTCAGGACGGATAAAGTAGATCATTCGTTAAGATACTGACAATTATGGTCCAGATTTTTGGATTATGATTATTCATTATTGAGAGGTGCTTATTTTCATAGAATGATGGTTTTTAATGGCTGAATGTTGCATTACACTCCAGATAGGATAAACAAAATATTCTGTGCCACAGATAAAAGGTGCCCTAGGTGTAATGGGTTAGGGGAATGGGGGCATATATTCTGGTCATGTACAGAAGTTACCGGATACTGAGCACAGCTTTTTGGGCAGATCTCTCTAGGAGTAGGGTGCATGGTTAAGCCTTCTCTGTCTATAGCCCTGTTGGGTGTATACCACTCCACCACAATTTAGAAAAAGGAATGCATATTTTATTTATATCTCTAAATTGGTGTTCTGTTCTAAAATTAAGCAGCATTGGAAATCTGCTGTTCACCCTACGTTGGAGAAATGGCTTAGTAAGATGAAAAAAAGTTAGTATGAGAGCATATTGGTACCACACTTGGATACTTCTAATTCAGCACTATAAGCAAATATGAGGCACCTTTGCAATAGCAGAAACCCCTTAAGAATGAAGGGCTAATTTCAGTTGAGGAAGGCATACGTAATTTTCGACTGTAGTTTATGGACATTTATAAATGCACTTTAACGATGTTAGGATCAACTAAGCTTTTTTGATGTTTTCCTACATGCACTGCTGAGATATATATACTAGAATGGTGAATGAATGGTTATACTTCAAAAAAATGTTTTGGGATTGTAGGGCATGACTTAGGGGGTCATTCTGACCCTGGCGGTAAAATCCGCCAGGGCCAACGACCGCGGGAGCACCGCCAACAGCCTGGCGGTGCTCCCATGGGCATTCTGACCGCGGCGGTACAGCCGCGGTCAAAAACGGAATACCGGCGGTGTACCAGCGGTTTCCCGCTGCCCTGGGGAATCCTCCATGGTGGCGCAGCTTGCTCCGCCGCCATGGGGATTCCGAGCCCCATACCGCCATCCTGTTCCTGGCGGTTTTGGCTGCCAGGAAGAGAATGGCAGTATGGGGTGTCGTGGGGCCCCTGGGGGCCCCTGCAGTGCCCATGCCACTGGCAAGGGCACTGCAGGGGCCCCCGTAACAGGGCCCCACAAAGATTTTCAGTGTCTGCCATGCAGACACTGAAAATCGCGACGGGTGCAACTGCACCCGTCGCACCCCTTCCACTCCGCCGGCTCCATTCGGAGCCGGCATCCTCATGGAAGGGTGTTTCCCGCTGGGCTGGCGGGCGGCCTTCTGGCGGTCGCCCGCCATCCCAGCAGGAAACCCAGAATACCTGCGGCGGTCTTTTGACCGCGCAGCGGTATTCTGGCGGTCCCAGCCAGGCCGCCGGCTACCGCCGCCGGCCGGGGTCAGAACGACCCCCTTAGAATTTAATGCACTTTCCATTGTGCTTGCACCATAAAGAGGAATATTTCTTAAGCCCTGCTACAGGTAAACAAAAAAATCAATGTTGGAATGCAAGTCTCCAAGGGCTTACAGGGCTTGGGCCAACACCTGCCTACGGTCCTGAGGCACTGCACAAATGCTCAGATCCAGTCTTTGCAGGCCCGGCATTTCTGGATCTTGTACTTCATACAAAGTAATTCTAGGTCTGGAAACACCAGGCTACTCAGAATGGCCCAAAACAGTATTTCTTCTAGGGTTCCACTGTGGAACATTTGGAATAAGGGCTCTCGATCGGGAAATGTAAGTATACCACTCCTTTGTAAGCACAGAATACTGTATTTGTAAGGGAAAGTCGAAAATCAGATAATTGACCAAATAATAGGGTTAGTTTCTCATTAGAGTTGAGTCATTCTTGAAATGAAGAAATTCAACTATTCACAAACATATCGGTGTCCTCAAGAGAGTAGACTATGAGAGCCTTTGCCATTCTGTGCTATGCATTCTGCCTCTTTGAATTTATCTTGCAAATGGAATAAAGAATGATAGACAACTTTCTAAAGTTGAAAGCTAATTTGAGACTAGTCACCAAAGATGTATTATTAGAAGCTTTCAGTGGCAATGTTTGATGGACTTTTTAATGTGAATGTATGTGTGGGCCCCCTGACATGGGGTCACATGACCCATTTACAACTTTAGCTGGCAGAGCAGGTAAGCACTGCCAGCCATATAAATCCCAGAGTACTAATGCAGAGCTTAACTAGCCTTTCACGACTTTTTAGAGCTGCCCATGGTTTCTTCAGTTTTGGTTTCCATCTGTGTCCATTGAAGAAATGTGATTACAGATTATTCACACAGAGTAAAATGTAGGCCTGGGCGAAATTTCAATTATTCTGGAGTAATCAATGTAATGTTGGTAATTCTGCATACCTCTTTGTGAGAAATTGGGTTATGGGTTGACTGAGGTGTGAACCCTGGTCAAGCAGCAAATAATCTTTGCCAGGGTAAAGCACAAGCGAACCCCAAATTAATCTGTTCTCACCCTTTGGTAGCTTGGCACAGAGCAGTCAGGTTTAATTTGAAGGCAACATATAAAGTATTTGTGCATGTGCAACACTTTAAACAGTAACACATAGAAAACATCACACAAAAAGAATCCCACACCAGGTTAGAAAAATAGAACTTAATTTAATAAATGTACGAAGACCAAAATGACAAAAATTCTATCAGTAGAATTTGATTTCTGCATTTTTAAAGAATAAACTGTAGTATAGTGCCTAAAAGCAAAAGAGGGCCAACTGAGGTTATCTGATCCCGTCGGTCCGGGGTAGAGTCAAACGTTCAGGCAGACCACAATGGAGCACCGGCTGGCTACAAGGACCCAGTTAGGCCAGCTGAAAAAAGTATCTTAAATCCTGGTTGCCGAGCATTGCGTGGATCTGAGTTGAAGATGTGTTCTGAAGCTGATGCGATTAGTTGGTTCTGAGAAGCAGCGAGGCTGAAGAATGAGATCCTGTTATGTAGATGTTGAGGATCCTGTCAATGGGCCTTGCAATGTAAAGGCCAGTGTCAGAGATGCGTTGCTCAACCAAGTTGATTGGTTGGTTTAGATGTGTGGTGAAGCTGAGATGCAGAGCTTTGGAATTGTCTTTGAGGCTGCCATGGATGAGGGATGCAAAGTCCTGCTTTGAGGAAGCATAGTGCAGATGTGGTTCTGAATGCAATGTGCCAAACCTAATATGTTGGATGCAGCAATGTTGTCAGTCTTCAGCGTGGGATTTAATCCATGCAGCAGCGGCGATGTGTCAGTTCTGCTTAAGGATGCTCTGTTCAGTCAAGGAGATGTGTTGGTTCTGCTCTGGGATACGCGCTCAGGAGAAATGATGCGTCATTCCCACTGGGAGGCACTTTAGGCCCATTACCAGGGTTCCAGGACAGGGGTGGCATCCCTTGGCAGGGCAGATTCACAGATGGCAGAGTCCAGGTGCAAAAGCAGGGTGGTTGGAAGTCTTTTGTGTCCATGAGACTTCAGATCAGGAGGCCAGCCAACTAGCCCTTGGAGTCACTCTGGGTTCCTGGGTTGGAGAGATGCAGGTTCAATCCTTCTCAATTCCAGGCAAGAGGGCAGCAGACAACAGGTCAGCACAGTAAAGCATGATTCCAGTATAGTGCAGTCCAGTAGAGTAGCAGTCCTTCAGCAGCACACCAGTCCTTCTTCCTGGCAGAGTCTCTACAGGTCTAGAATTGTATTGAAGTGGTGTCTGAGGTCCATTTCTTATACCCAGTCGTGCCTTTGATGTAGGGGGGATTTCAAAGCCATGCCTTTGAAGTGCACAGATGTCCTGCCCTCCCTACCCTGGCTCTAGACTAACAAGGGGTTATGCCATCCTGTGTGTGAAACAGGACACAGCCTACCCAGGTGTAGGTGAGGCTTTACCCAGCTCTTCCTTCCCATCCCGCCCAAGATGGCCCATCAAGTCACAACTAAGCTCCCATTGTGTGTGGCTATCTAGGAGGAATACACAAAACCCAAACACACCCAGTCATGTGAGCATAGAAAAGCTGCTGGCACCAAATTGCTAAATCAAGAAAATGCCAACTTACTAAATCTGTCATTTTCAGAATTGTAATTTAAAATCCAATTTCAAGTTAAGATTTTAAATTGTTATTCCAGAGACATCTGGCTAGAAGGGATTATCTCTTCCCATTTGGAAATTATGCTTGTAAAGAGTAATAAAGCAAACCCCATGTTAACGTATGGGAGAGATAGGCCTTGCAGTGTTGAAAAAAGAACTTGAGTTTTCCATCACTAAAACATGTAAAACTGAAAAGTTCATGTCCTACTTTTTAAATACATTGCACCCTGCTCTTGAGGCTGTCCAGGGCCTACCATAGGAGTAACTAATATGTATTAAAAATAAAAGTTTGGACACACCCCAGCTCTACAATGGCAGGTCTGAGACATGTTTGAGGGCTACTTAAGTGGGTGGCACAATCAGCGCTGCAGGCCCACTATTAGCATTTAACTTACAGGCCCTGGGCAGATGCAGTGCACTTTACTAGGGACATATGAGTAAATTAAAATGCCAGTTGAGTATATGCCAATATTACCATGTTGTAGGGAAAGCTCAGAAGGACTTTGGCACTTGTTAGCAGTTGTAAAGTGTGCACAATCCTGAGGCCAGCACAAACGAAGTTGGCAAAAACAGTAGGTCTGAAGGGAAAATGTTAAGAGAAACCATGTCATGGATGCCAGGTCTAACACCTTTTGATACAGACGTATTTATAATGATGCAATTACTCCTCGTCTCATCATATGGGAGGGGGGACAAAAATTCTACAGTGATAACACATTTAGTTAGTGAGATCTGGCACTTGCTATATGTGTTCTGCTACATTTAGATATTTTCTTTGGGTAAAATACGTCTTTGCATCTATTTTGGATGTAAGAGAGCATATTTGCTATGAGAAATAGAGCTTAATGCAGAATTACTCTTCCTATCTAATTTCTCAGTAATTCAGCATGATTGCGCTACACAGAATTATGTGAATTACGCCCACCACTAGTAAAATGTAGGTCTATTGATAACAGGAGTTGGATACTTTTTTGGAAGCCCTAAGTATCGAAACGTATGCCTTACAGTGAACCCCTACCCCTCTCCACTGTGCTCACACTGATCGTGGGCTGATTTTATATTTCCCTCTGGGAGGTATTCCATGAAAAGATCCTGAGCAAGATGGCCAGCACTAGACCACGGTGATCCTCATAATTGATTGCAGTATTAGCATATCCTTGTTTCATAGTAAAAAAAATAATGTGTTGAAGATTCTTTGATATCCAAAATAATGCAGTCCAGAAAACGTCTGGGCACCCACAAAATGTAGTGGTAGTGTAGACTTCTTGTTTGTCTTGTGGTATCATTTCTTGAAATGAAACCAGATCAACAAATTGTTCCTTGACTGAGCTATACGTTCATGCCTTAAATGTTTCAGGATGTTGATGATTGTAATTTTTAATCAGAATTCAACCTTCACAGGGTATAATTTTCTATCTTGGTCTGATCTAGTCTGTGGGTAGCTCTGAAAGCCTCTAGAGATGTTGTAGGTTATAATCTGTCCTCCTGATCCTCCAGTTGTTGTTCTCCCTTCTTTCGCCATGCATACTCACAGGGACATTTCAGAGCTTCCTTGGACATTGCTGCTGGCTTTATTTCAATGGCTTTCTGCGTCCTGGGTGATCCCCTCTCTTCTGAATATTTCTAGAACCAATTTAGAATATCAGTGTCTGCCTTTCTAGGTGTTGACTTTTTTCACTTGCTGATAATCTTCATTACTCCGATTAGCTCCTCCTCGTTCCAGTCATAATGCTATTAGGGCAGCCCTGTCCTCAACAGGCACCTACCACTCTTAGTCCTATTTCTTTATCCATGAAATTGACAAATGCTCCACCCTCCTCTCCCCTTCCTTCAGCAAGTTCACAAACAAGAAAAATGCAAACTTCAAGTGAGGGAAAGGACAGTCATTGACTGGGACGAGGAGGACCTAATTAGGGTATTCAAGATTACTGCTAAGTAAATTAAGTAATTAGCCCCTCATATGGTCCTTCTTGTCCCAGTCATAATGTCATGAGCTAAGCACAAGCCAGAGACAAAAGTATGTTTGCCTGACACACTTTTACTTATAACAGAAAACCATATCACTGCAGAGCAGTGATCAAAACCCCATAACCAAAATTACTAGGCACAGAATCGTCAACATCCAAATGATAATGCTTTACAAAAGTGTCAAAAGAGGACCAGGTAGCCACCCTACACATTTCTTTGATGGAAAAGGCACCTGCTTCCTCCCTGGAAGTTGAGACTAACCTAGTGAATCTCCCCTGCACAGAAAAAGGCAAGCCAAATTAAAATCACACAATTGTTCAGATAACCACAACAAAGGACAACTATCCAAAGGTTTAAAAGAAGCCAACTGTAAGCCATGAAAAACCATCGGAAAATACCGTACTGGAGAATTTGAATGCAGAGGAGGCCATTTCAGCCTAAAACTCTGACACTGCTAGGTGACCAAAGGAAACATTTCATCCAAAACACCAGATGGACCCCTAAAAGTTCTAATAGCTAAGTAGTGAGCAGCAAAGGAAGAAAGAGCCAAATTCTTAAGGAACCCATCAAGAAGAAAATCAAGAATACAAAAAGGGTCACCTTACATGGGGTCATCATCATGAACCGAAGTCCATTTCCCAAAGGTATCCCAATTCTTACAATAAGAAGAAATAGTAGAAGGCTTTCTAGAGGAGTGAATGTCTGCTGCCAACCCACTAGAACATCTGAGCCTCTCTAAGGACTGCCATTCACAAACCAAGCCATCAACAGCAGACGGTGGAGCTGACTGAGTGACAGGTGGGAAGATTGCAGACATGATGAGATCAAAGGGAACTAAAAAACTGAACCCCAGAAAATCCTGGATCAGTTAAAACCAGGGACAATGTGGCCAAAATGGGGAACTAGAATTACCATTTGCCCATGAAAAAGACAAGACATCCACCACCCAAGCACCCTGGTTGATCTGATCTGAGCAGAACAGGGAAAGCAAAGAATTGGAGCAGTTGACAAACAGATTCAACCATGGGGAACCCCAGAGAAGACATATCTGATTGAACAGATTCATTGACAGATGTAAGGAGACCGAAGAAAACATATTGCGGCTTAGGTGATCTGCATGGAAGTTGAGCTCCACCTGAATGTACACTGCAGTCAAGGAGAAGTGATGGGTTTCAACCCATGCAAAAATATAAAATACCAGAGAATTCAACTGAACCCATCTGGTCTCCTCCCTGGCTGGCTGCAGCAGATGACAGAGACATCAATGTCTGAACAGAACACCAATCCTGTCTGCAGGAATAAACACCTTGGCTTGCTGTGTGTGAATAGGGCACCAACAAACATCTCTGTTAAGAAGGCATAAGATGGGACTTGCAGAAGTTTTATCTCGAAACCCTGAGACTGGAGAAACAATGTTGTTGTCAACATTGCCTCCTGAGCCTTTAGAAAAGAAGAACCACATACTAGCAAATCATTGATGTAAGTGAATAAAGAAAATCCCGTAAGCTGCAGTACATGTGCTTCAGGAGCCAATACCTTGTTGAAGGTCCAAGGCATCCCTGACAGACCAAACAGTAATGCCTGAAACTGGAAGTGCCTTCCCTGCACCAAGAAACAGAGGAATGGACGGGATGAATAGGAACATGGAAATAGGCATTCACCAAGTTGATCGTCGAAGGGTAATCTTCTTGATGAATCAGAACAATAACTCCCTGCAGAGATATCATCCAGAATGTGTCTAGTTGTACAAACCTGTTCAATAATTTTAGCTCCAGAACAGGCCATAATGAGCTGTCTCCTTTTTGGACTAAAATCAGATTGGAAAAGAGGCCAACACCCTCCTGGCATGGAGGAATCTTTACCACAGCATTTGTCAAGACCAATGTTTCTGCATCATCAAGGAGAGCAGCCTTTTTTAACAGATTTCCTGATAATGGGGTAGCATGGAACATCAGAGGAGGAGGATGAATTGAAAAGGAATCCTGTTTTCCTCTAACACAATGGACAGTACCCACTGGTCTGACAAACAATGCTTTCATTGCTTGGGAAATAGAGCCAAACAAGATCCCAGCACCGTATAGTCATTTCCCACTAGCTTGCCATTGGAAAGAGGCTGGCCAGCCGGCTAACCGGACCAGTACGATGGTCGGGATTTTGAACTACCAAACACAGCCCCGCTGACCTTGAGCCCAGCCTCGAAAGGGACATGTGGAATCCTGCCCCATAAAAGACTGCTTATAAAAAATTGAATCCTTTACAGGATTAAATATAAAAGGCTGGAGAATCTTCTTCTCATTGGCCATATCATTCAATTCATCGCCAAATAGCTTAGGATCCAGGAAAGGCAACTTCTAAAACACCCCTTTCTGTTTAGCGTTGAATTTTCAAGGTTTGAGCCACATAGCCCACGGCCCGCCACTGTGGCCACAGCAGAGGAAGCTGAAGCCCATAAATTATCGAAGGTGGCATCAGACAAAAATTGCAACAGGACCCCATCTGAGCCAAAATTGATGTCAGGTCTTTGTTAGCCTGGATGACATCATACAGTTTCTCGAAATCATTCAGCAGAACATGCGAAGTGTAAGAAGCATAAGTATTAAGACGGAATCCTACATTCACTGCTGAATAAGAACACTTGGAGGTACCTTCCACTCCACAGGCTCTGACAGTGTAGCCTCTTCCAAAGACAAGGAGTAACCAGAAGCCAAGGAGGAAAGCACGGAATTTACTTTAGGGATGCAAGGAAAAACCTCACAAAACTGTCCAGGAGGTAGCGTTTTTAAAAAAAACTGGAAACATTCTTTTTATGCACCTCTTTTCATTCCTTCAGGATAATGTTTTTTATAAATTCGCAGAGTGGCAAATCATCAGAAGAGGTGCCACTATAGAACCCTACATGAATCAGCATGTCCTGAAAAGTCTTTCCCTGACCATATTTGCCATTTGGGAAGGTATCCACCCTAACATCTATCTTAATCCTGGCACATTTTGTCTCCACAGCTTGGTCAATAATCTGGTTCAGTTGGGCTTTTGAAATCTGGAGGATGTTATCCTTGCCATCACCTTAATATTATGGGCTTTCTGTGTGCATTTGCTACCAACACCACCAGTGGGCCCCATCACAGCAATTGAAAACCACCAACACAGAAAGTAACTGTGCTGACAGCACTTATTCCTATATATACTAGTTGCCTAGCAACCAAGTCTCATCCAGAATGAGACTCTGCTGCATAAACAGTAGCTGTGCAGCTGAGCACCCGCAGGCCTCCCCTGGACAGATGCTGTGGATGCCCTAGAACCTGCCAGAAACATCAGGAGCAGGTCAGCCCTTCAGAGTGTAGAAAAGCAGTTCCTTGGCCCAGCCCTGCACATGGACAGGGAGCACACCTCTAGCAGAGCACAAAATGCAAGATTAAGTCCTGAACCACGCTATCAAGAAAGCATTAAAGTGGCAAGGAGAAGGCAGTGCCAAAAAGAGAATCCAGCGCATCCTCGAAAGTCAGAAATGAACCTGTAACACAGTGCTCTCAAGAAAAGCACGATAATAAGAAAAATGTGCATCCATAAGAGCATACCAAAAAACGGTATTAATGAACTTTAAAAACACAATATTGGAATCGGAAACCATGGACTTACTTGTCGAAGCGACAGGAACAAAAACAGAAGGGGGAAGGAGAGGGCAGAGCTTTTCACAGACATAGAAAAAAGAATAAGGCACTCATTACAACCCTGGCGGTCGGTGTTAAAGTGGCGGTAATACCGCCAACATGCCGGCGGTAAAAAAAATGGGATCACGACTATGGCGGAAACCGCCAACACAGACAGCCACTTTAACACTCTGACCGCCCTAGCGGTAGCAACAAACACCGTGGCGGTAACCGCCAACAGACAGGCGGAAGACAATGTACTGCCCACACTATTACAAGGCACCAATCTGCCAGCTTTTCCCTGGGTGGTACGAAAACCATCAAAAGCACGGCGGAAACAGTACACAGAAGGGAAACCACCCACCTCTCAACACCCAAGGAAGAACTAGGATGCCATGGAGCCCGAATTGCAGATCCTACCCATGTTTCTGCATCTATTAATACACCACAAAGTGGAAAGAAGTGGAAAGAAGGCGGCGGCGGTGGTGACGGCGACGGTGAGTACTGCACCTAGCACACAGGGGAGGAGAGGAGGGAAAAGAGAGTGAGACACAAACACGACATGCACCCCCCACCAACAACAACATACACACACATACATATCCAATAACATCACAGATACACCCCGTCACCCCCTAGAAGAACGCAAGGACCAAAAGAAATGAGTTTAACTAGTGTAATATTTGAACAATCAGATAGATCAAGAGAACAGCAAATAATCAGTATACACAAATATTTACAGCAAGTACACAAGTCCGTACACTGTCCCATGAAATGTCCGTGGACCAGTGGTCCCAAAACGCATGGGTGAAGCCCACACATGACACCTGCCTCAAAACAGAGAGAACACTGCAGGGGCATCAGGTAAAAGGGGAGGGGGTCACCTCAGCCGGATGATGGTACGACGCCACTGCTCCTCGAGGGGGCTCCATGCCCACTGCCTGGTCCTGGGGAGTGCAAAGCCACAGTCTCTCATCTGGGTGGTTTATCCAATGCTTGGTCCTGGGGAGTGCAAAGCCACAGTCTCTCAAGTCTCTCAAGTGGGTGGTTTGTCCACTGCTTGGTCCTGGGGAGTGCAAAGCCACAGTCTCTCAAGTCTCTCAAGTGGATAATTTGCCCCCTGCTTGGTCCTGGGGAATGCAAAGCCACAGTCTCTCAAGTCTCTCAAGTGGGTGGTTTTCCCACTGCTCGGTCCTGGGGAGTGCAAAGCCACAGTCTCTCAAGTCTCTCAAGTGGGTGGTTTGCCCCCTGCCTGGTCCTGGGGAGTGCAAAGCCACAGTGTCTCAAGTCTCTCAAGTGGGTGGTTTGCCCACTCCCTGGTCCAGGAGAGTGCAAAGCCACAGTCTCTCAAGTCTCTCAAGTGTGTGGTTTGCCCACTGCTTCATCCTGCCAAGGATTGGCTGAGTGGATGCCTTTCTCCACTGGTTCTGGAGGGTGTTTGTGCCCAGAGTGCTTCATCCTGCCAAGGACTGGGTGAGTGGATGCCTTGCTCCACTGGTTCTGGAGGGGGCTTTGTGCCCCGAGTGCTTCATCCTGCCAAGGATTGGGTGAGTGGACGTATCTCTCCACTGGTTCTGGACAGAACTTTGTGCCCAGAGTGCTTCATCCTGCCAAGGATTGGGTGAGTGGATGCCTTTCTTCACTGGTACTGAAGGGGGCTTTGTGCCCAGAGTGCTTCATCCTGCCAAGGATTGGGTGAGTGTATGCCTTTCTCGACTGGTTCTGGAGGCGGCTTTGTGCCCAGTGATGCTGCATCTGGGGTGTGGCAGTTGACTTCGTCTCACCTGAGTGTCTCAGCCACACAATGTATCTGGGACAGGTAGCATGATACTCCATGGAGGCAGAGCCACACGCCATCCTGCGGTGACTTAGACAGCCAATTGCTAGTTTGTGTCAGTGCTGGAGGTGGTGTCTCAAGTGGCATGTCCCGGTTCCAGGAGGTCACCTGCAGAGTCTGACGGCTGCACACTGGGGATGGGGCTGACGTCCGACAGAGTGGCATCGGCTGTGCATGTGGTGGTGCTGATGGAGGTGCAGGTGGCGGTGTCTGCAGCGGAGATGCTGCCAGTGCTGGCCGTGGTGCAAGTGACTGTTGTGGTGGCTGGAGACTCCACAACGTCTCTGGCAGCCTCGGATGGCTGATCCTTGGGGAAGATGCTGCAGACTGACGTTGTGGCAGCGGCGGTGCAGGTGGCGGTTGGAGCAGTGGTGATGACTGTGGTGCATGTGGCTGCCATCCCTGATGATATGGTGGTCACCAGCCCCTCACCAGGAGACATTGTGCCCAGAGGTGATGTGCCCTTTGGCTTGTGGCCCTTCCCCATCTTGACAGTCACTGCAGGGACCATGACACTGTCCACTCGGTGTTTGGGCAAGGCTTTGCTGGGTGGGTGGTGTGACTGCCCCTGCTGGAAGCCGGCCCCTTTTTGACCTTTGCAGGAGGTGGAATAGGGTGGTCCTTCTTTCCTGTTGGTGGCACACTGGCAGCTCTGACGGTGCCCCCTTAGACAGTACTGGAGTAGCAGGGACCACAGCAGATGCAGATATGGTGGCTGAGGTGCTGGGCTGGGATCTAGACATCCTGGCCCTGGGGGAAGGACGGGAGGGTGGAGGGAAGAGGTAAAAGTTAGCTATGATTTTTTTTTTTGACACATTGGGACGGGAAGATGGAGGGGGTGTGGGAGTGGAGGAAGAGGTAGTGGTTGTAGGAGGTGTACGCCTGCTGAGTTTGGGTGGAGGTGCATGGGTTGGAGGCTGTTGTGAGGTGGATGGCTGTTGAGTGGGTGTGTGCCTGCGTTTGTG
Organism: Pleurodeles waltl; assembly: GCF_031143425.1. Lineage (NCBI taxonomy): Eukaryota > Metazoa > Chordata > Amphibia > Caudata > Salamandridae > Pleurodeles > Pleurodeles waltl. The sequence continues at coordinate 654,981,539 of NC_090450.1, forward strand.
GACTTTGGGAGGAGGGCTCACAGACACACTGGGAGAGGACACAGGGGACGTGTGAATGGTAGTGGGGGTGGTGATTGTACGTGAGCGGTGTGTAGTGATGGGCGTGCTGGCGATGGAGATAGTGGCTGAGGATGTGGTGCATGCAGGTGTGAATGGAGATGAGACTGGGAGGGAGGTGGAGGACGTGGAGGAGGGGGACACAGCGGAGGCAGTGGATGTTGGTGTGTCTGCATGGGTATGGTGCTTGTGTGAGTGCCTGTGGGATGTGTGGTGCTTATGTTTGCCTGAGCCACTTTTGTGTGTTGAGGTGTGTGCATGCTGGTCTGATGGTGTACTTGGGATAGGCTGAGGTACAGGGGATTGGGTCTGGGTGGAGGAGGTTGGAGGGGGGAGGCTGGACCCAGGGACAATGGCTGCCATCAGTGCTGAGGCCAGAGCCTAAAATGCTCTCTGGCTGCCTGGCCAGAATGAATGCCCTCCAGACATGCATTTGTTTGTTGCAAATGCCTCTCATCACCCTGGATGGCATTCAGAATGGTAGACTGCCCAACAGTGAGGGATCTCAGGAGGTCAATAGCCTCCTCACTGAGGACAGCAGGGCTGACTGGGGCAGGGCCTGAGGTGCCTGGTGCGAAGGAGATGCCCACCCTCCTGGGTGAGCGGGCACAGGACACACGCTGAGGGGCTGCTGGGAAGGCAGTGCTGGTAGGGGGGGTGGTGGCTGTACCTGTTGTTGGGGTGGGCACAGATGTTTCCGCCACCACCAATGAGCTTCCATCAGAGGAGGAGCCGCTGTCGCTGGTATCCCCTACTGTCCCTGTCGTGGAGCTCCCCTCGCCCTCCGTCCCACTGGTGCCTTCACCCTCTGTAGATTCACCCTCCAGGGCCATGTGGGATGCAGCTCCCTCCGCCACCGGTGCCTCTGCTCCTCTGCCAGATGATGCTAATGCACACAAGGACAGGGTGAAAAAAATAAAAGGGGGGGAAAGACAGAAAACACTCATGGTCAATGCCAGCAACACCACTACCGTTGGTGGACACAACACACAGGGAGCAGCCCTATGCTCTAGGCCATGCACTAGCAGTTAGTAGGAAATTCACCAGGCCATAGGGTACTATGTCTAACACCATTTGCTGCACACCTGGAACCCATAGGAGCCTGCCCAGTTGTAGATGGCCACTCAAAATATTGGGGTTGGAGTGCCTCAGAGCGTGCCCAACAAGGGACCTACCCTACCAAGTTCGCCCTGGCCTAGGGGAACCCACAGCCCACATCCCCCACCCAGACACTTCGTAAAGCATGCAGAGTCAACTGAATGACACTGTACTCACCCCCTTGTGGCTGCTGTGATGGCATCAAGCGCCCATCCAACTCCGGATATGCCACTGCCAGGATCCAGAACATCAAGGGGGTCATGGTGCGACGGGCACCCCTTCCACGTTGGGAGGCCAGCCCCAGCTGGACCTCTGCCATCTTCTTGCTCCAGCGGTGCAGGTCCTCCCATCTCTTGCGGCAGTGGGTGCTCCGTCTATGATAGACCCCCCGGAGTCGGCACTTCCTTGGCGATTGGACGCCAAATACCCTTCTTCTGGGGGGCGCTGACCTAGAGGAAAGGTAGAGGAGGAAAGGAAATCACTCACCCATCCGGACCGTCATACTCATTGCTCACCAGTCCCCACCCATGCCTTGACGCACATACACTCACCATCCTCACATGCAGACCTCAGCCCCCCCCCACATGTATCTTCCATCCACACCACTCCAAACAGGCATTGCCCACGCATCGTGCTCACAGTGTACTCACCTGTTTGTCTGGAGGACCATAGAGTAGCGTGTACTGGGGAAGGACCCCATCCACCAGTTTGTCTTACTCCTCCACGGTGAAGGTAGGGGCTCTTTCCCCAGACACTCGAGACATTGTCGCTTCCAGACTCTGGTCGCAGCAGCACTTGCAGTGTAGGTCCTCTCCTGTTGAAGGTCAGGTATCAAGTGATTGACCAGATAGAAAATGGCAGTCACGGCCACGGCAGTGCATACCGTCACCGCCGTCGTACATCGTCATTGGTTCTTGGAACCCATAGGGCCCAATGATAACCAATGCTGAATTGCACAGCAGTCTTCGACCGCCTACCGCAACGCTGCACAACGCCAGCGCATTTACCTAATTTGCCCTTGTCCCTCCTCACAGGTTAGGCAGCCACCATTTCAGGGGTGCACATGGCATGGCACCTAACTGCGTCATTGCACGATTTGACAGATATAGGGACAAACTACACCACACACGGATTTACTCACATTACTGCAAACACACTTGTGCAACCTATGTGGTACATGACCCTCTGCTCACCATTCTCCTCCACAGGGCACATCCTCTGGGGCAGATGATGAGATGGCATCATCCTCTGGTGTTCAGACCCCTGGTGGACCTGTCGACAATGGAAGACAGACACATCATTATCACCTACAGACCTGATCGTGCCACAATCCAAGACCTGTGTGACCAATTGGAGCCAGACCTGATGTCAGCTATCCACCATCCCACACGAATCCCCCCTCTAGTGCAGTTCTTGTCAGTGCCCCATTTCCTGGCAAGTGGCTCCTTTCAAACTACAGTGGCCATGGCATCCGGGATGTCTCACCCAATGTTTTCTAACGTCTTGACCAGAGTGTTGTCTGCCCTGCTGATACACATGCGCAGCTACATCGTTTTCCCTCAAGTGGAGGATTTGCCCACAGTGAAAGGTGACTTTTATGCCCTGGGACATATCCCCAACATCATTGGTGCCATTGATGGTACACATGTGGCATTTGTCCCCCCCACAGAAATGAACAAGTGTACAGAAATAAAAAAATCTACCATTCAATGAATGTGCAGATGGTGTGTTTGGCGGACCAGTACATCTCTCATGTGAATGCCAAGTATCCTGGCTCTGTGCATGATGCCTACATTTTGAGGAATAGCAGTATCCCTTATGTGATGAGCCAACTCCAGAGGCACTGTGTGTGGCTAATGGGTGAGCCCAAGGTCCCCACAGAGAATGAGTAGGTGTCTGGGTATGGGGTAGTCCCTAAGGGTTAATGTGTGTCTAAGAGGAATCCCTCAACATTTGCAGATGACTCTGGTTACCCCAACCTCTCATGGCTACTGGCCCAAGTGAGGAATGCCAAGACAAGGGCAGAGGAATGCTACAATGAGGCACATGGGCGAACTAGGCGTATTATTGAGGGGACGTTCCGCCTCCTGAAGGCCAGATTTCGGTGCCCCCATCTAACAGGTGGCTCCCTATACTACTCACCAAAGAAGGTGTGCCAGATGATCGTGGCATGCTGCATGTTGCACAACCTGGCATTGAGACGCCAGGTGCTTTTTCTGCAGGAGGATGGGCCTGATGATGGTCTTGTGGCAGTGGTGGAACCTGTGGACAGTGAGGAAGAGGAGGCAGAGGAAGAAGATACTGACAACCGAACGAACATCATCATGCAGTACTTCCAGTGACACTCAGGTAAGAGACTGTCACTGCTCCTCACATTTCTGAATACTGTAGTACATTGTATAAGACAGCCTCTTCATCTCAGTCTATGGACACTGACAGTTCACTTTGGCTTTCAATTTTCACATCTGTCTACCTCATTCTGCCTTCTGCTATATGTACTGCTGCCCAACAACTGTCATACATTGGTATGAGCAAATGAAAATTTACATTGATATTTGTTGGCGATGTTGTAATAATACATTTGTGAAGAACAGACCGACTCCAGATTGGTTTGTGATTCAAGGGTATTTATTTAGGGGCTAATGTGTATGGGGGTATGTTGAAGGGGTTGGGGTGATGTTGGAGGGAGGTCCATAGTAGAGTCCAGTCTATTGGTATCACAGGTGCATTGTCCCATGGAGCATAGGAAGGGGAGTAATGGCAGTTCAAGGTGGACAGGGTGACATAGTGGGACAGAAGGGTGACAATCAGGAGGGGCCTATTTCCTGGCGGGGGTCTTGGCAATGTTCTCTGTCTTCTGCCTGGATCGCAGGGACCGTTTGCGGGGTGCTTCTCCTTCTGCAGGGGGTGGGGTGCTGGTGGGCTGTTGTTCATGTGGTGGGGCCTCCTGTCCACTAGCACCGGCGCAGGTGGAGGCTGTTCCTCAATTTGGCTGGTGTCAGGGGCCCTTTGATGTGCCACTGCCTCTCTCATGCTCTTGCCTATGTCAGCCAGCACCTCTGCTATGGTTAATAGGATGGTGTAGATGTTGGTGAGGTCCTCCCTGATTCCCCTGTATTGTCCCTCCTGCAGCCACTGAGTCTCCTGAAACTTGCCCAGTACCGTGCCCATGGTCTCCTGGGAATGGTGGTATGCTCCCATGATGTTTGATAGAGCCTCGTCGAGGGTCAGTTCCCTGGGCCTGTCCTCCCCCTGTCGCACAGCAGTCCTCCCAGATTCCCTGTTGTCCTGTGCCTCCGTCCCCTGAACCATGTGCCCACCGCCACTGACCCCAGGTCCCTGATCGTCCTGGGTTAATGGGTTTGCCTGGGGTCCCTGCAGTGGTGGACACAATGCTGATTGGCGTGTCCTGGGGACAGTGGCATGGGCCCACTGGGTGGGTGCTGTGTTGATGTTTACTGAGGGGGGAGGTTCTGTGGTGACTTGGGACTGTGGCAGGGGAACTGACTGTCCAGAGGAGAGGTCCCTGATGGGCCAGGCTGTTCATCTTGATCCAGGCGTGCAGAGATGCTGTCGTCACTGTGGGCCTCTTCTTTGGGGGGGACTGGATATGGCTGGCACCTCCTGTCCAGTGACAATGGGTAGCAGTCCCGTTGGGGTGTAAATGCATTGTTATTTCATCTGTGTTTACCATCTTGTGCAATGGGTGTGTTTCCCTCTATTACTATGCTTGAACTATTGCCTTGGCCCTTGTGTGAGTGGTGATTGTGTGCCCTGGGTGAGTCGCTCTATTGGACATGCTTTGGTGATGGGTGTCCATGCATGTCTGTGATGGTTGTCCATGCATTGTTGTTGTATGCAGGGCTTGGTTGTGGGAGTGGTAGGGTGTGATGGTGGGGTGTGTGGGAGATGGTGGAGTCATGGGAGTGAGGGTGAGGGTGGGAGTATGTGATGGCATGCAGGTAAGGTGGGGGGGATATAACAGTAAAGATATGACTTACCAGAGTCCAGTCTTCCTGCTACTCCTACGAGGCCCTTGGGATGCATTATTGCCAAGACTTGCTCCTCTCATGTTGTTAGTTGTGGGGGAGGCGATGGGGGTCCACCGCCAGTCCTCTGTACAGCTACCTGGTGTCTGGATACCACGGAACGCACCTTCCCCCGTAGGTCTTCCACCTCTTCCTGATGTCATCCCTTGTTCTTGGATGCTGTCCCACTGAGTTGACCCTGTCGACAATTCTCCGCTATAGCTCCATCTTACTTACAATGGATGTCTGCTGCACTTGTGATCCAAATAGCTGTGGCTCTACCCTCCACCATGACCCTGAGATCCTCCTCAGAAAAACCTGGGGTGTCTTTGAGGTGCCATGATGTGGTGTGAGTGATGTGTGAGGTGAAGGTTGATGTGATGTGTTTGGTGATGTGTTGGGGTGTGTGTTGTGTTGTGTGTGGATGGTGTATGAGTGATGGTGTTGTGTGCCTCTGGATGCTGGTGTGGTCTTTGCTTTTCTCTCTCTCTGCTTCATCAACATTTTTCGTTGTAAGGGGTTGTGGGTAATGTGTGTGTGTGTTTTATATTGGATTGGGTGTGTGGGTGTGGTGTGTGTATGTGTGTCAGGTGTGCTTTAGTTTGAATTGTCCAATGCAGTGTAGTTTTGTAAGTGTGTGTGTATTTTGAGCACAGCGGTGTGTACCGCCAATGGTTTACCGCAGTTGAATGACCGCCGCGTTGATTCGTGGGTCATGATACTGTGGGCGTATTCCTGTTGGCATAACGGTGTGGGTTTTGCTATAGCCAGTTTATCACTGACCTTTGGTCTGGCGGACTTGTGTGGGTGTCTGTATAGTGGCGGAATTCTCAGTGTGGGTCATAATACTCATTGTGGATTTCCGCCGCGGACATGCTATGTTAGTGGCTATCGGCACGGCGGTCAACGGGATTTACCGCCAGGTTTGTAATGAGGGCCTAAGTGTGGTAGGTGCCTGTTGAGGACGGCACTGCCCTCATTACCTTATGACTGAGACAAGGAGGACCATATGAGGGGGTAATGGCATTATGTATCGTGGTTGGATTTCCCCATTCCTCCTTGACACAAGAGAGCAGGAATTATTTGAAGCTTACACAGCTGGAAAGTGGGCACAACATATTTATTTTAATGACCCTCTAAGCTATTCCTGTGGATTGCTGGGCTCTGTAGTGTCCCGTGATGGTTTGTTGTTCAGAGACCAATCAAGGAACACTGACCCGGAAGGGGAGATTTGAATTTCTGGGGAAGCCGGAGGATAAATAATAAAGCGGAGTTTTTCCCTGCGACTCCAGTTTGCATGGAACCATCGTGTGGGTGTCTTTTTGATTTACTGCACTGTGTGAGGCCAGAATCCTGTGACAGAACACTGCCAACGCGGGTGGTCTCTACCCCATGTTGTCAACATGCGCTGGACGCGCGATAACAATTGTAGACCGGGGGAAGGCCAGACCACAAACGAGGGCACCTGCTGCTGCTGGTTGGGCAACCTATTGTGAGATTGCATGCCAGCTACTCAGACAAGCATCCAAATAGGGCGCGGGTCACTCAGGTTGGGGACCATGTACTGTGCATGAATGACTGCCGGGAAGGAGCAGAAGAGCATGTCAAGTTCCACATCAGTGTGACACAGCAACAGTAAACCCAGGAGGGAGAGGCAAAGTAAACATTCTACTTCTGAACACTCTAAGGTGACACTGCACCCACAGAAAACGCCAACAGTCTGTGCCAGACCACAATGTGAGTGCAGAAGGGGTGCACCACAACACAGCAAACTGAGAGAGGTGAGTCTGAGACAACGAGCAGGGATAACGCGATCATTATGGCAGATGAACCAGCGCCAGCCACCCATCAACTGCCACAGCACACAATGACAGGCACACTCCCGCCATTCAGCGAGCTTGCCAATCCCGCCACAGCGTCACCTAGATGGAAGCTTTGGGTCGGGCACGTGGAGAACTACTTTGTGGCCACCCATGAGAAGGATGGTGCAGTCAAAAGGTCGTTGCTCGTACATTTTATGGGTGATGAAATATACAAACTCTTCAGACACCTACCAAACGCAGGTGCCCATGACGACTACGATGTGGTGGTGAGGGCCCTGAATGCACATTTTGATCCGCAACTGAACCTGGATTTCAAAAGATTCAAACTATGACAGGCGAGACAGAGAGAAGGAGTGTCCATCGAGCAGTTTTATGCTCTCCACCGGGAACTGGCAAGTACATGCACCGACGATGATCAACAGAAAGAGGTACGGGCACAAATCATACAGGAGTGCAGAAATAAGACACTAAGAGGACTAATACTGAGACAACCAAACATCACTCTGGAAGAGATATTAATCATGGCATGATCCCATGATCTATTGGTGGCTAGAGTGGCTGAGTTGGGCATGAAAATGTCACACACCAGAGAGGACCCCAGTGGTCAAAACAGAATGAGCCGATGTGATGTAGCTGTCATAAACGAGGAGGAAACCTAGGTCCTATGCCCCCACCAAGTAAGGGGGGCAGTATGAGTACTGTGGGAGAGATGAACACAACCTAAGAGACTGTCCGGCGCAAGGGAGGACATCTTCCAACAGCAGAAAACGGAATCACTTCGCATCCATCTGCAAAGGAGGAGTGAAAGAAAGAGGAGTGAGAGTGAGGTGCCCACCCACCAGGGCGGTCAAACAAATATCACCATATGACACGAGGGGCAAACTACCCATCCTCGCGTCATACCTTAGAGCACTCCTCCCCCGGAGAAGGCAAAGAGGAAGAAGTGTTTCTAATATCATTTATTGGCTCTGGCAGCCTCAGCCCACTTGCATGATTGAAGTAGCATGGCCTCTGTAAAAGCCCTCACAGACACAGGAGCCTCAGTCAATGTGATGGGAGTGCAACAATATCGCTGCCTCCAGCCCCGTCCACCATTGTCCCCCTCAAAAACCAAAATATTTACCTACGGAAGTCGCACGCCTTTGCCGATAAAGGGCTGCATGGCATTGACAGTGCAGGCGGAGGGAAGAATGATAAATACTATGTTCCATGTGCTCGACAGGGAGGCGGACACTCTGCTTGGCAGTCAAGCAGCAGAGGATTTGGGTCTGGTGATTTTTGCAAAAAGCATACGATCTTGCCAATTTGATGAGCTGCTAAAAGATTTCCTGGAACTGTTCACAGGCCTTGGCTGCCTCAAAGCTCCCCGATCAACCTGCACATTGAAAAGGCCGTGCAGCCGGATGCATGACAGCACCGGCAAATACCATTTCACTTAAGACCGCTAGTGGAACAAGAGCTGGCCAGCCTCGAAGAACTAGGAGTCATCGAAAGAGTATCCCGGGCCACTCCCTGGGTATCGCTCATGGTGATTGCAGAGAAGCCGAAGCAACCCAGAAAAATTTGCCTCTGCATTGGCATGAGGTTGCCCAACCAGGCCATCAAGCGAGAAAGACACATTACCCCAACCATAGATGACATCATAGCTGATTTAAACGTATCCAAGTGGTTTTCCAAATTAGACTTAAACGCCGGATATCACCAACTCAGGCTGGCGGAGGAAAGCAGATATATCACCACGTTCTCGACACACCTTGGGCTGAGAAGGTACAAGCGCCTGAGTTTCGACGTGTCATCAGCGGCGTTGGTATTCCAGGATGCCATTCGACAAACCCTATCAAGATTACAAGGCGTTGTGAACGTAAGCAACGGCCGAAGATCGCCGTCGGCCAGTGAGAGACACCCTCAGAAGGCTGTGAGAGCAAGGACTTACTCTCCGTAGAGACAAGTGTGGTTTCTTACAGACAGAAATTTAATTCTTCGGATATGTACTAAAACAGAAAGGTATCCAAGTAGACCCCCGAAAATCCAGAGCCATGAGGAAAGCCCCCATCCTGAAAACTGTAACTGAAGTGAGGAGTTTCCTGGGAATGGCAACATATTGTGGGAGATGTATCCCAAGACTGGCCACGCTGTCAGAACCGCTCTGACACCTCACGAAAACGGAAGCACAGTGGGCATGAGGGAGCCAAGAAGAAGAAGCATTCCAAGAACTCAAAAAGGCTCTTTTTTGTGAAACTATGATGGCATACTTCGACCGGATGAGAAAGACCGAATTGACAGTTGACGCGAGTCCCTTAGGCCTCGGGCAGTGTTGGCCCAAGAAAGCGAGCCAGGCCGGTGAGCTCCCTTAGCATATGCCAGTAAGGCCTTAACGCCAACCGAGCAATACTACTCCCAGACTGAGGCCCTGGCAATCAAGTGGGCGTGCAGGCATTTCCACCTGTATCTCCAAGGGAGACCTTTCCAGTTGGTCACGGACCATCAACCACTTGTCCCCTTGTTCAAGGGGAGCACACCTCATCTGCCTCCACGGATCGAAAGATGGGCAATTCAGCTGCAACACTATTGCATGGAGGTAGTGTACCAACCAGGGGCCAAGAACCCTGTGGACTTCCTGTCTAGACACCCTCTGGACCAGACTCAAGTCCCCAATCAAGATGAAGTGGACACTGAGGCGCATGTGACACGGGCTCGCCCAGGGGAGTTGCCCCAAAACACTCAACACGAAGGAGATCTCAAAAGCGATCCTCGAAGATGAGGTGCTGCTGCGTGTGAATCAAGCACTGTAATGTGGATCATGGCACCATTTCATCCGGAATTTCAGACAACTGGACCACAGCTGAGCGGGAGCACTTAACAAAACTATGGAGAGCACGAAATGAGCTAAGCTCTACATCTGATGATCTTCTTCTCGGAGGGCAGCGCCAAGTGTTACTACGGCAACTAGAAAATCGAGTGATCCTGTTGGCACACGGAGGGTATCAAGGAATGACGAAAATGAAAGTGCGCATGAGAGAAAAGGTGTTGTTCCATGGACTTGAAGATGGAGTGGACCAATGTGTGCAACAATGCCCAGCCTGTCAGCTACTTCGGAAGTACTGGCCCCAATCCTGAAAGAAGAAGCCTGTACGAAACCCTGGGCACAAGTCAGCCTAGACTTTGGAAGTTTTCCAGATGGCAGGACCACCCTGGACCTCATAGATGGGTACTCTAAGTATCCAATCGTCGAGGTATTTCGTCCACTGCTTTCACACAGGTGGGTCCAGTTCTTGAAAGGATCTTTGCCATGTTTGGTCTCCCAGAGGAGATCAAGACGGATAATGAACCACCATTCCAAGGGAATGAGTTTCAGGACATGGTGAGACGTTTGGGCATCAGACACAGAAGAATCACGCCACTATGGCCTCAAGCCAACGGAGAGGTTGAGTGGTTCATGCACACACTTGACAAGGCCCTTAGAATCGCTGTATTAGAAACCATTGACCCGGAACTCATCCTTCACCAATTTTTTAGAGAATTCAGAGGAACCCCTCACTGTACAACTGGCCAGACTCCTTGGTCGTCGATGCTTGCCGGACCGAGGCAAGATACCATTATCACAGCCCACCGACTGAGAAAAACTCAAAAGCAGGCGTTGTGAAGATCTTTACACCAGCTATCCACTGTAGTGAGCATTCATTTCTCTTCTGTAAGTCTAACATCACTAACAATTGACAATAGACATTCTACAAGGTTGCTTAGTTTGATGATGCCAGCTGAGATTTTGAGATGTATTGTGTCACCATTCAACAGATGGCCTCTAGAAAGCACTCATATTTTTCCAGAATTGCTTACATTTGCACTGCTACCTTACACTTACCACTATTCGGCAACCAAATCTCTCACACTGAGATACACATTTGCAACAGCTCATCCAGTGCTATGCACTTTTAAATGACACTACTCACTGATTCAATGACAGTAGCAAACATTTATACCACACAGACAAAGCAAATATTTCTGAGCCGAGGCTTTGATTGATGGGAGTGAGCTAGAAATCACCTGCGGTAAAACTAGAAGGCCCTGTTGGTCGCTGTTGACACCTCATTTATGACATATAAATATAGGAGTCGGATGATATGATAGTTTACATTGAATATTGAGCTATTGACAGTACTCGAAGACCACGTGAAGAATACTGCTTCTAAGCAATGTAATTCTGACCTGTCATTGTTTTTAAGTGCATCCATCCTCTGTGGACTATTTTATAAGCATCAATCACAATGACATAGTCTGTGCCCTCTAATTAAAGACTGTACTTGTATCACTCCCTGGAGTCCATCAGCGTCTGTGCTCATGTCAATACTAAAACACTCTTTGACACCGCTCAAGGAGGGAAAAATGTTTTTTTTAATGCTCATTGTAGCAGACATTCATCTTTTCTTGTTCTTGCTACCAAGAGTACAGTCAGGCGAACCTTCATTCTAAGTAGATTTTAAATCACTTTTAATTCTCTTGCTTTCTTTGGTATTGTTTAAATGGGACATACAAACAGTTTTATGCATGTGTGTACTGATATCCGATGCGTTGCGTTTACTCTGGTGATGTCCAGCTGCTAATGGATGATTTTACAGCAGGCTTTAATCCTGATGCCCCGGGCGCTAAGTCGGCACATGAACCTCAGTGGTAGAGCAGGTCAAGAAGTCCAAAGTTCTCAGGGAGGTGTAGACACAGGATAGTGAACACTGTCTCACACCTCAAAATCCATTTAATAGCAGCAAAAAATGATTGTTCAAAGGCTTTCTATTATGACAAAATGGGTCTCTGTATGCTATCGCAAAGTGAAATACAATAAACACAATCAATAGACAGACAGTCCCCTGAGGTCAGGGCTCTCGATTTTTTAATGGCAGTCCCTTGAATTCCAATTCCTTCTCACTAGCAGTAGTGGTTACTATCTATTCACAATAGGCCCCATTCAGAGTAGGCCCCCCTAGCAGTCTGATTCTTAGCAGTTCAACTCAAAAAGTTCAAAAGTGTTCCAGTGTAATCTGGAAGACAAGTTCCCTTGGGGCCTTCTGGCCCTTCACTCAGTCTTGCATATCATATATTCTGCCGGGGTCGTGATTGGCAGTCCTCGATGCTCCTCTGTTGACATGGTAAGTTTTCTTTGGTCTTCTTCACAAAGGGGATTTCAGCAGCTTCTGGTTATGGTCGTCAGCCAGTGCACAGGTCACCATGGCAGCCTCTCCTCACTCGAATGGCATCCACCTTGTGGCAATCCTTGTGTTCCTCTGGTGGCCCTCTCTGGCATATAGGATTACTACACTTGCTCATCACTTGAGCAGCAGCCGGTTCACCGCAGCGGCAAGCCCTTGTCTACTGTGGCTCTCTCTGACATATGGGGTCACTGACAACAATGGTGATGGATTGAGCAGCAGGGCAACCTCACAGCAGTCCCTTCTGGCATACACGGTCACCAAATAACACACCTCACATGGGCAATGACCCAATTGGCACATCAATGTACATAGTGGCCTACTCTCTCTGGCCCAAGGGGTTGTTGACTTATACATTGACAACTCGGTCAGTATGGCAAACTTTGTGGTGGTGTCCTCTGCCATAAGGGGTCACAGACTGAAACCTGCACATGGCCAATGACCCAATTGGTGCAGCAGTCATCTCCTCACACCTAGCTACAGTGATCCATTTGCCAGGATCCTCCAATGGACCTTGCTATCTCCAGCGCTCTCCTCTTCCCCACATGGCTCAATGGTTTTTGAAAGCAGGCAGGCAGTGGTCTTCAGTGGCAGGTGGCCTTGCATGTCACTTGGTGATTGACCGACACCCAGCTGGGAGACAGGCAGGCCTTAGCCTCCAGCCCTGATTTCATGCAGACGTCTTGCACAGCTTCGCCTCCTTGCACTGCCCATCTGGTTGTTTAACAGTTGACATTTTTGAGGGCCTCGAGATGCCCTCCTCCATCGTTCATTTCCAGACACCAAATGTGATTTAGGATCTGTGTCTTTGAAGTTTGTGTTGGGGATAAGCTTCCTTTTGATTTGCCCTCTCCTCTGCCCTTCCTCTTGAAAGCAGTCTGTTATAGCAGGAGAGACTGCAAATCTGATAGCCGCACAACATAGGTCATGGGAGTGACTATGGGTTCACACCTGGATGCCCGCCTCAGAGATATGTGTATCAAATGGTTATCCCAGTGCCTTTACCGTATTTTTTAGGATTCTCTTTTCAACCCCATTTTCTTCCCGAGATGCACCCAGGCCACATTCCAGTGACCTCTGTTTAAATTAAAGAGCACCCTTTGAAGTATGCCGAATATTGCTCCCCTTCCTCAAGTACATGTGTTCCACCCAGCTCACATTAAAGCAGCAATCCACAAATCTGCCCGGGGGTACGCCTGTAACGCCTCATGTTTTTTCAGTCACCTCTGGCTCTCCCTAAATCGTATTCAGTGGCTTGTATACAAGCCCCTAGTGCCACCGAAGCATCACTTTCAGCGATGCCCCAGCTGCGCTGTGCCCGTTTCCAAATTTACAAGGCAGCGTTAAGCCACTTAGCGTGACTTAACGAAGCCTTGTAAATATGGGTCCTCCTAATATATTTTTCTGCGGCAGAGGGGCGTGTAATGGGTGTTGCTGTGGGTGTTTTCATGCAACACCCATTTCTTTTGACACTGCCCCTTATTGACAAGGAATTGTAAATCTGAGGCAGCGCCAATTACTAATGCCACCCCTGGGGTGTCGTTAGAGTGGCACAATAAGGAGAAATACTATTTCTTCTCGTTTTTTCTTTTTCTATGTGTGCTGCATTCTGCCGCACGCATAGAAAAAGCAAAACACCATTAATGGTTAGTTTATGTGCGGGAAGGTGTCCCTTCCTGCACATAAACAATCATTAAATAATGATGATTTTTTTACTTCTATGTGTGCTGCATTCTGCAGCACACATAGAAGTAACTAATAGCCTTTATTGATTGCACTATGGTTCAATAGTGCCCGCATTGGCACTAGGCAGCTAATTTTAGCACCAGCGCAAGGGGAGAGGGCAGAAATGCACCGTCTATTGTAGACACAGTGTATTTCTGCCCTTTCCCGGTGATGCAGAGCGGCACATCAAGACACTTGCTGCACCACCCTTCACCATCGGGGCTTGTAAATAAGCCAGTCAGACTCTTTCATATATTGTACCATTCACAAGCATATATACACACAGCACATGCATATAACACACACACACTGCACAGAACTACATACGAACTTGATGCAGGTCACGGGTGGGTTAAGCACACAGAAGCGGATTATTATATGAGTGAGCACTAGGCCATACTCCAGTAAAACAGGTAAAAATGCCTGTTCACGTCTATTGATCACTACACAATATGCTGCCACCACTGGTACTGATTAACTCCTGGCAAAGGCAGTAGCCTTTCACCACTATGAAGGTCGAACATTGGGGGCCTCTCCCAGTCCAACAAGACAGCAATCAGTGAGACAAGTCTGTATCATAGTGCACATGCATGAACCGTGTTCACCCATGACAAAAAAAATAAGCACCAGGGATCCAGATATCATTGCACCTGGGACACTCAGGGCAGGGGTACATGTTCATCACCTTGTGAGGGACGTTTTTATCTGAACACCTAGTTGCACCTGTACAGAAAATAACATATTGTCTCATATGTACACATCAACTTTGCTGCTACGTGCATAGCAGAGCCCACAGTAGACTGACACGGAGCACTGAGTGACCCAACTGCTCCCTGACTGTATGGGTTACATTTCAGATTATTTCTTAAAATATATTCTGTTGTATGAACTGCATTACAAAGGTGGCATTGTGGCCTTCCTGTAATGCTGGTCTGAGTTGAGTGTGTTGCACTTGACATTGCATGAAAGTTCACTTGAAAAATGCCCTAAATATAATAGACTCTGTGTGTGAGATCTGCTAAATGTCACTTAAGGAGGCATTTAGCTAACAATATCATATTATGTCTTAAAACCGAAGCAGACTTCATCAAACAAAGGAACTTCCCACAAAGCCTATTTCTTGCAATTATTAGCGATGCGGGACAGAGAAAAGAGAACTGTGCTTTTTCTCTTCATTGGGTGCCCCCTTTAAAAATTCACAATGTTTGCAGTTCTCCCATAAATTCCGACTTGTGTCCGTGGGTTTCTCAGCAGTACGGATGAGGCACCCTGTTCACTGGGGCATGGGTACATTGGCTCGTCAGGCGTGGGAGAGTTGGACATATGCACCGCATAATAAAGCATCCGTAGGAAGAAAAGTTGATGGTAATTAGACAGATGTCCGTTCCTCTTTAGTTGGCTGAAAGAAATTGTGAGCAGGCAACATTCACATCTGTTTTTTTTAAAATTTTAACCATCCTCTTGGCACACAAAACGGCCACCACAGCAATCTTCTACGCGACTTTAATGAAGAAAATGTGATGACAAAGCTAGGAGCAAAACTGGCACTGACAAAGCTCGTACATGAAACAATTTTCGAGGTAGGCAGTACGACGAATAAAAGATTTTAGCAGTGTTTAATTTGAACTGGCGGTTGATCATGGCACTTATTTTTCGTCAGCAAACTCGGATCTCGAAGCAAGAGAAAAAATACACAAAACTTGGAAGAGAAGAAGGAAGAGAAAGTCGAAAAAATTGTGACAAAGGGGGAAAGAAGGAATAAACTAAAAACCTATAAGTATCAGATAAAGATGCAGGGAGTTTCTGATAATGGATTAAAGAGGCATGAGATGGAATCAAGACTACATAGCCTTTGTAATCAGCACCACACAGATTGATGGGGCTAGCCATGGGCTTCTGAACAAAATTTTGGGGCTTGGCATTTTTTTTTCGAGATTATCTACTGGGCACCAAATTTATGAAGGTCTTCCATTGCCTTTGTGTCACGCAAGGTGACATAGGGCAAAGCAAGCCCTCAAATCAGATTTACTATGCCTTGTACAGCCCCCTTGCGTGGCTCTGGGAGACATAGAAAATCTAGAGTAACGCATGATACCACAAGTCACTGCCTTGTGTTACTCTGTGATGGGAAGTTGTTACTTGGGTGGAGCTCGGGTGTTCCCCTGCATCCACCCATGGATTTTTGGTACATTCCCAGATTTACTTACACTAGTGAACATGGGTGAGGCATAACAAGCAGAAATATCTTTATTTCACCTTGTTATTTCCTCTTTGTACATCCACTGCATTTTGCAGCACATATGGAAAGAGGAAAATGCCTCTTCAGATTGTTTTTGTGCAGGAAGGTGCCCCTCCCTGCATGAATATCATCCTGCCTATTGCCCAGGCACTCTTGCACCATGGTGCAAGGGCGTCTGCAGTGGTGCTGGCTGTGCCAGTGAAGAGGTAGAGCAGGAATGTGCTATAACTTAGTAGAAAAGGCACATTCCTTCCTTCTCCATTTGATGCAGCATAGCGCAGCAAGTTTTCTTGCTGCGTTGCATTGCAATAAATCTTTGCAAGTATGCCCCTGGATTTTAGGCACAGTGAAGCTGCATGCAGTTCTGATCTTGCACATATCATATTGCCTACACCCTTTCACCAACTCCTCACAATCATTTAGTCTACAATACTCTTTATTTAAGGGGCTTCTCTCATCTCCTTACAGTTCCATGTGTATCGTTACAAAGCATTCCTAGTATAGTTTGAGCATGTGCATAATAGTCATTCATTTATCTTCTGTTAATATCTGTGTGGGTCAGTTCATTTCTGATCTTGGTGGGGATTCGAAAGGGTACCATTAAGTAGACAGCAGAGAAAACTAAAGTGTCAGTGTTCTTCACAACATTTTTGTGACATTAGATTTTCCACAAAATATGACTGGAATTGGAACAATTCACCTTCTCACCACTGATAGAGCTTAAAAGTTTAGTGCTGCCCCCTGTGTCACAAACGTCACCAAGATATGACAAGTTTAAGCTTCTGAAAGTAAAGAGTCAAAAAACTAATGTAGACAGCTCTGCTGCTACACATTTTAAATGTGCAATTGCTTGTATTTCAAAGTTGGACGTAAGTGCCTTTTGAATTAAATCACATGTTGGATAGTTACAATTGATGTTAAAATTTAATTTAGGCTCTAGGCTAAAAGTGCATATAGAAAGAATATTGAATTTCTTAAGATTAATGAAAGATGAATGAGTTTGAAAATGCATGAACACTGAGTAAAATGCCCTTCTCAGTTATACTTAATGGAATGCAATAACAAAGCTTTTTTGTTTAAAATTAAATGTATTACTCATATTGATGAAGTATAATTAAAGTTGAAGTTATAAGTTTGCATATTATAGTGTTTTACCAAATATATTCATTAAATGCATTTTGATATTTTCCTTGTTTTAGCACAAGTTATGCCTGGAGAGCTTGTATTTTGCAGTCATGTAAAAATTTTGAATTATTTTTTTCATAACGTGAAGTCTTCTTTCAGATTTTGTTCCCATGAGAAGCAAAGTCCTCTTGCAATAGATGTATTGTTTAAACATGGAAGAGATGTACCCAATTGTCCTTGGAAACATTACATTGCAGGAATATTAACTGAGATCATCCACATTTGTTTCAAACATTCTTGGAGTTATGTGGAAAGGAGATGTTCCCATGACATGCCTGGGAAGAAATGTGCTTGTTTCAATTTGGAGTCTTCTGACTATTCCTGATTAGTTGATGCCTTTTCAACGTAAAATGAACTAACACCTTTGGCCAAACAAATTGATCTAAGTAATTTGAAATATCAATGGACATTTGAATTTTAGTCAGTCTGCATCATTTTCCTGAGCAGTCTTGAGAAGACATTTACAGCTTGCAGAGCTTGTCCTGATGCTTGCTGATTTAGATGTCTTCCTGATGAGAATTCCCTGAATGCTGTATCCCTTGGATAGGTATCTTTCTCTCTCCGTCACTTGCCCTTGCCACTGAAATGCCTTTTTAGAATTAGTAATCCTTTATATTGCCCCTTCAGAAGACTTGTGTCTGAGCTCCTGATATGCTGACACTTTCTCTTTTAATCTATCTTGTTCCTAATTTAGTTAGTGTTCTGCAGTCCAAGATTATATTTTTGTTATCCCCACACATGTATTTCCTTCATTTCGTTATCTTTAGGATTGACCTGTGCTCAGCCAAAGATTATTGACTCTTCTAAATTTTAATTGACTAATGATTGTAAATTCTGAGCAGCGAATAATCTCAGTGTCTCAGATATTCCTATTGACTATATATATTCTTCTTCAATGCTTAGTTTTATTAATGTTTGTTTGTCTGAATTTCTTTTGACGCCTTGCGCAACCCCTGGTGATTCTGTAGCTTTATAATTTGGTTTTGCACATTGTCTACATGACTTTATGTTTGTGTTTGTGATAAATCTTTTAACGTTATTCCTGATTGGAGTTTCCTTCTGTGGCCACATTGGTTATGGTGTCTAAATTGTTTGGGGTATTGATTAAATGTTGTTGATGGTTCACCACACTACTTTCTGGGTCCAAAGGTCTGTCGACCTCAATGAGCATTTGATTCCTGCAAAGGATGAAAAATGAGTCTGCACCATCTTAAACATAACAGTTGTTGAATATTGAGTAATATCTTTCCTGAGACAGGCAGTCATGATTGCCCCCATTCAAAATTACCATTCATTAGATATTTAAAAACATGCTTTTTACTTACTTTTGCCCTTCTTGTTTGCCCACATATGGCCTTCCTTCACCCCACACACTACTTGTTTTGTCCAGTCTCCTTTAGATAGGTGGTCAGTGCACCTGTGATTGGATGTAAATGCATCTTTTCCACATGTTTACCTTTATATTTTATTTATTTATGTGGCTTTATAATTAGGTTTTGTGCATTGTCTACATGACTTTGAGTTTATTTGTGATAAATCTTTTAAATTTATTACTGACTGGAGTATTCCTTCTGTGGCCACGTTGGTCATGGTGTCTAAATTGTTTGGGGTGTGGATTACATTTTGTTTAAGGTTCACCACACTACTTTCTGGGTCCAAAGGTCTGTCAACCTCGATGAGCATTTGATTCCTGCAAAGGATGAAAAATGAGTCCACACCATCTTAAACATAACAGTTGTTGAATATTGAGTAAGATCTTTCCAGAGACAGGCCATCATGATTGCTTCCATTCAAATTTAACATTCATTAGAGATTTAAAAACATGCTTTTTACTTACTTGTGCCCTTCTTGTTTGCCCACAAATGGCCTTCCTTCACCCCACACACTACTTGTTTTGTCCTATCTCCTTTAGACAGTTGGTCAGTGCACCTGTGATTTGATGTAAATGCATCTTTTCCACATGTTTACATTTATATATTGGCACTTAGTAGCCATTCTTAAGCCAATGAGATATTTTGGGCATGTCCTAGCTGCTGGACTGGGAAATAATCTTGCCTTAGTGTACGAGTCTGCATCTGTAGGGCACTGTGTGCTGTGAGCTGGAGCCTCACACGTGTGGCAAAGCAGTGCCACATTACAGTGGTGTAACAAATCCTAAGGGATGTCAGGCCTGCAAAACCGGATATGCTTGAGTAAAAAACTTCTGAGTTGATAATTTGCCTTTGCAGGAACCAATGCATGTTTACAGAGACCGATGCCTGTTTGCAGAGACCAATGTTTGTTGGAACTAATACTTGTTAGAGACCAATGCCTGTTTGGAAACACGTGTTGCACAAGCCTGCAGCATCCTTATGACTCAGACTGGGTATGGCTCCCTATGACTCAGACTGGGTGTGGCTGGATGCAGCAGGTATTTAAACCACACCCGGCCTCAGGGAATTGCTTGCTGTAAAGGTCAACGGCTGAGGAGAAAGAATCTCTGCTCCTCCACTTTTGATCTTCACGGTTTGTACTGTCCAGCATCTTGGAGGCTGCTTCTGGAAAAAGAAGAGACCACGGAAATTAACCCTTAAAGAGGCGCTAATGTGCTGCACGCGATTTAAGAACAGTTATTGCTAAAACTTGATACTTGCTGACTTGAAACTAGATGAGCAAATGTTCCAGGATGTGATGCACCTAAAAGGGCACATCTTTAAGTTTTAAGGTCATTGGGATATTCACTGTTTGTCATGCTATAATGCTTATTGTAGTTGCTTGCGTTATACCACAGAAAGGAGTTTCTATTGAGCAATTATTTTGAAAAGGATATACTGTCAATACGTTGATTATTGCTGAGTTTAATGTGGCATTGCTATTGTTGTTAGCGATACGATGTACTGTGAATATGATTATTATTGCTGAGTTCAAAATGGTATTTGCATTATTTCAAATTGTTGCTGTTGATACAGAACATTCTGTGTTTGGTGCTTAAACGAAGTTGAATCTTGTTTTTGCCATGCTCAAAATTAACGCTGTGATGTAACAGTGATAAGCTGGTTGTTCTTGAAGTTGAATGCTGTTGATTAACCCCTATGTTTTCATAGTAGTACAACATGAACCATAATCCTTGATATTGGCCCTATGTTTTTAGTGTGGTTTAAACCCATAACTATCTAGAGACTCTAATTCCCTGAGAGTTTGTTCTTATTATTATTGCTTACATAAATGTCTATGAGTCGATTGAGTCAATTTCATGCGGAACACGCAAGGTGAAACGTGCAAGATATCCACTGAATGTCAAGGAACATCTAGATAGGATTAATTGAGGTGATGAGGGACTGATCTGGGATCACAGTGGGAGTAGTTATAGACAATATAGGAGGTTCAAGGCTCTTATTTAATTACAGGTAATCCACTTTGTTTCCAAAAATTCCTAGAGAGAGGGAGAGCCATCAAAAGCAGGACAGGAGACCCTAACAGGTACATCTAGCTTGCACACAATAGTTAAACAGTAGAGTATACATGGGTTATGAGATATTAGTTACTTTATGGAAGTGTAGTTTATCATAGGAAAGACCAGCTCTTCAAGAACCATCACTAGGCATCCGGATCCAGCCCTGCAACTCCAGTGTCTCTCTCCTTCTCTAATCCATCCCCTTTCCCTGGGAAGTTGCAGTTCCAGTCATGTGTATTTAAGTGGGAGGCACGCAACGTTTAGGTGGAATTGGAAACAAGCAGCTTGGTCAACATTGTGTCTCTGTGGGATGAACAGGCTAGTGCTTAGCAGTACAGCAAGCCCGCATTTAAGTTTCCACCCAGACACAATGGAGGCTCAAGAGGTTTCCCTAGCTGATTTGGCACACATTCTAGGGAGTTTGCAACTCGAAACCCAGGTATTGTCACAGCGGTTAGATGCTCTTCATCCCACACTTGCAGCTGAACCGCCTCCTTTAAGTAAACCTGCATTCTTTGGAGCAAGGCCTCAACCGTTTCAAGTGGGGGCTGCTCAAGAACAATCACCAAATAATGCCTCGGTAATTAAGGTTACCACACCAGAGCGCCATAGAGGGGATTGCGCTAAGTTCGCTATATTTTTAAATCAATGTCACTTTCATTTTTTATGTTGACCAACCTCTTTTCACGATGAGCAGTCTAAGGTGGCATTTGTGCTCTCGTATTTGGCCAGCACTGCTGCCTCAAGGTCTATTCCGTTAGTGGAACGGGATGATCCATTATTGTATGACTATCAGCCCTTTAAAACAGATTTTTTTTTCTTTTCAATAAGCATACATTTACCCAAGCAGTAGACCTGTAACTGCTCAGTCTGAAGCAAGGTAATAGGGACTGGGTCACATACATAACTGCCTTTAATAGACTGGTGGTTGAGGCTGATTGCCCAACAGAGAAGAGGGGGTCCTTGTGTTATAGAGGGTTAAAAGATGAACTTAAGGATCTTTTACCTCAAGTAGTTAACCCAACCAACTCTAGTGAAGTGGTAATTGATTTAGTGGTCAAACTGGATCACCAGTTGTCAGAGAGACAAAGTGACAAGGTTTTCACCAACCACAGGTTGTTGGTGATTAGAAATAAAAAACAAGACACCAACAAAGGCACTAATGAAGGAGAACCAATGTAAATTGGCACTGTTAGGGGCCCACTTACTAAAGAAGAAAGCAACCAAAAGTTGGTTTCTGTATTACAGAAAAAAGGGTAGCTTTTTGAAGGATTTTACTGCTAAGCCTCAGAAACAGTCCATAGAGGCGGAAAGCTCTGAAAGTGAAAGGTTTGAATGAAACTAGAGTACACGACTACTGTGAAGACGAGTTGTTCGGGTGTGAAAAGACCAGAAAAGAACAGAAGTTTTCAATTTTTGTGGCTCAAATTAGGTCCTAGAAAAAAATTACTCACATATATATATCTGCTTAGATGGAATAGCGATCTTCAGACTGCCCAGTTCTACTCAACCTCCTGGTGGATTCAGGGGTCAAGAGTGTACTTTGGGAAATAGGGCAAGATATTTAAACACATAAGTAGTACTAGAGCTTTGAATAGCATGTTAACAGATGCACAGAGATTTAAAGAAATTAGCTACTAGATCCATAGGAGATGACGGCCTCAAGCCATATGCCTCACATAGGTATAATTAGAAGGCGGCAAGTTAACCAGTTCTTTAGTAAAAAAGAGTTGTCTATCAAGATTCCAAGATACGCTATAGGCTGAGAGGGGACTCCAAGCTCATTAGACCATCAAGTGGATGACCAGACTGATGCTGTGCCTCTCAAGACAATAACTTAAAGCTTGTCAGTGTTGACATCATTGACTGAAATGGAAAGAGAGAGAGAGAGAGAGAGAGAGAGAGAGAGAGAGAGAGAGAGAGAGAGAGAGATAATACCTGCTTTGTGCTGTGAACTGATGCCTCTCTCCCATTATTAATAAACCATTCCTGCACCAAAATGTTTTCCTCATTCTGTCAGATAAAGAAGTGCTGGTCATCAGTGCCTTATACTACCTGCTCATTTGAAGCACTGGATTACTAGTCATTCATGCACCATTGGACATTATGCAAAGGTGGAACTGATCCTTGGTAAATTATTAATAAACTATGTTATTCCTGTACCATAATGCCCATTAAGATGGGATGATAGTACAATATTTGATGTGGGAAAACAGGACTGGTGTCACGGTTTTGGGCAGGTCTGATCAGGACTCTGGTTGGGACACCCCTTGAGGTCACTGAATATCCTAAAGAGGTAGTATACTGGGGCAGAAGAACAGCTAAAGGCATACACGGAAAGGACAGCTACGGACAGACACAGGAAACAGGAAAGTAAAAGCAGAGCAACCCTGGTGTGAACAAATAGGAAACGGATTACTAGTGGACAAACACGCTGGGCTTGGCCACAGAGTAAGGCGCAGAACCTACCACAGTGACAGGGAATCTCAATGCCTCTGTGCAGTTTGCTCTTACAGATAGTCACCCTGCCAGCCCCATAGAAATGAGGCAGCAGAAGTGATTCTGTCTCTGGACCCAAGAGCACAAACAAGGACAGTACTTACATACACAGGACACGCTCGTGTGGGTCCAGCTGGAAACACAGTCGTGATTCCTGAGAAAACAGCAATAGCACACTGTCACTGTTAGGCACGAAAGACAACGTATAACACTAGACAAGGATGGGGGCTGGAATTGCCTCCTGGAAACCAGGAGCCAACCCCAGTACAAAGGAGGACACTTATACACTGGTGAAGACTGATAGAACACTTACCAGACACAAAGAACGAAGAAGTAACAGAAACAGAAGGGAACAAATAAAGAGGCAGAGGCAAGAACTGGGAACAGGCTCAGGCTGAAGTAAAGGCAGGACTAGGACTTGAAAACAGGGTGCAAACTTCTGGCTGGAACAAACGGAGATAGGACTGGGAAACTGAGAGCAGGCTCTGGCTGGAACAGGCAAGGACATGACTGGAATACAGGGAGTAGGAATGAGTAGTAAACAGGACTGGGAAACAGAGAGCAGGTTCAGGCTGAAACAAGGCAGGAGCAGGGCAGAGAAACAGGGAGCAGGCTCTGGAAGAAACAAACAGGTACAAGGCTAAGAGATAGGGGGCAGACTCTGGCTGGAACAATCAGGAGCAGGGCAGAGAAACAGGAAACAGGATCAAGCTGGAACAGCACAGGAACAAAACTGGAACACCATCCTACAAAGGGTCTGTAACACAAAGGAATCGAACTCCAATGCACGGCAGGGATCTTGAGGAAATGGCTGCTTATAGCTGGGCTGCACAGGAGAGGTCTCAGGTGTGTGTATTTACAGACACTTGCAAGTCCTGGAGGAGAGGATCCAGTGAAAAGGAGCAACTGGACTTCTCCCATAGAAAACAATGGGAAACAGAATCCGGGCTTTCCTGACTACCAGGCTGTGCATTATGGGATTTGCAGTCCCAGGAAGCAAGTGTAGTCCTACGCAAGTGTACCATGGAGAAAAGAGAAACAAACAGGAGTCAGCAAGGGACTCTAGATAAGTGTTTAAGGTGATTCCCATGCTTCCGACAGTCCCCTTACAGCGCCCCCTAGAAATGGGACGACAGAGTCGTAACAACTGGTTCTCTTCAATGGGGTAAGATACAGACTTTTAAATTGCATTATGTATGCAGAGACTAGGATGAGCTCTCATGAAAATAACCCCAATTAGCTCTGGGCATTCTCAAGGAGGTGTATGAAGACTAGGAACATAAAGGGTAACTCCTTAAGTGCTAAGACTTACCCCTGAAGTTTTGAGCCCCTTTTTAGATTTGGGGCAGTTCATGCTTAAGTTTCCCTAACTTTTTTTCCAGAAAAGGTAACAAGCCAAATTCACATCCTTATTTTCCCACATTGTGGGGATTCTAAAGATGGCCATGGTGTGTAGATTCCACTTAAAGGAACTGAAAGCATGGCCAAAAGGTAGAAAAATGTTTTTTAAAGTGGGAAGATCTGGTGTTCTAGACATTATTTGTTGTTTTCTAAGAATAGAATCAACAAAAGATTTGATGTGCTAAGATTGCTATTTCCGCAGCCTTCAGAAATAATAGAACGATTTATAAAAAATGTTTTTAAACACAAGTGTTGCAATTGTCTATGTTATAGTCATTTCCCCTATTTTTGTGTGGTCTACCTACCTGCAGTTTGTGGTAGAAGTAGGTGTGAAATCTAAGAGTAAACCTGGAAACCTATACAATTCTGAAAAGTAGACACAATTATAATTTGAGAAAGGTTTTATAAGTGCACATTGGTCATGATTTTTACAAAGAAAATAATGATTGAAATTAAAAAACAATAAAAATACGTGGAAAAAAGAGAACTAGGTGACATTGTTTTCATCTATAATTTTTTTGTCCAGTTGGCCAATTTACAGAAGTGATATAACATTATGCCTGCCATACTCTTCTGCCCACAAATAAATATAGTAGTTTGGTTACCCACAAACATGTGACTCCAAAATCTATCAAGTAAGATGCAGCTTATGAATTTTCTAATGAATTAAGAAAGGGTATGTGAGAAAAATGTTGTGTGGTCAATCCCATTTTTTGCTGAAATTCATTGCTGGGTTTTAGACTCCACAATGCTATCCATTGTCCATTGTATGTGCACTTACACCTAAAAAAATTAAAATGAGCTAATTCTTGACTGGTAAATTTAGGTCTTAAGAAAGACCACAGTTAATTGTGTAGAAACTACACCCATGGAAACTGAAACGTCACTTGTGACTGCATCACTTATTTTGCCATGCACTAGTGTGACAAGGAAAACATGTCTCCAGGTCTTCCAATGTAGCCGAAACCCAAACCTGTATGGAGCACATAAGGTTCAGAAAATTGCAACATTTATTCAAGTATCAAGTTTAGGGTTTAAATCATACATTGGGCCACAGACCATATGTGCACAAGGCCCCATATCTTAGAATATAACAACAGATCAACTCAATCATTCCAACAGCAACAACATTGAATGTTGTTCCATATGCAGGCTGAACACAAACAGTAGAATGATCTCCCATAGCCTTTAGTACATGTCCAACTTGAACAGAACTCTGATTTTGGTATCATGAAAGACACACACACAATATATGTGGCAGAAACAGCCAACATGTGTTATGTCTGAATTACTTTTTCAGGGCTATTGATGAACTCAAATCACAAGTTGAAAGTAGGAGACAGAATAACTCCACTGAATTTAATTATCCTTTTCCTATTAAAGACCCAAGTATGAAACACCTTTGTGATAAAATGCATGAATTAGAAATTGACTCCAGATATGTGAAGTTTATAGACTACTCAGTCAGAAAATCTGGTATCCGCATCCACAAACTAGAGCGCATAGAAGGCCTGCTCAGATTTTCCTCACATTTCTATGAGGCAGTGTTCTGGAATCCTTGGCAAGCCCCAAAATTCCTATCACTCAGCACTCCCACACATCTCATGATAAACATAATATGCAAGTGTTGTGAATGGGGCTTTCTTTGCTACATGAAAGACCCTAAAATGCAACAAGGAAACATCAAGATTTTTCTTTTAAATCTCACTAATGTATTTGGACTTGTACTCAGCCGGACCCCCATGGAAACCTGCCAACCTCACATATTTTCTGAAAAACAGACACCCTGAGATATCTTGATTGGTGTAACTTGTGTGGATATCACTAAGTTTTCCTAGATCAGAATTGTCCTGCAAATGTTACATTTTATAAAAATGATAGCTTTTCCTCATGTGTCGATGGGCCTCAACAGAAATCAGTCAAAAATAAGGACAATGTGAAGTTATTGTGGTGTTGATGAAGTCTTCACATGGTTACAGTTTTGATCTGTTCCTATGACTTGTATTAGGTTGACTTGCATATGGGAGGCAGACTTTCAATCGAGCTAAATGTGGCAATGCAGGATAGTAAGACTTTGGCCATTGGCTGGAAGTGCAATAGTTTTCTGTCACACATATATGGGAAAAATAGTATTTTTTTACCCACAATCTGGCGTTTGTTGGATATTCAGCATATGAAAACATGGAAGCATCCATGCAAGTGACACCACTCTTTATTTCTCTCAATCTCCAGGTCTCAGAAATTTCAAGGGTTAGTCAGATTACCTGGTTGCCAGCCAACTAAGAGCCCAAATACTGCAGCCATTCACCATGGCCAGTAAGAGGAAATTGGCAATTCTTTGAGCCGAGGTTTATGATATGGGCTGGCAGAGAATGGTAAATTTCCCCTCTGTGAGCAAAAATAGTGTTTGGTGCTCAGGGATGAGCCTGATGCCAAGATGGCCCAACACACTACCCCATTCCTTTTCTCAGTTTGTTTACCTGGTGCTCTTGTGGTCTGTCAGCCCCAGAGAGAGTATATTGAGCTTTCTATCACCAATCCTCACATTGTAGTAGGGTTTGAAAGCACATCACACCTTGAACAAACACAGTGTAAAATAGCCAAACAGAATGGATAACAGGATGTATGGCTCCTTTTTTAAAACAAAACACCCACACACACATGCATATATATATTCAGTGAAAAAAACAAAGGTTACAGGGACATTACAGTTAGGTTGATGTTTTACCCACACAAAACAATAAAGCTTCAGCAGTTATAGTTATACTTATAGTTATTGTTATACTTATGTCAAGAAACTATAACTCGTAGCCTAAAGTTATTTTCTTGCACAAGTTATAGTTTCTTCAGATAAGTATGAGGATAACTGCTGAATTTATATTGTTTTGTGTCGATAAAAAGTGAACCTAAATATGAGGTCAATACAACCTTTGTTTTTTCAGTAAATTTCTATATTTTTTTAATGTAAAGTATTATATAAATATCAAATGTTAATAGAAGCACCACCGCACAGCATAGCACAGGGGTTGGCCACAGGGTCTGGACAGTGGGCAGGTCCTGCAGTCATCCCCCCAAATGCACCCAACCCCACACTGCAGACGGTCTTTGGCCATGTGCGGCAGGGGTATGCTATTTAAGTGGGTGAGGTTTTTTTTTCCCATTGGGCTTTGGATCCGCAGGTAACCTGGGTTTTCACAGATCCCATACAGGTACCCTTGGCGCTGCGAAGGATCCATGCCCATACATGTCTTTATTTTTACCTTTTATAATTCTGAAACTACTAAACAGCTTTTCAACAAATAAAAAATAGAGATCTTTGTGGATGAAGATGTAGCTTTCTGCCAACTGTAGTGTATATCTGTTCAGCGGTTCAGGCAGTAGTTGTGTTCAGAAATTACAAAATCCCCATTGACATTACATGGGGAAAATGTATGTTGTAACTCCCCCCTTTTCACTTCCCCACTTGATGTATCACCCCAAAACTTTCCAGACAGCAGCCAAACTAATTA
The DNA here is from genome assembly GCF_031143425.1 of Pleurodeles waltl. NCBI lineage: Eukaryota > Metazoa > Chordata > Amphibia > Caudata > Salamandridae > Pleurodeles > Pleurodeles waltl. Next base: position 655,009,737 of record NC_090450.1, read on the forward strand.
GCGTACAAGTTTTGAAAATGTTGTCAAAATTTGTCAAAGGCACCAAACGAAAAATGCTTAGTCTGTGGGAAGAGTTGTTGGTCTGCAGGATAACTACCTGCTGGCTATTGCCAGTAGGTAATCTATCTATCTATCTATCTATCTATCTATCTATCTATCTATCTATCTATCTATCTATCTATCTATCTATCTATCTATCGATCTATCTATCTATACTCAGTGAAAAAACAAAGAGTTCAGAGACTTTATGGTTAGGTTCACATTTTACATACACAAAACCATAGAAATTCAGCAGCTACAGTTATTCTAATCTGAAGAAACTATAACTCGTGCCCTAAGTTAATTATGACCCAAGCCCCACATGCTCAGTTTCCTCATTAATAGGTTTACAGGAAATGTTGCAGTGCTATCATCAATGATGTCAAAAAAGATGGTATGAGTGATGTAATATGTAGGGTAATTGGCTGTGCATAGCGAGGGTGCAAGTTATAGTTTTCTTAGGGCACAGGTTATAGTTTCTTCAAATAAATATAACAAAATGCTGAATGTATATGGTTTTGTGTGTGTAAAATGTGAACCTAACTATAACATCCTGGTAACCTTTGTTTTTCTGAATGAATTTCAAAGTCTTTTTTAACATAAAGTAATACTTTATTACCATACATTAATTCAACTGTTACCCTGCGACCAACCCCCACATGCAGCCAACACAACGCTGCACATGTGGCCAACCCCCGGCCACACACTGCCAACCCCCCACATGAAGCCAACCCCACACCATACACGGCGGAGGGCTGTGCACAGTGGGGAGATCTGACCTGCTGCAAGGCCCTGCAGCCAACCCCCCACATTCAGCCAACCCAACTTAAATGGGGAGGAGGGCATTCAGCCCCCCTCGCCAGGCCATTTTCTGGCCTAGGGAACATGGGACTTGGCCATATTAAGAAGAAGTACCACACAGCCCCCTCTTCGAGCCAATATTGGCCCCATTGACTGCTTCCCCGGGGCTTATTCAGTTAATAATTGTAGAAGGGGCCATGGGTCACTAGTCCCTGGGACAATTGCGGCCCGGGGACCGTATCGCCTGACGCCTGGCCTTATGAAGAGGAAGGAGGGCACGCAGCTCCACTTCCTGGGCGAATAGTGGCCCTGTGGTCTCCATCCTCTAGGGCCTACCCAGTAAATGGTCAGTGCCCTGGAGACCAACCAGGGCACCCAGTGCATATTAAAAAGGGGAAAAGGGCATGCAGTCTCCCTGCCTGGGCCTATATTGTCCTGAGACCTATTCCCCTGGGGCATGTTTAACTATGAATTATTAATTGAGGAGGGGTCCGCTCAGGGTACCCACTGCATATTAAAAAAGGGGAGGGACTCACAGACCCCTCCCTGGGCCAATTTTGTGTTTGCTCATGCTTGGTGGGAGCTTTAAAATTGCTCCATCCAAGCAAGAGCAAACACAAGTTTTCTTGCCCGCACCAGTGTGGCAGGGAAACCTCAATGTCTCAGTGATGAGCACCCCATGACGTATCTAGAGCTGGCTCCAGAAGGACACTGCATGGCCCACTCCCTTTTCTGTGCATGGCCAGGCCCCGGGGGTTGGGTTCCCCCAGCCCAAAAATGGCCTGGGGAAGGAGGTATGTTAGAATGGATGGCCTCTAACCCATACCATTTTTTTAAACCTCTGGTGTCTGGTCGGTAAAACTCTTAGGCCCATATTTATACTTCTTGACGCAAACCAGCGCCGGCGCTGGTTTACGCCAAAAAGTTTACTGCCGGCTAACGTCATTCCTACGCGCCATGCGGGTGCCTTATTTAAGGAATGACGTTAGCCGGCGTAGGGGAAAATAGGGGTTGTGCATCAAAAAATGGTGCAAGTCAGGTTTGAGGCAAAAATCATATCTCAAACCGGACTTGCACAATTTTTTGATACACAAACCCCATTGAAATGACTCCTGTCTTAGCAAAGACAGGAGTCATGCCCCCTTGCCCAATGGCCACGCCCACGGAACTTCTGTCTCCTGGGCATGGCCATTGGGCACAGTGGCAATTAGGGGGGCCCAAAATAGGCCCCCCTATGCTACTTTAAAAAAAGAAAAAATATATACTTACCTCAACTTACCTGTACTTACCTGAGACGGGTCCCCCATCCATGGGTGTCTTCCAGGGGTGGGCCAGGGTGGCAGGGGGTGACCCTGGGGGCAGGGAAGGGCACCTCTGGACTCCTTCCATGGTCAGAGACCATGGAAGTGATCCCACAGATCCCTTAACGCTTGCCCTGACCCAGGTGTTAAAAAACGGCACACATCAGGCTGTGCGCCGTTTTTTTAAGGCCCGACCTCTCCTGTGCGTCAAAATGACGCTGGAGTATAAACAAGGCCCACAGGCCTTAAAGTCATTTTTTGGGCAGGAACGCCTACCTTGCATGTCATTAACCCAAGGTAGTTTCCCGCATCCCAAAAATGACTCACAAGGAGGAATTTTGACGTTCGCGGGCTCAGCGTCAAAGTTTAAATATTGGGCAAGGTTTGCCCGAATGTGCGTCACAAATTTTGACCCACATTCGGCTCAAACAGAGTATGCTCCTGGTGTGGGGGCAGAAAGACTTTGGGGGCTATAGAGGTATAAGGCTCAATGCACGGGCATGCTGGCCCCATCATATTTATTTTGTTATAAATATAAAAAGCCATGGATGGCTAGTTGGTTTTCTGCCCAAGGGAGATCAGATTGAGGGTAAAGCTCAAAGAATATTGAGGCCTATAGTGGTGTTAGCGGCCCGATGCAACAAGCCTGGGTGTCTAGTGGGCTTCCTGCCTCCCCTCTCCAGAGGGAAAATTGGGAGTAAACCTCTTAATCTGCCCCTGAGGACGGCTGAAAATCTGTCAGAGTTTATAGGTGTGAGGGTATGGCCTGATGCCTGGACTGACTGGCACCCACCCCATGTTTGATTTATGAACAGAAAGCACTCTGCTGTGTAGTGGGAGTTCTGGTTCTTTAGGTAAAACCCAGAGTATGATGCCAGAGGTGGGCTGAATGGCTGCTAAATCCTTTAGGGGCTGGGTGTGGTTTGATACCTGGACTGGTTACCCCCACCCTATTTCCTTTTTAATAATATAAGAATCTCTGTTGCCTAGTGGTCTTTCTGCCCATGCCCCACTACTTAAAAAGGAAGTGAATATTGGGTGTGAATCCTGTCTGCCTCGCTGGAGAGCAGAATAGGTCCTGGGGTCTTTACATTAGGAGTTGAGGGTTTGGCTCGATGCCAGGAAGGTCCAGCCCACAACCCCACCCCATTCCTAATAGAAAAAATACCCTGGTGTGTAGAGGAATGTTTGTGCCACTGAGTAGTAAATCCCTAATTACCCTTCCCAAGGGTACAGAAAGTCTTTATTGCAAGTTTTATGAAGGAAACACTTTGCTGGCTACCTTCCCCACTTTAAACAATCCTATGTGGTCTAGTGAGTAGATCCTAGATCTGGAATTGCCCTCCTGCAACCATCCCCGGAGACCGAATAATGAGAAATATCATTTTATATGGGTCTTTTTCCCCCTCCACAAAAGTACCTCTCTTATGGTGATCATTTCCTCGGGGGCTCAGACTTGCCCCTAAGCACTCATCATAGTGAAAGCAGCCAGAGCCTAAATGATCTGACTGCTTTCACTTTTACTCTTTGTGATGTCAGTGTGCATGCTGTGCTCCTCATCACACAGACTGAGAAGAAAGCAATCTCAGGTTATGATGGAAACTCTTCCCTCTCAGGTCAAGATAGATTAAAAACAAACAAAAACAAAAAAAATCCTTCTGGTGTGCTCAACAGAGGTATTTTCTGACTTCCTTCGAAGGATAGGACATGTTCACTCCCGCACTGATAAGGTAGTGCAGAGGACGTCTCAGCTTCCACACTAAAGAAGTTATATATCCAAGGAGTGAAAATAGAGGAAGTGATTCAGTATCTGCATCCTAATTTGGATTTCAAAACAACTTCTACTTCACAGAATGAGGATTTATTTGATTAATATGAAGTCTCTGAAGCATGGACCTTCCTCTCGATGTATTAGTGTGCAAGTTGATGTTGAAAGGATAGACTGATGTTGATATCGGCTTTTGCACATGTTCTAGTTAAATGTTAATGTCTGGCATTTTACAATGCAAAGTGGACTCCTTACTGACAAACTTTAATCAATCCTCTCTGATGCCAGATTATTCTAATTCCACTTACTTTATGGAAAAAAAACCTGAGGTAGTCATAAACTGCTGCGAGCTTTACAATGCATACATCCATGAATCATGTTCATAATGCTGATTCTTTACAGAAGGACTTTCAAATGCTGATTGTTGTTTTGCAGCAGGAGGATGATGTATTTCTCTTGTTGGGGGATGCAGATTAGAAGAGGCTTTTTTGTCTATGTAGTAGCCTCCTTAAGCACAGTCTTTCACCACTTGTCAATTCATCCTTGGAATATAGAATTCTGCACAGAGCTATTAAATGTGCAATCTCCCGTAACTGGGGTGAAAGTTGTTTGGTGACCAGCTGGAGGAAATGGTCAATGGGATTTAAAAAGTGTAATTCCTTTTCATGCACCCATTAGCAGAGTGTTTTGTTTCTCCCCTAGCAGGGATTAACAAGTCTTTTACACAAGGCCTTAATTACATTCATGGGATGATCATTCTGAAGGCGTCTGGGATAGATCCCATCTGCTGTTTCCATCTACACCCCCTTCCATGCCTTCTCTGGCAGGGCTTTGTTAAGCCTGATGTGGTGCCAGTATCGAGGGAATGGAAACATTTCCTGGGTCATCGGTTGGCTACAACCTCTGATAAATGGATTCTTCAGACTTTGCAGAGGGATTTTTCAATCATACTTACAACCATTCTTTTGAAGATGTTTTTCTCTGCATTCTTCTTCTCTGGCATCAGATGAAATGTGCAGCACCGTTATCATGCAGCCAGACTCTGTGGTTCAAGCAAACAACAAATATGATCAACGGTGGAGATAAATCCATGGATCTGTTTCCTGTCCTCTTTCTCATCCAGAAGCCATCTGAGCGGCCGAGTTGATCATCATTTCCACAACTGCCACAAGCTGATGTGACAATCTATTCTTCTAATCAACTTTGAGATTTCCAGGTGCCTTTAGACATCATTAATGCTAACTGGCATATTCTTAAATTTCTCTCCCAAAGTTGTTTTTTATGGTTTGCAGTGAGAGATGCTCACTACCTTAGCTTATGCTTCTTCCCTTCATAGAGGGCTCAGAGGTACAAAGCTGGTCTGTTCATCCCTGGTACACTTTTTGTTTCCTCTGAATTAAATATGTACAGCAAGTCTCAGAGGAATGAACTCCATGTCATTGGAGCACACTTTCAGACAAAGTTGTGCACTGTTTCTGTCTCTCATATTTGGCAAATCACTTCCAGCATCTCTTGCCATCTGTTCTGGACTCTTTATAGGTTTTGACATATCACTGATTTCATCTTCAGAGTTGCATTGCTGCAATCACATGCATCACATGATTCACTTGAATCAATCTGAATCTCATATCACATGTCTGGGAAAATCCACTGTGTCCTTCAGTTTTAAGAAGCAGCCTGCTATGCACATGGTCTGTCTACACGTGGCTCTCTCCTGAATAGGTGGAGGGTTTAGGGCCCACAGACAATCAGGTGGGATACAACCATGTGAGCCTGCACTGAGGTTGCATTGTCCATTGCTGAAAATCATAGCACACAATACATATCTCTGGGTAGAGCTGCATCTATTTTGATACATCATGTGATATTAACAAAGCCAATTGGGCATACCCGGGCATTGAATATGTCATAACATTTATTCAATAATTCATAAACTTCACAAATTTGTCTATATATGGATACTGAATTATGAAATCAGCAAGCAAGGCAAAGCAGCAGTTTTTCTCTGACACTCATGTTTTCGTTATTTCTCAAGGCTTGCGGTCATTGTGATTTCAGCACAGGCTAGCAGGCATTTGAAGGTTTTGTAATGTTCATATTAAATGTCACAATATGAAACCTGAAACAAAATAGATTCTAAATTGTGAGTATAGAAATGAGCGCAAATCAACCTCATGACAATTGATAGAGGCATCAAGATCAGTAACATAACTAAATGAAAACTGAGCAAAACCTGATGTTAGTATAAAGGGGCAGTTGTGAGAATTGCCAGAGAACATTTCCGATGGTTGTACAATATTGAAACACTGACAACTTTGCCACGTGCACCTGAATATTTGGAGACCAAGGAGTTCTGAAAAGGTCAGTGAATATTTTGCTATGACTTGAGGTTCAATTTGAGAAAACTTTCAAACAAGAGCATCTTTATACTTTTTGAGGGATCAATGGAAGATGATTTGCACCAAGTGAAGTGGCAACTTACAAAAGAATTAGGAAAACGTTTCTGCTTCGCGAAGATAGGAGTGCAAACATGTAGAGTTTCGTACTTCCAAGGGGGTATTGACCACCTGACATTCATAGTTTCGAGTACTATACGAATGAATAGTCTTCTTCCACCTTGTCAGTATCAAAAATGCAATCTGCAGATGTTGTTGCTTTTGCTGTGTCTCTGTTATGCGAGTAAAACATACATTGCAGATATACACTTGCTGTCTACATTTTCTGTGAGTGACGCCATTGCTGCTGCTGCCCACGGTACACGCCTCCTGTGTGTGCTTGAGTCAGGCCTGTACAACAGCTGCCTTTTCTGAGTTTGTATTATCTGTTTCCAGTGTGATTCATGTATGTACTTGTGCTTTCCATAGTGAGTGAGGGTGGTTTGCTCTGTGGCTCAGTGGGTTATGTATGTTCTATAAATAAAACTTGCTCTGATGCTGCTTGCACCATTCACGTTCTGTTGATCTCAAAGCTGCACTGTTAGTTGCCTACCTACTCCCAAAGGGAAGGGTGCACTGCTTCTGCCTGCGCTGTGTGAGGAGTGCTGCATGAACTGTGGTTGTTGCATGTGAGAGAAGTTTACACTGCTACAGCTTCTGCTGTGAATGTTTGGTATGTGAAGAAGGCAGGAGAGACACTAACATTGCTTTATGAGACTGATGTTTGGACTCTATTTGCCAAACTATCTGATTTAGGTAGTAGGATAATGCTTATGCTCCAGCCCTACCACCTACTAATTTAGCACTATAATCCTATCCAATTCATTAATTCCTCCCACTCTCAATAGAAATTATAAAAACACCACCGCACAGCCTAAGATAGATAGGGTAACAAGAAAAGGAAATTGAAGGTTTTTTTTTGTAGTGAGGGAGTCCCACGGTATAAAAAAATAGCAAGCGAGGCTTGGCTGCTGTTGCAAGTAAATCCTCATTTGATTTTTCCTCCTGGAATTTCTGGCCAGAAATACCTACTACCTTCCTATCAGGCTGTGTGACGTTATATGCAGTAGATTGGCTCCACCTGACTCAGAATCTGAAAGAACAACACAATGCACCATTTCAGGTTATCAGAACTGTGAACTGCACATCACCTTTTGTGAACATGGCTAAGCCATGGCACAATCCTTAGATATAATCCTAAAAGATTCACAACTTTATTTCATATCCCGGATGTCCTAAAGTCTTATTTCTTCAGGAGGTCCTTATGCTAAACTCTTTGTGGTGATTTTGCTGCCATGCTTTTCTATCTCTACATTAACTATAATCTACAACCAAGAAATACCAATATTGCCAATAAGAATTTTTCAGCCTTTTGTGGCCTTTTCCTCTTAGCTGTGATGTTCTTTATGATACTCTTGACACGTTTTATGTGTATATTACATGCAGGATGACACTTTGGCTATTGAGAGTTGCCCTTTCGTTGGGCAAAATGAAGAAAACTAGAGAGACCCTCAATGCACCTAGTCTTTGACAAATTGCGATGCAACAGACTTCATTTACCTGTCCATTTTATGCATCCTTCTCAGGATATAGTTCAATGTTGGAAAATGGGTTATTGGTATGGGCAGGTAGGTACCTACACCTAGCAACAAGCCACTAACCTCCACTTAGGTCCAGTTAGGTCTCAGTAAATTAACCCCAGCTCAACCCTTGGTAGCTTGGCAACGAGCATCAAGGCTTAACTTAGGAGACAGTGTGTAAAGCATTAAAATATCACAAAACAGTAATTAAAAAAAACACAGGAAACAGTTTAAAAATCCAAAACCAATTTATACAAATAGTTTATATTTTTATCTTTAAAATGACACCAAAACGAATAAAATCGGATAAAGGGAACCGGAGATATGAATTTTTAAAGAATTATTATTTTTCTAGCGCTTAGAAACAAAAAGCGCCAATCGGGTCATCTGGTTGCACCTCGACCGGGGCAAAGTCAAAGTTTCAGGCCGACCGCGATGGAGCCCTGCTCGGCTACAGGTCGCGGGAGGCCTCGGTTAAAAAGTTACCTTCTGACTTAGTCTTTATTTTGAAGATTTTCTTCAGCGGGACGAACCTGCCAGTCCTATCCGACCTCCTGGAGCCCTTCTCCGGATACGCGATGCTGGATTCCTCGGTGGAGATTTTTACCTTCGGACTTAGTCGTTTTTTCGAGGTGAAAATCCTTCGACCGGGGTAAACCTGGATCTTGATCCGACGTCCATGGAGCCCTTCTCGGATACGATGGCTGGGAGGTCCAGGTCAACTTTTTACCTTCGGACTTAGACTCTTTTTCCGGGGATTTTTCTTTACCGGGACGAACCACCAAACCAGGCCGGGTCGCGGTTGAGGCAAGCCGGCTAGAATTTCCGCGGCGGGTCGGTCCCTCTATGGAGCTTTTTTACAAAAATTCTCAAATCTTCTACAAACTTCTGGGGCTTCACCCAGATGTTCTTTTAAGGTTCTTTTGGGGTCCACAGCTCACCCCAAGGGTCCAGAAGTTCTGAGATGGTCCTTGGGGGGTGCGGACTTCCACTCCCAGAATGCACCTGGCGCAAACTCCTTTTTGGCCACTGGACAGTGGTCAGCTGGTCACTTTCTTCAGGAGTTGGTGCAGGGGACTCTGGATAGCAATTTTTCACCTGTAGCAAACAGGGAGTCCCTCCTTGAACCAGTTGAAGCCAGGCAAAGTCCTTCTTGTGGTGAAGCCCAAGTGTGCAGCTGGTGCAGTCCTTCTGAGTGCAGGTTCCAGGTGCAGGCCAGGGGTCCAGCAGGGCAGTCCTTCTTCTCCTTTAGTTCTTTTCTTGTTGAAATCTGGTGGGGATCTGAGGTGTGGGTGCAGGTCTGCCAGTTTTATCCTTGCTCCTGGGTGAAAAGCAGGGGGGTCCTGGTTCTCCAATCAGGTACAGGGTCGTCCCCCTGTGATGACCACTTCCTGGGAAGTGTGGCAAAAATCCATCCCAGAAGGCAACATTCTCTAAAAATCCAACATGGCTGAATCTGATTTTTGGAGGTTACATCTGGCTGAGCCCACCCACTGGTGTGGCTAAAAATCATAAATACACCCCTCTCCTGCCCTCTCCTAATCTAATCAAGGGGGCACCTAGTTGTCTGGGGTTGCAGGATGTGGGGGTGTTGCTTGTTGCTCCAAATGTCCTTCTCTTCCTTTGAAGATCAGTTTGGCAGCCCTCCCCCTTCCTGCCTCACCATCTGCTGAGGGGAGATTCTCTCCCACAAGCACATTCCTTTGTGTGAAGCCAGGCCACTTCACACCTCATCAAGGCAGCTTGGCTAAGCTGCTGCAGGCTGGCCAATCAGAGCACAGCAGCAAAAACAATGCAGGGCTGAAATTGGCAACTTTTTAGGTAAAGTCTAAAACTTTTTACCTGAGCAAGTTATATTAAATCCAACAACTGGAAGTTGTGGGATTTATTACAACAATTAATTTGATACCAAATTATTGGTATGCAACATTTAAGGAGACTTTAAAATTTAAAATAAAGTCTCCCCATTCTAGCCTATGAAGGCCATTTACTTCAATGAGGGAAAAACGAGTTTGGCTGTTTTTACCTCACCAGGGTTTATAAATCTATTTTTATAAAGTCCCTGCTTATAGTTACATGGCACCCAGCCCTAGGGGCACATAGGGCACACCTTAGGGGTGACTTATATGTAAAAATAAGGTAGTTTAAGACTTTGGAACTACTTTTAATTCCAAAGTCGAATTTGCATATAACTTTAATTTAAAAGCAGCCAGCAAGGCAGGCCTGCCTTTAAAATGACACTGGGCACCTCAGCAGTGCACCTATGGGTGCACTACCTATGCTGTGGTCCCTAAACCTACATGCCCTACCATATACTAGGGACTTATGGGTAGGTTAACTTAGCCAATTATAATTAGCCTAATTTGCATATTGATTTTACACAGAGCACAGGCCCTGGGACTGGTTAGCAGTACCCAGGGCACCATCAGAGTCAGGAAAACACCAGCAAAAAGTGGAAAATGGGGGCAAAAAGTTAGGGGGCCTCTGCAATCAGCCCTGTTTTCTCACATTCAAGAACTACAACAGCTTTGTCTTTAATTCATATATATCTGAAGGTTGCACTGCTTCTGCCTGTGCTGTGTGAGGAGTGCTGCATGAACTGTGGTTGTTGTATGTGAGAGAAGTTTACACTGCTACAGCTTCTGTTGTGAATGTTTGGTATGTGAAGAAGGCAGGAGTGGCACTAACATTGCTTTATGAGACTGATGTTTGGACTCTTATCTGTTTTAGGTAGTAGGATAATGCTTATGCTCCAGCCTTACCACCTACTAATTTAGCACTATCATCCTATCCAATTCATTAATTCCATCAATTCATCAATTGTCAAATTCTGAATTCGAAAGATAATCCTTTCTTTGCAATATATATATATATATATATATATATATATATATATATATATATATATATATCACTTCACAGTCCCCATCAACGGGGGCGTCTAACCCTGCAGGGCGTCTCCAAGAGATAGGAACAGAGTTTCCCGTTTAGTACATCAACAGAAGGGCAAAGCAAAATGCTGGAGTCCCAGTACCTGGTTAAAAACCACATGTGTATTTCCAAACAAGGCGTCTGTAAAATAATAGCCTAGACTTGTTTCGACATTGCTGCCTTGTTCACAGGTGAGTGCTTATAATCAGACAAGGTACTTTTTAAACTCATTTATAGCAAGTGCTAGTAACAGAACTTTTTTGCTTTGCCAATATCTCTGGCATCGCTTGATGAATGTTCACCAAATTTTCAAAACAAATACCGCAGTTGGTTCAGCTGCTGCCTTGAAAGCTTTTGGGTGATCCCTGAGGAGAGGGCAGAGAAAAAGGGAAGGGGGTACCAAAACGCATTTTCTCTATTCGTTTTTTAACAGGGTCTTTAGACACTCCTATAGCCCAAACCACTGAACAGAATTACACCAAATATGGCAGGAAGCTAGATCTTTGGGCTCAGATGGGGATTTTCGTAATTTGGTGCAAATCTGTTAAGTAGCTTTAGAGTTATTCTAAGGGAAAAATCTAGATATCAAGGGACGCAGATCCTCCTTGGATCCACCGTAGGTGTATCTGTGGATCCAAGTGCCATAGCTAGAATCTCATTGGCTGGCCGCAACCTCATAGGGCAGTTATGGACACTATTTGTTGTATTGGGAAACGGTCCCCAAGACTGAAATGTGGGCTGTAATTGTTAAGAATTTTTATGCACTACAAATTACTCCAGATATTACAGCACTTATGACAACTTCTATAACGTCATTAAACATATAAATAAAACATTAGTTGTCAAAGTGTTGAAGGAAAGACTGTGCATGGCGGGGGCGCAAGTTATAGTTACCTTAGAATGCAAGCTATAGTTACTTGAACTAAATCTAACTATGACTGCTGAATTTCTGTGGTTTTGCAGGAGTAAATTCAGAACCCAACTGTAATGTCCCTGTAACCTTCGTTTTTTAAATGAAATATGTGTACATGTTTGTATGCATGTATGTGAGGATAGATAGATAGATAGATAAATAGATAGATAGATAGATAGATAGATAGATAGATAGATAGATAGATAGATAGATAGATAGATAGATAGATAGATAGCAAAGTGGTAGAAGCAACTCTGTAGTTATAGTTAGGGTTCCCAGAGATAGGAATTCCTCAGATGTATCAACTTTGCACCCATTTGACGAATCTCCATGAAACTTTGCAGAGCTGTAGCTTTTTCTACGTTGGCAGAAGATGCAGTGTTTTGCAGTGATAGGCCAAGGGATTGCAAAGAAAAAAGTGTGTGTGGGGGTGGGGTCACAACATGCATTTTTCCACCAACGCACTTTCCATAGACATTTTATTCATACCTAGCAGGCAAACACCAGTTACAGCTCCTTGAAATTTCTCTGGATTATAGATTATGGTGTGAAGATCATATTTCACAAATATAGTCTACAACAGTGTCTTTTAGATTTTTTACACATTTACATTTTAAAACTAAATGCTACAGTTGCCCTGAAATACCTAAAATATCAGTGATACTTTCAAAAAGTGAAACAAGCAAAATATGTAAAAAATTTGAAAAAGTAATATTTCTTTAGGTTGCTGTATATTACAGTGCACTTAAAAAATGTCAAAAACCAAATATGTAAAAACTTGACTTTGAGGTCCACTGACGCCCCTGTGGTGTCTTCATTAATCCACATTTTTTCCAGGGGCCGTGTTAAGAGAATGTTTAAATTCTTTAATGGTGCATTTTGCTTTTCGTCCCACAGAGCTTACTCAAGAGGGAGAAATAATGGGCTTCCAAATCACTTGTGCTATTGTTCCAGTCTTACCTTGGGCTGCTACTTTGGTTATGGCTTCAGATTTCTGCTTGAACAATTTCTTTCTTACTTGCTTTTATGATGCTTCAAGATCCTGATTTGGAGCAATTCAATGAGGAAGCTATAAGTAGTATCAAGCATGGGGTAGATGTATTGAGGTATGTAACACCCTTTTACCAATTGGTAGCAGTAAGTATGTGTGTTGGAGAGGCACAAATGACGTTATTTTGTCAGATTTTAAAAGAGGAAACAAAGGACTATTAGTCACAGTCACACTCATTGTCCACCTTCATTTTCTGAAAAAGTGATATAGTGTTGTTAATGGAATCTAGACTTCTAGAAAGACGGCGCAAAAGTAAAAAGATGGAGGGGAAAGATCACTTTGACCGCATTGTTATGGAATGAGGGAGCACTGAGGAAACCAGCAAACTTACAGGCTTCAAACAATAGGAACTGATCGGAATAAAAACACTTAGAGACATACTGCAGGAAGGAGACATTAAATCATTTGAGATCTTACGACAAGGATGTAAACTAGCACCCACCCAAAGATGTAAGCACCTTCATTTGACACATACCAAGAGAGCAGAATTGATCCTGGGAGCAGATACCCTAGAACATAGTCCACTAGAAAACTTGGGTGCTGGGGAGTGCAATTACCCATAAACTGGTGTCTCGGTGTTACTGTACCAACCTTAAATACCCTGGATGACCTCTGGAATCTGTAGCGTTGATAAGAGGCAGATATAGGGGCCATTGAGGATATTGACTGGGAAGCAGCCCTGGTGCACCATATGGAGTTGCAATAAAGGCAAGAATTAGACTAATACAATTTAATATTTTGCATATGTCACACTACAACGGGACCAAACTATTTAACTTGAGAAGGGCAGCAGACCTCTATTGTTTAAGATGCATTACAATCAATCAATCAATTAGGATTTACAAAGTATAGCTAATCACCCAATAGGGTATCCAGGCACTTCCAGGTCTGGGAGGCTTCTTCAAATAGCCAGATCTTGAGGGTCATTCGGAGGTCCGGAAGTGAGGTGATGATCTGGATGTGCGTGGAGAGTCTGTCCCCGGATGTTGCTGCGATGTGAGAGAAGAAGCATCTTTCACTTCTGCTTCAGTAGATGCTGGGAGTATGGGCAAGTGAAAGGGAGGCAGAGAGTAGTCTTCTTGACAGTTGGTGGAAGTTCAGGCGATGGTTAATGTACACTGGTCCTCGATTGTGTAGAGCCTTGTGTGCCTGGGTCAGCAGCTTGAATTGGCATCTCTTCTGTACAGGAGCCAGTGGAGTTGCCTGTGGTGGAGTGTGATGTGGGTTTATCGGGGAAGGCTGAGGATGAGTCTGGCTGTAGCGTTTTGTATGGTCTGAAGTCTCTGCAAGAGGTGTGAAGTGATTTCTACATAGAGGGCGTTGCCGTAGTCCAATCGGCTGGTGATGAGGACCTGTGTCACAGTGTATCTCGTGTGTAGGGGTAGCCACTTGAAGATCTTACGTAGCATGTGGAAAGTGAGAAAGCAGGCAGAGGAGACAGCGTTAATCTGTAATTTCATGGGGAGCTTGTTGTCAATGATTATTCCAAGGTTTCTGGTATGGTCGGGGGAGTGGGTGCAGGTTCTAGGTCTGATGGCAACGAGGAGTAATTCCATGTGTTGCTGCCATTGCCAAAGATCAGTACTTTCATTGTGTGTGTTCAGCTGCTGGCAGTTGTTCTTCATCCACTTGGCAAGACTTGTCATCAATCTGTGGAAGTAGGTTCTGGTGATGGAGGGGTTATCGGTGAGTGAGAGGATGAGTTGGCTGTTGTATAAGTAGAAAATTATGTTGAGACCGTGGGATCTGATGGTGTTGGCCAGCAGGGTCGTATTTGCTTTGAAGAGCATGGGGTTGAGGGATGAGCCCTGGGGGGCACCGCAGGTGATCTCCTTGGGTTCAGAGGTGAAAGGTGGGAAGTGGATCCTTTGGGTTCTTCCGGTGAGGAAGGAGGTGATCCATCTGAGCACGTCCCCGTAGATGCTGATGTGTTGGAGTCTTTCAATCAGCATGTGGTGGGATGTGGTGTTGAAGGCTGCTGAGAGGTCGAGGAGGATCAAAGCTGCTGTTTCTCATCAGTTGAAAAGGGTTCAGATGTCAGTGGTGGCTGTGATCAGGGTGGTTTTGGTGCGCTGACTGCTGCAAAAGCCAGATTGGGAGATGTTGAGTAGCTGGTTCTGCTCCAGATATGTCAGGAGCTGCTTGTTAATGATCTCTTCCAGTACCTTCTTTGGAATGGGAACAGGGAGAATGGCTGGTAGTTACTTTCTTGAGAGCCATCTCCCCTCCAGTTGTTTGCTGTCTCATTTCGCTGTCCTGAGATCTTAGGTGTACCAGCTGGCCTTTTTGGAGGATTTTCTGTGGTTGTTGCTTTTGATGGGAACGATGCAGTCAGTGCAATTGGTGATCCAGACATTGACGTTTTTCACTCCCTGATCAAGGCTGGTGGCAGTAGCAGGGTTGGAGGTGCTGAGGGCATCTACCCAGCCGATCTCTGAGATTTACACAATATTGAAGCAAAGAAGTAGTTTGGAAACTTTGGTTAAAATATATACATTTATAAACAAATTGCACTTACCTATACACATGTGTATAAACTGACTGTGTACATTTTTACACATGAACAAAACAGTATGACAGTATATCAAGACTTAATTACCAGAAAGCAGCTAAAGTATGGTCTCAATAATATGACTGCTTTTTACTTTTGATGGGCGACTCATTAGTCAATAATATATTGTTTTGTAATCAGTATGTAGTGTGGTACACCGCGAACCTAAATATTCCTGGCCCCTTGATAAACTTCCATAAAAAATTGTAGTCAAGAGATTTTTATTTTTGATTAGTGTTTTTGTATCATTAGAGAAGTAATTTAGCTTGGGTAGACATTGCTAATCCGGGCCGTTTGTTCTGGACAGTATTTTTAAAAATGGCAGATGTGTTGCAGTGATGATGTAATATTTCAGGAACCATGACACCAATATACTTTATTTTGGTGTCAAAACACAGGTTTTGGGGATCAAGTAGTCTTATAGAGACAGAAGATAACTCCTCAGAGCAACCCTTTGGCTCTATAGTGATGTGTTTTAGCTATCATATTGGTACAATATTTGAATAGTGTTTTTGTTTCAGGTTTTTCGTTGATTCAAATTCATAAATATGAGTGAAGCAGGTGGCAACAGAGGATCTTTACCTACTGACAGGGTGTTACGAACTGTAAAATCTGAGGACTTCTTCAACAAAGAAAAATGTGTCATATGCCGATCTAATCTGAAAGAAAAGCTAACATCAACTGTGGCTGGACAGAGGAGAGTTTGAAATGCTGCAGAAATATGGCTGGACAAAGTATTGTGCAGAACTCATTATGCTTGCTCATTACAAGGTATGCTCATCATATCTGAGGCTATAGAAACATTGAGTTGAAATGCTTTCTGGAACAAGAATGACAATCAGATTTTGCATATCTCATCTTAGAAGTGAACAAGGCACAGGGTCCACTTCATTCAAAAGTCATAATGCAAAGCCAAGTGATGTTTTATACACTCAGTTCAAAATCTGAAAACCTGAAAACCAAGTTTGTAGAATTTTTCAAAGAATTTGAAGAAAAATCAGAACTTTGCAAGTACTGGGGAAATGTTTTACACATGATAGCTATAGGGACAAAATTGGAGCATGCTGATCGGGAAGGAGATTGAGAGCTGCATGTGAAGACTTTGAAGTCACTGATTACTGTGTTTAGCAATTTTGATTTTGTAAACTACCTGAGATATAGGTGCTGCTATTTGGAAGGATAGAGGAAGCTGAGGTGGAAAAACCATACCTTTACAGAAAATTCCTCCAAAGATATTTTGTGGCGAAAGACGGAGATGGAAGATTCAATGATGTTGCTACCAGATATGAAACTGGAACAGAGGATCTAGAAATCACAGAAAAGCTCCAAGGGAATTGTTGGTCATGCACATAAAAGTGAATATGTTGCTCAATGGCAGCTAGTTTACCATGAAGTCCTTCTATTTGCAATGTTTGGAGAGAGATGACCAATTCAAAATTAGTGGGCCATTGTGAAGCTGTTCCCCACCACAAACTTGTGGGAAAGAGAGTGGAATAGTTTAATAAACATGTTGACAGCCTTCTTCATTTCATGCAGCAGCAAGGAAACCCCTTTGAAATGACTGAGCCTATGCCACTACAGAACTTCATGACCAAAATGGATTACGATATTAAGACACATCTACTAGATGTCATGGAACATGGATAGTAACTATACACAGAACTGAAGCAGGAGAGATTTGTATTGAAAGAAAAAAAGCTGTTTGACATAATCACTAAAGCTAAACTTCCACACCTTAATTGCCATAGTAAGAGTTTTGTTCAACCAGCAACTACATAACACTTTACAAAAAACAACTTTTGCAAGCACATAGAGAGATGGATGTAGCAAAAGAAAGGGGTGAATTTATCAAGGACATTCGGTTGCATGATATTCTTCAAAACAAATGCATTGTTTGATGGAGATGCAGCAACAAAACAGTGACGCACACACATATACAATAGCTTGAAAATAAATGTTTCACCTGAAGAATTTCTTTTGAAAAGGTGTCCTTATTGAAAACTGAAGTTGTTGTGGACTTCATGTCACAATTGTGAAGGGTCAAGATTTCATCCATGAAAAACTTCAGAGAGGTTGTTCAGACCTTGCCTGCATCAAAAATGTGACACCTATACTTGTGTAACTTAATAAATAAAGGTCATCAACATCAAACAAGATGAACTTGGAGATGTTAACTTGCCAAAACATTGCTGTTGCTTCAGTGAACACCAAATTTCCAATTATTGCAAGTGTAATGATTTTCAATGATGAGTTGGTGCCTACAGAGATATATTCAAAAGGTAGGGACCATACTGTTCAAGAACTTAATTGCAAATTGGAGGAATCTGACCTTTGTGTTGTGCCACATGTTGATTCGGCTGTTCAAAATGGTTCCAAGGGAGTCATTGTACTGTCCAATGACCCAGATGTTATTATTGTGCTACTTAGATTTGTTGCAATGTTCATAAGTCAAGGATTGTAAGCTTTACGGATATGTTATGGAACAGGCAAGAAAAGACATTTAGGGGGTCATTCCTACAGCGGGAACCGCCGAATGACCGCACTGCGGTCAAAAGACCACGGCGGCCATTCTGGCTTTCCCGCTGGGCCGGCGGGCGACCGTCAGAAGGGCGCCCGCCGGCCCAGCGGGAAACCCCCTTCTACGAGGATGCCGGCTCCGAATGGAGCCGGCGGAGTCGAAGGGGTGCGACGGGTGCAGTGGCACCCGTCACGATTTTCAATGTCTGCTTTGCAGAAACTGAAAATCTTAGTGGGGCCCTGTTAGGTGCCTTAGTGGGGCCAGTGGCATGGGCACTGCAGGGGCCCCCAGGGGCCCCACGACACCCGTTACCACCATCCTGTTCCTGGTGGTGAAAACCGCTAGGAACAGGATGGCGATAAGGGGGTCGGAATCCTGGGCCAGGGGTAAACCGGCGGGAAACCGCCGGTTGCCCTTTTCTGACCGCGGCTTTACCGCCGCGGTCAGAATGGCCCAGGAAGCACCGCCAGCCTGTTGGCGGTGCTTCCGTCATTTTAGCCCTGGCGGTTGCCGACCGCCAGGGTTAGAATGACCCCCTTAATCCCGCTTCATATTCGGTACAAAAAAATTGACCCATAGATGCCCAGTGTCCTTATCAAGGCACATAAATACTCTTGTGGGTGACGACACTATGAACAAAACTGGAGAAAAGTTTGGACATTTTTCAAGGATTTTCTGAGCCAGAAGAAGAATGTGACTTTAAAGACATAGAGAAATATCTTGTGCATGTATGGAAAATGAGTTCTGACTGTCACACATTTGACGATCTTCGGTACAGTGAGATTAAGAGATCAGTCCTGCTAAGTGACCGTCCACTGACATCATTTTTTAAAACAATTTTATAAATTTTCATACATAGGTATACAGATCGATTGTTCTGCGTTACGCAGTGCATACAAAGATTTAACACCTTGCATAAGAGATATCAATTTACTTACGTATCATTGGTAAGACAGGAGTCACTGGTTCATTAGGAACTACATTAAGAATGCCTCCTCACGCCTCATCCTGGACATCCCCCGCCACTGCCACATCAGAGACCACCTGAAAAACCTCCACTGGCTCTCAGTCAACAAGAGAATCACCTTCAAACTCCTTACCCACGTTCACAAAGCACTGCACAACCCCAGACCAGAATACCTCAACAAGCGACTCTCCTTCTACACCCCGACCCAGCATCTTGGCTCCACCGACCTCGCCCTCGCAACCATCCCACGTGTCCACAGAACTACAACCAGCGGTAGATCATTCTCGCACCTCGCTGCCAAAACATGGAACACTCTTCCCACCCACCTGCGCCAGACCAAAGACCTCCTTACCTTCAGGAAACTTCTCAAAACCTGGCTGTTCGAGCAGTAGCAGCACCTCCCCCCACCTTTCCCCCCTCCCCTCCTCAGCGCTTTGAGACCCTCATGGGTGAGTAGTGCGCCTTACAAATCCCTGATTGATTAATTGATTGATTGAAGAACAAAACTCAACTGGCAAACAAGAAGGAAGCATCATACTCAGCATTAAAAAAAGGAAATACAGACAAGCACCTTGATGCTGCTTTGATAACAGAACATTGTTCCGCAATATTGATATCAAGTTTACAATAGAAAGAACATTTTTATGGCAATAGTATGCAGTTTGCAGCAATGTGGTATGGGCGATATGTGAGACTTAATGAGTCACCGTCTGTGGGCCTTTCAACTCACGTGCAGGGGGGCTCTGGATGGGACAAAAGCATTAGTCATGGTCTGCCAGGTGCTAGCTATCCGAGTTGTGAGACTGTCCGGGTTGTATGCGCTCTAGATAGGATTGCAACTCTTGCATGTACATGTCCTAGCCACTCACCACTGGGATCTTTCGCAATCCTCTAAGTTCTTCCCACCTATGCTCTACCCCACTTCAAAATCGCTACACACCAATAAGAGATAGTCAGAGTGAGGGTGATTTCTAGCTCATGGAGATGACTCACCTGCCAATGACAAATGCAAAGTGGTTAGTTACTATCACTGTTTTAGGGCGGCAAAAGAGACCCAGTAGGGCACTCTCAGCAGGGCG
Organism: Pleurodeles waltl; assembly: GCF_031143425.1. Classification (NCBI taxonomy): domain Eukaryota; kingdom Metazoa; phylum Chordata; class Amphibia; order Caudata; family Salamandridae; genus Pleurodeles; species Pleurodeles waltl. Next base: position 655,029,671 of record NC_090450.1, read on the forward strand.
CAAGTCAGTCCATTTGGTTAATTCTGTGAGAGCCTCTATGATTTGGAGCCAGAAGCAGTGTAACTCCGGATAGGACCAAAACATGTGGATCATATCAGCCGCCAGATTGTGACAGTGGGGCCAGTCTGATAGGGAACCAAACATTTTGTGTAGTGCTGCTGGGTTAAGAAATGCCCTGTGTAATATGTTGCATTGTATATATTGAAATGTGGCATTCCGTGATACTTTTTTATGATATATCAATACCCTGTCCCATTCCTAGTTACGCAAATCAGTTGCAAGGGGTTCCTGGTCGTGTATGTCAATGTCCTAGTGAACCTGGTGATCAGGAGCCTACCACGGCTCACAATATGTAGTGTGTGCACTAAAGGGTGATGGTTCGGCTCAAAATCCATTATCTGCCAGAGGTCTGTCAATATGGCGAGAAGTCTGGTGTGCACTAAGAAGTGACCCCAGGTATAGCCCCATCAGTGAGCAAGCGGTTGAAGGGTTCTAATGCCTTATCTCTGAATAGAGCTCCCACTGTGCTAATTCCTGCCACTTCCCAGCATTGCAGACCCCGTGGCCTAGTAACTCTCAGAGTGTCCGAAAGGCTGACAGACAAATTTCTGGGGAATATTGCAGGAGTGGGGGCATAGGCTTGATGCCTTGCCTATAGCTGGCGTGAGCTACTGTTAATAGTATACTACAGTGATGGGGCGGCCTGGCAGATGGGAGAAAGGTTTCTTGGACTATAAGCTGTGCATCTCTAGTGGTGCATTGCCCAAGCTTTTTCAACAGTCAACCCGCCAGCCATCTGGCAGGTCATTGTAGATGCGCTGCCAAATAGTAATGCTCAAAAGTAGGAGCCCCTGCACCCCTTTCTCAATTGGAAGATGCAGTTTGTGCAGCGTCGCTCGCTGTCTACCTTTGTTCCACAGAAAGGTACCCAGTGCAGCATAAAGCATACAGAAGACTTTCCTAGGGATAAGTAATGGGAGGTTATGAAAGTAATACAATAAGCGTGATTTGATAACTATTTTAGATAGTGCAATTCTACCTTGAACTGTAAGGGGGAGCATGCTTCAGAAAGCCATCTGAGAGCATATAGAGGTAATAGCCCTCATAAGATTACCATCCAGCAAGTCCTGAGTGATATGATAAATGTGTATACCTAAATAACGGAAGGTATTTGGTTCCCATTGAATTTGTTGTTAACCCACCAGCAAACGCTGTGGAAGACAGTGTGGGTGAAGGGGCTACAGACAGGATTTAGACCATTTTACCTTCAGTCAAGATGCTGCTCGGGATTCAAAAAGAATCTAGCTTATAGCAGTTATACCGCTTCTAATGTTGTGGATATAAATCAGTATATCATTTGCATACAGGGAGAGGCATTCAGGATTCGTTCTTGATGAATCCTCCAATCTCTGCCCTGTTGGCACAGTTTCTGAGCCAGTAGCTCCATGGCTAGGCAAAAAGCAGGGGTGATAGGGGACACCCCTGACGCGTGCCCTTCTTCACCGGAAAAGAGGGGACAATAGGATCCACATACAAGAGGTTGATAAGGTGATGCAGGTGGTCCGTGATGCAAAAGGCTGTGAGAGTTGAGAACATATAGTTCCAGTGCAACGTATCAAATGCTCTTTCAAGATCTCTGACCTGCCATGCATCATAGGGCCACTGGGCTGGTGTCCGCTCCATAAGTCTGTGCAGCCTGCGTATATTAAGCGTTGTGGACCTGCCCAGAACAAAAACATACTCGCCTATGTCTATCAGTCGGGGCAGTTGCCCTAGCAACCTGGAGGCAATAATTTTGCATAGAATTTTATAGTCAGATCTCAGCATTGAGATGGAATGGTAGATAGCTAGTTCCAGCGGGTTCCTGCCTGGTTTGGGGAGAGACATGGGTAAGAAATCCGTGATAGACAGGGAAAGTCTACCTTCCTGCAATGCAGTGTGGTAGACTTCAAGCAACCTGGGGGCCAAAATTGGCAAATAGGTTTTATAAAATTCAATGGGGTACCCATCTAGCCTTGGGGTCTTACCAGTAGTTAAGGCCTTCACAACCTCACGTACATCAAGTGCTGCAAGAGGTGCATTAAGGTCCTCTACACTGGAAGGGGGCAGTTCTGGCAGTGTGACTCCCTGGAGAAAGGCATGTATCCTCCTGGTTCCAAACAATGGTGGGGTGCTGTACAAATCGTGGTAATAAGTAATAAAGGCTCATGCATATCTACTTCGTTTGTTAGAAGGCACATGGGTGACACCCTCAAAGCTGCATAGGTGACAGGGGGGCTGAGCTACACAACAACCACACCAGCAGATGACCCGATTTGTTCCCTTCAGCATGCATCCTAGGCTGATATGCTTAAGACGGCAGAGCTCCACTAGGCGGGCAATGACTGTTTGCTGTGCTCATTTATCGATCAGATAGTGTTTCAAGGTCTCCCATGTGGTTTCCCTGAACCCTGGGTCCTCCAGTTTCACAGGCTGTAACCTCCATGTAGGAACCAGTGATAGTGGGTGCCCTGAGAGGAATTGTACCAGTAGGGGATTTCGATCAGAGAACATTTTCCCCAGGTATTCTACATCGGTGGCCAATAATTGCAAAGGGGACTTACAAAGCATATAGTCCAATCGGACATGCAGGTCATGTGCAATGGAATAGTAGAAGAACTCTGTCTATGGGATAAAGTGTGCACCAGCAGTCATGCAATGCCCACTGCTGCATCCATTGGGAGAAGTGTGCAGCCACAGACACTGCAGGTGAAGTGGGTAGTGGGGGGTATGAATGAGCACAGTCAACATTGAGCACACTGTTGAAATACCCACCTATTATCCATAGGAGTTGTGCCCATCTTACCAAAACAGTGGATAATCATGTGAATAAGGCTATTAGGGAGCAGTTAGGGCCATAGACACTGCCCAGCAGCACCAGCCTACCATCCAGTGATCCCTCCACAAAAACATAACGACCGTCTTAGGTCTATATCTATGCTTGTGGAAAGGAATGGTACTCCTGCACAGATTAAAATCATGGTTCTGCATACAGACCCACAGAATGTGGTGCAGTAGCATTGTCCATGCCAACTATGCTGCAGCTTCATGTCCTCACCCCTAGCTATATGTTTTTCCTGCAATAGAGCTATCTGCGCCCTGCGGCACTGGATGTACCATTGATTTCCGCCCTTTAACTGCAGTGTGGAGGAAGGGTATAGGAAGGATAACCTCTCCCTGTTGCAGGCCCAAGCCTAAACTAGTGCTTGTGCATGATATGTGGCTTCCTCGAACCAGGTTATAACTACAAATATTACCCGCAACCCAGGGTGCTCCTAAATTTCATAGTATGCCTAAACCATGAATGTGCAGTCCCAAACTATGGGGGTCTCTGTTTATCCCAGTGGCAAAGGCACCAAGGGTGGGGGCGTGGTACTAAATTCAGCTGAGTCGACTTTGCAGACGTGGCATCTGGTGTGTGCGCCACCCAGCCTGCAGTGCATAGTGATTAACAGGATGCAATGTCCCATCTCAGGGATGTGGTCCCTTTTCAGTTTTATTCGGCTGGCCAAAAGGAGAAGCCATGGAGGGACAACATGCACTTAGGTGAGCAAGACCCTGCTAAATCAATGAATCTGCTGTCTGTAGGGTGACCTCCAGCAGTATTTAACAGGGAGTCTCATTGGCAGAGGCCTCTGACTCAGAGAGCTGTCTGTCGCTGCCCTGTGACAGGATCGAACACCTATCCAGCCACAGTGCAGACGCATCTGATAGGGCCTGCTTTTGTTCCATGCACGCTTGTGCTGGCGTAGGGGCACCTTTCATTTTGTCTGAAGAAGGTTCTTTAAGGGTTTTCCGTCCATGTTTCAATTGTCTCAGTTGTTGAGTGTGGATCCGTGGTGAGGATGGCGTGGAGGTCTCATGCCTACGCTGCTCCACCCAGTCCCAGGTGTCCATGGGTTCAGTAAAAAAGAAGCTAATACCATTGGCTATAACCTTGAGCCTAGCTGGAAACATCAAGAAGTATGTTAAACCGGCCTGGCAAAATCGTTTCTTGACTCCCGAGAAGAGACTCTCTGATATTGGACCACAGCCGTGTAATCCAGGAACAAGTAAATGCAAGTGTTCCCATACTGGAGCGGTGTTTCTACTCATGTCTTCTGCAGTATTGTTTCTTTGTCCTTGTAGTTGAGAAGGTGGACCGACACTGGTATGGGGGCTCCCCAGCTGGCAGCTTGCGGGCTGGCACTCATTCCACAATGCAGTGCGGGGATAGATTGTCTGCTCCTACCATTTGGGACAACCATGTCTAGAAAAAGTGTATTGAGTCTGAGCTCTCCGCTCCCTCCAGGAACTCCAGTATTCAGAGGTTGTTCCACCAGAATAGGCCCTCTGCATCCTCCGCTCAATGCTCGAGCTCCCGGACCCTTGCTGTAAGAGGCTGGACCTGCCCCTCCAGATCTTTTACAATGGTCGCAAGTCCTTAAGTTCACTCTCTGTGCCTGATACCCTGCTACTCTGGCAGTCAAGTTCTTGTGATCTTCTCGCAATAGTCCAACTTCCACCACCACGGCATCCATTTGAGTGCACAAGTCCTGTCTAGTTGCTGTGATGACTTCCAGATTCTTGCCAAGCCTGTCATCATCTAGGCGGGATATCAGAGTCTCCTGCGACAGGTGCACCTCCTGGGGGGCATGGATAGAGCTGTTTGATGCTCCAGTGAGCCAGCATTGAGACCCCCACCTACCCATGGTGCCAAGGCAGTGGGTAAGAACCGCAGAGGCCACAAATAGCAGCAGCTTGTCTAACTATCGCTCACTGCCACTCTGGCCAACAAACTGCGCAGGCGGCTCAGGTAGCCAATCTGAGAGTGAAGTGGTCCACAGCGGTAGTGAAATAGAGCCCTACAAGATGGTCTGGGCAGCCAGTGGACTAGCGGTAGAGACCATTGCTCTGCCCCTCCCACACAGCCAATGTCCCACAGTGGTTCGGGGGGCACCAGCCGCCCAGCATCTGCCCCCATCAGCCAGCATTCCAGAAAGGCCCAGTGGGGGACAACAGCAGACCAAGTTCTGCCCCAATCGGGGTCAAGTCAATGAAATGAAGTATATGCCAGTGAGGGAGCGACTGTCCTGCAGCATCCAATGAGTACACCACACATCTTCCATCCTGTGCTCCTGCAGTATGCTGTTGCAGCAGAGATGACCGACATGGATGGTTTGCAGTAGGGAAGGGGTGCAATGTTAGTAATTTAATGTTTGTGGCTAGGCGGGCCTCCAGGGGGTCGCTAGCAATTGGAGCTTATCAATCCAGACCTCCCTGCAGTCCAGTTCAGCATCACAGGGAGTGGGCACCAGTGGTGGTCGTGCCAAGCCCTGCGGTCCCATGCAGAGCCTCACTACTCACTGAAACACCAACAGGCCACTCGCTACTTCCCTCCCAGGCCCACAGCTCACACCTACCGGTAGCATTGGGGTGACCTCATGCACCCATATGTTAGCATGGTGAATGTCTCAGCGCCGCAGGAGGCCAGTCTGTAATCCTAGTGTTTCCTTTCAGGAAGGTGCCACTCACCTCAGCTGGCCCTTCTTAGTCCCCCGTCGTGGGCCATCTGGTGCCTTTTTGCAGGGATGCCCAGCAGGGGGGCCTACCTAGCAGCAGTGGCTGCTCTACACCAGGCCTCCTATGTCCGCGCTCATCTCTGTGGCAGGCCACTCTCCCCATGGTGTCTGAGCAGCAATGGCATCTTTTTCATCATCCACACTCAGAGGGGAGGGGCAGGGCACACCGCCGCCCATGACCCCTCACTGCTGCTGCTCAATGCTGTGCTGAGTTCAGGCCAGCCGCTGTCTCCAGGTGCAGGCGATCCCTGTGCTCTTGGACCTCGCGGGGGATTCCTGCCAGACCGACACAGCTATTCCTCTGACAGAGAAGGCAACCCAGCCCCAAAGTGGTCTACCGGTGCCCCCTCGATCAGGCCTCACCGTCCCGCCAAGCAGGGCAGGTTTTGTGCCCAGATGGTGGTGCATGATGCTGGATTGCGGGACAGGAAGTGGGAGCCTACTTAAATGCCATCTTGTAGCCCCAAACCACACCCTACCTTTCACCGACATGATATTCTGTGCCTGGAACACATTAAAAGAGCATTCTACTTGGTCCTAAGATGTGTAAATGTTTTGACTCATGTATATGTAGAGAATGATCTGAGTGAATTTGGTTGGGAAGATATTAAAAGGGTGCTAAAACCCACAAAATTTCTAAAGCCTCTACCCAGAGACCTTACACGTACAAGTACTTGCAAAACCTGTGCTACAAAAAGAAGTATCTGTTGATATGCTCTTCTCAAATGTTCAACATTTCGCAAATATACCACGAGTGATTGCCGAAACAAAACAAAAAAAAATTAACCATGACAATGTGTCCAAAACAGGAGTGATAAACCTTAATTTGTTTTTTATATTCAGATCATAAACATTTTTGGTGAATACTAAAAATAGTAAAAACTATTATTATTTGTTTTATTTCTATATATGACTCTTCTTACTCTATGATAGCCGTCATTTTCTAAAATGGCAGAAGAGCTGCTCTGATTAATTATTTTCTTTCTCTATAAGACTATTTGACCACAAAATCTATACTTTGACATCAAACTTAGGTATATAGGTCTCATGGTACCTGAAATATTACATCAACACTGCAACACTTCCGCCAATCCCCTCTATACCACTTCACACCACCCTAGTCGATGACATGCCGATACACTCTACAGCATGCCACTGCACTCTACCACATGGCACAACACTGTACGACATGCCAATCCACTGTATGCCACTCCAATCTACGACATACTCGTTCACCCTACACCACTATAATAAAACAGAAAACACATCACCTGAGTATAACCTTTGCTCCACTATTAATGAATACTATTACATTATGTCCTAAAACAGAAAACAAAAGTGCATTCAAAATATAATACCATCTACATTCGGCCAAAAGAAATGGCCTTCACTTGTGCACAGAAGTATATATATAATATATATATGAGTGCTCCACTATATGTAGTTCTGCATTGAGGATGGATTACCAGGTTCCTGGTATCTGGCCTATGTACATTGTGGGAACTTATGTGCAATAGTATATGAGCTCCTATGCCAAATTGGGTTGTGCTGCAAGGGTGAGAATGTGCGCCTCTTTTACCAAAGTTGCCTTTTATCATATATGATCATCAGTTTTGGCAGTCTGAACTCCCTAAGTGAATCACAATATTGTTAAGTGTACAATAAACTGGTAATAGATATTTTTCAGGATGACAGAGATAAAGGCCCTCATTACAACTTCGGCAGTCTTCTTAAAAGACAGCCGAAGCCGAGCTCGCCAACATACCACCAGTGCTGGTGGTATGTTTGGTGCCCTATTATGACATTACCTCTGGGCCAGCGGACGGAAACAGCATTTCCGCCCGCTGGCCCAGCAGAAAAGTCACCACAACATTGAAGCTGGCTCGTAATCGAGCCGGCGGTAATGTTGAGGTGCGTCAGGTGGAGCAGTACCTGTCGCGCATTCTCCTGCCCGTAATTGGGGCAGTGGAATGCGTGATGGGGTCATGCATGGGGGCCCCTGCAGTGCCTAGCCAAGTGCATGGGCACTGTAGGAGCCCCCAGGGGCCACCGAGTCTCCCATACCGCCAGCCTTTCCATGGTGGTGTTTACCACCATGGACAGGTTAGCGGATTACAACCGCCAGGACCACCAGGCTGCAGGCTGGCAGCAGCCTGGCGGTATCAGCTGTATTACCGGTCATAATGTGCAAGTATGTACTGCCAGCCTGTTGACGGTACTACCGCCACATTATTGCCACCCACCGGGGTCATAATGACCCCCAAAATCTTTTAGGAAATGTATTGTGGGGTACCACCACAGAAACTGTGGCCAAACAACCAGAAGGTATGAAAATGAAATACATTCAGATAGAAAAATTAAGGAAGCAAGAACTATCCCAATGGTGGGACTGCACTATACTTAAACAATTATATTGCAGACAAAAATGTACCCAGAGCTGTCATTTCTCCTTCTTTTGATGACCTCTCCCCAAAACATCTATCCGATAGGGAACAACTGTTTTTTTAAGCTTCCAAGGGGATGATGATTATATTGATAGAACATGCACGGGAAAAAAGGAGAGTCTTTGTAAAGTAATAAATTATCGCAAACAAGAGATTGTTGCCCTGAACCTACCAATGACAGAGGAAAAAAATGACAAGGTCTTAAAAAGGTTGTTGGAAAAACACCAAGCATATATCAAAAACAAAACATTGACCAAAATACGAAGAGATCAAAATAATTACAAAAATGTGAAGGTATATACCTTGACAAAGGATTTGATGGAGTAGCCACAAAATGTTACCAACGAAAATCCAATGCACGAACAGCAGATTTCTACAAGTGAATCAGAAACATCAGGAACATCTTTTGATATTAGAAGGACAGTTCTTTCAATGATGCTGCAAGCACTGGCTTGAATATTGATAGCTCTGCATCTTCCCATTTTTTAGGGGAAGCAAAAACATTCAGGTTGGGCAACAAATGAAATCAAACTACCTCGAAACCGCAAAGAAACAAGACAGGGTAAGAGGAGGGAAAGCAAAAGACACACAATTTGTGATTCAAACAAAGGCCAAGGTCAAAAATCAGCAAACCTTGAAACAATATTGACTCAAAACAGGAGTGCAGTTACTACTAATGATAAGAAGCGCAACATATCAATTGTAAATTTGTCTGATCATGTGCTGACAAAATATGAAATAGAGATATTGAGCAAGGGTCTAAGCTTTTGCCCATAAACTTATTGTGACATGACACAAATACACATAGATTTATTCAACTGTATCAGACAGTTGAAACTAAAGAAAGTTTCCTGGAAAAAATGGTCCTTTTCCAATTCTGACATCTAGTGTGGTGACTTGTGAGTATACCATCAAACATGTAAAGGACATCCTAATGTTGTTATCCCTCAGTGACAGCAAGTGTTATTCCTATGATAAGCATGAAATAATGTAAGATAGGGGCATCATACAGGATGTCGTGCTAGAAAGTACATTAAGATCCAAATCATCGTTTACACCAGTCCTACTAGTTGAAAATGTTATAAATGTATTTGAAAAATTGGTGACCAAGGATTTTTATGAACTTGGAAAAAGGTTTAGAAATAAAAAAACTCAAGCACCACAGAATATAACATGACAAGAAGGAAAAGCCCTATAAGATATTAGCTCCAACAAGTCTTTTTTAATTAAGGAGGCTGATAAAGCTGGTAATATTGTGCTATTGAACAGGGAGGATTATGTGGGAGAACTAGAAAGACAGCTGGCCGACACTGTGGCATATGAGAAATAAAGCAGCAACCCCATGATTCAAATCACAAGATGCTTGGGGACTCGTACTGCAATAGGAAAGATGCATCCTCAATCACTCAATCAGTTTTTATAAAGCTCACCTACTCAAGGCGCTGGTGGTGGATCTGTGTCTCATTTGAAGAGACAGGTCTTGAGGTTCTTCCTGAACATAGTAAGTGATGGGCTCTATCTGAGGTGTGTGGGCAGGTTGTTCCAGCTCTTTGCTGCAAGGTAGGTAAAAGATCTTCCTCCAGCAGTGGTTATCCGGATGAGTGGGATGACAGCCAGTGCCTGGTGGAAGGAGCGGAGGAGTCTGGAAGGATTATAGAAGGAGTTGCGATGGTTCAGGTAGGACGGTCCAATGTTGTGAAGGGTCTTGTAGGTGTGGGTGAGTAGTTTGAAGTTGATTCACTTTTCCACTGGGAGCTAATGGAGGTTCCTCAGAATGTTCAGGATGAGTCTAACGGCGGTGTTTAGGATGAGTTGTAGTTTGTAGTTTTTTGGTGTTCTTTGCTGTGGTACCAGCGTAGAGTGCGTTACCATAGTCGAGCTTGCTTTTGACTAAGGTGTGGGTGACTATCTTGCGGCACTCGTCAGGGATCTATTTGAAGATTTTGCAGAGTTGGCAGAGGGTGTGCCAGTGCAAAAAGGTGACTGCATTTACCTGTTGTGTCATCGAGAAGGAAGAGTCAAGGATGAGTCCTAGGTTGCGAGCATATTCAGTCGGAGTAGGCGGAGTGCTGAGCGATATGGGCCACCAGGAGTCATCCCAGGCTGAAGTGGAGTTTCCGAGGATGGTAAGCTTGGTCTTGTCTAAGCTGAGCTTGAGGCAGCTCTCTCTCATCCAAGCAGTGATGGCTTCCATTCCGGTGTGAAAGTTCCTCTTAGATTTGTCCTGGTCTTCAGTGAGAGATATGATGAGTTGTGTGTCGTCTGCGTGTGACACGATGTTCATTCCATGGCCTCTGACGATGGCTGCAAGCAGACCATGTAGATGCTGAAGAGCGTTGGGCTCAGGGAGGATCTCTGAGGGACTCTGCATCTGACTTCTGTTGGTTTGGATATAAAGGGTGTTCTTTCAGTGATGAAACAGCAAACCCATTGCAAGTCTTTTCCATGGATTCCTGCGTCGTGGATTCTGGTGCATAGGGTGCTGTGGGAGACCATTTCAATGGCAGCTGAGAGGTCGAGGAGTATGAGTGCTGCAGTGTCACCGAGGTTAAGGAGTGTGCGGATGTCATCTGTGGCTGCTGGAAAAGCTGTCTCCATGCTGTGGTTGCTGCGGAAGCCAGACTGAGAGGTATCTGGTGAGTTGTTGTCCTCGATCAATTGTCGCAGCTGTGTGTTTATGGCTTTTTCCAGGACTTTGGCCGGGTAGGGTAGCAGCAAGATGGGCTGGAAATTCTTCAGCTTTGATGGGTTGGCTGAGGGTTTCTTCAGGAGGGGGCAGACTTCGGCATCTTCGGGGAAGTAGGCTGTTTTGATAGAGCAGTTCAGCATCTTGTGGAGTTTGGGAGCGATGGATGCACTGATTCTGTTGTAGATGTGGTAGGGGCAGGGGTCCGTGGGAGCTCCGGAGTGAATGCTGTTCATGATGATTTCAGTCTCATCTGTGATGAAAGTGGACTACCTATGGACAGTTTGGGGGGGCCAGGTCCGTCGCAGGTGCCAGTGCTGGATGAGTTCCACGGGAGAAAGCTGTTGTAGATGTCTTTTATCTTATGGTGGAAAAAAAGTGGCCAGTTTGTCATAGAGGTCTTGTGACGGGGGTGTTGGTGGCTTTGGAGGGTGGACTGGTGAACTCGTTGATTACAGTAAAGAGTTCTCTGGTGTTATGCGGGAACGCGTTGATGTGTTCAGAGAGTGCAGCTTTCTTGGCATTCTTGATGCGTCGGTGATGGGTGGTGGTCCTGAAGTAGGCAAGGTCTTCAGTGGTTTTGCTGTTTCTCCATTTCTTCTCAAGGCGCCTCCAGGTGCGTTTGGATTCTTGGAGTTCGGTGGTGAACCAGCTGGCTTTCTTTGGGATGTGCTTAACCGAAGTCGCTGGGAGGGGGGCAAAGGAGTTGTTACATTCGGTGATCTGGGAATTGAGGTTGTGTGCTGCGATGTTGCTGTCATCAGTAGGGGGTGGAGGTGATTTGGCAAGGGTCGTGGCGAGTTGCTCGTCAGTTCCTGTGGGGAGCTGTGAAGATGCAGAGGCAGCCGTTGGGTGCAGTGAAGGCGAAGTGCAGGCAGTGACTGTCAGTCCAGTCTGGGATGAAGGTATTCTTGATGGTGATCCTGTTGCTTGCATGATGATCAGCTGTCTAAGGCAGAGGGTGGTGAGGTTGTGAAGTAGGGATGTGGTGCTTTGGTCGTTGCGGTCCTTGTGTTGGTAATTCAGGTCCTAGAGGAGGAGGTAGTTGGAGGAGGCGAGGGCATTGGGGGCGGTGATGTCTTCAATGGCATCTATGAAAGCTGGGCGGGCAGTCTGTAGATCAGGGTGCCACAAAAGGAGGAGTTGTGAGTGGCATGGATCAGAAAGTGTAGGTGTTCCATTGTGGTGCAGTGTTCCTTCATGTTGACCGTGATGCAGAGTGAGGATTTGTGTACGGTGTCCAGTCCTCCTCCCGGACGGCAGGGCTGGTCCTTACATAGGAGGTTGTAGCCACCCAGGATTGCGATGTTTGGTCCGGAGGTAGGATTGGTCCAGATCTCGGTTAGGAATGCGATGTCTGGATGGGTGGAGTTGATCAGGTCCCAGAGCTCAGTAGTGTGCTTATGGAGGGATTTTGTGTTCAGAAGGAGGCAGTTGATGAGGTTGTGGCGGGAATCAGTGGTTTCAGGTTTGGGGTGCTCCGGTTGTTTGTTGTGGCTAAAGCTGTGGTTGCAGTTCTGGCAGGAGAATGGTGAATGGTCTGTGGGTGTCCTTAGGAGATGTGGTGCAGCAGGTGCTGAGACGTCCGGTGCTCAATCGGTGGAGGGTATTAGTGTCGTATTGGGGGGTGGCCGGGGAATGGCTCATTGGAGATCCAGGGTTCCTGGCACTGGACGCAGTCCAGGCATGGACGGGTGCATATGGGCTTGCCTTTGGTGCGCCAGCAGCCAGGCAGTGGCCACCATTAAGAAGGGGAGGGAGGTGAAAGAAGCAAAAATGAGGAGCACAGAGCAGAGCTGGTAGGAAGGAGAGAGAGGCAGAAAGGGGGAAAACAGCAGGCAGAAGCAGGCAGGCAAAAGTGGCGCCACAGCGCAATACTTAGGAGCTGGTCACTTACCACTGGACCACCAGGGAAGTGGTGCAGGCGGACCTGTGAGTGGAGGAGGGCCTCGAAAACGTGCTCAGGAAGGGCTCAGAGGGTTCGAAGGCAGCAGCGGAACGCTGGGGCAGCACAGGGGAGTGCAGCTCATGCTGTTGGAGGACAGTAAGAGTCCTTAATCATGGATTTAGAATATAGGTGAATGTTCAATCCCAATCGCACAACACCATGTCTATACACCTTGCCAAAAATTTATAAAAATGAGGCCTTTCCATCAGGATGACCTATCATATTGGGAACTGGTTCAGCAAACAACAGGGTGTCAGAATACGTAGATGAATTCCCACAGCCTTTTTTGAGAAACCTTCCATCTTTCCTACAAGACACTACAAAAACTGGAGGATATCCAATAGTCACAGGAAATGATTTGGAAAACACTAGATATCAGCTCATTATAAACATGCATACCCAAAGAAAGGGAACTGGCAGTGGCACATTTTTAATCCATCAGATCTGCCTCATATATTGAATACATGGACATGATCCGTATTGGACAACAACTTCTTTATTCATGAAGGACAATGCTTTAGACAGACTAGAGGATTTGCCACAGGATCACATTTTTCACCTTCATATGCACATTTGTAAAAAACTTTTCGAGTCAAGGCATCTATAGCTCAATGACAGAGTACATCCTTTTTTGGGGAAGGTACATAGATGATGTTCTTCTAATTTGGACAGGATTGCAACAATTGTTGGTAGAACTCTGTACTCATCTCAATGCTAATGATTACAACATACAGATGACTTATGAGTATAATTGACAATCCATATGTTTTCTTGATAATAAGATTTATCTTATTGGGGACAAGGTCCAAATAAAATATTTCACAAACCCACAGCTTGTAACTCATGCCTCCATGCCACTAGTTCACACCTCCCAGCACAAGTGTCTGCCATACCATATGATGAAATGTCTAGACTCAAAAGAAATTGTAGTGAACTAGAGGTTTACCAAACTGACCTGGATACTTTGGTTGACTGATTCATGCAAAGGGGATACCCCTGAAAGATCTTAGAAGAGACTAAAAATAAGATCTCTAAGACTCTACGAAGAACTTGTTAAAAAACAAGCAAAAGTGTCAAACATTGCACACACAATGATTTCACTCTGTACCCCAGGTAGTTGTGATAGCAATACCATACATAAGATTAAATCAAGGCATTAGCACATTTTGTGTACGGATACAACTTTTGACACAAATCATACTATGTAAACCAAGGATGGTACATAGGGGAGAGAAAAACATTAGAGACATGGTATGCAATAGCTACTTACCAGCATTATATGGGGGGACTCACACATGGTCATCAGGTAAGCCTAAGGGATTTTACAAATGCATCTCATGTGATGAGTTATCTTGCCATCCACAGAACACAAAGATTCTGTTTTAATAAAAGTAAGGAATATAAGATTGAGGTATTCATAAATTACAATACCAAATATGCTGTGTATGTGTAAGGTGATTTATGTTGGGAGTACAATTTGCCCCCTGAAAGAACGCATACAAGAGCACACGAGGGCTATGAAAAATAATGATATCACGCACGGCACACATGACACATGCCAAGTTTGAGGTCCCCATTTAAAGATTTGTAGGAGTAAGCCTAACAAAACAAAACCCATGGGGTGAATTAAACAAAGAAGAGGTATTTTAGATTATAAGATTATGGGCAAGTGAACTTGGAATGAACCAAGCTGATGAAATGTATCAGTTGCTGCATTAATTGGACCTGCAGAAAATGATTGCCTAGTGCTTTGGTCATGATGAGGTGTGTGTAGTAGCTCTGAAAGTATTTCCTTTCTCTGTTTTTAAAATATGATATGTGCCAAGATAAGCAAATGTTGTGTTCATTTAATTGATCAATTAGGTGACATTCTATTATTGCATGTGCCCCATACCCTTGGCAGTATTCAGTCACAACTGAGTATATTGTCACAACTGAGTGTGCAAGCAATAATTTGATCTGTAAAACATGATTGCCTAATGTTTGGCCATGTATGACAGGTTCTGTAGGTGTATTTACCATGTGGTTGAAATATTCTATGTGTTTGGGATATGATATGCACCATGATATGAAAATGTTGTGCTGATTCCATTTGTATATTAGGTGGCATCATGGTCAAAACAAAGTGTTCATGTTTAAAATATTGGCCTTTTATTTGGACAAATGTACAAAGATTCATTTGTATACATTTTACATTTTCCTTTGTTCAGGAACAATGCAAACCCACATGAAAAACCTTTAGTTGATACAGTGCAAGCAGGATTGTAAAACTAACTAAATTTCACACTGGGGGTCACATTTGAGGCTCTTGGTGCACAGGCACAGAAAGAGGAAAAAAAGCAAAGTTTAAACAGTACATCATATTTGAAATTGCATTTGAAACTCAACTGGCCCCTCATGTCATTTTAAGAAATTTGTTGTCTATAATACAGTAGAAACATTACATTTACATCCCTCGCATGTAAATAGAACACAGACAATTATTATGGGTGAAATTTGACCCCGCAGTTGGCTGTAGCAGAGACATTTAGACAGACTGGGTCACTAGCTAGACTAGTTAGATAGGGATAGTATTTCAATTTTCTATTAGTATATATTTTTTAGTTTTTATGAGGCAGATATTTCTGAAGTGTATACACCCACATGCTTTGCACACAGCAGAAAAGTTACATTCAAAAACAGAAATCCCCAGGAAATATTTGCAGGCACACATAAACTATGCTGAGAGCATAACAAGTGTACCCTTCTGCTTTGCTCGATCTAAAGGATAAGCCCTAATCCCATACCTGATGACAATGTCAGGAGTCAGCCTATGGTGTACATGGTAATCCTTTCAGGAGGCTGGTAGTTTAGCTCCAGCAAGGTCCATGTCGCACAGCATTCATCCCAGTAAGGTTGTGGCTGGAATGTCCTATGCCCCTTCTCAGTCAATGCACCATTAATATAATAAAGTCATACTGTGTTGGAAGCTCAGCTCTGATACACTGCTGTGTCTGGATATTAGAAGCTGTCTCATGAATGGGCAACATAAGAACTACAATATTGTGTACAGTGTTCTTAGCCTTGAATGGAAAGTACAGATTACAAGTCATGCAAAGGCTAACTAAGCAAGCAGCTCATACCACAGATTCCTAGAACACTATCATGCAAGAAATATTTGTAAATGTAATTGCTAAATGCAGCAGAGCTAAAATGAATAAAATATGAAAATGTGAAACAAAGCTAAAAACAGGGGTGACCAACCTGGGTCCTCATTATACCACTTCTCCTGTGCATACAGACTACTTAACGCCATGCTATATACACTTGCCATCCACAAACAAGTGTAAGACACACACAAACGTAAAAAATTAAAAAATTGACATAATATTTATCTTCAGCCACACACATCTCTCACATATAAACTCTCCCAGGAACACCCTCTTGTATCTTGCAGCACAAAAAAGTACACATTCATTTATCACTTCTACCCTGGAATGTTTGTAGAGAAGACCAACACTCACCAAATCACAGCAGAAACATTCACACATCTAACAAAACAAAAAAAACAAAAAACATTTCTCACAAACTAAGCCCCTCGTTACGACGTCGAATGGAAAAGACTGTCAGCCAAAGTCCCGCAGCAGGGTTACCACCAGTGCGGTCCCCTTCCCATGGTTCCTATAAAGAGTTTCCTGCTGGGTCAGCAGGCAGAAACAGCCCACAACATTGATGCCGCCAGCCACTCCAGTGAAGGAGACGTGGCGGTGCTGGCAGTTGTAATGTGGCTGTCGGACCGCCACATTGGCGGTGGTCCGAACGCCACCGCATCCCTTGTGGTCTTAGAGCACAAGGGCACACCACACTCCAAATAACAAATGCAAACACAATCAATACACACAATATTAACATAAATGGATGTCCCATACACATACATGCCTAACACACCATACCCAGCCATCACTGCGGGACAAATGCAAAGCACATACCTACACAAGCAACCCAGACACAAATGGTAGCACAACCACCACCACACACAAAACACACTCACACACAAAAGAAAGCAGGCAAGACCATAACAGCCATGAGGAATGAAAGGCAGGACAAATATGTAACTTTGGAACCAAGAACTTGTTGGTCCAAATGTATAGGATTAAATAAATAAATAATATGATGAATTAATAGCTATGTACAATACATAAAAGCCCTTAGGCCATTCGAAATAAGCGAGTGCAACATGCACAGCTTTAATTTCTGACTCCCGAAATTGACTCTTGACTGCTAATTTACCTCCACTGGTAAGGGCATAAAGGGGGCAGGCAGGTACCTCAGTGGTGGGGGGAGGAGTGGGTTTGGGCTTAGGTTTGGGATGGGGTCTTTGGGCTTGGGCTTGGGAGGGGGTCTTTGGATGTGGCTTAGGGGAGGTCTTGGAACACTTTGGAGGGGTTGACTTCTTGGTGTGGGCATGGGTAGTAGAAGGGGGCATGGGAGGACTTGGAGGTGGTAGGGCTGGACTTGGGGAGGGAACCAGATCTCATGGGGGTCACATGGGGTGGGAGAGGAGTAGGGAAAAGGGACAACTCTCAGTGGAAAAACGTCTTAGACGCGCGGGGATAGTCAAGGCAAAAGGATTTAGGAGTGAAGGGAGAGGGAGTGCTTGTAGGAGGTGTCTTGGTGGATGTTTTGGGTACATGTGTGTGCGTGGAATGCTTGGTACTTCTGGGAGTCTGTTGAGTAGGTGAGTGTTTATGTGTCTTGCGAGAAGGGGGGTGGAGCAGCTGAAAGTTGCCATGATGGATGGGTGACTGGCTGTTAGGGTGGTGACTGCAGGTATGGTGGATGTGCTGCATGTGGGTGTGTCTGAGGTTGTGGTTTCTGCAGATGTGGTAACTGGGGTGTATGTCTGTGGGTCTGCTATTGTGCTGAATGTGGGTAGGGTAGGAGTCGTGGCTATATCGGTGAATGTGGGTGTGGTGTTTGCAGGTGTGCACGGTGTAGTGTCAGTGAAGGATGGATTGGTGGGGGAGTCTGTGCAGGTAGTGTGTGTTGGTGTGTCTGCAGGTGGGTGTTGTTTGTGTTCATGCCATGGTGCATCTTGTGGTGTGTGTGTTTGTCTGTTGAACTCTTAGCTGTTGAGGTGGATGCATGCTTCTCTGTCTGTGTGCTCTGGTTAGGATGGGGTAGAGGGGTGTGGGATTGGGAAGGGTAAGATGGAGGGAGGAAGGGAGTCAAAGGGTGACTGGCTGCCATCAGTGCGGAGGCCAGAGTCTGAAAGGATCGCTGTGGGCCAGCCAGTACACCGTGAATGCCCTCCAGGAACGCATTGCTCTGTTGGACTTGAGTTGCAAGTCCCTGGGTGGCATTCATGATGGTCGACTGACCCACAGAGATCGACTTCATGAGGGAAATAGCCTCCTCACTACGGGTTGGAGGGCTGGCTGGGGCAGAGGTGCCTGTGGCGAAGGGGAGACCTATCCTTCTGGGTGAGCAGGCACAGACAACTGGGTGGGGAGCTACAGGGAGGGGGGTGGTAGTAAGGGAGGTGGCAGAAAAAGGTGGTGCTGGGGTGGTCCAAGGTAGGTCCACCACTGCCAGGGAGTGTCCACCCACTGGAGGAGGATTCTGAGGATTCTGATGATGATAATGTGGAAGATCTGATCTGCCCAGTGGCATTCCCCTCACCCGCCGGGCTGCTGGTCCCTCGCTGTTGATGGTCGGAGCACTCCGGGTCCCGTGGTCAGCAGCATTCCCACTCATCTGTGCTCCGTCTCCTTTGTCTGCCGATGCTGATGCTCACAAATAGAGAGAGAGAGAGGGAGAGACAGAGAGGGAACAAAATGGTTTTCATATTCCTTACATACACACATATAAACATGCACAACTGTAGGTAAACATCTCTAGGCTAGGCTATCTCTTGGCATTACACATATCCTACATCATGTCACAACTTGTTACAACTATCCACTCCTTTATGTCCTCCTTCACACCCACATCAGATCCCAAGTAAGGTAGCACGACTGGAGTAATCCAATTGGACACCTGTAAAGCCATGTCAGCATGCAACTCATGTCCTGGCGGAAGTAGGTATATCAAGCATATTCCTGGTCATGTCGCTCCATACTTCTATCACCTATTGGAAGAGCAGGTGATCGATCTCATCCATGTCCTGACACAACACCTGACCAGTCCATCTCAATTAGTAATGTTTCTTGATAGTGTGGACTACCCTATTCCCAGACCACACAGCACCTGCCATTTAGATCACATGGCTAGCTGATCCCCTATACATATATGGCAACATGGGTATCTGAACTGATGAAGCCAGAACAAGTGGGACTCCCATTCAGGTGACAGCTGATGTGTAGAATACATGTTTGGAGTACAGGCATGGTTTTAGATATGAGGTCTTTGTTTGGCAATCAGGTTACCCCCTGTCCAAGCAAGGACCCTCACTCAGGGTAAAGGAGAATCACACTCAATTAACCCCCGCTCACCACCTTGGTAGCTTGGCACAAGCAGGCAGGCTTAACTACAGAAGCAATGTGTGAAGTATTTGTACCAACACACACAGTAATACAGTGAAACACTACCAAATGGACACCACACTAGTTTAGAAAAATAGGTAACATTTATCTAAATCAAAGAAGTCCAAAATGACAGAAATCCAACATACACAAGTCAGGATATGAATTTCAAACATAATAAGAGTCTTGGGGGGTTATTCTAACTTTGGAGGAGGTGTTAATCCGTCCCAAAAGTGACGGAAAAGTGACGGATTTACCACCAGCCGTATTACGAGTCCATTATATCCTATCCTATGGAACTCGTAATACGGCTGGTGGTATATCCGTCACTTTTGGGACAGATTAACACTCCTCCAAAGTTAGAATAACCCCCTTAATCCTTAAAACAGTGAGAATGCTGTTGTTACAAAAAGTACCTGGTCAGCGTAAAAAATAAAGCTGCACGGGCAAGCGAGAGTCAGAAAAGTCAGTGATGCGTTGATTCCTTACTCGTAAATGAGGGCACGCATCGTTTCCTTCTCCGGGCAGATCGGTGATGCCTCATTTTTCTCCCTCGCAAGAGAGAAATGCGTCGATTTTCAGACAGATCTGCGCAGTTGGGCTGACTTTGATGCCCAGGGACGATGTGTGGAAAATCCAGTCGTACGGTATCAGAAAACAGCGCCGCGTGGGGTTTGCGTCATTATCAGCCTGCGTTAGCAGGTGTTGCACATCATTTCTCGAGACACGTTGCTTCGATCTTCCAGCTGCGATGCAGGTGGACGGTTGATTTCAGCCGCAAAGCCGGCGGCGTGTCGTTTATCAGTCAGTTCACGGAAGGTGCATTGAAAATTTCCCCTTAATGCGGTCTGTGCGTGGATTTTCAGTTTTTGTCTGCCAACTTCACCTTTCAAGAGCCCAGAAACTGTATAGGGCACAACTTGGCTGGGGCAGGAGGCTCAGCAGAGATTCCAGGTGCTGGCAGGGGAAGTCTTTGATGGACCTGAGACTTCAACAACAGAAGGCAAGCTCAGTTCAAGCCCTTGGAGATTCTTCTCAAGCAGGAATAAACAACATAGTCCAGTCTTTGTCCCCTTTCACAGGCAGAAGCAGCAACTGCAGGATAGCCCTACAAAGCACAGTCACAGGTAGGGGCAGCACTTCTCCTCAGCTCATCAGCTCTTCTTCTTTGGCAATGGTTCCTTTTGATTCCAGAAGTGATCTCATTTTCAGGGGTTTTGGTCCCACTACTTATACCCCTTTCTGCCTTTGAAGTAGGCAAACTTCAAAGGAAAGTCTCTCCTATTTGGAAGATCATGCCATGCCGAGGGCCGGCCACAGAAACATACCAGGGGGTTGTAGACTGCATTGTGTGAGGACAGGCACAGACCTTTCAGGTGTGAGTGACCACTCCTCCCCTCCCTGCCAGCACAGATGGCTCATCAGGATATGCAGGTTACACCCCAGCTTCCTTTATGTCACTGTCTAGAGGAGAGGTGCAAACAGCCCAACTGTCAAACTGACCCAGACAGGGAATCCACTAACAGGCAGTCACAGAATGGTTTAGGCAAGAAAATGTCTACCTTCTAAAAGTGGCATTTTCATACACACATTGTGAAAACCAACTTCACTAAAATATGTATTTTTAAATTGTGAGTTCAGAGACCCTCAACCTCCATATGTCTCTCTGCTTCCAAAGGGAATATGAGCTTTAATAATATTTAAAGGCAGCCCCCATGTTAACCTATTAGAGAGATAGGCCTTGCAACAGTGAGCACCAAATTTGGCATTATTTCACTTTTAGGACATGTGAAACACATCAGTACATGGCCCACATTTAACATACGCTGTACCCTGCCCATGGGGCTACCCAGGGCCTACATTAGGGGGGCCTTACATGTATAAAAAGGGAAGTTTTAGTCCACTTGCCAAGTCGAATTGGCAGTTTAAAAATGCACACACAGACACTGTAATGACAGGTCTGAGCCATGTTCACAGGGCTACATATGTTTATTGGCAGAACCAGTTCTGCAGGCCCACTAGTAGCCTTTGATTTACAGGCCCGGGTCACATCTAGTTCACTGCACTAGGGTTTAATAGTAAATCAAGTATGCCAATCATGGAAAGCCAATTTCACATACATTGTACATAGGAGCACTTGCACTTTAGCACTGGATAACAGTGGTAAAGTGCCCAGAGTGTCAAAAACAGCAAACACAGAGTCCAGCACACATCAACAACCTGGGAAACAGAGGCAAAAAGTTAGGGGATACCAGGCCAAGGATATCAAATCTAACAATGGCATTTTGAAAAAAACACATATCACTGTTCTCTCAAACCCTAACATCTCTAACACATGCACATTCCCATACCTTGCATCACACCATTAGCATTCCTTCTTGTTTTGAACAGGGCAGTGCACACACTGACAATAATCTAATTTACCTAAACACAGTAAAGAGATTAAGGGCCAGATGTAGCAAGGCTTTTGCGCCTCGCAAACGGCGAAAAACACAATTTGCGAGGCGCAAAAGCCCTTACGCGATGCAGAAACGCATTTTGTGAGTCAGAACCGACTTGCAAAATGCGTTTCCGACTCTCAAATAGGAAGGGGTGTTCCCTTCCTATTTGCGACTCGCACCGCGATGTAAGTTGATTTGCGACCGCGAAAGCTGTCGCAAATCAACTCGCAGTTACCATCCACTTGAAGTGGATGGTAACTCATTCGCAAATGGGAAGCGGTCCCCATGGGACCCCTTCCCCTTTGTGAATGATCACAAAAGTATTTTTTCAGAGCAGGCAGTGGTCCTATGGACCACTGCCTACTCTGAGAAAAACGAAACAAAAAGTTTCGGTATTTTTTTCTAAGTGCAGCTCGTTTTCCTTTAAGGAAAATGGGCTGCAGATAGAAAAAAAAAAAAAAATGCTTTATTGAAAAGCAGTCACGGACATGGTGGTCTGCTGTCTCCAGCAGGCCACCATCCCCGTGAGTGCCCAGACTCGCAATGGGGTCGCAAACTGCGACCCACCTTATGAATATTCATGAGGTGGGTCTTTGCGACCCCATTGCGAGTCGCAGAAGGTGTCTGAGACACCTTTCTGCATTGCAAATAGCGAGTTGCAATTTGCGAGTCGGAAGGACTCTCAAATTGCAACTCGCAATTTGCCACCTACCTACATCTGGCCCTAAGATCCTCATTTACAGTTTAGCGAATGTATATTCCTCGATCACAAACTTGACGAAGATCCCACCCTCCTTATTCCAAGTCCGGTAGGCTAAAATGCATTTGTAATCAGGTGGAGAGGATATCTGTCACAACCTCTAAAATAGGCCCACAGAACATCTAAACTGAAACATACCTCACATCCCTCTCAAACACACACCACTTGCACATGCACATGTATACTCCTGATATTCTTGTACTTGCTGCACATAACTACACACACCCAACCAGCATTCAGAGATGGAATCTGCACTCATAAAAACAGTAGACGTTTTCATATGATTTAGACATAAATATCCAAATATTGTTTTTTTCAATCACTTTCACACACATGCACTTCCAAACATAGAAGCATGCTTCATCATCCTGACGCAAACCACTACACATTCTCATACATCAACAGACAGACAAAAGCCACATGCAACCAAGCATAGTTTATGCAGTCACATCCAAAAGAAGTAATTCACTTCCTGCTGAAATGCACATTCCACTTCATATACACACTGCTGAATTTAGAACACAAGTGATTATTCAAAAGGAAATTATTTTTTTGAGCCTATCAGAAAATAATGAAAATTTAACATGAACATTGGTTGTCTCTTGTTTCATGACTAAGGGGGTCATTCCGACCCCGGCGGGCGGCGGAAGCCGCCCGCCTGGCGGGAACCGCCAGAAGACCGTACCGCGGTCAAATGACCGCGGCGGTCATTCTGACTTTCCCGCTGGGCCGGCGGGCGACCGCCAGAAGGCCGCCCGCAGGCCCAGCGGGAAAGCCCCTTCAACAATGAAGCCGGCTCCGAATGGAGCCGGCGGAGTTGAAGGGGTGCGACGGGTGCAGTGGCACCCGTCGCGATTTTCAGTGTCTGCTAGGCAGACACTGAAAATCATTATGGGGCCCTGTTAGGGGGCCCCTGCACTGCCCATGCCTGGGCATGGGCAGTGCAGGGGCCCCCAGGGGCCCCACAACACCCGTTCCCGCCATCCTGTTCCTGGCGGTTTTTACCGCCAAGACCAGGATGGCGGGAAGGGGGTCGGAATACCCATGGCGGTGCTGCGAGCAGCACCACCATGGAGGATTCTTTGGGGCAGGGGTAAACCAGCGGGAAACCGCCGGTTGCCCTTTTCTGACCGCGGCTTTACCGCCGCGGTCAGAATTGCCCATGAAGCACCGCCAGCCTGTTGGCGGTGCTTCCGCGGCACTCTGCCCTGGCGGTTTTCAACCGCCAGGGTCAGAATGACCGCCTAAATGCCTTGATTTAGATCATGGGGTGGGATTACTCTGTCACAAACGTGATGGATATCCTGTCCGCCATCTACGATCTCCATAGCATATTATAGGATCATAATAAGACGGACAGGATATCCGGCATGCTGTGACAGAGTATTCCCCATCGCCAGGATCAAAATCAGGCCCTAAATCTTCTCTCTTACTCAAATAATGATTACAAAAAATAAGATATTTTTGAAAAAATTATCTTATTCATGGTTTGGAAACCGGCAAAACAATTCAAACCAACAAAGATGGTTGAAATGAAGAGTAATGCTGACAGTGCAGTACAACAAAGGTATGAAATGCCCCAGGATAGCCCGCTTGTGGATACTGCTCCATATAATGTGTCTGGAGTGCTTGCCGAACCCACAGAATTGCTGGACAATCATAGGGATTGCCAAGATATCCTCCAGGACAGCCAGCTGGACCTAGGTTCACCTTGCAAAGTGAATTCATATTTTAACCCCTAACCCATTTAATGGTGGGCTGTTCCAATCATTTATAAGACCATCATTCTTAAATTTACCCCAAATGCAGGACTATTTCTTGAAGTACAGCAGTATATATCACTGGCACTGTTCTTGAGCACACGTTTGTAGAGACACATCTGTAAACAGCAGTTTTTTTTCAGCATCTTACTTTATCTTTGCATGAAGAGTCAAGGTCATGGGTTCCAACTGCTTTTGCTAATTTGCCAATTTGAAACAATTTTGTGGTCTCACACATGCCGTGGGTCTTGTAAAAAACTACATTAGCCCTACTTAGGAGTCATGCAGAGCACAATAGGCATATGGAATTCCACTCTGCCTGACACGACAGACTTGGTGGTCTCTCACCTAGATTCCCAAAACACAGGACCCAATTTTGTCAGCAGTAAGTCCATCCGGTAAAATCGCATGAGGCTTTGGCTCTGGCCAGAGACCTTATTTCCTGCTACTGGGAATCTACCATAAAATTCTGCCTAACTCATAATCAGAGCCATTGAGTCAGACTGGTGAAGGCACTGAGGGGCATATTTATACTTTTTGATGCAAAACTTCACTAATGCAGGGCGCCATATTTATGGAATGGTGCAAGCCGGTGGGTTTTTCACCAAAAAATGATGTCAGGCTGATTAGAGGCAAAAAATGCCTCTAACCAGCTTAGTGTTATTTTCTGGCCCAAAACCATCCATACAACATGACTCCTGTATTAGAAAAGACAGGAGTCATGCCCACCAGACAAATAGCCAGCACAAGGGACTAGTGTCCCCTGGGCATGGCCACTGCACCCTGTGCCATGCAGGGGCCCCCAAGATGGGCCCCCAATGGCACTTCAATTAAAAAAAAACATACTTACCTATACTTACCCTACTTACATGGAATGGGGCCCCTCATTCTCTGGTGTCCCTCTGGTGTGGGTGGGGGTGTTCCTGGGACTTGAGGAGGGCAACTGTGGACCCATTCCATGGTATTTAACCATGGAATGGGTCCACAGGTCCTCTAACACCTGGTCTGACCCAGGTGTTAAGTAATGGTGCAAAGCGAGCTTTGCACAATTAGTTAGCCCCTTATCCCACCCGTGCAACATTTTTGCACTGGGGGATAAAGATTCTAAAGTCATTAAATATATGGAATGAGATGACACAGTTATATTGTTGTTTGCTGATGAGAAATTATTAAAGAGTTTAGCATTACCAGCTGTCTGTAGACCTGGGGTCGCGATGGAGAAAGGGTTAGCAGATCTTGTAATTACTTTGCTAAAGTTATTGACGAAGGCGTATGAAGCATACTCCTGATTCACAAAGGTAAATTTTCACCTTTTGTGTAAGCTTACTCTTTGTTTTGCTTTTCACAAACTCTGAGTTATTATTTTAGAACTGCAACAACTTCTCAGTTAGAGCTGAGAACTCCGTACATAAAAGGAAAGGCCTGTCCTATCTTTTTATGTGTGGAGTTCTCCATCTCTTAACACTTAGGTAAGGGAGGTCAAGAGACCTTCTGAAACTGGAAGGGTAGAGAGATCCTTTTGTGCATCAAAGGATAGAGGGATATTTACTACCTAGAAATGACACAATAACCATGAAGGTATACCTCTCTAAGAAGAGGTAATATTCAAGAGGGTTTAATATGTGTCACACCAGTTTATTGTACTGTTATGCCTCCCTAGATAATAATATACAAAGAGCTCCCTGTAAAATGGTTGATCCCAAACGGACTGTTACAAGTCAGGGTGAACCAGATGATGAAGTATGCCACTATTAAAGTGGGTGAGGATTGCTTTTTATAAAAAAGGAATTTCCTTATTTTTCCCTGCCTCCTAATGAGGTGGTGAATAGGCATGACAAGTAGTAATCCCCATCTTGAATACTACCCCTTCTTTATGGATATTGAATTCTCCACCTTGACTGCAGTGTCTCTGCAGTCATAAACGTACCATTAACTTGTAGCTTGTGAATGGTAAAAAAATAGTATACATATTAAAGTGTAAGGGGCATATTTATACTCTCTTTGCGCCGAATGTGCGTCACAAATTTTGACGCACATTCGGCGCAAACCCTGCCCCATATTTATACTTTGACGTCCGACGCAGTGGGCGTTAAAGTACCACCATGTGCGGCATTTTTTGTAAGGGGGAACCAGCCTTGCGTTAATTATATGCAAGGTAGGCGTTCCCTTCCAAAAAATGACTTTAAGGCCTGTGCGCCTTATTTATACTGTGACGTCATTTTGACGCACAGGAGTGGGCAGGCCTTAAAAAACGGCGCCCAGCCTGATGGGCGCCGTTTATTAACGCCTGGGTCAGGGCAGGCGTTAAGGGACCTGTGGGTTCAGAAGGAGCCCAGAGGTGCCCTCCCATGCCCCCAGGGACACCCCCTGCCACCCTTGCCCACCCCAGGAGGACACCCAAGGATGGAGGGACCCATCCCAGGGAAGTGAAGGTAAGTTCAGGTAAGTTTCTTTTTCGTTTTTTTTTTGTGGCATAGGGGGGCCTGATTTGTGCCCCCCTACATGCCACTATGCCCAATGACCATGCCCAGGGGACATAAGTCCCCTGGGCATGGCCATTAGGCAAGGGGGCATGACTCCTGTCTTTGCTAAGACAGGAGTAATTTCAATGGAGGTTGGGCGTAAACAAATTGGCGCAAATCGGGTTGAGGCCAAAATTTTGCCTCAGCCTGACTTGCCCCATTTTTTGACGCCCAAGTCCATTTTCCTCTACGCCGGCGCAGCCTGGTGTGAGTCATTTTTTTTGACGCACACCAGTCCGCAGCGCCGGCTAACATCATTCAATAAATAAGGCGCCCGCATGGCGTTTTGGAATGGCGTTAGCCGGCGTTAAAATTTTTGACGCACCACTGCGTTGGCGCAGTTGTGCGTCAAAAAGTATAAATATGGGCCTAAGTTTAGCTTTGTGAATCAGACCTTAAGTCTGCTGGTAGAGCGATCTGATATATCTCATAGTTTGGAGGTATGTATTCTGTTTGTAATTGTGTTCCTTACTATCTTGTAGCATTACCAGTGACTCTCCAATTAGTTTTGTGGATACATCATATTTGGTGCCTCTGAAATGCTGGAGGGCAGGGGTGCAAAAAGTTATATGTATGTTTACTAGACTTGACTGACTTAACTCCAACCATATTGGCCATTCAGAGAAAGCAGCATGTTTTTGAAAACCTTTAGATTTCCATTAAAGTCAGTCTGCCTCGTAAAACTGGCCCCTCTGCCACTGACTCAAAGGCTTTCCCCTGTTAAAAATGATATGTTTTCTGATATATTTCACCCTAGGGCCTCTTGTTGGCTGATGGATTAATTATTTTGTGCATTGGCAGATTGCCGATGGAACTCATGCCTATGAACAAGGTGGGGAGGGGCAAAGTAGGACTTAAGGTTGATGTTAGGTATTAAGAATATCAAAGTCGCAGTTAACGAGCAAGGCTCTCTGTGAGTCCAAAACACACTCATTCTGGAACACACACCCTGCATGTTTACCCTAGGGCTGAGCTTGTGTCATCTTTGAGGTTTGATACAGGATAAGGTTTTAGGTTGTCAATTATTGTGTGTTTGTATCTTGTGTCTCTTGAGTATCCCACTGCATCTTAAGCATTTTGCCTGAAAATGTCTCCTCAAGTGAGAAGTTTCCTTACAGTGTAGAGCAGTGGTGTAGCAAGGTTGTCATGTCATGGGCTTATACAAGCTAGGAAAGTGGGCCCACTTGCACCTAAGGTCTGTATTAAAGACAGTCATAATTTGGGTAGCAAACTCATTTCCCCTCTGAGCACCAATGCAACCATGTTTTCATTCGGTACACTCAGATGTCAACTGTCCATTTCTCTTTCTCTTTCATCTCTCTTGCTTCCCATCTCTTTCTTTCCATTATTTGTGATCATCTTATCTTTTCTCAATTTTTCTTCCATCACTCTCTTTTCGTTCCATTCTCTCTGCTATTCATATCTTCGACTTTTTGTCTCCCATCCTGTTGTATCTTTATACCTTTTTCCTTCTGCATGTATCTTCCTCATACTTTCTTGCCATTTTCCTATTGTTTCCATTGCTGCTTTATTTTTCCCTCCTATATCACCCACTATAATTTATTTTCTCCTCTGTTTCTCTATTAATAAATTGTCTTTCTTTCATTTTCATGCTGAGGTCAATGTACACAATCTCTGAATGTCTGCCCATCTCTACTCCATTTTCTGATTGTTCCATTGGTTGCATGGGGCCATGTCTGACTTGCTCTCCATTACTATTTGCCCTTATCACTCCCCCACCCAGGAAAGAGTCAACAGAACCAAGGAGGAAACAATCACAATATATATATATATATATTTTTATATATATATTCACTTTAACAAACAAAAGTTGCAGGGATGTTATAGTTAAGCTCACATTTTAAATGTACAAAACCAAAGAAATTCACCTGTTACAGTGAGAGTTATCTGAAGTAATTATAACTCACGCCCTAAGGGAACTATAACTTGTGTCTCCCCCATGCACAGATTTTCCTCAAAAACGTTACTGCTAATATTACAGTAATATTATCAATTATGTTGTTAACACGTCCTTTTATGTTAATTTATTACACATTAGGACTCGTTTTAGGCCAATGAATCTTTTGACCCAGAGAGACACTGTAGGACGAGATAGCTGATCAATATGTCGATCAATATATCAATAATGTCATCAATATTTATCACAACAATACATTTCACTTTAGTCAAAGTCATTAATCAAATTGACGAAGCAACGATGACCTTCCAGCCATGAATAACCACACCAGTTAATAGAATTTTATGAATTTTATTCCCTATTGATTACATTCTACGAGCAAATTAGTTAATCTCCAAACCAAGAAACATAAGAGTATAGTCACGATATGGCAGCCGTGATAAGATTTCATTAACGCGAGAATAACGAACATCAGAACATAGCACGGCGTAAACATAGATCAAAATAGCAGAGTGTCAATACGCGAAAGTTCAACATAACATAATGTCAGTTGTTTGTCTATTTGCGTTAGTTTTGGTGAACCCCTGTCCTAACCACTGATTAGCATTCACATGTTGGGCTTCATGCAAAAGATTTAGAACACCAATTTGGAAAACATCTAACTATGGTCTCTGTCAAACAAGCAGTTGGTACCTAGAAAAGAAAAGCAAACAGACAAATCACAAATGCATTGTCATAATTACCCTCCAAAGATTTGGTCAGAACACAGGATCAGTCTTTGTCTTCAGGACATCAGTCAAAACGCCATCAGTCAGGACTAAACTAAAGGGCATAGGGGCACTTCCCTCGTAAGGAGGAAAAGTGTGAATGGGCAGTCTATGGGTGAGGATGGTTTTAATAAGTCTCAAAGTCACCAGAGTGACAGAGTTTCTGGATAAAATCAATAGCATTCCCTACCTTTTTATAATGACCCTTCTGTGACATGGGTTTTTATCCCTTTTTCGTAGTACATTCCCCCAAAATTCTATTGGACACTTGCTATACCCCACTATCTTTAACCTATCGTATAACACATTAGGTAATCCCAAATCTTCACCCCATATTATCTACAGCTTTTGATTGTTCTTCATAATTGACGTCTTCAGAGGTGGCACATCCGGTATTACTTCACTTTCTTGGCAATTCTTTGTACATCTTTTGGTCAGCAGTTCTTCGTCGTTCCGGTTTGAATGACCTTGTACATTACATTAATCTACACTTGTTTCAATTCATTTATAACAATTATTCCAGGTTACATTCATCTTCCAACCTAGAAGAAAAAGAACATTGTGGGGTCATGGCCCCTTGTGAGTCAGCACACTGGAAAACAGAGAAATGCATTTAATATGAGAGTTGAGCAGCTAATCTGCAGCTCATGCTAACTTTAAGGCCTATGAGGATTTTCAATACAGATTCAGTAATGCAACGGTTAATATAAGCTTAATTGAACATAACATAAACATTTTATTCATTATTATTAGTTTGCGTATACATTGGTGGCCACTCATCGTGGTCACAATTTCAGGTGCACGTTTAAGCAAAATCGCTATTATTATAGTTTCTAGGCGGCATCATTACACATTAATATATAAGCGTCTCATATTAATATAGATTATATAAGCTACGCTTTCTCAGTCCCTCCTCTGATGACGCACGTCATCACACAAACCTTTCCCTTTTGACCTTTCATTTCAATTTTTCACTTTACCCATAATGCGCATTTCAACATCTTGCCCCTTATGTGAACTTTCCCAAATTTCATTGAACATCTTCTCTCTTTCACTTTCTTTATTTCTCCTGATTCTTTTTGTCCAATTTCTTTTAATTTTATCATTAATTGTGCATGCTCCCCATAATCCTAATAGACAGGCCAGAACAATGAATAGACCCATTAGTATTTTTGCAAGTACCCCATTCCAAATGTTGGTAAACCAGCTCCCTACTCTGGCAATTCCCTTTTCAAATTTCTCCCAAACTCCAGGTTCCTTCAAATCCTTCAAATCTGTACTATCTCTAGTTAGGTTAGTAAGCATGTTTCTAATCTTTTTACTGTTATCTGGAATGAACGAGCAACAATGACACTCGTTGAGCATCTTGCAGACCCCTCCACTCTTTGCCAAAAGGATGTCTAAAGCAAGCCGATTTTGAAGAGTCATAGCTCTTTCTGCAGCAAGTTCAGTATCAGGAGTATTGCCCCTGTAAAATTTGTCAGCATGTTATCCACAATAGTAGACAACTTTTGAATTTTCATGGAGTTCAAGATAACCCCTACTGAAGGGATTATAGCTCCAAATATATCACCAATGACAGCTGCCACTGATTCTCGTTTCTGTCTAGTATGTTGTAATTCAGACGTTTTAGGTATTTGCTTTAAGTCATCAATCTGGTAAATCTTTGGGAAAATTATTCCCAAATAACATGTCCCATACTATCCCTTAGGGAGACGGTAATAAGCATTAAGCCCACAGATGTAATAGATCCCAGGGATCGCTTGATCCTGTCCATTCAACATAAATGTCCATTTACTCTGAAACAAAAACACATGTCTGCATTCACTCGTTCCTACAAACAAATTGTCCTGCTCAGATTTTGGCCTATATATACAAAGCCTACCTACATGTAATGCATCTATAGCTAATTTGCCTTGTGTCTTGATTGCAGTGTAAGCGCAATCATTTGCATATGTGCTTTTTTCTAACCCTTTTTCTAATCTTTCTTTTAATGTTTTGCACCTATCATCAGTGTGATCTAAGAAGCTTTTCTCTACAGGTGACCGCAAACAAGTCAAATTGTTGTGATGTGCATAAGCAGTTCCAAATGTAAGCGTCGGTTCGAAGAAACCTCTAACTATTTTTATATTATGCTCTTTAGCTAGCTTGTTCAGAAACTCAATCACAGGCACAAAAGAAAACACAACATCCAGGTTTGAATAAAAGTATTGCACATGCTCTTGATTATAGAATCTGGTTAGTAGCAAGCTACAGCTAATCCCGTATGTTAAAGGAAGGCTATGATAGGTAACCCCTTCTTGCACAGATGAAGGAATCTTGGTACACACATAACAATCTTTCGCATCCATGGTCTCGACATACTCATTCAGCAAGTGATAAAAGACATTAGTAGAAAGCTCCCCCTTTGAATTAGTCCCCTCATGCAAGTGTCTTGCATCTTGCTCAAATCTTTCCCATGGTGCTAGTGATGTAGTTTCAGGTTTTGAAGTAGCGTTAATCGTTTTCTTATCTAACCACGGCATTCCCACAATCATTCCTACAATTATGACTGCACGCACAATACCTATGATCAGGCTTAACCAACCACACACCTTACCCTTCTTGTTACTACCTCTATTATAAGCCATGTCTGTATAGAATCAAATAGCAGAATAACAATCAACTTGAGGATGATATAAAACTTTTGTTTTTCCCTTGCTCTCTGCGTGTATTTACAGCATTTTCATTGGCTCCAGGACCCCTTTGTCAAATCAGGTTAGCAGCTTGTCATAATCAGGTTTCTCAAAGTCAAATCAGGTTATCAGTGTCTCATCTGGTAATTTATAAGTCTCTTTCTTGAGTTTTCAGTTTTGATTTTTAACAAAGTCTTTTCTTTGAATTAGTTCAGGTACCGTAGTATTGGCCTGGTACTTCTCGATCAAAACAGAACGCTAAGAATTATTGTTGCCATTCAGATGTTGTAGCATACGCCCATTCAGGACCTGTGTACCTTCTATTTGCGATTCTCTTTCTTTTCAATCTGCGTTCACCTTGCAGTTCTCCTTCACTTAGATCCTCCACTCGGGATGTATCACTTTCTTCTGTTATCGTTTCACCTGGTATGCTTCTTATCCTCAGAACTGGTTTTTCTGGCCAGTTATCACCTTTGTGCGTCTTCTTCCGATTTGTCCTTTCAGGACGCTGAACAGCACCCTCCTCTTGTAATATGGTGTTTTCGCTTGATGGAACTGCAACTGGTTCAGGGGATGTCAGTACACTTTGGTCTCTTTCTACTATTTCTCCTTCTTCTTCTTCTTGATCTGTAACGGGTTCAAGTTCTAACCCGTATCCGTCTGCTTCTGGGAGAACCTCTCCTTGATTTAGTTCTCCGGCTACCTCTACTGAGATAGGCACACCGTCACCTCTCTTGAACTCGTTGACTGTTTGAGGGACAAGGCTGTTCTTAGTGGGCTCTCTTGCAGTCTCAGTTCCTTCTTTGCTGTTTTCTGGCCCTGAGACTTCCCTTTCTGGAATTGTTGTGCCAGAAGCTTCAAGTTCCTAGGCAGTTGGACGCGCTACCTTTTTTGTGTGACTGGCATGTATCCAATTCGGAACGCCTGCACATTTCACAGCAGTGGTTGTTGTTAAAATTACTTGATATGGCTCCTTCCAGCGCAGCTCCAAACACAACTTTCTCACGTGCTTCTTGACAACCACCCAGTCACCGGCCTGCAGGGTGTGACCTGGATCCCCAATCAGTGGCAATGTGTTAGCTTCTACCTGGTGAGAGAAAGAGCAAATCACATCAGCCAAACCTTTGCAGTAGTCCAACACCATATCATCCGTGATATTCACTAGAGCATTCGCAGGTACTGCGGGTAACCTCATAGCTCTGCCCATGAGTATCTCATGGGGTCATAGTCCTTTCTTCTTATAAGGGGTGTTTCTCATCGACATCAGCACTAAAGATAATGCATCTGGCCATTTCATATTGGTAGCTGCGCACATCTTTGCCATTCTTGATTTCAAGGTACCATTCATTTGCTCAACTAGCCCTGATGCATCAGGGCGGGAGCTACAATGCAGCTTTTGTTCGATGTCTAATGCGTTACACAGGAGTTTAATCACTTCATTGTCGAAGTGTCTGCCCCTATCTGATTCTATAGAGACCGGAAACCCGAACCTGTGTATTAATTCCCTAAGCAGCAACTTTGCAACTGTGAGACTGTCATTTCTACGTGTGGGGTAGGCTTAAATCCAGTGACTGAAAACACACACAATCACCAACACATAGTTCAATCCTCCGCAAACAGGCATTTCAATGTAACCCATTTGCATTTTGCTAAATGGACCACCAGCTCTCCCAATGTGGCTCAAAGTTACCACAGTCCCTTTTCCCGCATTCATCTGTTGACAGATGATGCACCTGTGACAGGTAACCTCTGCGGCATGTCTGAACTTTGGGTTGAACCAATCGATTTTGAATGACCTGATCATTGCATCCCTCCCAAGATGAGCCTGTCCATGGTATAGCCTAGCGAATTGTGATAGAAGACTGTTTGGCAAAACTAATTTCCCTTCCTCTGAGACCCACAAATCGTCAGCTCTCTGTACACACTGCATTCTTTGCCAGGAACGTTTTTTCCTCTTTACTAGCATGACCCTGTAGTGTCTTTAGCTCGTCTAGGGTGTCGACGACTCTTAATGCAAGGTTCAAGCATGTGTCATTTTCGGTTTGTGGTAACAACTCCCACTGATCCTTGAACGATATACAGTTCAATGCACAAAACCTTGCGACTTGATCTGCATAGCCATTCCCCATGGACACAAAGTCTTGTGATTTAACATGAGCATTGCATTTTACCACAGCAATCTCAAGAGGTAACTGAATCGCATGCAACAAGTCTTTGATTTGTTCACCATTTTTCACAGGAGAACCAGAAGAGGTCATAAGACCTCTCTGTGACCATAGTTGGCCAAAATCATGTACAATTCCAAATCCATATCTGCTGTCAGTATAGATAGTGACTCTCAGATTCACAGCTGCGTGGCATGCCTTCGTAAGGGCAATTAATTCTGCCACTTGTGCAGAAAATACTCTCGCGAGCCAGGAGGCTTCAATGATACCAGCTATGGTACAGACAGCGTAACCAGCTCTCAGTGTTCCGATGGAGTCTCTCAAACAGGACCCATCGACAAACATAATGCAGTCATTTTCTTTCAGCTGTGTGTCTTGAATATCTGGTCGTGGCTTGGTACATAATTCCGTTACCTCAAGACAGTCATGCTCAACCTCTTCCTCATTGCTAACTTCAGTATTTTCAGCAGGAAGTAAAGTTGCCGGGTTCAACACAGTACATCGTTTCAGCGAAACATTAGGTGACCCCAGTACGATTGTCTCATATTTGGTAAGTCGAGCATTTGTCATGTGCTGAGTTTTGGTTAGAGTCAACAAAATTTCAACTGAATGCAGAACCATTACTGGTAGGGGGTATCCCATGACTATGCCTTCACACTGTGTAAAGCTCTGACCAACTGCTGCAACTGCGCGCAAACAACCCGGTAAGGCTGCTGCTGGGTCCAAGGTAGCTGAAAAATATGCTACAGGGCGATTTGCACCTCCATGGACCTGTGTCAAGACAGACAAAGAACAAGCATCACGTTCATGACAAAACAGTAGAAAAGGCTTCGTGCAATCAGGCATACCTAAAGCTGGTGCCCTGCACATGCACTCTCTTAGCTCCATAAATGCCTCAAGCTCTTCTTTGGACAAAGCTATAGTATATGGCTCATCCTTGATCTCTTTACCTGTCAGCTTTATCAATGGTTTTGATATAATCGAGAAGTTGGGTATCCACTGGCGACAGTAGCCCACCATTCCCAAAAACATCCTGACATCTCTCTTCGTTGTAGGGGGGTTCATTTGCAAAATGGCTGTTATTCTTTCTTTCGATATTCTCCTGGAACCTCTTTCAATCAAATGCCCTAGATATCTCACCTCTTTCTGGCAGTACTGCAGCTTCTTGGGTGACACCTTATGTCCGTTCTTTCCCAAATGATTCAGTAAGGCAATTGTGTCATATTTACAGTTGTCCCTTGTCTTGGATGCAATCAGCAAATCGTCAATGTACTGCACTAGAGTCGAATTAAAAGGCAGTACTAAGGATTCTAAATCCTTTTTCAATATCTGATTGAAAATGTACGGTGACTCAGAAAACCCTTGTGGAATTCTGCACCAACTGTACATCTTATCCAGGAATTTGAAACTGAACAAAAACTGGCTGTCCTCGTGAAGAGGTATTGAAAAGAAGGCTTGTGACGGGTCTACAATGGTGAACGATTCGGCATCACATGGAACCTGGAACATGATTACCGCTGGATTCGGTACTATGGGGCAACATTTTACCACAATCTCATTTATTTTCCTCAAATCCTGCACAATTCGAACCTTCCCACAAGGCTTTTTCAGACCCATTATCTGTGAATTACATGGGCTGTTCAACACTTCCTTCAGGACTCCCTGTTTCATAAAATCTGCAATTATTTGTGACACTTCAATAAGAACGTCTTGTGCCATAGGATATTGTGGCACCTGGGGAAACACTGCATTTGTCTTCTCCTGTACTTTAACTGGTTCCACACCTTTTATCAGTCCGACTTCCTTTCCTGACAAATCCCACACTTTCTCTGTCACTGTTCCTTGTAGATCGGCAGGTAGATCAATTATGGTAAGCACCGGGAACCATGTAATCAAAGGGTAATCCTCATTTGTCATTCCTGTCTCTAATTCCGAGAACTGACCTTCATCTCCTTCATCATCACTATGTTTGCACTTCGATTCCATCATTGGTACATGTAATCGAACATTTTGTCTTGCACAGTAAGTCCCTTCCCAGTAGGGATACCGGACTTGAATCACAGACTACAAACTTGTGCAGTCCCTGAAAGTTGCCGATCTCAACTTGCACTGGATCTGTTATCAGGTTTGTCAGGTACTGGTTTGCTACTCCGACCACCCTTATGGTACGCCCTGAAAGTGGTAGTTTCAGAACCTCTGCACTTCTGACTGTAGAGCGTGTAGCTCTGGTGTCAACCAAGAATGAAACCTTGTAACCCATTACCTTTCCTTCCAAATAGGGACCCCTCTGGTCTACCTCTAGAGAGGCTGCAAGCCTGCACTCCTCACTATCTGAGCTGTCATCCAACCACTCCTCATTCATGCCATGTTCACCTCATAATGGGAATTGTTGTACTGTGTTATTTTGACTCCTTACCTGACCTGCGACCTGCTGAGGAAGCATCACCTGTTGCTGTCCCATTGGAGCCATTGGTAATTGCATTTGCTGTCTAGGTACCATGGGAACCTGCTGTTGTACTTGTTGCATTTGTGCTGGCTGAATATGTGGCATTTGTATCTGCTGCATGGGCTGTACCCCTTGCATTTGTACCAGGTTATTTTGAGAATTTGGATTTTGGTTTCTCATTTTCGGTCCACTCATGTTTTAGAATGTACCGACATTAGTGTTTTGCTGAACGGCACCATCCTGCACCACATTCGGGCACTCCCGTTTCCAATGCCCCATGCCCCCGCACGCGTGACATGGTGACATCTTTTTCATCCCTTGCGCATCATCTTGGAAAACAACAGTATTTAAATCTGGACCGCGATTCACAAAACCTCGACCTCTCGGTTGTGCCTGAAACACACCATTAATTTGTGGTTGCTGCTGTATCATCTGTTGGATTCCATTTCCCTGTATTCCTGCCTGTGCAGCCCTTATCTGCATCACCATCACTTTTTCTATCAACTTTTTCTGCTTCAGCTCAATTTCGTCACTACAGTATTTCGCATACTGCAACACCTCATCAATCGGCTTCGCTTGCCAACAAATCAAATGATGCTTAATCATCTGGCTGACCTCTAATCTCAGCCCTTCAAAAAATCTGAATACAAGGTGGTTCATATCTTTCGGCTCAATGGTCTCAGTAACGCTGTAATGTTTGAATGCCTTTAACAACCTCTCATAGTAAGCATGTATTGATTCCTTAACCTCTTGCGAGGTCCAGACGGTCTTCTGCCAATCGTTCACCTTCGGCGACACTTTCTGCTTCAAACACTCAATCACCTTATGATAATATTTCATCACTTCCTCAGTGGGTGCTCCGGTCACCTTATCCCTTGTCGGCTCCTTTGTCGGCCAATCTACCCCTCTCTTGCATTCGAGCCACAAATCAGGCGGAACAATAATCTCAAACAGGGTATTCAAGTCTTCCCAAAGATACTTTGCAAGTTTCACAAACCTGTCTGTCTGTTGGTACCACTCAATCGGTTTCTCCCTCAATCTGGGATAATCGTTTGTAAAAGATAGGATGTCTCCTCTGGACCAAGGCACATGAATTAAAACACCACCAGCTGTTTCTCTCATGGGTAGTATTTTTACTGACTCTGTATCGGGTGAAGCTTTAGCCTGACTCGACCCTGGACTATCTCCTTTCTCCTTATCCCTTTTCTTTGCCCATCTGCCTTCCCATTTTTCTAATGCACCCCAAATTTGCGCACTTTGCAAAAGTTCTTTTACATGCGCCTTCATTCCGCAGACCTCATGTGCTCAAAGTCTTTCGTATCAAAGTCTAATCTTTAACTTCTTTTCAAATGTTTGGTGTTCTCAATATGAATGTTGTACTTGTCTGCCAGGTTTGCTAATCTCTGATGCACCTTGCCAACTTCTTTGGTAATCTTAGGACACAAGTATCTCAGTTCTGCTTCCGTGTAGGACTCTAGTCTGTTTACCCCCATCGTACCTTCCACTAATTCAGCAGCTTCCACTCCCAGTCTCACAAAATTCAGGTACTCATCTTGCCCTACCTTTTCCGGTTCTACGGTAGTCACTGTAGCCTTTTGTGAGGCATAGGTCTTTTCCAGCCACTCATTCAACTGTTGTACTGTAAATCCTTGCAGGGAAATGTTCCCTGCATGCATCATTGGTGACTGCGAAGTATTTGTACGTATCGTCTGTGGGGTTAGTATCCCTAACCCTGCCTGACGCATTGCCTCTAACGGTGCTTCCACTGGGCTTAGATCTATTAAAGATTTCAGCTTTTCAACTGCTTGTTCTCTTGGGGCCATTAACTGAGGACCCTCCTCTTATTGCTTCTTGGGTCATTACCCCCAGATCACATACGCCAGATTTACCTTGTGCATACAATGGTACCGGTGGACCAACAGTAATTGGTAATGATATAGCAGCAGGTGTCTGACCTGGTCCCAAGCTTCGTGGAGCAGTAACTCCATAAGTCTGTTCCAAAGTACCCAGGACTGGTACTAATGGAGGACCAGCTACTGGGTTGTACCCTGGTATCAGTTGTGGTTGCGGCTGGGACAGTAATTTCGGAGTCGACTCAATCTGTACTAACCTCGGTTTTGAATATATCGGGTCTGGCGGCACAATCAGATTTGTAGTAGTTTCAAGCACTGGGACATCTGGATAGATTCTCTGTATCTGCGGTGGAGGTTGCAACTGTATCTGCATGTCTGGCGCAGTGGGTACACTGACACCATTCTGTATCGAAGCTGTATCACTAGTCTGTACCGTATCAGCAACTCCCATCTCCTGCGTCTGGTTCCCAGGACCCATGCTAGTGCTCGGAACACTGTTGCTCACCGCATAAGGTGGCGGGCGATCATGTAATAATCGGTCCATGAATTCCTCATCATCTGAATCATCTTCCTCTTCCCAAGGTCTCTTAGTTTCTTTAGGCTTACTAGAGTCTTTGTCTGTTTTACAGGAGGCTTTCTTTCCCTGTGTCTCTTCTCCCTGTGTTATTGCTGGGAACAATTTTAGTCCATCAACTATTCCCCGTCTCCACATTTTGTTCTCATTATCCCATCTGGCTTATGCATAAGACTTTTCTGCTCTTTTTAGTCTTCTTTGGAATCTTTCTTGTCTATGTTTAAGGGCCATTAAATCCCAAATCGCTAAAGCCTCATACTGAGCTGGCCTCGGAGGTGTTTTTTGTGTACTTAACATCCACCTTAAATTTCTAGCACCTTCGGATTGAACGTCCCATGTTCTGGG
This sequence comes from Pleurodeles waltl, assembly GCF_031143425.1. Taxonomy (NCBI): domain Eukaryota; kingdom Metazoa; phylum Chordata; class Amphibia; order Caudata; family Salamandridae; genus Pleurodeles; species Pleurodeles waltl. Next base: position 655,069,078 of record NC_090450.1, read on the forward strand.
AACGCTAAACATCCCTCTTTCTCTGTTAATTTGCGCCACTGCTTCATCCATAAACAAGGCGCCACACCTTTTTCCTCCATAACCATGTAGGCTGGAGTATCTTCAGGCGGTGTAGCCTCCCCTTCAGTTGCCATAATATATACATCTCCTTTCAGAGCACTCTTAAAAGCCTTAAAAAATTCATCTTTGCGTTTTCTCTTATTTGTATTTAATCAAAAAGTGACTTTAATTCCCAAGACACTCTTCACCCACCTTTCTCAATCTATTGCCTCTCACGGACGGCAGCCAATCCGTGCGCGACCCCTCTCGCCAACTGACCTATCTCAGCGCTGCACCACTGACGTCACACTGCAGCTGACAAAGTCTTGCGGCTCGTCCGCCCCTCACTGAATTCACACAAACGAATGCAAAATTACTGCGAGCACCTTTAACAACAACACAAATCTGCCGGTTTACTACAGGAAAGGTAATACATTCGCTTCAGAACTTTACAGAGATTTCACTTGAAGCCTCGGCCGCTGCTCTCTCCTTCTCAGTCCCCGCATACGCAAGTAGAATTCGACCCGCAAATCCTACTCTCGACTTGTCAATGGTTCGTCCTAGTGCACTTTATAACTTGCCAAATCTCCATCGAAGGTTTCACACATACCATTTGACTCAACTCGACTTGTCAACCACGCACGATTGACCTATTAAACCGCACAGATTACAACATAAACCCAAGTGTCTCCTACACTTGTCAATATACTCCGGAGTCTTAGACCACGACGGGTCCGTACAAAGCAACCAACCACGTGGATAATTTTTTAGCACAAAGTGCCACACATATATGAAGTACGCCGACTTCCCTTCTCTCATACTGCGGAGTACGCCCACTCCTACTAAACAACATTTACCTGGCCTAGATACACACAAATCTTACCAATCACCTGCAAAAAGGCATAAGCTGAGCAAGCGCAAAACCCTATACCACACACATTATGATGCCGAGAACATTCCCAACTCACTTAGGCAGGCTCCGAGATCCCGGGAAAGTCATGGTGAATTTAGAAACACATCATATCTCCAATTTGCATTATTTCAGAAAAACAATTTAAACAATGATTTTCCGTCCTAGGGCCCCAAAGGGCCAAACCATCCTCTGCTACCAGAACTGTTAACGTGTCCTTTTATGTTAATTTATTACACATTAGGACTAGTTTTAGGCCAATGAATCTTTTGACCCAGTTGAGAGACACCGTAGGACGAGATAGCTGATCAATATGTCAATCAGTATATCAATAATGTCATCAATATTTATCACAACAATACATTTCACTTTAGTCAAAGTCATTAATCAAATTGACGACACAACCATGACCTTCCAGCCATGAATAACCACACCAGTTAATAGAATTTTATGAATTGTATTCCCTATTGATTACATTCTACAAGTAAATGAGTTAATCTCAAAACCAAGAAACATAAGAGTATAGTCACGATATGGCAGCCGTGATAAGATTTCATTAACGCGAGAATCACGAACATCAGAACATAGCACAGCTTAAACATAGATCAAAATAGCAGAGTGTCAATACGCGTCAGTTCAACATAACATAATGTCAGTCGTTTGTCTAGTTGCGTTAGTTTTGGTGAACCCCTGTCCTAACCACTGATTAGCATTCGCATGTTGGGCTTCATGCAAAAGATTTAGAACACCAATTTGGAAAACATCTAACGAAACGTACCTAAGGCTGCTAGACAGTCGAAACTTGTTGTGTTTAATAAATATTGGTGATTCCTCGGATTCCTGAGAGTGCGTTATCTACTGGATATTGTTGGATTTGGATATATATATACACATACATATATACACATATAAATATATACATATACACATATATATATATATATATATATATATATATATATATATATATATATATATATGTGTGTGTGTGTGTGTGTCCATGCTATGCACCTTCTTTTCGTCACTGATAACATTTCAGATGTTGCAGAGATGTTATCAATAATGTCATATAACATGTCATGAGTGATGTAATATTTAGGGTAGTTAGTAGTGCAAAATATCTTCATTCTTGCCCATTGGCTTATATTTAGAAGGCACACATGTAGAGAAATCCAATTGGTAATGAGAAAAGTTCTACTATTCTGCATTCCCACTCGCCTCCCAATCAAAATATTACCTAACTCGTGTGGCTAGGCCTGGCGCCTGTGATACAATACAACTCAAGTCATAGCTGGGGACATCATATTTTACCCTGTAGAATCCATGCTTTTTTACAATGTGGGAAACTGCAGATTTAGGGCCCTAGCTCAATCGATACCTAAGAAGAACCATCACACAGACATTTCTGAAAAATAGACACACAAGTGTGTCCAGGGTCATCTTGCAAACCTCAAACAGTTCCTAAAAACACATATTTTCCTCATATTTATGTGAGGGAGTCTTCAGGAATTTCACCTCAAAATACCAACCACCCAGTGTCCCCATAAGTCTCCTGATGAAAATGTACCTCACTTGTTTAAGTTGGCCTAGTGCACATGACTGGAAAAGACCCCAAACACGACAAGGATAGATGAAAAATTCCCACCCATAATCAACCCTTTCCTGCAATGTTGTTTGTTGCAACATTTGGGCCCTAGACCATCCAGCACCCAGGGAAAACTAACAAACCTCTACACTTCTGAAAACAAGACACCGAGGGGATTGCAGGGTGGCATGGCTTGTTTGTCACTTACCCGGTTTATTTACCCAGCAGCTTTTGCAAACCTCAAACTTCGTCTAAAATCATAATTGTTCACCTTTCTGTGAGATAAAGTTCTATAAACTGCATGGAGTCTCCATTTTTCTACCACCCAGCATTCTCCAAGTCTCAAGATAAAAATGTACCTCACTTGTGTGGTGGGCCAAGTACCTTCTGCAAGAAAAGGCCCAAAACACAACACAGACACTTCAACATTTTTCACCCAAAAACCAACCGTTTTTTTGCAATGTTGCTGGCTACTGAATTTGGGCCCTACCTCATCTAGCACCCAGGGAAACCTAGAAAACCTTCACATTTCTGGAATCTAGACACCACTGGGAGTTCTGGGTGTCATGACTTGCATGGCTCTCACCAGGCTATTTTACCCAGAAGACCTTGTAAACCTCAAACTTTGACTAAAAAGCTCACATTTATGTGAATTAAATTTCTGGAATCTGCGGGAGGCACAAATTTCCTTCCACCCAGCATTCCCTCATGTCTCCAGATTGTACCTCGCTTGTGTGCATGAGCCTAATGCCATGCAATAGGAAAGGGCTCTCAACATTTCCTGTCTAGAAAATGAATTAATATGGCAATGGTGGTCGCTGTGGAATTTAGGCCCAGGCTCAGCGTTCACCCAGCGAAACCTACTAAACCTAGACATGTCTGAAAACTAGACACCCTGAGAAGTCCCCTACAGGCACCCATATGTGTGCAGTATGAGTTTAGGGGCAGACACTTGCCTTTTGGTAGGCCTTGCACCTAAACCCCATGGGAGTCCTGGCCCCAGCTACATGTGGGTTTGGGTGCAGGGCCTAGCCAGCTGTCAAACCTTGTGCCCAACCACCTGCGGGTGCCCATGGTTGACTATGTGCAAAATATAAAAAGCAGGCCCACTGCTTTATTGAGGGGTTAGTACGTCAACATATATAAAGCATATCTATTGTCTTTGTCAAAAAGACATCCGTAACTATAATCACATGGAAATTGTACAAATGTATGCAGTGCAATATTTAATTAAAGTAATAGTCAAACATATGTTCAATAGGGCATTATTTATAAATACAAATCATAATGTGTTTCAAACATTTTTAAGACCACAACGTGCAGTCACAAAAGCAACCATAATGGCGGCAACATCCCCAATGGAAGTTCGGCGGATGGGTCATCCCCTCCTCCGAACTCCTAATCAGGCCCTTGATGTTTTTTTTTATGTTTCTAGGTGACTGCTGTGCTCCATGCAGCCCCCCACAACATTAAGAAATAATGGTTGGTGGCACCTGCAGCTCCGCCTGGCTCCACAGCCAGCACCCAAATGGGTGATGGGGGAACAGTCATTTTATTTTTTTTATTTTTTATTTTTACAATGGGTGCCTGTTGCCTTTTTGGGCCACCCACAATATCCTGGATTGTTTGGGACTGCTGGAGGAGGTCTGTGGCCCCCATGGCCCAGGCATGCTCCCAAGCCAACACGATAGAGGGAGCTGGACATTTTTTTGTAAATTTCTTTTTTAATGGGTGACCCTGTGCCCACCTGGGACTGCCACATTTAGGTAAAATTTTGGGGTAGCAGAAGGAGCCCTAAGGTCCACACAGCCCCTGCCAACTTCTCAGACAGTACCCACTGTGATTCTGGCAGAAGCCCACTCCATTTATTTGCTCCTGCCAGGATGAAAGCAGCATTTTCTTCTAAACATGCCCGGGCTGGAGCAAAGTTCTCTTTCATGCCCAGGAGATCCTGCACTGTCCCAGGCAGGAAACAGCAGTGTCGCGGGGGATGGAGTCTATATGCCTCCCGTTTATCTAAGGACAGGGAACTGGCCCACAACATCTCCCTCTGCTGAAAACATAGTTCACTCTCTCTCTAAATATGGATGTGCAATGTCAATCCTCAGGCACCCTAAATTGGGATGAGCAGCTCCATAAAAGAAATCAAAATGAAAAACAGCGGAAAATTATTTTAAAATGTTGATTAGTTTAAATATTCCTACAGAAAGACACATAAGACTTTCTTGCAGTGCCTATAGTAAAATGATATTGTAAAACACACCATTTTGCAATTTTTCCCAAACTTTTGGGAGAAGGCACCCAAAGCCCCCTTGCAATGGCGAGCTTCGCACACTGTGCTTGCTCACTAAGCAACTTATAGGGGACTGGACTGACCAAATTTGCTAAAGCTGCTTTTGGTTCCCAGTCCTGCCCTAAATATTGATACCCACTATATTCTCAAGGTAAGTGCGTGTTGGTAAGTATGTATTTGCTATTCTCAATCCCATGCCTGTTTACCTTGATGATACAGTGGTAATAAATACTGTATATGCTATATTTTTGTGCATTCATAATTCACCATGATGTAGTGGCTCCCTGCCATGAGGGCAGCCATGCAAGCTGTAGTTGTTACTTATTTTAAGAAAAGTAAAGGAAGGTTCCTTTTGCCTTATTCTATGATTAAGAGCAGACCAAGGTCTCTCTGTTTACCGATTCTGAAATCTGGAAATCTACACCCACAGGTCTACTACCTCACATGCATGCAGAATTATGAATTTGGGGAATTCAAAAACTGTTCCAGGAGTTTACCTACAAAGTTTACTAGTCTCAACTCTTCAGGTATAATCCTAGGAAAGTTAAGAAATGTCACTTTTTTGCATTGGCACTACCAGATGATGAAGTCTACACATAATATTATTCTGCATTGTGCCAGCTTATCTGTGCAATTGCTAATTTATTTTCTTAGATTTATTTTTCTCTCTGGAGATATCCTACATGATGAAACCCCTAATTCTACCCGCCATTACTTTTGGTGGCGTTTCTATTATCTGTCCTCCTTTGCATGACGTTTACACCTGCCCTTTTGTTGGGTACATTTCCTACTGTTTCCAGAGTGGGAAATGGTCAGACAGCTATTTTTGAATAGTCACAAAACCCTGCATTTGTGGATGTTCAAAAATTCTCAGTGCTAATCAAACCTTTGAAAACTCATTCCCAACTCTTCCCTGTGCTGTGTTCCTGAGTAACATTATGCAGTTGTGGGATACCATCTTTCAGGAGCATAATGATTTAAAACTGCAAAGTCGTATTCTGCAAATTGCTTTCTGACCTGAATCTCGCCATTTGCATTTGTAAATTATTTTTAAAAGCTCAAGTAGATTTGGGAATCAGTCCCTGTATATAGGTCTCTCCTTGATCACAACATCATCCCCACGCAGAATGCCAAGAAAGCCAATGTTTACAGTTGAACAATTATACAGATAAATTATTTACTTTCCTCTCTGGCACCTGAACGGCCAAACAGGAATAGTTATAGATTTCACAACGAGTCCCGAATGCTTCATCCATTCTACTGAGCGCATGGAATGGCCAGAGTGTGGTTAGTTGTTTATGCTAAGCTGCCGGGGGTCAGAATCATGAGAACTCCATCAGGAAAGGTAATTCAAGCAATAGTCATCAGCTGTGGACTATTGACTGGGAAACTGACTTGTGAAAAGAACTCCATAGGGCTATTTTCACTCTGACCATATCAAACGAGGATGTCACGAATAATTCACTGTGGTCCTTATTCATAAATGTAAGTTTACACTATTGTGGATTTTTACTATTGTTCTGGTATTCACACGCTATGAATTTCATTTTACTAATATTATTTTTATGACTGCAGAGACTGCGCACACAGGGCAAAGAACTCCGGAATCACCTCAGTCATAAAATCCCTATTAAACTTGTAGTTTGTGAAAAGCAAAAAAATGGAAATAGCTAATTTACGCAAAAGTATAAGTTTGCCTTTTTGAATCATGCCCTGTATGTTCAGGCCTAGACTTCAATATAGTCTGACTAAAAAACTGAAAATAAACTCAAATTCTGTGATAGCTACAGCTAAAATGCTGAGTCCTCTGCATGTTATATCCTCTTTGCCTGTAGCGGATAGTACATGTTTTCTGGACCTGGGTCTCTCTGCAGGGTCATCCATAAAGATTTTGGCTTCACCCCTTCTGTTTTGCTGAATTCTTTATTGTTGGTTTTAGGAATCTGTGGACTTTACCACTGCTAACCACTGCTAAAGTGTGTGTTCACTCTCCTTGAAAACATGGTACAATTGGCCTACAACTAATTGACACATTTAATTTACATGTAAGACACTAGTAAATGTACTACATGTACCCAGGGCATGTACATTGGATGCTACTAGTAGGCCTGCAGCTCTCATTGTGCCACTCACTGAAGAAGCTCAGCATTCAGCGCGATATTTCTCTTCCAATCATTTAATGGGGGCCCTGAGAGGCTTCAAAGGGAAGGAAAGGAATTTCCTTCCCTTGAAGTTTCTAAGAGAATTTCAAAAGCCAGATCGTAAAGTGATCCTGCTTTTGAAATGCCCACTAGACACCAGGGATATTTCATAAAAATGAAACTGGCACAATGGGAGCGACCCCTTGGGCAAGGGTCGCTCCCCAGGGGTGAAATATTTTGCAAGGCCTTTTCTGCCCCCCCTGGGAGCAGATAGGTCTATTGTTGTTAGGCCGATCTGCCCCCTGGGGGGGCTGAATCCACTAGGTGCCATGGATAATTTTTTTTGTTTTTTTTTTTTAGTTGGGGAGTGACCCCTTAGGCAAGGGTCGCTCCCTAGGAAGCAAATTATATTTAGGCCATTTCTGCTCCACTTGGGGGCAGATCTGCCTATTTTTATGAGGCTAATCTGCCCCCAAGGGGGGGCAGAAACCACTAGACACCAGGGAGTTTTTTTTTTAATGGCAAATTCACAGAAGGGAGGTGACCCCTTAGGCAAGGGTCGCTCTCCGGGGGAAGGTGATTTATTTTAGGCCATTTCTGCCCTCCCGGGGGGCAGGTCGGCCGATTGGTACTAGGCCGATAAAACCTCTAGGCGCCAGGGATAAAAAAAAATTGTTTTGTTTTTTTGTTTGTTTTTTTAGAGATGGGGAGCGACCCCTTAGTCAAGGGTCGCTTCCCTGGGGGGCAAATTGTATTTAGACCATTTCTGCTCTCCTTGGAGGCAGATCGGCTGATTTTTGTTAGGCCAATCTGCAGAAACCACTGAGGCACCAGGGATTGCTGTGTGTGTGTATGCGTGTGTTTTCTTTAGGGGGGGAGGCCCCTCAGGTAAGGGTCCCTCCCCATGGGGGCACATTACTGTTGGCCATTTTTGAAAGGCCCATCTGCCCCCAAGGGGGGCAGAAAGCCCTCCAGAGACCAGGGAAGTTTTTTTTTTTCCAAAATAAGAGGATGGGGTATGGCCATACCCCCACCCCAAATAAATGGAGCCAAAGTTGTTCTGCCCACAAGTGGGCAGATGGGGCAATTACCCCTGAGCCACACCCCGGGGGCAGAAAGTCTACTAAATGCCAGGGAATTAAAAAAATATATGTATATATATTGGGGTGGTGGATTCCAACCAGTATGGGCCTGGTTATGCCCCCACCCCCAACTGAAGGGGGCAACAGTCTTTCAGCTCTCCCCCATATTCTAAAACATCTTATCCCACAGAAAGGAAGAAGATATTTGATTATTTTAGGTTTTGGTTTTACATTTGGGCCATGAGAGCTTGGCTAACTCTGAAAATCATCCCACTTGGAATGGTGAGAGCTGCACTTTATGGAGTTTGGGACGCTGCCATGTAGAAAAATCCAGAAGACCTAGACACATCTGAAAACTAAATATCTGGGTTATTTCAGGGTGGTGTGTTTCACGTGCACCCACACCATTTTTGTACCCACAATGCCCTCCAAACCTCCAACTTTGCTGGAAATCACACATTTTTCCCAAGTTTTTGTGATGGAACCTTCCGGAATCTGCAGGAATCCACAAAATTCCTACCACCCAGCATTGTCTCATCTATACTGATAAAAATTCTGCTGCAATTGTCAGCCTAAAAATCTTTTTTTTCAAACTTCCCTTTTGGACCCCCTTTGATTCCCCCCTAATATCGACATGTTTTTGGCTCTTCCCTTTCACAAGCACTTAGCCCACCTACACAAATGAGGTATAATTTTTACCGGGAGACTGAGGGGAACATTGGGTGGTATGAAATTTGTCCCAGTGCGGTCATCCCACACAGAAATGTGGGAAAACATGTGATTCTTTTTAGCTAAATGTGAGGTTTGCTCAAGATTCTGGGTAAGAAAACATTGGGGGATCCACGCAAGTCACACCTCACTGGACTCCATCAGTTGTCTAGTTTTCAGAAATGTCTGGGATTGATGGATTTTCCTAGAAGGATGCTGAGCCAAGGACCAAAAACGCAAGTGTCCCCCTGCAAAAACAGGGAGTTTTGTATTTGGTAACTTTGATGTGGCCAGATAGTGTTTTGGGGCATTTCCTTTTGCGGGCATTAGGCCCAGCCAGAAAAGGGAGGTACCATTTTTATCAGGAGACTTGGGGAAACGCTGGGTGGAAGGAAATTTGTGGTTCCTCTCTGATTCCAGAACTTTCTGTCACCGAAATGAGAGGAAAAAGTGTTTTCTTGGCCAAATTTTGAAGTTTGCAAAGGATTCTGGGTAACAGAACCTGGTCAGAGCCCCAAAAGTCACCCCATCTTGGATTTCCCTAGGTGTCTAGTTTTCAAAACTGTGCAGGTTTGCTAGGTTTCTCTAGGTGCCGCATGAGCTAGAGGCCAAAATCCACAGCTAGGCCCTTTGCAAAAAACAGCTCTGTTTTTTTTGTGAAAATGTGATGTGTCCACGTTGTGTTTTGGGGCTGTCCCTGTCGTGGGCCCTACCCCCACAAGTGAGATTCCATTTTTATCGGGAGACTTGGGGGAACTCTGAGTGTAAGGCAATTTTTGGCTCCTCTCTGATTCCAGAACTTTCTGTCACCAAAATGAGAGGAAAAAGTGTTCTTGTGGCCAAATTTTTAAGTTTGCAAAGGATTCTGGGTAACAGAAGCTGGTCAGAGCCCCACAAGTCACCCCATCTTGGATTCCCCTAGGTGTCTAGTTTTCAAAACTGCACAGGATTACTAGGTTTCCCTAGGTGCCAGCTGAGCTAGAGGCCAAAATCCACAGCTAGCCACTTTGCAAAAAACAGCTCTGTTTTCTTTGTGAAAATGTGATGTGTCCGCATTGTGTTTTGGGGCAGTTACTGACACGGGCGCTAGGCCTACCCACACAAGTGAGGTATCATTTTTATCGGGAGACACGGGGGAACACAGAATAGCAAAACAAGTGTTATTGCCCCTTGTCTTTCTCTACATTTTTTCCTTCCAAATGTAAGACAGTATGTAAAAAAGACGTCTATTTGAGAAATGCCCTGTTTTTCACATGCTAGTATGGGCCCCCGGGAATACAGAGATGTGCAAATAACCACTGCTTCTAAACACCTTATCTTGTGGCCATTTTACAAACACAAAGGTTTTCTTGATACCTATTTTTCACTTTTTATATTTCAGCAAATGAATTGCTGTATACCCGGTATAGAATGAAAACCCATTGCAAGGTGCAGCTCATTTATTGGGTCTGGGTACCTAGGGTTCTTGATGAACTTACAAGCCCTCTATATCCTCGCAAACAAAAGAGTCCAGCTGATGTAACGGTATATTACTTTAAAAAATCTGATATAGCAGGAAAAAGTTACAGAGTAAAGCGTGGAAGAAAAGGGCTGTTTCTTTACCTCAATTTCAATATTCTTTGATTTCAGCTGTTATTTTCTGTGGGAAACACTTGTAGGATCTACACAAATGACCCCTTGATGAATTTAGAATTTTGTCTACTTTTCAGAAATGTTTAGCTTTCTGGGATCCAGCATTGGTTTCTCACCCATTTTGGTCACTAACTGGAAGGAGGCTGAAAGCACAAAAAATAGTAAAAATGGGGTATGTCCCAGTAAAATGTCAGAATTGTGTTGAAAAATGGGGTTTCTAATTCAAGTCTGCCTGTTCCTGAAAGCTGGGAAGATAGTGATTTTACCACTGCAAACCCGTTGTTGATGCCATTTTCAGGGAAAAACCCACACGCCTTCTTCTGCAGCCCTTTTTTCCCATTTGTTTTTTAAAAAATGAAGTTTTTGCTGTAGTTTAGCTAATTTCTTGATCTCCTTCAGGGGAACCCACAAAGTGTGGGTACCTCTAGAATCCCTAGGACGTTGGAAAAAAAGGACGCAAATGTGGCGTGGGTAGCTTATGTGAACAAAAAGTTATGAGGGCCTAAGCACGAACTGCACCAAATAGCCAAAAAATGTCTCGGCACAGGAGGGGAAAAGGCCTGGCAGCGAAGGGGTTAAAAAATGTCGGGCCTGCCATTGCAGCCTGAAGAGCAGTATTGAACTGCCATTTCAACCTGGCAAAATACAGCTTTTGCCAGGCATAAACCTTTGTTTTTAATACTTACATGTCACCCCTAATGTAGACCCTAAAGGCTAATAGGGAAGGGAGCATTGTCTTTAAAAAGTAGGACATGTGAGTGTAAGTTTTACATGTGATGGTAGTGAAAAACTCCTAAAGTCATTTTTCACTGTTGCAAGGCCTAGCTCTCCCACAGGATTGCATTGGTTGCATTCTCACATTTAAGAAGTGCTAACTTTTGATTGATTGAGAACAGATGGAAATGTCATGTTTGGATGTAAATGAATTATCATTTAAAATCCTCTTTAATGGCAAAGTCGATTATTAAGTCACAATTCTGAAAATGCCACTTTCATAAAATTGGCATTTCCCTGTCCTAACCATTTGGTGTCTGCAGCCTGTGTCTTGGGCCACATGACTGTGAAAAACCTGACAGTACTTTGTGCATTCCTCCCAGATAGGGAGGAGACAGAGGAGGACTAGCTATTGGTAGGATGAGTCATTCTACCAGAATGGTTGTGGTGGAGCTTTTCTTTCTACCACTTGCATTTCAAATGGCTGCCTCCAGCACATAGACAAAGGAACTTGGCACCAGTCTTTTGTCACCCTAGATGATTTGGAATCGTGAAAGGGAAGGAAAGACCTTTCCTGACCCAGATGTGGGAGTAGTATAGGGAGTCTTCCCACTTCGAAGGCTGGCACCAGGTATAAATATTGGGCTTCCTGAGACATACATCAGTACACTCCTAGACCTGTGGAAGAATTCCGAAGGACTGCCTTGCACCCCAGAGGACTGTCCTACTCCTTGAGGTCTGCCTTGTTTCCCAGCGGACTGTATTGCTGCTTGAGACCTACCTTATTTCTCAGAGGGCAGCCCTGCTGCTAACAGAAGACTGTCCTGCTGCTTGAGGCTTTCCTGTTTCTCAGAGGACTGCCCTGCTACTTGTCGCCTGACTTCTTCTCCAGAGGACTGACATGTTGCTTGAGGCCTGCCTTGCTGAAGGAGAAATTTACCATCTCTTTGTTGCCTAGCCACCTGAGTGACTGCAAGTCAGTAGTCTGCAGTAGGCTGGCCACCTATTCTAAGCTACAGGAATGCAACAAGCTCAAGTGGCCTCCTTACAACTTCCCAGCTCACCTGATGTACTGGACCAGTCTGGACCTGCACCTGGATCCGCCTGAGCTCTGTTGGCCTCTGCTGAAGTGAATTTATGATCCTAAAGAGTTGCCTCTCTATATCCTGGACTCAGCTTGTATCAAAGAGAACGTCTCTCGACCCGCAAAGCTCTGCTACCTGGGTGAAACCTTCTTTGGAACCTGGTGGCGAGCAATGCAAAGCCTCCCAGCCCAGTCTGCCTGCCCAGAGACAACCTTCATTGGAACCGACAGTGGACAGTGCAAAGCTCTGCAAAGCCTTCCTGCACAGCTGAAAGATTCATATGAACAGACACTGAGTGCCGCAAAACCCTGTAAAGCCGAGTTACATATCTGAGTGCTCCATAAGAACAGAGACAGAGTGACACAAAGCCTTGCCACACAGCAAAAAGCTTAATCGGAACTGATGGTGAGTGACATAAAGCTCTGACAAGTCCTACTGCAGAGCGGAAACCTTCAACACTAGTGATGCCAAGTGATGCAGTGTCCTGCAAATCCTTTCTACATATCTTCAGCAGAACTGATGCAGGATGATGCAAAGCCTTGCAAAGCAATGCTGTGCAGAACTCACACCAAGGACATAAACAATAAGCCAAACTTGGTCCTCTGCACTGCATGCACTCCATCATGGAAGCCTGAACTTCTGACTTTGTCCCTGTCCAGTTCATGCAGACACCCACAGTTAGTGCTTTCTGCTTCTTGGCACGATTTTTATCTAAACCTTTAAAGTACAATAGCTCAATTTCTACTGAATCGATTTTTGTTCTGGTATCATTTTATTTATTAAAATGTACCTGGTCTAAAGTGGTTTGCGATTTTTCATGTGTTGTATTTTCACTGTATTACTGTTCGTGTACATCACAAATATTTTAAACATTGCCTCTAAGTTAAACCATGTTGCGTTTGTGCCAAGCTACCAGAGGGATAAGCACAGGTTAATTCAGTTACTTTTGTAGTACACCCTAACAAGGATTTTGCGTGATGCTTGAGAAGGGTCTTCACCCCCTCACCCAAAAACCCAATATCTTGCAATGTTTTTAGAGTCAGATAGTCAATACCATTCTAACATCTGCAGAGTAGAGACTGATGGAACCTTTGAGCAAGTATCTAGCTTTGTTTGTAATGTGCTGTTTGTTTGTGGCAAATTCTTATGGGATGCCACTGTACTTTCTCGTTGTATTGTGACTGCTGAATGTTTGCGATATTCCCCATCCTATTTCAACGTTATTCCTAGACATAATGTGCCACAACATCGCTAAGGATCCCCATAGTGAGCTTTATGAGAAGTGATTGAGCACAGAGGATGTCTGGCTAAATCGGACTCAGTCTCAACAGATATTGTGGATGATGCGCCACAATGCTACAACAGATTTATCGAAGGGTAGGGGTACAGTGAATTGTAATGAGATTTGATTTTGCTCTTTATACTCAATGTCTCACTTTGGCATGGCATCCCTTACTCTGACTCTATGTTTCACTGAACATTCTAGTATAATTCAGTGTGTTATTAATTTTATCAAGAATTTCCAAATAAGTGAGATCAGAACACAGTAAGCCTCTACTCCAATCACTATACTGAATAGTGTTGAAACAGAGAGTCTACTTCGAGTCAGCAAAATGATAAAGCAATAGTTATCCTCTTATTAGGCCTGGGAAATTCACATTTTGTCCTAGAACCATAACTTTGTGTAATTTGGTGAACTTTTCAACAAATATTATGAAATAAATAACACACTCCTCCACACTCCTAGATCGTGACTCTTTTGCCATCACCAAATGTGTTATTACCTATGCATAATGTTTTGTTGAGCTTTTATTGTAATACAATGACCAGGGCGCAACCTCTCATTGGTGCAGTAGGACTATGGCAGCGGTGCACTGAGGAGTGCTGGTCAACTGCTCTTCAAGGCTGCCTGTCTTTTACTGAAAAAGCATTGGCCCACCTTCTTTGCTTGCATTAGCCCCCTTGATTCGCCACTGATAGTATCCCAAAATGTACCGTATTCGTCAGGAATCAATTTAGCTATATACAAAAATACAAGCTTGCCAATAGTTGCGTTTTTGAGTGGTGGATGGATCTTTGTTGCACGAAACAATGGCTAGGCACTCTGTGCAAATATCATCTCTCTCAAAGGAATCTTCTGACAAGAAAAACACCACCTGCCTTTTAAACTTTAAAGAGTTACGTTTTTGAACTCGTCAGAGTTGACGACAGTTCTTGATGCTTGCTTGGATTCAAGCGCTTGCTTTCTGTCATGCGGATTCTCTGAAGGCTGACTTTCGGATTTATAATAATCAGTTTGCTTTCCTTCCACCCACTCCTGTTCCTATTATTTCAGTGAAACTATCTTTGGGACTGTTTTCTAAATCAAACCTTCGCAAAGGTACGAAGCGCACAAAGACAACTATCGGAGCCTACAGTGAGATAAATATGTATAACTGACAAATAAAAAGATCCAGATCCAGGGATCGAAGAATGCAGTCTTTTTGAACCCTTGCGATGCCTGCACTGCGCAAAGTGCAAAGGATAATGTGTTAAAATGACTCTATGGGCCTCATTTTGAGGAGTGTTAACTTCGCACCTCCAGAGGTAACAGTACCGGGGGTAGGGAGTGCAAAATTAACCATAGGAATGCATCGAGTAATGAAGAGTTACAACTGGGTCTGATTATGCAAGTAATTGTTCATCCTTTCCTGAACATTGCAGCCAAAATCTCGGGGGGGAATATGACAGTTCCCCATGCTTCACTGTTTGGATACAGGCGATAACACTTACCAAATTCATTTGGAATTATGCTGCTCTTCTAAAGTGAAACACACAAAGATTTTTTGCTAAGTCGAGCCACTGGCATTCCATCGTGGTAGCAGTCCATCCCGTCGTTCTGTTGCCCACCATGCCTCTTCATGTTAAACCCAGCCATATGCAATTTATTTGTGACTTTGCTCCAGTAAGAACAGTCCAGCCTGAACTGTCACGCCAGGTCCTCACTGAACCAAAACACAAGCAACCCAAGACTGGTTTTAACCTAGTTGGGGCTCTTTCGTCCGGTGTTGCTTGGTTTCAGGGGCACAGTGAGCAAGGGACCCACGTCTGGCTATACCCTTGGCCACACAGTGCTACAACAAATGCACACTCTTGTAAGGTGGGTCTAAGAGCCCTAAGTGTTTTTAGACTGACCCTTTAGGACTAGAAAGGAAAAGTGGGTGGCAAAAAGGTATCGCCCTTCCCTGTTCTTCAGAAGGAAATGTATTTATGATTGCCAAACAGTCCATCTGCAGAAAAGAATTTGAAGGTCACAGGCTGTTCTTGTCAGTCGCTATATTTTACACAGTGGACTTGGAGACAGACAACACACGCAAGTGAAAACTGAAGGATATGTGCCTAACAACCTGACACACTTATTTTGGATCTGGGGAACCAGGTGGATTCCAGACGTTAGCTAAATAGTTGATTCTAGGCATATCACTTATCAGATCCCACTTCAGAAGGCTTGGTAAACAGGAAGCTCTGGGCCCAACCATGGGGGCTGAAGTCTTTTATTCCTAATGTTCCAGAGCCCACCTTACTGCAGTTCTTGAGAAGCTGGGCCAGGTACCCTTTCAGGACTTGACTCTCAGTGGGAATACAGTTGAGAAGTCCAAGGCTTCTTGGGAGAGAAGGCAGAAGCAGAGGGTGAACACAAACTCACAATTCAAAATGCATTCAGTAGCAGCAATACATTATTGTTCAGTCAAATTCTTCCTTTTATGAAAAAAGGAGTATTATATACAAACACAAAATAAAATAGTGGCATACACATATAATACAGATAGCTCCCTGAGGTCAGTAGGCTAGTGTTCAATAGGCAGGTCCCTGAGTTTCACTTTCCTCTCTTTAATATTAGGGGTTAAGACCCATTCACAATAGGTGACATTCAGGCTAGGCCCACCTAGTAGTCTACATCTCAGGAGTCCCACTCTGACGCTTCCAACGTCAAAAGTGTTCCATCACCGAAAGAGCTACAAGGCAGAACAAGTTCCCCTGGGACTTTCAGCCCTGCAATCAATCCTGCACAGCTACCTTCCCTGAGCCAGGAATGGGCCCAGGGGCCCCCATCTCCCTTGTCCATTGGTTAAATATAGAGGAGGGGCACATGCCCCCACTCCCTGAGCCTTAAAGGCCCCTGGGACCCCATCATCTGGGGCCAGGTCATGTAATGTCTCCAAGGGAGCCCACCCCTAGGACATAGATTTTTTCCTTCCAGCAGGAGAGTGGGCAATGTAAGTCAGTCAGTACTCACATGGCAGGAGCATTTTCAAAGCTCCCACTGAGTGGGAGTGGACTTACCTTCCCTTCCCACACCGTTGCTGCAGCAAAACTCAGATTGCTCCCTCTCAACATGTGTAAACAAAAACAGCTGCTTCCGCTGGGTGGAAGTAATGCTGGATTCCAATGCACACTGGATTGATGCATGCAGGGAGCTGGCAGGGGCCCTGGGTCTCCTCTGTGGCCACCAAAGTAGAGTTTGTTGGGTGCCGCAAGTGGGCACCAGTGCCACACCTAAAAGGAGATAAGGTCCTGATGGATGGGGTCCCTGTAGCCACTACAGGTTCAAGGAGGGGGCTGCAACCCGCCTTATTCCAAGTGTCATAGGCTATAATGCATTTGTAATCAGGTGGGCAGGATATCTGTCTGAATCTCTAAATAAGGCCCATAGAACATCTAGAATTAAACATAGCCACATCTCTTCACAAACACACACCGCTTGCACATGCACATGTACACTGCTGACATTCTTTTACTTGCTGCACAAAACTACACACACACCCAACCAGCACTCAGAGATGGAAAAAAATATCCAGATATTGATTTTCTCAATCACTTTCACACACATACACTTCCACACATAGAAGCACGCTTCTTTATCATGGCTCAAACCATTACAGATTCTCATGTCATCAAAGACAAAAGCTCCATGTTTCCAAGCATAGTTAATGCGTTCACATCAAAAAAACACTATTCACTTCCTGCTAAAATCCATATACCACTCTCGAATACGCACTGCTGACTTTGGAACACAAGTGATTTTCAAAAATAAATTATTTATTTAAGCATATTAGAAAATAAAGAAATTTTAATATGGAAATTTTTTGTCTCATGTTTTGTGTCTAAGGGAATGATTTAGATCGTGGCAGTGGGATTACTCCATCACAAATGTGATGGATATTGCATCCACCGTATTACGATCTCCACAGCATATTATGGGATCGTAATGCGTCGGATGGGATATCCATCACGTTTGTGATGGTGTATTCCCTGCCACCAAGATCTAAATCAGGCCCTAAATCTTCTCCCCTACCCAAATATTGATTACAAAAAAAACATATTAAAAAAAAAAAAAATAGTATGCATGGTTTGGAAACTGGGAAAACAATTCAAACTGACAAACATGGCTGAGATGTTGAGTAATGCTGACAGTGTGATATAAAAAAGGCATGGAATGCTCCAGGAAAGCCAGATTGTGACTACTGCTCCATATAATGTGTCAGGACTGCTTAGGGAACCAACAGAATTGCTGTTTAAGAACAGGGATTGCCAAGATATCCCACATGGCAGCCAGCTGGGTCTAAGTTCACCTTGAAAAGTGAATTCATGTTTTAACCCCAAACCCATGTAGCAGTGGGCTGTTCGAATTGTTCATAAGCCCATCATTCTTAAATTCACCCCAGATGCAGGAGTGTTATGTGAAGTACAGCAGTGCATATCACTGGAACTGTTCTTTAGCACATGTTTATAGAGACATACACAGAGGCAGCACAGTTTTTTTAGCAGCATCTTAATTTGTGTTTGCATGTAGAGTCATAGGGGGTCATTCCGACCCCGGCGGGCGGCGGGCACCCCCTGCCGGGCCGAAACCGCTCAAACACCGCACTGCGGTCAAATGACCGCGGCGGTGATCACAACTTTCCCGCTGGGCCGGCGGGCGATCTCAAGCAGATCGCCCGCCGGCCCAGCAGGACAGCCCCAGCAAAGATGAAGTTGGCTCCGAATGGAGCGGAGGCTTTGCTGGGGTGTGACGGGTGCAGTGGCACCCGTCACGTTTTTCAGTGTCTGCTTTGCAGACACTGAAAATCTTAATGGGGCCCTGTTAGGGGGCCCCTGCAGTGCCCATGCAGTGCCAGTGGCATGGGCACTGCAGGGGCCCCCAGGGGCCCCACGACACCCGTTCCCGCCAGCCTCTTCCTGGCGGTGTAAACCGCCAGGAACAGGCTGGTGGGAAGGGGGTCGGAATCCCCATGGCAGCGCTGCATGCAGCGCCGCCATGGAGGATTCCCTGGGGCAGGGGAAAACTGGCGGGAAACCGCCGGTTCCCCTTTTCTGACCGCGGCTTTACCGCCACGGTCAGAATTGCCCCGGAAGCACCGCCAGCCTGTTGGCGGTGCTTCCTCTGCCCTCTGCCCTGGCGGTTACAAACCGCCAGGGTCAGAATGAGGGCCATAGTCATAGGTTCTCACTGCTATTGCTAATTTGTGCAACTGAAACAATTCTGTGGTCTCACGCGTGCCATGGGTCTTGTAAAAAACTAAATTTCCCTCACGCTTTACAAGAGCAGACTTGTATTCAACTAATATTTACTTCTGAAGTGCTTTCAGCAACCCTATGTCATCAGGATGCCATACACCTCAAGGAAAGCAAATGCTTAGAAATGCTGCCAAGTGTGCAGTTAGAATTGCGTAAGTAAGAATTCCAAAATCTGCTTTGATCAATGTCCTTAAAAGACTGGCCTCTGAATTGAGGAGTAGTTTGAAACATATACCAAACTAAAGTACAGCGTGCAACAATTATTTCCTGCAGAGGCTTCCGGGCTACAGCCATCGAGGGTGAGCTTATTTGCCACTGGTTTCCTGTGGCCCGTTTTACTATGGGTCTGCAATGTGGGACAAGTAACCCTTCCTGCACTTGGCCCTCATGGTGGGGAGGGCAATCAGTCAAAGGTTTCCCAGGGAGATAGTGTCCTTTGGGTGCTAGATAGGCCCACACATTGTCCAGCAAGTAGTTCAGACTTCAGATGAAATCCAAGGGAGGCTCCTCCACTATGGCAGAGGAGCATCACACCCCGCCAGCAGCAGGAGCTGCAAACCTTTAAAAATAAAATGATAATAAACAATTGTTTTATTTTTAAAGGCGTGGGGCCATGTGGGTGACGAGCACTGAGGGGAGTGCACTGTGCATTCCCTTCAGTGTGCATGTACGTTTGGCAAGCCTTCTTTGGCCGGCCAAACACACATGTGCACAAGAGCTCTCTCCAACCCAGCACTGTGTTGCCAGGTTGTAGAGAGAAAGCCCAGACTCCCAGTCTGCGTTGGAGCGACAAGCCAGGGTGCTCCAGCCAATCATAATGCTGCTTTCATCTGCGTCATGATTGGCCGCAGGGCAGGCTGGGTGCCTGGAGTGCAGTGGAGAGCAGCGGTGCAGCCGCAAGGTTGAGGTAAGTTTTTAAAAAACAATATTTATTTTTGTTTGTTTTATTCCCCCTGCCCGCCACTTTTCCCAGTCGTCAGCCGCAACTGCTGAAATCACCTCAGTTCTAAAAGACTGGGAGTCATGAAAGCACCAGCCCTGGTTCACAGCAGCTCTTCAAGTACTCCCCTCCTTGGTTAAGAAGCTACTAATGCAGTCATTACCAGTAACCCTGGATGGAGAAAATAATGCTTTCTCAAATTTCATCAGCTAAGTGGGACGGGGTGGGGATTGGGCTTTTAGTATTAGGGGCGGGGTGGGGGTGACGGGGTTGGGGTTTTAGTTTTAGTTTTAGGGGCGAGGGGTTGGGGTATTTTTAGTTTTAGGGGTGGGGTCTTAGTTTTAGGGGCAGGGCGGGGTGGGGGGCAGGGTATTTTTAGTTTTAGGGGCAGGGGTGGGGGGGTTGGTGTTTTAATTTTAGTTTTGGGGTGGGCTGGGGGGTCTGGGTATTTTTAGTTTTAGGGGTGTAGGCCGGGGGTGGGGGATTGGGGTTTTGGTTTTAGAGGCAGGGGTGGGGGTCAGGGTATTTTTAGTTTTAGGGGCGGGTTGGGGCTTTAGTTTAGGGGAGGGGCATCAGGGCGGGGTAGTTTTAGGTTTTAGGGGTGGGGGTTGGGGTACTTTAGGTTTCAGGGATGGGATGGGGGTGGGGGTTGTTTTAGGTTTGGGGTTAGGGTGGGGATTGCGGAAATTTTAGGGACAAGGTGGGGGGTTGGGGTGGTTTTAGGGGCAAGGGTGGGGGTTGGTGTGGTTTTAAGTGGGGGTGTCACAGTAATTTTTAGGGGTGGGGTGGGTGGCTAGGGGGAACGCATGCTAGAACAATGCATGCCTATCACTAATGCCTTTACCAGGAATGCCTTTACAACAAAAAATTGTTGTTAAGGCATTCGTGGTAAAGGCATTAGTGGTAACAAAGCGGTCGTTGTTCAGACCTCGTTGTTCAGGCATGCGTTGTTCTTGCATGTGTTGTTCCGACATACATTCACTCTTTTTTATCTTTTAAGAGTCTAAAGTCATTAAATATATAGTATGAGATGACACAGTTATATTGTTGTTTGATGATGAGAAATGAGTCTAACATTACCAGCTCTCCGTAGACATGGAGTCATGATGGAGAAAGGGGTAGCAGGCCTTATGGCCATTTTGCTAAAGGTATTGAAGAAGGCTTATGAAGCATACTTTTGACCTGATTGACAAAGGTAATTTTTCACTTTTCTGTAAGCTTACTAGGTTTTTGCTTTTAAGAAACTCTGAGCTAATAGTTTAGAACTGCAACAACTTTGCAGTTGGAACGGAGAACTACATACATAAAAGTATAGGCGTGTCCTATCTTTTTATGTGTGGATTTCTCCAGCTCTTAACACTTAGGTAAGGGAGGTTAAGAGACCTTCTGAACCTAGAAGGGTAGGGAGATCCTTTTGAGTATCAAAGGATAGGGGGATATGTACTCCCTAGAAATCACACAATAACCATAGAGGTATTCCTCTGCAAGAAGAGGTAATATTCAAGAGGGGTTAATATGTGTCATACCTTTACACCATCTCGTTAGTAGGCAGGAAAATGGAGGAAATTCAATTTTTATAAAAAACAACCCTCACCCACTCTAATAGTGGTATGTTTAACATCGGATTTACAGTTTTCTCTTCAATAATTTGACTGCTAATGGTTCACTGACATTTTTATTGACATTATAATAGTTGAGTGCTGTAATATCTGGAGTAATTAGCAGTGCATAGTGCTGGTGTGAGTTATAGTTACCTTAGACAGCAAGTTATAGTTACTTGGAATACCTCTAACTATAACTAGTGAATTTCCATGGTTTTCTACGTGTAAATTCGGAATGTAACTATAACGACCCTGTAACCTTAGTTTTTTTCAGTGAATTTCTAAGTTTTTTTTTATTCTATTTCCTAGCTATTACATCTCTGTGACCTTTGTTTTTTTAGTGAACTTTCATGTTTTTTTTTTAACGTAAAGTAATTTTAATTACTATACATTAATTCAACCACCGCCGCGCACAGCCTTTGGCTGACTGCAGCCCCCATACCCACTCAACCCTGCGCCGTGCACGGCCTTCTTCCAGCCCTGCAGCCAAACACCTATAATCACCCAGAGATAAATTGAGATGGAGAGAGAGAGAGAGAGAGAGAGAGAGAGCTTTTTTAGGCTATGATGAATGATATATTTAGAATGACATATTTTCAGACACATTGTAAAGAAAAATGCTTTTGGCAAGTAAGTAGAATGAGATCACATTTTGGTATGTGCCTTAAATATTTGAAGTTGAAAAGAAATTGAAATATGGAAATGACCAGTCGCATCTAGACTAGGATCAACAACCTTCAGTGTGATGATGAAACTGTAACCACTATGTCACAGGTGACTTATTACTCAAGAGTCTCCAGACATAAGTATGACTTTCAACCTCACAGATTTTTATGGCTAAAAAACATAAATGTTCCATCACTAAAAATGTTTAACATACAAAACACTATTAAATAAACAAACACACAGCATGAGAGCATGAGGTACCAGGACTTGAACCTATTGAGTGACAGTCTGTCCCAGTAAGCCATTTTCTTTTTTTCTTTTTTATTTTTCTTAAAGCTCGAGGAAAGTGGGGGAAGCCTCAAGGCCCCCACGGTCATAGCCTGCTCCCCGGTTCCTGTGGGAACCGGCATTGCTCCTGCAAGCAGGGAGCTGCTTGTAAAAGCAAGGAAGCTGTGGGAGGTCAGCAATCCCCCCCTGTGTTCAATGTTAAAAGCGCCCCAGGGAGGTGGCGGTCCTCGAGGCTTTAGCAAGCCCAGGAGTAGGGCTCATGTGACCCCCTCCTTATTTTGACATGCCCCCAGGACCTGGCCCACCCGGGGGCTTTATAAACATAACCATGGGACCCCATGCTTGTTTTCCTTTTTTTAATGTTTGCTGCGACCCCGTTGAAAATTTGAAGCAAAATTCTTTTTGAAAAATGCTTTTTTCCCTGGGGCCCCTCTCGGACTCTGGCACCAGGGCTAGGTGTCAGGATAATGTCCTTACCCTGGCCCCTTTTCTTAGTTTTACCTTTTTACCCTTTTTTCAGGGACTAGGCTGAAACCAAGTCCAAAAGATGGCTGTCACCACTTCCTTGTTGAAGTGTTGGTAGCCAATCGGATCTCAGCATGAGATCGGGAGGGTTCATGGAGCTGAGTCCCAAGATGGCTGTCAACACTTCCTTGGTGAAGTATTAATAGCCAATCAGATCTCAGCACAAGATCAGGAGGGTTCGCGGAGCCTTCAAGTTCCTATAAGTACAAATTGAATTTTATTTATTATTTCAAACAATTCTGAATGTTTTTACACCACATAACAAAAAATGCGCATTCTGTACCAAAAGCTACTTCACAGAAAAATTGAGTGCAATTCTGTTGAGTGGTTTCGGTGCTATTCCTGTTCAAAACCCCAATGAGAATAAACATGGAGAAAACACATTTTGAGACACCCCCTTTTTTCTCGGCACCTGCTTGGCAGATCACCCCAAAACTTTCCAGAAAGCAGCCGACATGAGTGTCTCATTTTTTCAGAATATATAGGCAAGTAAAAAATAAGCCTTTTCTATAGAAACAAGGTCCTAACTATAACTACTTGCAAAATTTGGGACCTGGCTCATCCAGCAACTGGGAAATCTAACAAACTTCCAAATTTCTGAAAATTAGACACCCAGAGGAGTCCAGGGAGGCATGACTTGGGTGACACTCACCAGATATATTTACCTAGAAGCCTTTACAAAACTCAAACTTTCCCAAAAACATATTTTTTTCACATTTCTGTGACGCACAGTTCTATAACCTACAGGGAATCTCCATTTTTCTACCACCCAGCGTTCCCCAAGTGTCCTGATAAGAATGTACCTCACTTGTGTGTTGGGCCGCGTGCCAACTACAGGAAAATGCCTAAAATGTAACATAGGCACATCAACATTTTCCACCCAAAAACCAAGCCTTCTTTTGCAATGTTGGTGGCTTCTGAATTTGGGACCTACCTCAGCCAGCACCCAAGGAAACCTAGCAATCCCTCACATTTCTGGAATCTAGACACCACAAGGAGTCCTGGGTGTGATGACCTGAATCGCTCTTTCCACACTATTTTTAACCAGAAGACCTTGCAAACTTCAAACTTTGACTAAAAAGCTACATCTTTGTCACATTTCTGAGCTTGAAAGTTCTGGAACCTATGGGCGGCACAAGTTTCTAACCACCCAGTGGTCCACCATGCCTCCGGTTTGTACCTCACTTGTGTGCATGAGCCTAATGTCAAGCAATAGGAAAAGGCTCAAAACTCAATGTAGAAGCATCAACATTTCCTGTCTAGAAAATGGCCTGATTTGGCAATGGGGGTTGCTGCGGAATTCGGCCCCAGGCACAGTGTTCACCCACTGAAACCTGCAAAACCTAGACATATCTGAAAACTAGACACCCTGAGGAGTGCCCTACAGACACCCATACCTGAGCAGCATGAGCTTGGGGGCAGGCCCTGGCCTTTTGCCAGGCCCTGTACCTAAACCCCATGGGAGTCCTGCACCCACCTGCATGTGCGGTTCGGTGCAGGGCCTAGTCTGCTGTCAAACCTTGTGGCCAACCACCTGCAGGTGCTCACGGTTGACTATGTGCAAAATATAAAAAGTAGGCCTTCAGGCTTTATCAAAGGAGTCAGCACATCAACATTTATTAAGCAGATCTATTATCTTTGTCAAAAAGGAACCCGTAACTATCATCACATGAAAATGATACAAATTTGAGCATTGCAATATTTCATTAAAGTAATTGTCAAACATATATTCAATAAAGCCTTATTTACAAAACAAATTGCCTTGCCTTTGATTCTTTTTACAAACATTTTTAAGACCCCAAAGTGCAGGCATAAAAGCAACCACAAGAGGTACCTGCATTCCTGCTAAAGAGCTCTCCTGTGCCATGTATTCAATGACCCTGGAGACTTAGGGACAGATTTAAGAGCCCCTAGCGCCATCTTACATCACATAAGAGTCATTTTAATTATGTTAATGTGACCCAACGAGGCCAAAATCTCTGTGCCAAATTTACAAAATGGCACAATGAATACTTTGCGCCACTTTGTAACCCTTTGCACTACAATACGCCTGCACCAGGCATAATTATGTATGAAAAGAGGGCACTCCCCTGTTAGGGGAGGGCTGAAAACATGGTGCAAAGAAATATAAGAGATTTGTTTTGCATCATTTTTTTCTGAGAGCAGGCGTTAAAAGGAGGCACACCATTGTTTACAATGAGCCTCAATGGGCTTTGCAGGACTATCTTCAAAATTATTGATGCTAATCCTGCAAAGCTCCAAACTGGTACCAAAACAATTAATGCCAGTTTCTCTAGCTATTACCATGGTGCGTCAAATCTTAGATACGGTGCATACATGGTGGCATTAAAGGTGCGCTAAGGGATGCAAGAAAAGTGGCGCTGCACCTTGTGCAGCGCCTCTCTTTTTTTAAAATCAGGCCCTTACTGTTTTGTTAATGTTGCTGGGTGACTGCTGCACTCCATGCATCCCCCAACAACATAAATAAATATGGTCGGTGGCACCCTCTGCCCTTCACAGTGGCACCAGCAGGAACAAAAAGATATGATAGAAAAAAAGACCTTAGGCATTATGGGGCACTCCTTACATAGGGCAGTAAATAGTAAATGAGCAGCTCCTGCTGTTCTCTCATTATTCTTTTTAGTTTCTTTAAAAGGTGAGTGCACCACATAAGCTACCCACAACATATCAAAATGATGGGTGTTGAGGGGAGCCTCAAGGAGCCCGCAGCACCACCCGACTCCAAAGCAAGAACACAAATGGGTGGTGGTGGGAACAGTCATTTTTTTCTACAGTGGGTGCCCTGATACCTTCTCGGGGCACACACAATATCCTTGATTGTTGGGGAACGCGTGGACACAATGGCCCCGGCATGAGCTGGATATTTTACTTTTGCAAAGTGGGTAACCTGGTGCTCACCCGGGGCGGCCACATATAGGTAAAATGTTGGAGGTTGCAAAGGGAGCTCCAAGGTCCACACAGCCCCTGCCAGCTTCCAGCCACCACCCACTGTCGTTCTGGCCAAAGCCCACTCCATTTCTTTGCTCCTGCTAGGACAAGAGAGGTATTTTTTGCTGCTCCTGCCCGGACTGGAACAAAGTTGTGTTTACTGTCCAGGAGAGACTGTACTCTCCCAGGCAGGAAACAGCAGTGTCCTTGGGGATGCAGTCCTTAAGCTCCAGTTTGGATCAGGCACCAGTGAATGGGGTCCCCGGGTGATCTAAGGACAGGGGCGGGCCCATGGCACCTGCCTCTGCTGAAAATACACTTGCCTGCCTCTTTATAATATGGATGTGCAATGTCAAGTCTGGGGCACACTAAATTGAGATGAGCAGTTCCATAAAATAAATAAAAATAAAAAACAGTGGTAAATTATTTTTACATTGTTATGAGTGTAACTAATCCTACAAAAAACACATCCGACTTTCTTACAGTGCATATAATAAAATGATTTTGTAAAATGCACCATTTTGCCATTTTTGCTAAACCTTTTTGGGAGGAGACTCCCAAAGCCCCCTTGCAATGATCAGGTTCACACACTGTGCTCACTCACAGAGCACCTTATGGGGGGCTAGTCTGACAAAATTTGTCAAGGCTGCTTTTGGTTCCCAGTACTGCCCTGAAAATTTACACCACTAAATTCTCAAGGTATGTGTGTGCTCAAAAGTATGTAGTTACTTTTCTTAATCCAAAACCTGTTTTTCTTGATGATATAGTGGTGATCAATATTGTGGATGCTACATTGTTGTGCATCTATATTTTATCATGGTGTAGTGGCTCCCTGCCATGAGGCCAGCCGAACGAGCTGTAGTTGTTTTAAGAAAAGTAAAGGAAAGTTCTCTTTACATTATTCTATGATTTAATAGCAGACCAAGGTCTGTCTGTAGTCTATTTCTGAAAGCTGGAAATCTACACCCACAGATCAACTACCTCAAACAATGTTCCAGGAGTGTACCTAGAATGTGTACTAGTCTAAAATCTTCAGGAAAGTTAAGCAATTTCTCTTGTCACTTCTTTTGCATTGGAACTCCCACATGATGAATTGTATTTATAATACTATTTTGCATTTCTCCAGCTCATCTGTGCGATTGCTAATTTCTTTATGAAGATATTCCACATAAAGAAACCACTGCTCCTACCCACCATTACTTCTGGGGGTGTTTCTATTCACTTTTTTCTATTGTCAGCCCTTTTCTTGGGTAAGCTTTCTACCATTTTCAGGGTGGGAAATGGGTAGACAGCTATTTGTGAATGGCCACAAAAGCATGCATTTGTGAATGTTCAGAAATTCTCATTGTTAAACACACCATTGAATGCTCACCTCCCAACACTTCCCTGGGATTTGTTCCTGTGTAACATTATGCAGTTGTGGAATACAATTTCACAGGAGTATAATGATTTAAAACTACAAAGTTATCTTTTGTAAATTCCTTTCAGACCTGAATCCAGCCATTTGTGTTTGTAAATTATTTTTACAAGCTCAAATAGCTTTGGGAATCAGCCCCCATATATAGGTCACTCCATGGTCACAACATCATCCCCATTCAGAGACTGCCCCTTGGCTTAAAGACATTAATGTTTACAGTTGAAAAGTTATCCAGATAAACTATTTACTTTCCTGCCTGACAGCTAAATGGAAAAGTAGGATTAGTTTGAGGTTTCACAAAGAGTTCTGAATGCTCCCTTCATTCTACTGAGCGCATAGAATGGCCAGAGTGTGGTTAGTTTTTTATTCTAATCTGTCATGGGTCAGAACCATGAGACCTCCATAAGGAAAGGTAATTCAAGGAAGAGTCATCAACTGTGGACCACTGACTGGGAAAATGACTTGTGCAAAGAACTCCAGAGGATTGTTTTCATTCTGACCATATCAAAAGAGCACATCATGAATAATTCACTGTGGGCCTGATTCCCAAATGTAAGCTTGCACTATTGTGGATGTTTACTATTGTCCTGGTATTCACAAACTGTGAGTTTAATTTTACTAACAACAATTTTATAAGTGCACAAACTGAGCACTCAGGGCAGAGTACTCCAGAATCCCATCAGTCATAAAATTACTATTAAACATGGAGTTTGTGAAAAGCAAAAAAAAAAGTTAATTCACACAAAAGTATAAGTTTGCCTTTTTGAATCATGCCCTGTATGTTGTGGTCTAGACTTCAATATAACCTGACTAAAAAAAAAAAAACAACTCATAATTCTGTCATACCTATAATAAAAATGGTGAGTTCCCTGCATGGTATATCCTCTTTGCCTGTAGCTGATAGTACATGTGTTTTTGGACCTGGGTCTCTCTGTAGGGTCACCCATAAACATTTTGCCTTCACCTCTGCTGTTTTGTTGAATTTGTTTTTGATGGCTTTAGGACTCTGAGCATGTTATAACTGTTAACCACTCCTAAAGCGTGTGTTCACTGTCCTTTAAAACATGGTACAATTGGCCTACACCTAATTATCACATTTAATTTACACGTAAGACCCTATTAAATGGTACTACGTGTACACAGTGCGTGTAATTTGGATGCTACTAGTAGACCTGCATCTCTCATTGTTCCACTCACTGAAGTAGCCTTTTCAAACATGTTGGGCCTGACATTCCTGTAGTGCAGTATTAAACTGACATTTCAAACTGCCAAAATAAAACCTTTGCCAGGCCTAAACCTTTATTTTTAATACTTATATGTAACCCCCTAAGGTAGGCATTAAAGACTAATAGGGAAGGGAGCATTTTATTTGGAAAGTAGGACATGTGGGTCTAAGGTTTACATGTGCTGGTAGTGAAAAACTCCTAAAGTCATTTTTGACTTTTGCAAGGCCTATCTCTCCCACAGGATAGCATCGGTTACATCTTACATTTAAGAAGTGCTAACGTTTGACGGGGAACAAATAGGAATGTCATGTTTGGATTCAAATGAATTGTAATTTCAAATCCTCTTCAATGGTTACGTATGATTTTAAGTCACAATTCTAAAAATGCCACTTTTATAAAGTTGGCATTTTCCTGTCCTAACCATTTGGTGCCTGCAGTCTATGTCCTGGGTCAAATGACTGTGAAAAACTTGGCAGCACTTTCTGTATTCTTCCCAGATAGGGAGACAAAGGAGGACTAGGTGTTCATAGGATGTATCATTCTGCCAGAATGGTTGTTGTGGAACTGTTCCTTTTACCACTTGCCCTTCAAGGGGCTGCCTCCATCACATACACAAAGGAACTTGGCACCAGTCTTTTGTCACCCTATATGACTTGGAGCCTAAAAAGGGGAAGAAGGTGAAGGTAGGGAGTATACCCACTTCAAAGGCTGGCACCAGGTATAAATATTGGGACTCCTGAGTCACTCATCAGTACACTCCTAGACTTGTAGAAGATTTCAGAAGGACTGCTTTGTACTCCAGAGGACTGCCCTGATGCTTGAGGCCTGCCTTCTTCCCCAGGGGACTGCCATGCTGCTTGAGACCTACCGTGTTTCTCAGAGGACAGCCCTGCTGCTACCAGAGGACTGTCCTATTGCTTGAGCCTTGCCTGTTTCTCAGAAAAGTGTCCTGCTTCTTGATGCCTGCCTTGTTCTTCAGAGGATTGCCTTGTTGCTTAAGGACTGCCTTGCTGAAGGAGACATGGACCATCTCCTTGTTTCCAAGCCACCTGAGTGACTTCAAGTCAGTAGTCTCTGGTCGGCTGACCTCCTGTTGTGAGCTACAGGAATGCAACATGCTGCAGAGGCCTCCTTGCAACTTCCCAGCTGACCTGCTGAACTGGACCAGTTTGGACCTGCAACTGGGCTTGCCTGGTTCTCCTGACCTCTGATGGAGTGAATTTCTGATCCTAAAGAGGTGCCCCTCCATGTCCTGGACTCTTAGCTGGCATCAAAGGGTATGCCTTTCAACCCACAAAGCCTCGCAATATGGTTGAAAGCTTCATTGGAACCTGGTGATGAGCGATTCAAAGCCTCCCCACCCAGGTGCAAGCTTCATCTGAACCGATGGTGAGCAGCGCAAAGCTCTGCAAAGCCTTTCTGCACAGCTGAAAGATTCATGGACGCTGAGCGCCACAACACTCAGTAAAGCCCAGTTACACATCTGAGAATTGACCGGAACAGAGACAGAGTGACACAAAACCTCGACATACAGCTAAAAGCTTAATAGGAACTGATGACGAGTGACACAATGCTCCGCCAAGCACTACCACAGAAGTGAAATCTTCATCAGTACTGACTTCAAATGATGCATAGTCCTGTAATGCCTCACTGTATAGCTTCATCAGAACTGATACAGGACAACACAAAGCCTTGCAGAGCAATGCTTTGCAGACCTCACCCCGAGCATATAAGGTACAATCAGCAGCAAGACAAATTTGGTCCTGTGCCTGGCCTGCACTTCATCATGGTCAGCCTAAACTTGTGACTTTGTCCCCGTCTAGTGCCATCCAGAAACCCACAGTTAGTGCTTTTTGCTTCTTGGCACTGTTTTTATCTAAACTTTTTAAGTACAACAGCTTCATTTCTACTGAAAGGACTTCTATTGTTCTGGTTTTGTATTTTATAAAATTTACTGTCTAAATTGGTTTGAGATTTTTCATGTGTTGTGTTTTCACTGCATTACTGTTTGTTTGCTTCATGATTTTTTACACATTCCCACTAAGCTAAGCCATGTTGCGTCTGTGCCAAGCTACTAGGAGGATGATCTTAGGTTAATTTAGTTACTTTAGTAGTGCACCCTGAAAAGGACTGTGCTTGATGCTTGAGAAGAGTGTTTACCACCTCAACCAAAAACCCAATTTCTTGCAATGTTTTCGGGTCAGATAGTCAATACAATTCTAACATCTGCGGAGTAGAGATTGATGGATTTTTTTTTGCAGGTTTCTACTGTTGTTTGTAATACGCTGTTGGTTTGTGGCAAATTCCTTTGGGATGACATTGTACTTTATTGTTCAATTGTGACTGCTGGATGGTTGCAATATTCCCCACTCTGTTTGAGCGTTGTTGCTGGACATAATGTACCTACCACATCAACCTCATAGTGAACTATATGGGAAGAGATTGAGCACCGAGGATGTCTGGCTAAATCGGACTCAGTAAGACTCACCACGAGTACGGGGTACAGTGAACTGTAATGAGATTTGATTTTGCTCTTCATCCTCGCTGTCTCACTTTAGCATGGCATTCGTTACTCTGACTCTATGTTTCACTGAACATTCTAGTATAATTCAGTGTGTTATTAATTTTATCAAGAATTTCAAAATAAGTGAGATCAGATCACAGTAAGCCTCTACTCCAATCACTATACTGAATAGTGTTGAACCAGAGTCTACTTCGAGTCAACAGAATGATAAGACAATGGTTAACGTCTTATTGGGCCTGGAAAAGCCACATTTTGGCCTCGAGCCATAGCTTTGTGTTATTTTGTGAACTTTTCAGCAAATTTTGTAAAATAAATGACACAGTCCTTCACACTCCTAAGAACGTGACACTTTTTTCATGCCCAAAGTTGTTATTGCCTAAGTGTAATGTTTTGTTGAGCTTTTATTGTAATACAGTGACCAGGGCGGAACCTCTCATGGGTGCAGCAGGTACTGTGGCAGCGGTGCCCTGACGTGTGCTGGTCAACTGCTCTCCAAGTCTGTCTGTCTTTCACTGCTAAAGCATTGGCGTACCTTCGTTGCTTGCATTAGCACTCTTGTTTCGCCACTGATAATATCCCAAAAGGTATCGTATTCGACCAGGTATCATGTTAGCTATTTAAAAAAAATCTATGCTTGCCAATAATTGCGTTTTTGAGTGGCGGATGGATCTTTGTTGAACGAAACAATGGCTGAGCACTCTGTGCAAATATCATCTATCTGAAAAGACTTTTCTGACAGAGAAAACCCCCACCTGCCTTTTAAAGAGTGACGTTTCTGAACTTGTCAGAGTTGACGGCACTTCTTGATGCTTGGATTCAAGCGCTTGCTTTCTGTCGTGCTGATTCTCTGAAGGCTGACTTTCAGATTTATAATAATCAGTTTGCTTTCCTTCCTCCCACTAATTTTCCTATTACTGCGGTGAAACTGTCTGTGGCACTGTTTTCGAAATCAAACCTTCGCAAAGGTACGAAGCGCACACAGATAACTATCGTGAGATAAACATGTATAACTTTCAACTAAAAAGATCCAGATCCACGGATCGAAGTATGAAGTCTTTTTGACCCTTGCGATGCCTCCACTGTGCAAAGTGCAAAGATAATGGCCCTGATTCTAAGCTTGGCGGGCGGCGGGAGCCGCCCGCCAAGCGGGAACCGCCAGAAGACCGTACCGTGGTCAAAAGACCGCGGCGGTCATTCTGGGTTTCCCACTGGGCTGGAGGGCGACCGCCAAAAGGCCGCCCGCCAGCCCAGCGGGAAACACCCTTCCCACGAGGAAGCCGGCTCAGGATGGAGCCGGCGGAGTGGGAAGGTGCGACGGGTGCAGTTGCACCCGTCGCGAATTTCAGTGTCTGCATTGCAGACACTGAAATACACAGTGGGGCCCTCTTACGGGGGCCCCTGCAGTGCCCATGCCAGATCAGATGAGGGCTTTTACTGAATTGAGAGATAGTTTGTGCAGAGCTCCAGTGTTAGGAATGCCTGATTACACAAAGCCTTTCACATTGTTTTGTCATGAACATGTTGCTTGTTCTTTGTCTGTTTTGACACAGGTCCATGTAGGTGCTTATCGACCAGTAGCTTATTTTTCAGCTACCTTGGAACCGGTTGCAGCAGCTTTACCAGGTTGTCTGCGAGCAGTAGCCGCAGTTGGTCAAAGTCTTTCCTAATGTGAAGGGGTGGTCATGGGATACCCAGTGACGGTAATGGTACCACATTCTGTTGAGATTTTACTGACAAGGACGAAAACACATTTGATGGGGTCAGACTGAAAAGGTATGAGACAAGCATATTGGGAGCTCTAAATGTAACTTTGAAATGATGTACAGTGTTGAATCCAGCAACATTATTGCCAAGTGAGACTGTTTAAATTGAAAAGGAGGAGGATATACTGTAGAACATGGTTGTCTTGAAGTAATTGAGTTATGTACAAAGTCTAGACCTGATATCAGGGATACTCGATTAGAAGAAAATTACCAAATTGTTTTTGTTGATGGTTCATGTCTTAGAGATGGAACGGGCACTTTGAGAGCGGGATATGCTGTATGTACTATTACAGGAACCCTAGAAGCATCTTGGCTTCCTGGTGTATATTCAGCACAAGTAGCAGAACTGGTGGCTCTTACTCGCAGCCTGTTTCCACCAGGCTGCGAGTGACAATATACACTGATAGTCAGTACGGATTTGGAATTGTTCATGATTTTGGTCAATTGTGGTTGCAATGAGGTTTTATGACCTCAAGTGGAACCCCAGTACAAAATGGTGACAGGATAAAAGAATTACTGTATGCAATTCAAATCCCTGAGGAGATTGCTGTGGTAAAATGCACTGCACATCAAACAACGCAAGATTAAATTTCCTTGGGAAATGGGTATGCAGATCAGGTTGCAAGGTTTTGTGCCCTGAACTGTGTATCATTTAAAGAGAAGTGGGAATTGATGCCAGAAGAAGAGACCAGTTGTACACGTTATGCATTGAAAATAATCAATAC
This sequence comes from Pleurodeles waltl, assembly GCF_031143425.1. Classification (NCBI taxonomy): domain Eukaryota; kingdom Metazoa; phylum Chordata; class Amphibia; order Caudata; family Salamandridae; genus Pleurodeles; species Pleurodeles waltl. Next base: position 655,102,449 of record NC_090450.1, read on the forward strand.
TCTAGAAGAATTAAAAACATTGCAAGAAAATGCAGACAAGGAAGAGAAAAAGCTGTTGGCAAAGCTGAAGTGTGTACAGAGACCAGATGAGATCTGGGTATCTGAGGAGGGTCAGATGGTATTGCCGAATTGTCTGCTGACTCAGATGGCTCAGTATTACCATGGTCAGGCACACATTGGAAGAGATGCCATGATTAGGCTGTTCAAGGTTGATTGGTTCAATCCAAAATTTAGGCAAGCAGCTGAAGCAGTGTGTCACAGATGTGTGATCTGTCAGCAGTTAAACGTGGGAAAAGGGACAGTGGTAAATCTGAGCCACATTGGAAGAGCAGGTGGACCATTCAGCAGAATGCAATTGGAATTCAATGAGATGCCTGCATGTGGTGGATTGAAGTACGTGTTGGTGATAGTGTGTGTGTTTAGTCATTGGATTGAAGCATACCCCACACGCAGAAATGATAGTCCTACAGTTGCAAAGTTGCTACTTAGAGAGTTGATACCAAGGTTCGGATCTCCAATCTCTTTAGAATCAGGTAGGGGAACACACTTCAATACCAAAGTGATTAAGCTGTTATGTACAGCACTAAACATTGAACAGAAGCTCCACTGCACCTATCGTCGAGAGGCGCCAGAACTCGTAGAGCAAATTAATGGTACTCTGAAATCAAGAATTGCCAAAATGTGCGCTACCACAAATCTGAAATGGCCGGACGCATTGCCTCTAGTGTTGATGTCAATGAGAAATATATCTGACAGAAATACAGGGCTGTCCCCACATGAGATTCTTATGGGAAGAGCAATGAGGTTGCCAGCAATACCAGCTAATGCTCTTGTCAATATTACAGATGATATGGTGTTGGACTACTGCAAGGGTCTAGCTGATGTGGTTCAATCTTTTTCTCAGCAGGTACAAGCCGTTACCCTGCCACCTATCCATGACCCAGGTCACAATCTAAGAGCAGGAGATTGGGTCGTGATCAAAAAGCATGTGCAAAAGACTTGCCTAGAGCCACGTTGGAGAGGTCCATATCAAGTGTTGCTGACAACTACAACAACTGTGAAGTGTGCAGGTTTACCTAACTGGATACATGTGGGCCATACAAAGAAAGTGGTGAGTTCTCAGGATCATGAAGAAGTGTTGTTGAGGATGCCAACAGCAGCAAAACAAATAACTCTACCTGAACCAGAACCGGAGCAAGTCGAGCTGGAAGTAGATCCAGAATTGGCAGAAGAAGGATCGATCACCCCAGTATGAGACGAGGGTGTGGAAATTCAGGAGACAGAGCGAGTGATCATCCCGGCAGAAGTGACAAGAGATCCATGCACAGGAGAGGTTCTCACAGAAGCAAAGAGTGCTGAATCGCAAAGAGACCAAGGGCCAGATGTAGCAAATGGTTTTTCCCATTCTGTGTCAATGGGAAAATGTGTTCGTACATATCGCCCCAAGTGCCAAAGCCTGAGGGGGAAAGAGTTGAGACAGGTCAAATCCAAAGTGATCTGACTCCTCCTGAACCTGTTGCAGGTCCATCAAGAGAAGGCACTACAGATAAGGTGAAGGAGAAGAATCCGATTTTGAAGAGATTGATGACAGAAGGGGCAAGAAAAGGAGACCACTGGCCTGAATCTCAAATAGGCAAGAAAAAGTACTTGGTTATAAACGAGACAATAGAAGAAGAAATAGACACCAAAATGAAAGACGAATTGAGTGATGGAGAACAGACAGGAGAAAGGAGATTGAAAAGAAAGAGAGTAGCAAGTCGAAGATACGCAGGACCTGAGTGGGCTTATGCCGCAACAAGTGATTGGCAAAACGAGTTTATGTATTTTTGCTTTGACAGAGAACTTCCAAATCAGTATTTTGATACAACCTGAAGGAGAAAATCAGTAGACTGAGTCGTTGAGCAAAAGAAAAAGAAACAGAGATTATTGATTTTACCGGAAGAGACACTGATAGCCTGATATGACACTTAGAATCCCGGAGATGACCAGTTGCTAACCGATTTTTGACAAAGGAAGAAAAAGGGGTCTTGTTGTGTGAAGTTGAAGCGTGAAAAAGAACTATATTTTTTATTTTTTTATTTTTTTGTCTTGCATAATAATTAAGAGCTAAATTCTGATTTCTGATTCTTTACAGATCATGGCTAGATTAGATTATAACATTAGGAACATTAGGTATTGTAGATATTTGAGTGTAGGAATGACGATTGTGTGTGGAATATTGTTTATAATAATGATTGTGGGAATGTGAATTCATCAGATGAGAGAGGCTAAAGTTACATCTTTACTTGAGACTACTACACTAACAGCTATAGAGAGGTTTAAGTTGGATGAGCAATATTTGCATGATTATACTAACGCAAAGGGAAAGCTGTCTTCTAACATCTTTTATCATCTATTGAGTGAGTATGTGGAAACAATGGATGCAAAGGATTGTCTTGTGTGTACGCAAATACCTTCCTCTGTTGAAGAAGGGGGCACTTACCATAGTCTACCTTTGACTTATGGTATAACTTGTAGTTTGCTACAAACTCGATTCTATAATCAGAAGTATATACAATATTTTTATTCAAATTATGACATGGCATTTTCTTTTGTACCTATAATTAGATATTTGAGTAAGATAGCTAAGGATCATGATATAGTATTAGTTAGAGGATTCTTTGAGCCTACACTGACCTTTGGCACGGCTTATTCGCATTGTAACAATTTAACTTGCTTATTAACACCTATGAAAAAGAGCTTTATGGGGCATACTGACGACAGGAGAAAAGCACTAAAAGAGAAACTAGAGAAAGGGTTAGAGAAAAGAACTTACAAGAATGATTATGCTCACACTGCTCTTAAAACACAAGGGAAATTAGCCTTAGATGCATTGCATGTAGGGAAGCTTTGTGTATATATAGGCCAAAATCACGCACTGAAACTTTATTTGTGGGAACGAGTAAATGTAGGCATGTGTTTTTGTTTCAGAGTAAGTGGACATTTATTCTGAATGGTGCAGACCCTGTGATTCCTGGCATTTATTATATTTGTGGACTTAATGCTTATTAACGTCTTCCTAAAGGATGGTATGGCACATGTTACTTGGGAATAGTTTTTCCTAAGATTTATCAAATAGATGATTTGAAAAAGATACCGAAAATGACTGAGTTACACCAAATGGGACAAAGGAGAGAGACAGCCTCTGCAAGTGTAGGGGGTATTTTTGGAGCAATAATTCCTTCTGTAGGAGTTAAATTGAATGCAAATAGGATACGAAAACTATCAACTATAGTAGATAATATGTTAACTAATTTTACAGGAGCTATACGTTTACTAAACACTGAATTAGCAGGCGATTGAGCTATGACACTTCAAAATAGGCTTGCTTTAGACATAATATTGACGAAGGACTGAGGAGTCTGTAAAATGATTAATGCAAGGCACTGCTGTTCATATATACCTGAAAAAGAGAAAGAGATAAAAGATTTGCTTACTAATTTAACTAATGCAAGTAATGATTTGAAAGAACTGAAGGAACCAGGTGTTTGGGAAAAGGTTGGAAATGGATTTGTTACTGTGGGAAATTGGTTTAGTTAAATTTGGGGTGGGATACTGTTGAAGATTGTCCAAGGAATATTAATTGTGATTATTGCTATATTAGGATTATGGGGGGCATATCAATTATGGCAGAACTTTGAATTAAATAAGGCTAAAAATGATCTGAGGAGGAAAGAACAACCCAGAAGAAGAATCTATAGGGAAAATGTAAGGAGAAGACATCAAAATGTAGCTTGAAGTGATTTGTAAAATGATTGACAAGGGAAAGGTGTGATGACATATTTAGTCATAGGAGGAGGGACTGTTGGAGCAGATATACTAATGTGAGAAACTAATAATTGAAAATAATGTGTAATGAGTAAAATGTGCCCACGGGGAGTGGTCACCATGTGTGTTAACAATGCTAAAATAATGAAAAAAATTTAAATTATGTATTAATATGTCATATTTCAATGTATAATCTATGTTTTATGATGCTTCATATTCTTAACTTAGCTGAACTAGAGGCCCGGTCGGAGCTGGGCCTTGCTTGTTTAAACGTGGAGTCGCGATGAGCTGCCGAGGACTGGAACTGGAGAAAAGGACCTTGAACTGCACAGAGTTCAGACGGGCTCTGCTAGAAATTTCTGCAAATGTACCAGAGGACAGGAGATGATGAGAACAAAATGATACAATTATGTGTAGAGTCGGCTAAATGTACTTTCCCAGGACTTGAACAATAGAAGCACTGACTAAAAGACTGTGGGCAACAATTTTGTTACCTGAAAAGCCGGATGATGTTCTTATTGACAGAAGGACAATCATATTAATGGACCTTAATGCTTGAACCGACGCAAACAAGTGGTAAACAAAAACTGTAGGTTAGAATCATAATCCCTGATGAGGTTGACCAATTAGCAATTTGTGGGACGGACTGAGAGACCCTAATAAAAAGTCATGACAAGGGAAGGAAAATCAGAGCGGAGAGGTGAAAGTTGATGACATCAGGAGACACTGTCTGAAGTGCTGATAATTGGGCTTACTCTTTGTGAGCCTGATACTTGCTGATGACCGATGACCTGGAGACGAAAACTGACTCGTTGCTGATCTATCTTGGATAGGTAGCTATAAGTTCTGCGCTGGGGGTTGTAGCCTTTTACGCCTAATACTCCGGAGCCCATATTACTGCGGTTCTTGAGCAACCGGGCCAAGTAGCCTTTCAGCACTTCACTCTCAGTTGGAATATATTCGAGCAGTCCAAGGCTTCTTGGAAGGGAAGGTAGAAGCAGGGGGTGAATACAAACTCGAAATTCAAAAAGCAGTCAATAGCAGCAATACATGATTGTCCAGTTAAATACTTGCTTTTATGAGAAAAGGAGTATTTATATACGATCACAAAATAAAATAATGGCATACACATATAATACACATAGCTCCCTCAGGTCAGTAGGCTAGTGTTCAATAGGCAGGTCCCTGAGTTTCACTTTCCTCTCTCTAATAGTTGGGGTTAAGACCCATTCACAATAGATGACATTCAGGCTAGTGTTCCAGCACCTAAAGAGCTATAATGCAGAGTAAGTGCCCCAGGGACTTTCGGCCCTGAAATCAGTCTTACCTGCTCCTGCACAGCTGCCGTCCCTGAGTCAATAATGGGCAACAGGTCCTTTGCTTAACTACAGGGGAGATGGCACAGGCCCCCAGTCCCTGAGTCTTAAAAGGCCCCTGACACGTATCCCCAGGGGCCAGGTCATGTACTGTGTCCAAGGTATCCCACCACTGGGACATAGAATTTTCCCTACCAGGATTAGTGTGCACAGTGTAAGTCAGTCAGCTCCAGGTGGCAGTAGAATTTTCAAAACTCCCACCGAGTGAGGGTTGACTTACATTCCCTTCCCAAAGCTCTGAGGCAGAGAAACCCAGATTGCTTCCCCCCCCCACCGGCAGGAGTAAACAAAAACAGCTGCCTCCGTTAGGCAGGAGCAATGCAGATCCTCAATGCACATTGGATGGGTGCATGGGTTCATGCAGGGAGCTGGTGTGAGCCACAGGGGCCCTGGGACTTCTCGTGACCACCACAGTAGTGTGTTATAGGTGCCCTGAGTTGGCACCAGTGCCCACACCTTAAAGGAGATGAGGTCCTGAGGCCCCTGGTCCTGGGTCCCTGGAGCCACTACAGGTTTAAGGAGGGGGCTAAAAATCCTCTACCCTTTTTAAATAAGAAGAACCTTTGTGATGGGGTCCTTAGGTCCCACAAGGGCATAAGGCGATGGCCAAGCGCCCCATCCCCTTTATAATAAAAAAGGCACCAGGGGATGCAGTCCTAGGGGCCCATAGGGACATAAGGAGGGTTGCAGCATGCCTCCCTTCCTTCTAAATGTAAGAAGGCCTCAGGGGAAGGGGGTCGGTGGGGCCCAAAGTGGCATGGGGGATAGGGCTGAACATTGACATTCCCTTTATAGTAACAGAAGACCCGATTAGATGTGGTTTCATGGGCCTATAGTGGCTATGAGAGGGGGTGCATGGGGGATATTGTCCCCAGGCCACTATTGACTTGGGGAAGGGGGCCTGCTTGTCTCTGTCTCTGTAAAAACTCTGGGTGATGGGGTCCCTGGGGCCCTATGTGGCATGGGGATAGGTGTCATGTACCCTACCTCCCCTCAATAAATTAACAAAGGCTATGGGAGATGGGTCCCAAGGGCCAAATGTGGCTTGATGAGGTTGGGCCATGCACCCCTCTCCTTAGAAGAAACAAAAGCCCCTGCAGATGGGGTACCCAAGACCCAATGTAGATCAGGGAGGGGGATGCAGCCCCTCACCCCCCCAAAAAAAGGCCATGGAGATGGGGTTCCTGGGGCACAACATGGTTTGAAGAGGGTGGCTGCTCTATTGGGTTCTATACAGGGACTGGCTATGCATGGTGTGGGGGGGAGAGATTTGACTTTACATGTGGTAATACAATTTTACTTTACAATAACAAAAAATAGAAATGAACTGAAAAACGGTTAAAGAGATGTTACGATGAGATGAAAATTTCAGTAGTAACATGATATTTAAAACTAGAAAGTACCACTGAAATTCACCAGTTATATTTATCTCTAGCAATTGTAACACATGCCCTAAGGTAACTAAAACTCATGTCCTCACCATGTATAGCTAATTATCCCAATCATTATGGATCACTCATGACATGAACTATGAAATTATTGATAACATGACTGCAGTATCTGAAATTTCATCATTGCTGACAAGACTGCATTGCAGGGGCATGAGTTACAATTACCTTAGGTCACAAGTTATACTTACTAGAGATAACTATAACTAATGGATATCAGTGTTTTTCAGTTTAAAAGATTACTCTGTCACTAAAATGTTATCCATTTATAACATCACTTTGTTTCTTTAGTGAATATATATATATATATATATATATATATATATATATATATATATATATATATATATATATTCCCCATTCATTTTTTCCATAGGAATTTTAGATACAGCAGCAGCCCAAATGGCTGAATTTATTTAGACCAAAATTGGCAGAAAGCTAGATCTGGTGTAAATTCATTCAGTAGTTTTGTAGAAATTAAGCCTCAAAATCTTTGTACATATCATGGCACAGAGTTTCCACAGGGCCAACAGATTTCAAGAAGAGATCTGATTGGCTGCCACTACATCAACAATGATATGGAGACAGTCATCTAAGGACTCTGGGCTCAGTCTGTAGTCACTGAAAAAATGTTTACCAACATATAAGGGGGTAGGGTAAGGATACCCTGTCTCTCCATGCATGGTGGAGGGGTCCTAGAGGGACCAACCCTGGGGCCCAAAACACATGTATGTTTTAATAAAATGCTTCAACTTCATAGTGGATCTGTCCTAAGTAATACCTGGGGTGGGCCAGGGCCCATTTGTATATTTAGGAGAGGGCGCAAACGGCCCTCCTTATCAAGCCTGTAGGAGGCTTCAGAGACCCTATCCCCTTGGGCCTATACCCTGGGGCCAATGTTAAAGTGGAGGGAGGGCAACCTGATCCTCTCTGAAGCCGTGAGAATGCCACCCTTGGTGCAAATTGAAACCTAAAAGGAAGGGGGACTCCCTATATGGCCCCCAAAATAAATAGAGATCGTGGTGTCTGGGTGAGCACCAAGACACCCAAAATAAAATAAAAAATGTGAATAATAAACTGAAAGCAGGAGCTGCTAATTTATTATTTTATAGTCCTGGCAAGGAGTAGCCCATAATGCCCTTCAAGGAATTACTAATGCTGGCATTAGCATGGCACAACGAGGAGGAATACTTTTATTCCTTCTTGTTTTTCAATCTTTCTATGTATGCTTCATTCTGCAGCACGCATAGAAGGCGCAAAAGGCCATGAATTATAGTTTATGTGCAGGAAGGTGTCCCATCCTGCACATAAACAATCATTCCAAAATAATGAATTAGAAACTTCTGTGTGCTGCATTCTGCAGCACACATAGATGTGCCAAATCATCACTGCAGATTGCTCAAGTACAATAGGAGACACAAATAAACAATGTATCCCCTCAAACCAGACACCCTTGCACTATGGTTCAAGGAAGACGCGTTGGCGCAAACAGCCTAAATCAACGCCGGCACAGGGGGAAACACAGGGGTATGCGGTATTCCTGTAATTTGCTTGAAAAATAGTGACAAAAGACTTGAAGACATGTTGAGTTTTTTAAATAAAGCTTTATTTAGTTTTTATGAAATTCACTTTTTTTAAACATTGGACTGTGGGAATTAATTAAATATATGTTTCATTATAATTATTGGACTTTTTAACAAATCTAATACAGGTACATATATGTACATAGATATTAATATTCTGATCCATTTATTAAGCCAATTTTGGGTTCTAAAGTAACTATAACTTGCACCCTTGCCATGCACTCATGATATTTCTATGACATCATTGATAATATGCAACATCTAAAGTTACATAATTAATTGTGACTGTGCATGGCCTGTGTGGGAGTTATAGATTTTTTAGGCCACAAAACTTTGGGCCTCATTACAAGTTTGACGGTCGGACCACCAGACCGCCATGTTGGCGGTCTCCCATACCGCCCTATTACGAGTCATGCAGGCAGGACCGCCAACCAAAGAAGGCAGACTGGCAGCGGCACGGAGGCCTGGAAGTAGGTGGTCCGACATCCAGCACCAACAGCCCTGCAACCACCCGCTGACCATATTACAAGTCTAAAGTTGCAGTGACAGGCACCCATGGCGGTCCGAACCATGGAGGTCCGCCATCACCAAAGTAATATACAACAGCACATTGGACGCATTTCAAAACAACACAACTGACACACATTGCCACACACGACACACCTGCTCACCAATAAAACACACCCCTTCATACATCCAAATCCTCTGCATCACCAATGCCAAATGCGGAAGCCAGAGAGACTCATTTCTATGGAGTATGTAGACTAGGCACCCCTTTTATCACCAATCCATAGAACACCCTGCACACACTTTTGCACAGTCACACCCTTTGGCACTACCCCTCTTAGTAAGTCACTGTCACTCCTCAATATTTCCCTTCATTTCCCACCATGTCACATTCCAAAAATCCCGGTTTCACAGATGAAGAGTTAAGTGCCATGGTGGATGACATCATAGGAGTAGAGCCACAACTGTTTGAAGCACAAGTCCAGCACACTGCTTTCAGTAGGCAAATAGAAATGTTGGACAAGATAGTTGACAGTCAATGCTGTAGTCACCACCCTGCGCACAAAGGTGGACATCAGGAAGAGGTGGAACAACGTCAAGGGCAAGGTCCATTCCCTGGTCTCCAGGCACTATTAGCAGGCCAAAAATACTGGCTGTGGCCTCCCCAGTGCCCCTGTTGCGTAGCTATTTTAGCCATGTTTTAGACATTTATTTTAGCAAACTAGGCCTGCCGTTGTGCACTTTAACCAAGTTACATTTTATACCACATCGCTCTGTTTTCTAGCATTAGCCACATTTGAGGTGTGTTTTATTTTCTCTATCTGGCTGTTCTTTCACCTAGTAAATCATTATATTATTAGCCTAGCATGTATTTTACTTTGTGCATTCCTGACGGCTCAGTCAGATAGGGTTGCTGGCAAAAGTGGTAAGCAGTGTCTTCAACATTCACAGAAACATACATATCCTTTCTTAGAACATCAACTGTTTTATTATAAAAACACTGCTCTGTCCCATACACATTAGAGGAAGATTCCAGCCGGATGACCACAACTGCATGCTGACTGCTGAACGTCTTCGCTACAGCTGCTTGCTTAGACTGCTGAATCCCTGACCTACATGGGGATGGTGTCTTTTTAGACAACAGGCTTCCTTGCTCAGGTATGGGGGATGATGTCTTCCCGGGGGGAAACCTTAAGGGTGGATTAGGCCTTATCACACTATGCTCTAACATAGCTTAGGTAGGAAACAAATACATTATTCCTAGTAAAAGTATGGTGGAACTGTTTTTTTGTTTCACTGTCCTTGTCACAATTTTGCTTGTAGTCTGTTTTATCATCCTAGTTATTGCAATACATGACATTTTATCAATAAACCTTATTGAGCTATACTCTGCTTCTGCTTGTCTTTGCCTGTGTGAGACTAAGGTAACTGAGAGAAAGGGATGAAATATGACTGACCACGATACTCCTGAGGAGTCCTCTATGTCATGCTCCCACTTTCCACAATCATCCAAGCTCTTGAATGGAGATGAGGCACTGCTAGTTGGCCGGAAAACCCGGATTAAGCTGACAGGTGTCACATGGTGGGGTTTTGTACTCAGTACCCCGCAATTCAGGTGATTCTGCCACCCAAAAGCCCAAGTCTCATTAGGCTACGTGACACGGCACCACCAACGTTTAGTCAGGCACTCATTTTCGGATCCTCCTAAGTATCTCTGTCTCACTATGTGCTAAAGGCACCTCAATGCTATAAATGGAGATGTCTGTGGTATTGAGGATTTCCTCCTCAGCTAAGTAGGTAGTACCTAACTAACCCTGTAGGTTGTTCAAGCTTGAACCTTAAAAGGATCAATGCCCATTTGGTGTCCTTATCTCAGAACAAATACCTTTACCATTACGATGGTGAACCTGCAATGGGTAGTAATTGCAGCAAACATGTGACCAACCCTCAGTGCACATTTGTTGACAAATGGCCTTACAGGCCAGAGTGGGCCAGTCAAATTTGTTTGATAAGGTTCATCCAGCCTACAGAACAGAAACATTTTTTTTTTGGGTCACTTTTCCAGCAGTTGATGGGAACACTAACACTTTTCAGTGCTACACACCAGCTAACATACCTGCGCAATACAGAGCTAATGCATATTTAGAGATACCTCTATCTTATCAAGACCATAACAATTGGCTTTATGGCACCCTATCACATGCAATTTTACACATTAGGTTAGGTCCTCTGAGCAATGATGGTCCTACCTGGCCAATACTGGCTACATACACACCGCATTCTGATGCAGCAACCTTAGCAGTAGCTGAGGTTTGCCACTTATATACAGAGCTCACAGCAATATACAGACTGTTAGTACAGTTTGCAATGCAAACATTAAATACCAAGCCAGCACGTGCTGCCACAGTGCAACCACATGCAGTAACGCCAGGCAATAATCCTGCGAGTGTACATTCGATCATCGGTACCATCAAAGCGGGAGGAAATTCCATTTTGGTTAGGTCAAATTAATGCGCTGGAAGCAGTTTTTCCTCATACGGGTCCTCAGGATAAACATAGAATACTTACTATGTGCTTGCCACTGGGGATGGTTCCTACAGTAGATAACCGTAATACTTGGGGCACAGTATTTGCCACACTCTATACTACCGCACACAGTACACCAACACTTGCCAATCTTCCGGAGGTGTTAAAACAAATTCAAGATAATTATGGGTCTACCCCGGCCCTTGATTTGGGGATGCAATTGGTGGACAATTTTGCCACAGAGTCCTCAATAATATTGAGTAATCTGAAAGGGGAGGCAGTTGAAATAGTGATGCATATGCAGCTCCGGGACATTCCAGCACAGGATCAAGAACGAGCTGCCAAAGATTATCACCAAGACCTACGCTAGTATTGATCGAGATAGTCTGGGGGCAAGACCCTTTAAACCACAATTACAAGGTAGATCTAAAAAAGATTCTACCAAGCAAGCACCTGAAAAATGATGAGATAAAAAACAACAAAGAGTTAAAAAAGAAAAGGGAGAATCTCTGAATTCGGAGACCCCTCAAAACTGCTATAATCTTAGAAATAGAGATAGTATAAAAATGCCTGATAGATATCAATATGCTGTTGCACGACAATCTCGTTCCTTTAAGGACTCACCGGAAAAATGTAGTGAGAGAGGTGGGCGGTCAGAGCACCAAACAGAGTACGTGAAACTGAGAAAGGACTCACAATGCTCATCTGAAGTTTCTTTTAAGAAAGAAGAGAACCTTCCCCAACAAACACCTCAATTCAAAAAGAAAAAAAGGGGCAGCAGTTGCAATACAACATACTACTCAGGAGGAGGGCTTTACTGAACAACAGGAAGTGGGCACTAGCTAGGTCGCGTTGTTACAATCTATGATATTTTGTTGGTTGAGGATTGGCCACCAGAATTTGACCGTAATCTCCCCTATGGGAAAGGGGTTATTGATCAGTCTTTTTCGGTCCTTTCTCCCAGAAAGCTTGTAGAAATACATGCCATTGATTGGGCAGTGGAGCAGGCACCTGCATTATATTGCAACTATGTAGCTAAACCAGACCATTCACAGAATAGTCTTAGACTGCAGACATTTAAACAGTCATAAACGCACATTTGCTATACAAAATGCACACAGCACTTAAGAACAATAAAGTGCGCAAGAAATATAAAACAACATTGGATATTTCCAGTGGATTTTTCTTCCAAAATATAGCAACTGAAAGTAGGGTCTTAACAAATGTCAACGCTTTAGGCTCTCAGAATTTTTTTTGCCAACTCCCACAAGGGTACAAGTGCAGGCCAGGACTGTATTCAGCTCGTGTCACATCCAGTTTACACAACATTGACCCTGAGGCGTTGTCCTACATAGATGACATGGATGACGACCTCATGTAACATATAAGACGGGTAGCCTGCATTGTTGTGGAATTTGCCAAATTAGGCTACGAATTCAATTAAAAAAACAGCCTTCCTTAGTGTCCTGCTTTTGGGATACGAATTATCAGATGAAGGCAAGAACCTAGTGCCCCAATTATTAGAAAAATGTGCACAACTACAACCTCCAGTCTCTGTTGGGCTTTTAAAAGTTTGGCAGAACATACATTCCAGACTATGCACAAAGCATTAAACCTTTATATGGTTTGATACGTCCTGACTTTTCCAGTAAATATTGGACAGTCGAACACATGCGCATTCTCAGAGCATTACAACAAGATATGTTTGCGGCTCAACACCGACACGCAAGGAACAAAAAAAAACACTTGGTCATCAGAGTGATTGCTGGTGCCACTGGCTTCTCCTATGTAGCATTCAATGAGGGTGAGACCATTCCGATTGCATACAAATCAATTTGTACTCTACAGCAGAACAACACTTTGCTCCCATTGAGAAAATTCTCACTGCTGTTCACATGGCTGACATCAGAGAGAGATATCTGGCCAAGGGGAAACGTATCATCATCATATCTCTGTTCCTGGACTTTGAGGCTGTTGCAAAATGTAGTGTTCCCAACACTAAAGCTCTACATGCACTTTGGATTCAATGGGTAACGTCTCTGATGGCCACTGATATTGACTACATTTTTTACTCAAAGTTATAAACTCAAGAGTTTTTTCAATATGAACTTGCATACCCAGTTCCAGCAAACACATTGCTTATTGAACAATATCAAACATTTCAGGTGATTCTGCCACCCAAATCCAGTAGTCTGATTAGGATAATGAGAACCTATGCAACATATTCCTCAGGACTCTAGTGCTGAACCCCTAGCACTATTAAATTAGCATTTGCTGGGGTGTTCAATAGTGCTAGGGGCCCATGGGCCCAATATGCGACCACTATATTGTAATCTCACCATAAGCTTCAATTGTCCCCTTCAAGGTGGGCAGGCATCATTTTTTACCTCATTATTCCTAATGTAGGTATTCCAGTTCCTGCCTACCACTTTTGTCATCCCCCTAGCACGGAGGGAACGTAGTACACTTGCTTCCGCACGTGCCTGTTGTAGTAATGTGTTCAGCCATTCAGCCTGGGGCTGTCTGGGGCTGTGGGTGCTTTTCGTTGCTTTGCACTTTGCCGTTTGAATGGCAACAATGCAAGGTCAATAAACCTGTGTAGATGTTTACCCCCTTTGACTTTGGGGTGGAGCCCAGAAGGCTGGACGCAGGGATGGAGTTAGGGCATGGCCTGTCAATTCCGCTGTGATGGCCATAATCTCTGTCCATGTCAGTTTGTAGTGGGGGCAGCCCCAAACCATGTGATAGAATCTGGCTTATATGACCTTGTATCTCTAGCACTCAGGTGTGAATGTTGGGAACATACGCTTGATACAATGGGGGGAAAGATACGCATGGTGTGTGAACTTCAATTCTGTGAAATGCAATCCGGGATTCCTAGACAACTCCTTCACTTGTTGGAGAGCTGGGATTAGAGGCAGTAACAATATGCACATAAGCAGACGTTCTTTCAATAAAAAAGATTTCCCCGGCTACTGCTTGGCTGCTTACAGCCCGAGCAACTAGCGAGGATTCAAAGTCAGAATTATTTCCCATTTCCCTGTTGATTCTGGTGGACTCGGCTTGTGCGAAGTGAATGATAATTCCTGTGGCGTCATTGGTATTGCTAAGTAAATTCATAATTGAAATGTTAAGACGTTTGGCTGCTTAGTGTGAGTTTGACACCATTGCCAAGCTTTAGAAGATCAGATGCACAGGTTACCCTTGAAACCTTTGAAATCAACCCCTGACAAAGCAGTGAACAATTGCTAAGTTCCAGTATCAAAAGCGTAAAGGGGTGCAACAGCACAGTGAAAATTTGCTGTGAGAGCTTTTTGTCTAATTTCACAACGGCAAATGGCCACGTGGATGCCATCTGCATACATCGAATGATGCAACTTGATTTTTGAAGAAATCGGGAGTACAGGACAATTAAGGCCAACATGTTATTAATGACACAGAAATGCATGCTCATATGTTGTCATATATAATCCAAACTTAGTTCCTGGAGGCATCGTGTATGTTGAACGTAGTGTAAGAAGCTGGGTTTTTTGACTATCAAAAGTGAATCAAAATTAATTCACCACCAGGCAAAGGGTCCTACACCGTCACTGATATTTCTCAACCTCCTAGCATTCAAAGTGACTACCATCTCCTTCAGATGGGACTCCTACCTAGTAACCATTTGAAACCTTCATGGAATGTAATTGTTGCAATGCACTGAAATCTAGTGTAATGTCACATGTTAAATTCTGTCTTATACAGGACATGTATGTGAATGTTTGTCCATGTACGTGAATGATTACCAACAAGCATTTGTCGTAGCATGTGGAAACTATAGCCAGTACAGCAAAAAAAATGCAGCATTGTCCTACTCTGAGTTGCTCCATAAACATGTTGTTGGAAATGGGGTTGACAGAGGTATACACCCTTGTCCAAGTAGGGACCACAATCCTAGTCAGGGTAAGTCACACACAAATCAAATTAGCCTGTGCCCACCCTCTGGTAGCTTGGCACTGAGCAGTCAGGCTTAACTTAGAAGGCAATGAGTAAAGTATGTGTGCAATAAATCATGCAATAACACAGTGAAGACACCACAAAAAAGACAGCACACAGGTTTAGAAAAATACAAGATATTTATCTGATTAAATTAAGGTAAAAACGATCAAGATTTGATAAACACTAGTTGAAATATCACTTTTGCAATGTTAAGAAGAGTCTTATGTCTTTAGAAATCAATAATTGTCTCTTGTGTGCACAAAGTACCTGGTTCACGTCACAATTACACGCACGGAGACCACAGAGGAGGAGATGTATGGAAAATGAAAGGCATGCGTCTGAGTTCCTGATGTGGCACAGATGATGCGTTGTTTCTTCCCACGTTGCAAGGGCTTTGCGTTGTTTTCTGGCATGCAGTCTTGGATACTCACAGCGGTGCGGGTCTCTTGACGCCCAGGGATGATGCGTGGAAAATCCTGGGCGTGCGGAATGAAGTCACAAGTGCTGCGTTGATCCGGTAGGCAATGCGTCAGAGTTCCTGTCGCACAGCAGGCACTGTGTCGATTCTTCACTCAGGAAGTCAGGCTGCGTCATTCTCCTTGGCTGTGCGTCGATCCGGTATGGCTGTACATTGAAGTTCTGGTTGCAACGCAGGCTGTGCGTCATTTCCAGCAGGCTCTGTGTTGATTTTTGTCGCACAAGGAGTTTCCTTGAAGAGAGGAAGTATTTTTGGCCCTGAGTCTTCAGGAACAGGAGGCAAGCTCAATCCAAACCCTTGGAGAGCACTTATCAGAAGAGTCAGAGACCAGCAGGGCAGCAGGGCAACAGCAAGGCAGCAGTCCTTCACAGCAAAGCAGTCAAGGTGAGTCCTTTGGGCAGCCAGACTGCTCCTTTTGACATGTTGCAGGATCGGGTCCAGAAGTGTTCGGTCTTTGTGGGGTCAGGGACCCAGTTTATATACCCAAAAAATGACTTTGAAGTGTGGGAGACTTCAAAGAGTGGTTTCGAAGTGCACAAGGTCCCCTTTCACTACAGGTCTGTCTGCCAGGGTCCCAGTAGGGGGTTTGCAGTCCATTGTGTGAGGGCAGGCCACTAGCCTTTGAAATGTAAGTGTCAGGCCCCTCCACCCTTCCAGCCCAGGTAGACCCATTCAGTATGCAGATGAGTGCAGGTGTGACTGAGTATCCTGTGTCGGTGGTTGTCTGGGTGAAATGCACAAGAGAGCTGTCAACCAACCCAACCCCGACGTTGATTGGAGACAGGCTGTAAGGCACAGATGGATTTTAAGTGCAGAGAAATGCTCACTTTCTAAAAGTGGCTTTTCTAAAATAGTAATATAAAATCCAACCTCACCACTACGCAGGATTTTCTATTACCATTCTGGCCATCCTAAACATGACCTATTTACCCCTTTCTGATCAGAATTTACCACTCAAATAGTGTATGAAGGTAGCCTTAATGTTAGCCTATGGAAGGAGCAGGCCTCAAAGTAGCGAAAAACGAATTTAGGAGTTTTCCACCACCAGAACATATAAAACACACAGGTAAATGTCCTGCCTTTTACTTACACAGCACCCTGCCATATGGGTTACCTAGGGCCTACCTTAGGGTGACTTATATGTAGGAAAAGGGGAGTTTAAGGCCTGGCAAGTACTTTTTTGAATGTCAAGTTGAAGTGGCAGGGAAACTGCCCACACAGGCCTTGCAATGGCAGGCCTGAGACATGGTTAAGGGGCTACTTGTGTGGGTGGCACAATCAATAGCAATCAATCTACAGGCACTGGGCACATGTAGTGCACTTTACTAGGGACTTACAAGTAGATCAAATATGCCAATTAGGTATGAACCAATGTTACCATGTTTAAGGGAGATAGCATATGCACTTTAGCACTGATTATCAGCGGTAAAGTGTGCAGAGCCCTAAAACCAGCAAAAACAGTGTCAGAAAAGTTGAGGAAGGCAGGCACAAAGTTGGGGGATGACCACCCTAAGGCTGTCAGGTCTAACATGTGTACTTCAATTATCTATATAAGCCACATAGAGGCAGCTTGGCACTGACTGACATCCCTCTGATCCTCACCAATCAGCTAAGCATGTGGGCCTAGGAAAGTCATGGTCAACATGCGTTTCTGCAGCAGGGGACCTAATCTTTTGTTGCTAGGTGGACTTTTTTAACACATCAGGTGCTTAGAGGCCACCCCAATGGTGGAGGACATCCACCATTATTTTCACAACATGCCTTTTACTAGTATTCCAGTGCATGTCTGTACTGGGTCTTTCCAGATGTCCATCTTTCCTTTGTCGCTCATCTGCTCACATGGCTTTCCATAAAGTGGAAGAATGTTTTTGAGAACCCACCCTTCTAAAATTTCTATCTCTTCTGAGAAGCCTTTAAGGCATGTTCTTACCTTACCTCATATTTCAATGTAGCCATATTATACTCACAGTAGCAGGATTGAAGTGGGCGTAGTTATTTTTTTCAGCAGATGCCTTAAAAATTACTATTTTAAAAATGTGAAGTGAGTTAATGGAGAGTATAAACATGCCATATCTGTCAAGGCAAAACAAAGGAAGAGTTTCATATAAATGCAATCTGTCTTGATCCTACCTCACATATAGTACACCAATGTACAGTGAAATGAGTCCCCTTTCTAGCTACTGGTGAGAATCCAGAGATTCCAGAATGTTGCTGCTAGACAACTCCTACTTCTAAGCAGGAGTTACTGTATATCACTAGCCCTGCAAGCTCTTCTCTGGATGTCAATGGCCTGAAGTAATTCACTTAGGACTATATGCTTCAACCACTGGTCAACCATTGCATTGGCTGTTCCTTTCCCCAATTAAAACGAAGGCTATTCTCCCAATATTGACACTTTCACCGTAACAAGTTCTACTCATTTTTATCTTACCCAACAGGAAAATGCATGCTACGGATAGTTCTTTCTCTGTACAGAAAGAAAAGTCATATAACTTGACATTGCAAGAATAAGGATCATTTTGCACCAATTTGAATTCACAAGTGCAGTTCCCAGACAGGCAACCCAATTATGTTCAGTTTCCATTAATGGATGATGGTAATGTCCGCATGCTTGATTCCGAATGACACGTAAATGGCTCTCTCCAGGAAGGAACACAGCTACAATAATGCAGTGTCATGATTAGGCCATGCACAGGAAACAGTGTAGATTCTTTCTGAACCATAAATAAGCACTTCTGGGCCTTATCATGAGTGTGTGATGCTACAAAACGTGACAATACAATATCAACTTTAAGGTTTATTATGCGGTTTCACAACTCAAAGATTGATTATTTGCTACACAAAGTCAGTAATAATTGAGGACGTATTAGTGATCACATATATCTGATTTGACATTTCCAATATACCTTGATGCCCTTGCAGAAAATACGACTACCAGTGCATGATCAATAATGGCAGTGCAGTATAATAAATTCAGAGATTTACATATGTGTGGAAACATAAAGAAAGGAGCAATAATGCATCTTTATGAGGTGTTTCACCATTTCATGATGGATGTGGTTCACTCCAAGGTTTATAAATGGACTATTAGTGCAACACATCTATCATAATTGATGCTCAGTTGCTAGGTGCTATTGGCAGAAATCACAGCTGTGGTCCTCAGTTATGACTAAAACCCACCTAGACGTCTCAAATCTGCCATTTATTTACTTTTGCATGCCACACCTTGCAGTCCTAGACATGGAGGGAAGCCATTATGGAGGGCGCATGACGAGATGTAATGCAGTCTTGTGCAATATACAACAACCTAAGACAAATTTGCACTCACCTAGCACGCCCCAAGTTGTTTTGCAGGCACCTAAACCAAACATTCTGAAGTCTATGGGTATTTTCAGTGATGTTATGAGTTTGTATGACTACTTGGATGTATAAGTGCCAAAATATAGCTCTTCTGGAATTGTGAATTTATTACCACTCTATTGCCTAGGCAACAGTCCGTCTTCAAACTCACACTTAGGCCCATATTTATACTTTTTTAGCGCCACATTTACGCCAGCAAGAATTCCCTACAGAGAATTTAGGGCCACATTTACAAAGCATTTTTCTAGTTGTAAACAGACTGATTTGCAGAATTTGCCCGTTTTTCATTAGAAAACTGACTTTTGGTATGTACAGAGTCCAATTTGCAATTCCTTAACTTGTTATCAAATTGCATTTTGGTTTATAGATTTGATATTAGGAAGGGGCGTGTTCAGGACGTCCCTTCCTAATACTGAATCTAAAAGCTAAGTATGATGTTGTGCGACCAAAATGCAGCTGAGAACATTTGCAGATTACCACCAATTTCAACTTGGTGGTAAACCATTCACAAATGGGAAGGGGTCCACAAGGGAACCCCTTTCCCTTTGCGAATTGGGGTGCGGACATTTTTTCAGAGTAGGTAGTGGTCCCATGGACCTCTGCTTACTTTGACAAAATTAAAAGGAAACTTTTCATTTTTATTTTTTAAATTCTTCCTGTTTTCCTTTAACCCCTTCGCTGCCAGGCCTTTTCCCCCTCCTGTGCCAAGTCTTTTTTTGGCTATTCGGGATAGTTCGCACTTAGGCCCCCATAACTTTTTTTCCACATAAGCTATCAATGCCAAATTTGCCTCCTTTTTTTCCAACATCCTGGAGATTCTAAAGGTACCTGGAGTTTGTGGATTCCTCTGTTGGGGACCAAGAAATTAGCCAAAATAAAGCTAAAATTTGGAGTTGTGGGGAAAATGAGAAAAAGGTGCTGCAGAAGAAAGCATCTGGTTATTTCCCTGCAAATGGCATCAACGAACGGTTTTCCGTGCTAAAACCACGATCTTCCCAGCTTTCAGGAACAGCAGACTAGAATCAAAAAACAACATTTTCCAATGCAGTTTGGCATTTTACTGGGGCATACCCCATTTTTCCTATTTTTTGTGCTTTCAGCCTTCTTCCAGTTAGTTATAGATATGGGTCTGAAAACAGTGGTGGATCCCAGAAAACTATCTCTCTCGTGTATGTGCTCAAAGCAGTGTCAGTTTAAAAACATTTGAAAACTTGTGCTTATCAACTCGCTGTGATATCCCCTCAATCTCCACACATTTTTTGGCCATTCCCTGTTACAGGCACTTGGCCCACCCACACAAGTGAGGTATCATTTTACCCGGGAGACTGAGGGGAATGCTGGGTGTTAGGAAATTTGTGCTGGCAAGGTGATACCAGCTAGAAATGTGAGAAAAGCATGATTTTTCTTAGCTAAATTTAAGGTTTGCTGTGTTCAGAGAGCCCCGACCGGATCCCAGGCCCCTGGCGGGCCCTGGGACAGGTTCTCCCTTCCTCCAGCCTGCCGAACCCTGGGCAGATGAGGCCTTGGAGTCCACTGGGCCCAGGGAGGCTTCCCCTTCTGGTTTGAGTTCAGGGGCCCTGGCTGGGCCCTGGGCCAGGTCTCTGGCAGGTCCCGGATTGGGAATCCCCATCCTAGGCTTTGTCCTCCGGCTCTCCATGTGGCAATACACCTGGCACGGGGTCCCGGAGGCCTCCCTCGTGTGGCAGTATTCAGAGAGCCCCTGGTGGGCCCTGGGCGCCCACTGAGACCTGGGGCGGGCACTCCCTTCCTCCTGCCTGCCGTACCCTGAGGGGCCCAGACCTGGGATTCCACTGGGCCTGGGGAGGATTCCCCTGCCAGTTTGGGTTCAGCGGCCCTGGCTGGGCCACAACCAGCCCATGGGGCAGGCGCTCCCTTCCTCCAGCTGCCATACCCTGAGGGGCCAGGACTAGGAGTCCACCGGGGCCCAGGGAGGCTTCCCCTGCCAGTTTGGGTTCAGGGGCCCGGCCAGACCCCCACAGGGCCCTGGGAAGGGCACTCCCTTGCTCCAGCTTGCCGAACCCTGAGGGGCCCAGACCTGGGAGTCCACCGGGCCTGAGGGAGGCTTCCTCTGTCAGTTTGGGTTCAGGGACCCCACCGGGCCCCCACTGTGCCCTGAGGGAGGTGCTCCCTTCCTTCAGCCTGCCGTACACTGAGGTGCCCAGACCTGGGAGTCCACCAGGCCTGGGGAGGCTTCCCCTGCCAGTTTAGGTTCAGGGCCCCAGACAGGCCCCCACCAGGCCCTGGGGCAGGTGCTCCCTTGCTCCAGCCTGCCTTACCCTGAGAGGCCCAGACCTGGGAGTCCACCGGGCCCAGAGAGGCTTCCCCTGTCAGTTCGAGTTCAGGGGCCCCACCGGACACCCACCGGGCCCTGGGGTGGGCGCTCCCTTGCTCCAGCCTGCCATACCCTGAGGGACCCAGACCTAAGAGTCCACCAGGCCCGGGGAGGCTTCCTCTGCCAGTTTGGGTTCAGGGGCCCCAGCTGGGCCCCCACTGGGCCCTGGGTGGGCGCTCCTTTTGTCTCTGCCGTACCCTGAGGGGCCCAGACCTGGGAGTCCACCAGGCCCGGGGAGGCTTCCCCTTCCAGTTCTGGTTCAGGGACCCCAGCTGGGCCCCCACTGGGCTCTGGGGCGGGCGCTCCCTTCCTCCAGCCTGCTGTACCCCAAAGGGCCCGGGCCTGGGAGTCCGCCGGGCCAGGGTAGGCTTCCCCTTCTGGTTTGAGTTGAGGGGCCCCGGCCGGGCCCGGGACAGGGCTCTGGCAGGCCCTGGGACGGGAGCCCCCTTACCGGTCTTTGTCCTCTGGCCCACCCCGAAGCCAGGGCTCCTGGGGATCCTCGCATCCCGGCCATCTGGTCGCTCCGACAACTCAGGTCATCTGGTTGCACCCCATGCGTTCCTATGGCGCGTCTAGATGGCCAGACTGCCCCAGCTGTCCCGATGGCGGCTCATTTGCTTCCTCAAACCCAGCCAGGGCTCCACGAGGTCAGGTGCGTTCTTGCCGACGGTCCCATTGTACCCTCGGTGTGCACAGAGTACCAGAAAGGGGGCTAGCTTTCCTCCGGATTACTAGGGACAGGCTACTCTGGACCTCTTTGGGGTCCAGTGGTTCCGGTACTGTGTCCCGCGAGGGCCCTGGCCGATCCGTCCACCCTGGGGGCCTGGGTGTGGGGCCGCCTTGCAGCCCTGCTTGATGGGTCGCTCCTCCAAACATGACAGGACATTCAGCGTGAGCCTCTCCCTGATCTCCTTTCCAGCAATCCTAAAGATGGCTCAGTTGATGGAGTAGTCTTTTCAGACACCCTCCCTGACAAACACCAGACTGGCTGAAGACAGGTCTTGCACCCATTTGCTGAACCTTTCTCCTTGATCCCCTTGATTACCGGTCAAGGCGATCTGACAATGTCAAGGAGAGCATCAAAGCTGAAGTCAGCAAAATGCTGGAATTGGAAGTTATTGAGCACTCAGAGAGCCTCTGGACCAGCCCAGTTGTGCTAATTCCCAAACCTCATTAATAGGGTGGGAGATGCCTCTGAACATGGGATAGGAGCAGCCTTGTCCCAAATAAATTATGATGGCCATGACCAGCCTGTTGCTTTCATTTGAAGGATATCACTCCCGAGAGAGCAGCATTGGAGTGCCATTGAGAGGGAAGCCTTTACTGTGGTTTGGTCCCTGAAGAAGCTGAGACCATACTCTCACTTCCTGGTTCAAACTGAACGCAAGCATCTCAGATGGCTAATGCAAAAAGTGAAAACCCCAAACTGTTAAGGGTATGGACTTTACAGTGGAACACAGACCCGGGACTGACCATGCCTGTGCAGATGGCCTTTCCAGGTTCTTCCTCTTAGAAGAAGACTCCCATGGTAAGGGTAAGCTTCATCGCCTTTCATTTGGGAGGGGGTCATGTGCCTCTTTTGACATGGTTACCCCCCCATCACCTTTTGCCTAGTTTCTGGTGCAATTTTGACTGAAAGTGCACTGGGTCCCATCTAAACAGGTCCCCAGTAGCAGATCTCTTTTGCTAAAACTGCACAGTCGTTTTTTCCAATTGGCAAACCTTTAATTGCCACTGTAAGTCCCTAGTAAATGGTATCCCTGGTACCCCGGGCACCTAGGGCATGGGGTACTAAGGGAAGGCCCCTGAGGGCTGCAGCACCAATTGTGCCACTCTCAGGGATCCTCTTACCTAAGTGCACACAGTGTTGCCTTCGCAGGCTGCGAACTTGGTGCAGACCTAAAATGAGAACACAACATGGCACACATCCTGTGTGCCCTGTCCCCAGCACACTGCATGCAATATATGTAAGTAGCCCCTCTGGCAAGCCATCCAGCCCTAAAGGCAGGTTGCATTATTGTACATGAGAGGGAATACCTGCATGAAAGGATATGACCCTGCTATGTCTTTTTCGATTCTGAGACATAGTAACTGAACAGTGCAGCCATTTTAAGTTCATGTGCTAGACACTGGTCATTATGAGTATGATGGCTTCACTGACAATAGGGATGTTTGGTATCAAACATCTCATATTAATAAACCCTCACTGAATCCAGTGATAGATTTATTAATACATGTACTCAGAGAGCACCTTAGAGGTGTTTCCTTGAGACCTACCAACTCCTATAGTGGGCACTGACTGGTCAGAACCAGTGCATCCACTTTAGTAAGAGTTCTGGCCCCTTGAAGTGAGAGCCAATGCTGAGAACAAAGACCTGCTCTGGGCAGAAATATGACCTCATCTTCTAAGGAGGATGGACGTTCCAGGGCAGTGAGATTCAAAGCCCTTGCCACCTTTCAAATGTGACCCAGGCCTCTTTGAATGGTGGAGGAGGCTGACCCCCAGTTCCTGACCCCACCTTTGGTGGCAGGACTGGTGGGAAAACTAGGTAACTTAGGAGAAGTGCCCACTTCATGCCAATCCCACCCCTATGATGGATGAGCTGACGTGGACACTACTTTTTAAGTTCCTCCATCTTGCATGGAAGGAATTAGGCCAATTGGGTTAGGGCTATGCCACTTCCCAAAGGAAGTGGTAATATGAAGGGTATAGCCACCCTAAAGGTGAGTAGCCCACTGACTATGACTTGGCACTCCCTGTAACGCCCTTAAATTCAGAATTAAGGTGGCACCCCTGAACCCTAGAATCATATTCCTGTCAACCTAAGGAGAGCTGGACAAAACAGAGGTCACCCAGCAGAGAAGACTTGTTAGACCTGACAGCCTTAGGGTGGTCACCCCTAACTTTTTTCCTGCCTCCCTCCCATTTTTGGACACTGTTTTTGCTGGTTTTAGGACTCTGCGCACCTTACCACTGCTAACCAGTGCAAAAGTGCATTTGCTTTATCCCTTTAAACATGGTGACATTGGATCATACCTAATTGGCTTATTTAATTTACTTATAAGTCCCTAGTTAAGTGCACTTTATGTGCCCAGGGCCTGTAGAATAAATGCGACTAGTGGCCTGCAGCACTGACTGTGCCACCCACTTAAGTAGCCCCTTAACCATGTCCCAGGACTGCCATTGCAAGGCCTGTGTGTGCAGTTTCACTGCCAATTCGACTCAGCATTTAAAAGTACTTGCCAAGCCTAAATCTCCCTTTTTTCTATATATAAGTCACCCATAAGTTAGGCCCTAGGTAACCCATAGGGCAGGGTGCTGTGTAGACAAAAGGCAGGACATGTACCTGTGTAGTTTGCATGTCCTGGTAGTGTAAACTCCTAAATTCGTTTTGCACTGCTGTGAGGCCTGCTCTTTTCATAGGCTAACATATACTGTTTGAGTGGTAGCTTCTGATCTGAAAGGAGTAACAAGGTCATATTTAGTATGGCCAGGATGGTAATACAAAATCCTGCTGACTGGTGAAGTTGGATTTAATATTACTCTTAGAAATGCCACTTTTAGAAAGTGAGCATTTCTCTGCACTTAAATCCTTCTGTGCCTTACAATCTACATCTGGCTAGGTTTAGTTGACAGCTCCCTTGTGCATTCAGTCAGACAAACCCCAAACACAGGATGCTCAGTCACACTTGCACACACCTGCATTTTGAATGAGTCTTCCTGGGCTGGGAGGTTTGACATCCTGACACTTACATGTCAAAGAACAGTAACCTACCCTCACACAAAGGAGTGCCACACCCCCTACTGGGCCCCTTGCAGACAGGATGGAACTGAAAGGGGACCTTGTGCACTTCTAAGTCACTCTTTGAAGTCTGCCCCACTTCAAAGGCACATTTGGGTATTTAAACAGGGCCTCTGCCCCTACCAGCTCAGATACTTCCTGGAGAAGAGAACCTGAAACAGAACCTGCAACCTGCCAAGAAGAACTGCCTGGCTGCCCAAAGGTCTCACCTGACTGCATTTCTGAGAAGGAAAGCTTCCTTGCTGTTGCCCTGCTGCCTTGCTGCTCTCTGGCTGTGCTAGGAAGTGCTCTCCAAGGGCTTGGATAGAGCTTGCCTCCTGTTCCCTGAAGACTTAATTCCTGCAAGAGAACTCCCTGTGCGGTGAAAATTGACAGCCTGCAAGAAACCAGGCACAGCCTATATCGCAGTGAAAAAATCACCACACGCCAAACCGGAATGACGCAGCCCGACTTCACAAGAAGATTGATGCGCGGCCCACTGGATCGATGCAAAGCCGAGCCGGAACGACGCAGGCCGACTTCCTGAGAGGAATCGATGCAGCGCCTGCCGTGTGTTAGAAATTTCCATGCAATGCCCACTGGATCGACGCAGCCCTGTGACTTTGTCCTGCAAGCACCGGATTTCAACGCATCGTCCCCGGGGCATCCGAAAACCCAGCAACCCAAAGGGGATCCCAGTCTACGTGCCGGAAATCGACGCAATGCCTGCCCTGTGTGAAAACGATGTATGATCTGTGTGTGCCAGAAAAATCAACGCACACCTCCCCGTTTTCCACAAATCTCCTCCTCTGCGGTCCCTTGTGGAGAATTTGAATGCAAAGCAGGTACTTTGTGCTTGCAAAGGACATTTGTTACTTTTAAGAGACTAAAGACATGTTTTATCATTTTTACAGTGATATTTCAATATATACTTATTGCATCTTAATTGTTTTGACCTGCATCTTACTATATAAATATTATATATTTTTATAAACACTGTGTGGTGTATTTTTGTGGCGTTCTACTGTGTTATTGCATGATTTATTGCACAAATACTTTACACATTGCCTTCTAAGTTAAGCCTGACTGCTCCAGGCAGGGTGGGCTCAGGATAATTTGGATTGTGTGTGACTTACCCTGACTAGAGTGAGGGTCCTTGCTTGGACAGGGGTAACCTGACTGCCAAACAAAGACCCCATTTCTAACAAGACTGAAGATACCAACTGACTTGTCCCCAGCCTTACCAGCCTGTCTGCAGTCTTTAAAAAACCCTGCACCCAGTAGACGAATGTCTGGGAGCCCAGTGACCTCCAAAGCCTTTGAAGGACTGTCTGCCTTCAATAAAGAATAAGAACTCCTGTGGACAGAAGACCTGTCCAAAAGAAACATCTCCAAAGAAGAAAGAAGTCTGCCTCAGGAACGCCGAAACTGCCATCAGGAACCACCTCTGCACCCGACGCCCACAGTCTGAATCCAGTTGGCCCACCAGTTGGCCCACCAGTCCAGTGAAGGTTCCCCAGCACTTCTGAACCAAAGTCCATCATGGGCTGACCCTTGCTGGACTCCACAGCAATGCCTGCCAACTAAACCAGAGGGCTCCCCCTGAACGCTACCTTCCTGTTTAGCTGTCTCCGACGTCAAAAGTCGCCCCTGCACCCAGAGCCCCTGAGCCTTGGGGAGCTATTCTGTTGGTGCACCTGTGACCCCTGACATCTTAAGTTACCTGTGTAGCTGTGGGTTAACCTCTCCCGGACTCCTGGCCAGAGCCTGCAGCCCATTTCTAAAAGTGATCTCCTGCATTGACTAACACTGGGAGCCAGACACTGTGTTGGCAGTCTGCAACCGCCGCCCCTGTGCCATTGAGGGTGTAAGTTTGGTGCTACCTTGTGGCCCCCCTTGTCCTTGCTTCAACCCCAGGAGATCCACCCCTGACCACACTCTACTCACTTGTAAGCAGTGCTGCAGCGTATAGCCCTGTCTCCTGTGGGTAGCATTGAGTGCCTTACGCTGTGTTGGCACACTGCACCAGGCCACCCCTGTGCTACTGAGGGTGTAAGTTTGGTGCTGCTTTGTGGCCTTAATTCCTGGAGACCAACCAGTGAAACCGCCTGCACTTGCCTGTTAGCAGCACATCTTCAATACCCCCCAGTCTCCGCTGACTAATATTGGTCAATGACTCAGACTTTGACCTTGGCACCAGCCGCCCAGTACCGCTGTGGGTGCACATTTGGTACAAACTTGAACCTTGCCCAGTGCTAGCTTGAAACCCTGAATGCTGGGGTTGTAAGTTGTGTACTCACCTGAGAAACTCCATTCTTGTTTTCCTTCAATAGCCTAACATTGAAGACTCTGAAAATAGCACAGTCAATTTTTGGAACAACAAAGTATTTTTAATTTAAAAACTGATTACCTAATGAAGTTCTTTGGTTCAAAGCATATTTAAAAGCAACTGTTATTTTTCTAAATTGGTCTCGGATTTATTTTTTGAGTGTGTGTCTCATTTCTTGCCTCTGTGAGTACAGCAAATGCTTAACACGACTCCTTGATAAGCCTAGCTGCTCACCCACACTACCACAATAAAGGGCAGTAGACCTATCTATTTCTGCCTCTGCAAACCTCTGGGGATCCACTGGACTCTCTGCACAGTGTACCTCATTTTAGTGCCATATGTAGGGAGCCAGCTTCCTACAATCGCAAATTGCAATTTCCTATTTCAGATTTTCAAAATCCAATCACAATACCTTGTGAGTCACTAATCGGTCGCATCGCTATTTGAGATTAGCGAATGGCGTTTTTACATACCAAAATGCCAACTATGCAGTCGCAAATAGGTTTGCGACCAAATAGCAACTCGCAAAACGTACGTACATGTGGCCCCTAATCCCTTAGTCAAGCAGCTCCCCCAACATACCAGAATTCTGCTACATAATAGATGATGGAAATCCAAAGACCTAGCTGTATTCTTCCCCTTGGTGCAAGTAGGTGGTGAGTATGGAATTGTTATTACGGTTCCTAGGAGAGATGGAATTGCTGATGTTGTTGCAATACACCTCTGTGGTATCTAATATGATAAAAACAATGATGAAGACATGAGGTGCCTTGCTCAGATCCTACAATGTTTTGCATATATGTGCTGACTGCCACTGAATGTACCATAGCCATCCATGTTATCGATGATGGCACTTAACATGCCTCACTTTATTCACTGTAAATGCCAATAAACTGTGTTCTAAAAACATAACTACAAACCTGTTGGTCATATTACACATGCTTTTAACTGTTTGATCTCTTATTGATGTCACATAACTGTGCTACAAGTGCTGTGATGGGGATCAGACATGAACCACTCATTCAGATTATGTTTGACATATACTCATGAAATAGCCATATGTATCATAATCTCTGGTCTGCAGTTGTGCTGCAGTCGGTGATCAGTGGAAAAATGATGATGTTGAGGAGTTCAATTCCATGCATTAATATTTAAATTACAATCAAATTTACTTCCATGGCTGTCACTTTCTTGAAGGTCAACGGACAAGGAGGAAGATGAATATTAAGACCTTCTGTGAGCCCTCTCTGTACGTAGGAAGAGATTAACCCTTTGCATTCAAGACTGAATCATATTGACTTTAGAACTGTGCCTGCCTTAATCACTTAACTGAGGTAGGTAGGCAGTATTCCTTCTGTGCCTCTAGTATGTGCGCAAGACAGTCGACCTGGCTCCTTTTTTGCAGAACCAACAATGGATCCCAGAGTCAGCCAGGTGTGAGGGAGGAATCTATTACTTTTGCTAGCCACATTACGACTTGGTACCCAGCTGTGGACGAATGTACTGACCTGCTGCTAAGTCCTGAGGCCTCTCAAACCTTACTCCAGATGACAAGAAACATAATAATTTTCCATTTTGCAAATAATATTGAGTGCTTGTGAAACCAGGGGAGAAGGCCTAACAGAAACTGTAAACCTGCATCCACAGAATGAATGCATTCTCAGAGGAAAGGTAAAATAATGAGAGAATAAATCTTGAAAATTTGACAGGCAAAGGTGCACTCGATCGTTATTTATAATGCAGAGAGCATACTAGGGTACAGTTTTCATTTTACCTAGTTCCAAAGGCATGAATTCATATAAGTTAGGGAAAGAATGGGTGAAAAGCAATGTGTGTATTCTATGCACAAATAAATGTGCATGCCATCCATTTTGTAATAAGACCCTGGAGAGGTTTAGCACTCCGCTTATGTTGGATTCCAGTGTTTGAAAAAGAATAACACATTAGCAGGAGTAGCGCTAATGCATTGGACACAGTGCTTCTTGGGTATTGCTTAGTATGAGCAGGGTTCAATGTGACAAGGTTTATTAGTTGATAAGCATATTGACCAGGTTTTGCCTGTTTTGACGTTAATCTGGCGTATGTACCCTTCATTGGTCAGAATGTTCAACAGCCAGCCTTAAGTAAAACCTGAGTGAGGTCATCATTAGAATACTGGGTGCTGAGATGCAGGAGAACATAAGAGCTTGTTGATGTTTCTGTTCTACTAAGAAGGGTCAATACAATAGATCAGTGGGAGGCAAAGTAGATTCAGAAACTCCGCCATGAATAATTCCACCAAATGCACTCACTTGATCTTTCAATGTATTCGATTTATTCAGTAAATATAATTAACATTAAAGTGTCAATGTAACCGGCAAAAATAGTGGCAAATATCAGTAATTACATACCTTCACTGCACAGAAAGTGCATAAATAACAATACGAAAGTCAACTCAATGGAACAAAATCAAATAGCCAAATCATAAGCTTGTGTAATCGAGTGGCCTGGACACCAAGACCAAGGTGAGTTCAAATGTGCCTTCTTAAAATGTGCCCACAAAGTGTGCTTGTAAAATAAGCTACTTGCCCATATTTTTGAGTGTTGTGATAGGGTTTTGAACAATAGGAACAATTCATGAATACAGAACTAAAAATAATTGTGACACATTTAACCTCATAAGTGCGGGCATCGGCCACTGGCCGACGCCCACACTACCTCCCTGGTGCGGGTCACGACCAGTAGATATATATATATATATATATATATATATATATATATATAGATGGAGAGAGAGAGAGAGAGAAAGAAAGAGAGAGAGATCACTTTTGTCAACGCTTGTGTGGTTTCTCTGGGGGCTGCGATCGGCCCCCAGGAAAACCACACCCACATATAAAAGTGATCTCTTTACAGATAAATATATGAGTATATACATTTTTATATATATATATATATATATTCACCACCAGTCCTCTTGCAGTTGCAGCTTGTGATTTCAAAGCAGTGCACATACTTCAACTGACAAGTTTTAACTGTAGCTTTTAGGCAGCAATAAAAAAGTCAAGTAACTCTTGCGATTATGTTTCTGCTACAAAAGGATCTGACTTTTGTCTAGTCGAAGTTTTGATGCCATAAAGTAGCGCAGAAGGTTTGTATGCCTACTGCAAAGATCAAATCTATATTTTATGTAAATAGCTGAGTGGATTAGTAAAGCCAGCCAATAATGATTTTAGGACTCGGCGCCAGAAGCGCTAAAGACTGTGACGATTGGTATTTGACAAGGAGAAGTAATGGTGTCTTTTTTGTTTTTTCGAGTGTCTTGAGAGAACGTGCTGATTGAGGAAAGAAGTGAAGGTAAGGTGACTGACCTTTACTGTTGCACGCATCACACACACACCCACCAGCAATTTTGTCACTGTCTGCATAGGCTAGTGTTTTAGAACAAGAGTTTAGCCAGTAGCAAAGATGGCGTCACGTTGGATGACTGCTGCTCAAGCCCTAACTCCAGTTATGGAGGACAGCTCTGACGCAGGATCAGAGACTGAGACAGCAGATACTGAGGCAGTATCTAAGGGTTAGGACCATGGCTAGACTCTGGGAGTGATTTTTCCGACAACTCCTCTTCCAGTGATTCTGAGGGAGATGATGAGGACAGTCCTGCTGTCCTTTCGCAAGCACAGTCTGTGCAGCGGGACAGGAGCGGGTTTGCCCAACCCAGAGAGCAGGGACATGTGGTGGCAAGCACAGAGAGAGTGCTAACTTGGGAGCTCTCCAATTTAGTTCAGCCCCAAATTCCACCATCTAAATCGTATATTGTGGAGCCATCATAATTATCTATCACAAAACAACCTGGTTTTGTAAGGCAGGCATCTGCGTTTGTGGTCCCAGGCTCGGCAGTCATATAGGGAAACCTACCAAACCCAGACATTTCTGGAAACGAGACACCCAGTGGAGTCCACAGAGGTGTGGCTTGTGTGGATTCCCCAAAGTTGTCTTACCCAGAATACCCTGCAAAGGTGAAATGTTGAATAAAAACTCTATTTTTTCTTGTATTTCTGACACACAAACTACTGGAATATGCTGGGATCCACAAAATTCCTACCACCCAGTGTTTCCCCACCTGTCCTGATACAAACACTACCCCACTTGAGTGCCTGTACCTTGTGCCTGTGTCAGGAATGGATCACCCCTGGGTCAACAGTTGCCCTCATGTAAGGACTAACTTTGACTGCTGTGTGATCCATCCTAACACGGACACTAGGCCTACCCACACAAGTGAGGTACCATTTTTATCAGGAGACTTGGGGGATGCTGGGTGGAAGGAAATTTGTGGCCCCTCTTAGATTCCAGAACTTTCTATCACCTAAATATGAGGAAAAAGTGTTTTTTGCCACATTTTGAGGTTTGCAAAGGATTCTGGGCAGCAGAACCTGGTGAGAGCACCACAAGTTACACCATCCTGGGTTCCCCTAGGTGTCTAGTTTAAAAAAATGCTTAGGTTTGCTAGGTTTCCCTAGGTGCCAGCTGAGCTAGAGGCGAAAGACCAGAGTTCGGCACTTTGCAAGAAACAGGTCAGTTTCCTTTGGGAAAATGTGTCATGACCACACAAACTTGCCAAGTCAAATCAAAGAAGTGCATGAGAAAAGCAAAGAGATTCCTCAGTGGAGACAGCAAAGCCCAAACTGGAAGAAGGTTTGCAGAGTAATCTAGCGCTTATTTCAAAGGAAGAATCAAGAAGAGAAGATCCAAGATGGCCGCTGTGAGTCCTGAAGGTTAGTTACAGTTCTAGTCTTGCAATCAGTTGGTTACTAGGTTACGAGCTCTCCAGCTGGAAGCCTTGCACTTCAACTGAGGTCTGACAGGAATCAGCTGTGTGGAGAGAGAGCGCGCTTCAGAACAGAAACTCCTGTGAGGTAAAATTACATTTGAAGATTATATTACAGAAAAAAGATAAATATTGTCAAGGTTTAGTCAAAGAGTTTGATAGAAGACCGTTCCCGTGGAAGTCGGCAAGGCTACAGAGTTAATGTATGAATTAACCTTATGTTTACAAGGTTCTTGTTTAAGATATTAAAGTCAAAGAAAAAACGAACTTTAAAAGAGCAAGTATCTACAAATGTCAAGGTTATAAACAAAGGTCAAGTTTAAAGGAGAAACGAACTGTTAACAAATAAGCATTTACAAATTCAATGGTAATAAAACAAAATAGAGTTTAAAAGAGAAACTTAAATAAACAAGCATTTACAACTACAAGTTATCGACAGATGTCGAAGTAAGAAAGGAGAAATTAACTGTAATAAACAAGCATTTACAAATACAAGTTATCAACAAATGTCGAAGTAAGAAAGGAGAAACGAACTTTAATAAACAAGCATTTACAAATACAAGTATTGACAGAAGTCACAATAAGACAGGAGAAATTAAATAACATCAGCTGATTTGAAGAACGCATTATCACCAAATATATATATATATAGCAACATAAAACCAATCTCTAACAAAGGTTGAGAAGTTCTTCCAGAATCAGTAATAAGCATTTTTTAAGAAGAGCTATTTATAGAGAGAAGCAAGGCTACAGAGAACTCAGGGTGAGTGAAGAAATAATAGAATTAAAGAGAATTAAGTGTTGAGAGTAGAAAGTGAAAAACTGATGTTGTATGTCCCTAGTAATTGCGACTGTGACTCTTGCAGGTGCTGTATCCAATCTTAGATGTGAAGAGGCAGACTGAGTACTGGCATTCATCATCTCTGTGGCAGTCTCTCTACCATCCCATTCCCCTTTCCCCCTCCGGGGTACTCAGCACGAAGGATTAATATTCGTTGTGAGTAGCTCGGGTCAGGACTGAGGAGTTATCTTCTGCTTCTGAGGAAATCGAATTGAAGTATCCTGACAGATTGAAGTGCCATCACCCTAATTTTAGGGAAAAAAACTGATTTCCTCCTGAGCAGAATGGCAGAAGGAATTGATATAAAAGCATTAGCCACCGTTTTGGAAGGGTTACAGAAACAATTAAATAACACTATAGAAGAAACAGTCCAAATAAAACAGCGAATAAATGAGTTAGGGAACACCCCTAAATCAAATGAATCTGTGTTTTCACAAATCCCTAGCCCTTTACAGTCTGCAGGTATATCCACTCAAGTAATTCATGCGGTTCCCCCTATTATTCCTTTGGCTCAACCTGAGCGCTTCGGTGGGGATCCAAATAAGGCGCAGTTTTCTGACCTAATGCTCATTGCATTTTTTATGTAGACCAGTCATTTTTTCCGAAGACCAGTCCTAAGTGGCATTTATATTGTCTTATCTGACAGGAGATGCGGCCGCATGGTCCATGCCAATAATTTCCAGAAATGATCCTGTTTTATATAATTTCCAAAATTTCAAGGAAGAGCTCTTAAGAATATTTGATCGGCGAACTGCAGCTCAAGCCACTGACAATGAACTACTGGAAATCAGGCAAGGTAATAAAGATCTAGTAGCCTAGCTGGTTCATTTCAATAAACTCATTGTAGAGACTGCCTGGCCGGAGTAAAAAAGAGCCACCATATTTTATCGTGGACTGAGAGATGAATTGAAAGATGCCTTAGCACAAGTTCCAAATAGACCCACCGAAATTTCTGAGTTAATTGATCTTGTGTTACAGATTGACCACCGGTTAACTGAACGAAGA
Organism: Pleurodeles waltl; assembly: GCF_031143425.1. NCBI lineage: Eukaryota > Metazoa > Chordata > Amphibia > Caudata > Salamandridae > Pleurodeles > Pleurodeles waltl. The sequence goes on from NC_090450.1 coordinate 655,136,626, forward strand.
GCAGAAAAGAGAAGAGAGTATCGATCATTTCCCCTGAGAATTGATCGTGTAAGAAATGATCATACGAGAGCCGGAGAAGGGATAACGATAGAAGAACCAATGCAAATTGGTTCCATCCAATGTCCTTTATCTAAGGAAGAAAAAGAGAAAAGAAGAGTGAATCAACTATGTTTATATTGCGGTGCATCTGGGCATTTTGTTAAAAACTGTCCCAAGAAACCCAAAGCTCTTCAGTCGGGAAAAGGCCAGCTTCATCAGTAGAGGGAGTTGCCCTGATGAAAGCAGAACCCAAGACAACTCCTTTAGATCAACGAGTGGCGAATACCTTACAAACCTCAGCGCCACATTTGGTACAAACAGTGTCAGTTAAGACCCTTGAGAAGGAAATTCAAGGGATCTCAGTTATGATAGACTCTGGAGCTACGGGCAACTTCTGTGATATCAAATACGCTCGTAAAATGGGTATTCGATTTATCAAGAAATCTACTTTGGAAGTAGTAGGAGCTGTGGATGGAACCAATCTTTCTTCAGGACCCATTTCCCATGAGACCGAACCAATTCAGATGCAAGGTTTTAGTGGACATCAGGAGCAGATAATCTTTAATTTGATAGATGCTCCACAATTTCAACTCATTTTGGGTCTGCCCTGGCTTACAGAACATAATCCACAAATTGATTGGAGCAAAAGAACGATCAAGATGAATTCCTCTTACTGCAAAGAGAATTGCTTTCATGATGGAGTGGAAGTGTCCACCAAGTCCCAAGCGGCCTGTTTATCATCACACTCTTCAATGATCTGTGCACTAAAGACAGCAGAAATCCCCAAAGAATATGAGGATTTAGTCGCCGTTTTTGATGAAAAGGAGGCTGAGAAATTGCCACCACATCGACCCTACGACTGCAAAATTGAACTGGAGCCAGGTGCGATATTGCCATGTAGCAGAATATACGCATTGACCGAAGCAGAGAATCAACATTTAAAGGAGTATTTGGATCAATATCTTGCTAATGGTTTTATTCGTCCTTCTGAAACTCCAGTGTCATCCCCACTATTTTTCATACCAAAGAAGGATGGGAGTCTTCGAACTTGCATTGATTATCGAGCCCTCAATCAGGTTACCATCAAGAATCGATACCCACTGCCTTTAGTGTCAGTTTTATTAGATCAAGTAAAGAATGCTAGAATCTACACCAAATTGGACCTGCGAGGAGCATATCATTTGATTCAAGTGGTTTCAGGGGATGAATGGAAAACCGCTTTTCGGACTCGATATGGATTATTTGAATATCAAGTGATGCCTTATGGGTTATGCAATGCTCCCGCTGCCTTCCAGCATTTCGTTAATGATATATTACGAGAACTCCTTGACCGGATTGTCGTGGTTTATATAGATGACATTTTAATCTTTTCCGACAATCTACAGGAGCACATTAACCATGTTCGATCCATCCTCACAAGGTTGCAAGAAAACCATCTCTATGTAAAATTGGAGAAGTGTGCATTTTTATGTGGAACGAGTTGAGTTTTTAGGATTCATTTTGTCACCAGAAGGAGTTAGTATGGATCCTGCCAAGATAAAGACAGTACAACATTGGCCTTCTCCTTGCAATGTCAAAGAGATCCAGAGTTTCTTGGAGTTCGCTAATTTTTATTGAAGATTCATATCCAATTTTTCTCAAACAGTTACACCCATTACTCGATTGTTGAAGAAAGGAGTGAAGTTTGAGTGGACAAAAGAAGCTGAAAATGCTTTTAATTTTTTGAAGAATTCCTTCGTCTCAGCTCCAATCTTGCTCCACCCCAATCCAGATGAGCCATATTATGTGGAGGCAGATGCTTCAGATGTTGCCATAGGAGGTATCCTTTCCCAGTGTCATAAAGATACAGGTCAATTACATCCAGTGGCCTATTTCTCTCGAAAATTAACACCACCAGAGATAAATTATTCAATTGCGGATAAGGAGCTATTGGCAGTCAAAGAAACTTTTCGTGAGTGGAGGCATTACATTTTGGGAGCTAAGCATGAAGTGACCGTTTACACGGACCACCGAAATTTACAGTTTTTAAAATCAGCTCGAACTCTAACAGCTAGACAACTGCGTTGGTCCCTATATTTTGCAGACTTTGATTTTGTTATCACTTTCAGACCAGGAAAAGTAAATGGGAAGGCAGATGCTCTATCTCGAATTGATACCGGTGCAGTTAAAGAGCCTCCAGAAAAGAATTGATTATTGCACGAGAGAAGTTCATATCTGCCATATTGCATGAAAATTTAACCAAAGAAATTCAAGGAATGCTGAAGTGGTCCAAAGAAGGCCAAGGAAGAGAAATCAAAAAATGTTTGCCATACTTTAAAGGTGCACTGTATGTTCCGACTGTGGAGCTGCAAGAAAACATTCTTCAGGCTTATCATGACGATCAATTGGCTGGACACAAAGGAATTCAAAAGACTCAAAATCTAATACAACGAGAATTTTGGTGGCCAAAAATGAAAACTCAGATAAGACAATATGTGTCAACTTGTGACAAATGTCAAAGAGGGAAATCAAATAGAACAGCTTCACAAGGTCTGTTAAGACCTTTGCCCACTGCACCCCATGCCTGGCATACTGTTACTATGGATCTTATAGTGGACCACCCTAGTAGCCAAGGTTTTAACACTATCCTAGTTTTTGTAGACACTTTCACTAAAATGGCGCATTTCATTCCTTTGAAAGAAATCCCCCACAGGTTGCACAGTTGTTTACACAACACATAGTACGCGCCCATGGTATCCCAAAACTTCTAGTTTCAGACAGGGGGTCCCAATTTGTTTCTCGCTTTTGGAAGGCCTTTAGTAAAAGATTAGGAATTGATTCTCGTTACTCTACCAGTTACCATCATGAAACCGATGGGCAAACAGAGAGAGTGAATCAAGAGTTAGAACAGTATTTAAGACTCAATTTATTCGATAAAGAGAAGGAATGGCCCGAGTTGAAGTGGGCAGCTGAATTTGCTTACAATAATGCTGTTCATTCCACCACTGGGTTCACCCCCTTTTATCTGAACCATGGTAGACATCCTAATGTAATGTTGGGTAAAGAAGATGATTTAGTGCCTGCAGTAGGAGAGATGGTGAGGGATTTGCAGACCACTTTAGTTAGGGCTAGAAAAAACATCATTCAAGCAAAAGACTCATATAAGACTCAGGCTGATAGAAAAAGAAGAGAGAGACCCATTTATTCGAAAGGAGGCAAAGTTTGGTTATCCACTCGTCATTTACGTCTCAAAGGAAATCGCAAATTTCAGCCACGATTTATAGGCCCATTCAAAGTTGACAAGATGATCAATCCAGTGGCAGTTAAATTGCAGTTTCCAGCTCATCTAAAGATATATCCTGTTTTCCATGTCTCCTTGTTAAAGAACAGTCCTCCAAATTTACGTCAAAACTCCCCTCCAATTCCTATCCAGATTAGCTCTGCAGAAGAGTATGAGGTCAATCAAATCTTAGATTCCAAAATCCGTAATGGCCAGCTTTATTATCTAATTGATTGGAAAGGTTATGGTCCAGAGGAACGATCCTGGGAGCCGCACGAGTATGTACATGCTTCAAGATTAGTGAGAAACTTTCATAGAACCTACCCAAGCAAACCTAAATTGGAGAACTGTTCCTTGAGGGGGAGTACTGTCATGACCACACAAACTTGCCAAGTCAAATCAAAGAAGTGCATGAGAAAAGGAAAGAGATATCCTCAGTGGAGACAGCAAAGCCCAAACTGGAAGAAGGTTTGCAGAGTAATCTTGCGCTTATTTCAAAGAAAGAATCAAGAAGAGAAGATCCAAGATGGCCGCTGTGAGTCCTGAAGGTTAGTTACAGTTCTAGTCTTGCAATCGGTTGGTTGCTAGGTTACGAGCTCTCCAGCTGGAAGCCTTGCACTTCAACTGAGGTCTGACAGGAATCAGCTGTGTGGAGAGAGAGCGCGCTTCAGAACAGAAACTCCTGTGAGGTAAAATTACATTTGAAGATTATATTACAGAAAACAGATAAATATTGTCAAGGTTTAGTCGAAGAGTTTGATAGTAGACCGTTCCCGTGGAAGTCGGCAAGGCTACAGAGTTAATGTATGAATTAACCTTACATTAAAGTCAAAGAAAAGACAAACTTTAAAAGAGCAAGTATCTACAAATGTCAAGGTTATAAACAAAGGCCAGGTTTAAAGGAGAAACAAACTGTTAACAAATAAGCATTTACAAATTCAATGGTAATAAACCAAAATAGAGTTTAAAAGAGAAACAAACTTAAATAAACAAGCATTTACAACTACAAGTTATCGACAGATGTCGAAGTAAGGAAGGAGAAACTAACTGTAATAAACAAGCATTTACAAATACAAGTTATCAACAAATGTCGAAGTAAGATAGGAGAAATGAACTTTAATAAACAAGCATTTACAAATACAAGTATTGACAGAAGTCACAATAAGACAGGAGAAATTAAATAACATCAGCTGATTTGAAGAACGCATTATCACCAACTATATATATATATATATAGCAACATAAAACCAATCTCTAACAAAGGTTGAGAAGTTCTTCCAGAATCAGTAATAAGCATTTTTTAAGAAGAGCTATCATTTATAGAGAGAAGCAAGGCTACAGAGATCTCAGGGTGAGTGAAGAAATAATAGAATTAAAGAGAATTAAGTGTTGAGAGTAGAAAGTGAAAAACTGATGGTGTATGTCCCTAGTAATTGTGACTGTGACTCTTGCAGGTGCTGTATCCAATCTTAGATGTGAAGAGGCAGACTGAGTACTGGCGTTCATCATCTCTGTGGCAGTCTCTCTACCATCCCATTCCCCTTTCCCCCTCCGGGGTACTCAGCAAGAAGGATTAATATTCGTTGTGAGTAGCTCAGGTCGGGACTGAGGAGTTATCTTCTGCTTCTGAGGAAATCGAATTGAAGTATCCTGACAAAATGTGATGTGTCCACGTTGTGTTTTGGAGCATTTCCTGTAGCGGGCACTAGGCCTATCCACACAAGTGAGGTACCATTTTTATCGGGAGACTTGGGGAAATGCTGGGTGGAAGGAAGTTTGTGACTCCTCTCAGATTCCAGAACTGTGCAGTACCAAAATCTGAGGGAAAAGTGTTTTTTTGTTACATTTTGAGGTTTGCAAAGGATTCTGGGTAACAGGACCTGGTGAGAGTCCCACAAGCCATGCTGTCCTGGATTCCCCTAGGGGTCTAGTTTTAAAAAATGTATAGGTTTGGTAAGTTTCCCTAGATGCCAGCTAAGCTAAAGGCCAGAATCCACAGCTAGGCACTTTCCAAAAAACACGTCAGATTTCAATGTAAAAATGTGATGTGTCCATGTTGCGTTTCCTGTTGCGGGCAGTAGGCCTACCCACTCAAGTGAGGTACCATTTTTATCGGGACGCTTGGGGGAATACAGAATAGAAGAACAAGTGTTGCTCCTTGTCTTTCTCTACAATTTGTCCTTCCAAATGTAAGACAGTGTGTTAAAAAGAAGTCTATTTGAGAAACACCCTGTAATTCACATGATGATATGGGGACCCCGGGATTCAGAGATATGCAAATAACCACTGCTTTCCAACACCTTATCTTGCGCCAATTTTGTAAATACAAAGGTTTCCTTGATACCTATTTTTCACTCTTTATATTTCACCAAATTAATTGTTGTATACCCGGTATACAATGAAAACCCATTGTAAGGTGCAGCTCTTTTATTGGCTGTGGGTACCTATGCTTCATGAGGAACCTACAATCTCCATATATCCCTGCAACTAAAAGAGTGCAGTAAATGAAATGGTATGTTGCTTTCAAAAATCTGCCATAGCTGGAGAAAGTTATAGAAGAAAACATGGACAGAAATGGCTCTTATTTTACCTCAATTTCAAATTTCTTTTTATTTTAGCTGTTATTTTCTGCAGGAAAACCTTGAAGGACCTACACAAATGATCCCTTGCTAAACTCAAAAATTTGTCTACTTTTCAGAAATGTTTAGCTGTCCAGGATCCAGCATTGGTTTCTCACCCATTTCTTGCACTATCTGGAATGAGGCTGAAAACACACAAAAATGTAAAAATTAGGTATGTCCCAGTAAAATGCCAACATTGTGTTGAAAAATGTGGTTTTCTGATTCAAGTCTGCTTGTTGCTGAAAGCTGGGAAGATGATGACTTTAGCACTGCAAACCCTTTGTTGATGCCATTTTCAGGAGAAAAAAAACACACGCTTTCTTCTGCAGCCCTTTTTCCCCATTTATCTGAAAAAACAAACTTTAAGCTGTATTTTGGCTATTTTCTTGGCCTCCTTCAGGGCAACCCACAAACTCTGGATACCTTTAGAATCCCTAGGATGTTGGAAAAAAGGATACAAATTTGGCGTGGATAGCTTATGTGGACAAAAGGTTATGAAGGCCTAAGCCTGAACTACCCCAAATAACCAAAAAAAGGGTTCAGCACTGGGGGCGGGGGAGGCCCAGCAGCTAAGGGGTTAATACATAACATTCTGTCATCAAGAGGAGCAGAAACCACATTTTTATAGAAACATAACATTTTCTATTGCTTTCTATCCGCACACTTGTATCTTTAAAATACAAATACACAACGGCTTTCTGTGTGGGCATTCATTAGAATTATGTAACTTTCCACTAGAAGGGAACAACAAGTTCAAGATATATTTCACTAATTTGTTTATTTGTATAGCATTTTCTTGCACATATTTTAGGCTGGAAGGAAGCACAATTAAGTATAGCAATACCAGAATATTTGAACGTCTGCCAAAACATGTTTCAGACTTTGTCCTTGTAATGTTACAGTCCAGCAAGCCAGGTATTCTCAATTAATTCAGAATATTTTTGTAATTAACAGAGGATGAAACACATGCACATATATTTGCTGTGCAGGTTGAAGGCCTACTGTGTTAGCAACTACAAATTGACATAATATACATTTCTAATTTGTTAATTAGCTTTCTCAAGATTGTATTCTTCCAGTTGCTAAGATTATATACAAGGTGTTGTATCCTTTTTAATGACTTTGAGGATCCCTTTGTACAGTAAACCTTTGGGTTACATCTTCTATTTCAAGTGCAAACCGGGTGTCTCTTAGGATTTTCAAGCCATAAACTGTTTGGTGTACCAGGCCCCCGGGCCCAGTTTTAGAGTCAGTTCCCTTCCTCAGTTTTAGAGCTGCTGTTGACAGTGCCATTCCTCCGCTTGGGCAGAGCAGCGTTGCCTCCCCTGCCAGCAGCAGACGCTGCAAACCTTTCACAAGGAAGGGATAATAAACTATGTTCCTTGTCCCTTCCTTGTGAAAGGGGCAGGGCCATGGGGTGACAAGCAGTTGAGGGGGTGCACTGTGCACTCCCCTCACTGCGCATGTCTGTCTGGCCGGCCGTCTCCGGCCGGCCAGACATACATGCACTGTAGGCTCTCTCCAGCCTGGCAACACTGCTGCGGTGCTGGAGAGAGCATGCACAGGCTCCCAGTCTGCCTGGGAGCACCCTAGCTGGGCGCTCTCAGCCAATCCTAATGCTGCTCTGAGCATTGTCAGGATTGGCAGCAGGGCAGGCTGGGAGACTCTGCCTGCATGCAGTGTTGACGGGGAGAGAGGAGCTGCGAGGAGTTAAGTTTATTTTTTATTTTTATTTTTAATTTAAATGTCTTTATCCCTGCCACATCCTACCCACCCCACCCCCACGTGCTACCCCGCCCCACCCCCTGTGTACCCTGGCGAGCCACGACTGGCTGTTGAGAGATGGATGCTGTAAAATCTAGTGCCCAGGTGAACCATCAGGAGTCCATATTTTGGCAGCGTTTGTGTAAATGTAACAAATGGTGTATAGATATAACTGAGAGAAACTGAAGAATGATTGGCATGACTGGACTGTTTTCATGATTGCCATTCTTAGAACAGCAGTTCCCAACCATTTGACTTCTATGTCACCAACTTTATTATTATTGGAACCCGGGGACCCCTACTTATTCATTATTTGAAACCGGGGACCCCCCCACTGAGTAATTACTGAAAGCTGGGGAACCAATCTGTTATTACTATTTTATTTTCTCAGCAGTCGTGGACCCCCGAGGAAGCTTTGCAGACTCCCAGGGGTCCCCTGACCACAGGTTGGGAACCACTGGCTTAGAATGTTTCCATGAGGGCCAACAAGTGTTCACTTCATCAAATCAAGAGTTAGAAAGTGTTCTAAAGGTACTGATTCCTTAAAAATATATGTTTCTCCTAAAGAAGATTGGTTCAGTCAAATGAATGATTTACAGAATGCCTAAAAGAAAAACATAGAAAATATCAAATTAGTGTTTTGCATAAGGATCTACTGAATGTTATTTGTGTTTTTATAACATAGTAGTGCATTCATCAGTGCATTAGGAGGATGACAGTTTTCAAGTAGGTGTGTGCTGCTTTACTGTATACTCAACTGGGTTTAACGAGCTGTTAACAAAGAACTCAATAGAGAACTTACTAGGTGCGTGTCTAATGCATATGCATTTATATTACACATTAAAGATATTAAACCTAGTCTAGCAGAGTCATTGATTAGAAGGGTCATATTTTGTGTGTATTAAAATTTAAATAAAGAATAGAATATGTTACATCCATATTCAGCGGAGAACATGTACCATTTGCTGTAAATAATGACACCACACTATGGTATTAATATATCTATGCTTTTGCTAAAGTGTAGTTGTAGATATATTTACAGGCACAGTGGAAAAATTGAAAAAGAGAAAAATACAAAATCTTTTAACTAACTGACAGAAATTAAAAATCATTGAGATTACTTCTTGAGTCTAGGGCCCAAGTTTCACTTGTCTCAAAGATGGCAATTGAGTGAGGCCCTGTCTTCTGCTTCAAATCCCTTAGTGGTCCTTTTATGAGGAATGTGGCACCACAGAAAAAGATGAGAACAAAATAATGTTGAATTTTGCTCGACTGTAATGAATTGTTTGTTAAAAAGCCTCTAGATGTGTGAATTTGGATTTGAATAGTAGAATATTCCATTGTGTCAAGTGGGCTAGTGGATCCTTTTCAACAGACTTCTGAGATATCTGTTTTTATTATGTTTGGTGTGTTCTGCATCTCTATGTATGGAGAAGATTGCTGGCAGGAAGAATGTGAAGGGTGGCATGGTGGCAGGTGTTTGGAAGATATTCTGTAGTATATGAGGTAGAATGCAAGTGGTATTGCTACCGTTGGGTGATCATGGCCAGACTAGATGATGGGGCACTGAAGACATAGGGGTTTGGTGGTCATGTTTTTAGAATTATGGCATATGCAGCATCAGACCTCTACGTGATTTGCTACTTGATAGAATATGATAGTGGAAGAATTGTGGATCCTAGAAGGTTCTGATGTGGATGTAGCTGGTAGATTTAATGTTTGGGTATGGGATGTTTTGGGTGGGAGGATTTGGTTGTTATCTGCGTAGTATGTTGTGCTGGTTGGAGCACTTAGCAAATGTTTACATTTGTTGGTGAAGTAAATTCAAGAATTTCAGGTTTGGGAGAAAGTGGATCATTAGTTGGGTTGGACACGAGTCCACCACAAGTAATAATGACACTATCTTTTTAGGTCCAGTAAAGGTACTTTAAACCTCAGCTCAACCCCTAGTACCTATGCTACAGAGCAGGCAGCTTAACATAAGAAAATGTGTAAAACATTTCGAAGTACCAAAACAGTTAAAAAGTAAAAAAAAAAACACAATACAAATCTCACTCCAATGTATGAAACAGAAAATAAATTAATGATTTAATGGACACCAAAATACAAAAAAAATCCAACGAGGGGAACCTGAGTCTTGAATTTTTTAATTTTAACCACAAAGACTGTCAAAAAGCACTAAGCTGCAATGCAGGTCAACTGGTTGCGGTAGATCGGAATTTACGTGAGATTAGAGGCTGACCGCAGAGTCGGGCGGGTCACATCCATCAATCGAGCTCAACCTGGTCAGAGATTTTACCTTCAGACTTGAGGTCTGATTTTATTCTTGGTGATAAGCATACTCCATTGCAAAAAGAGTATTCTTACCACCAAGAATGCAGCCCACCCACCAAATGTATATGTGGTGACTTTGGGATCAATCACAGCAGGGACTACACCATTTCCGCTATATTAAATCCCTCAAATGGCTATGCGAAGTAATGGTCATCTGAGGTATCATCTGTAATTTTGCCCACCTAATTTAGATGGGTAGAATTACAGGTCCTTTTTTTACTGCCTACGTCTGCCAAGAAAACCCTAAGTGCAGTGAAAACTGTTAAATGCTCAGCACCAAATGGGAGTGGACTCCCATGGTAAGGGGGACATTTTTTTTTTTTCAAACTTTTATGTTTGAAAATAAAAATAAGCAAACTGTTTAGTGCAGAGCTCCATCCCACTGACGGAGCCACGCACCAAACAGGAAAACGCTTTGAAATGAACCACTGTGACTGTGGTTCCTGCCAATGCTTTATAAATGACTGCCAGCTTGTTGGTCATTTATGAATTTGGCGGCAGTGTAGTCTTGGTTTGGCAGATATAAAGTCATGAGGCAGGCCAACAGAGATTACTCATCAGCCAACATCAAAAACATGCTCGCAGTTTTGGAAATGGAAGTCAAACTCCTTCAGCAGAGCAAGACAGAATGCTGTATCTGAGAAGAGCTTCATGTTGTTGGATAGACTTTGGATAAATTCCTGGTGAAGCCGTTGCCATGTGTGTGAAAAACTCAAAGTGGGAAAATTGAATATTTGTGCCCAGGGAAGTCCTGTTGCTGGCTAAATACTTTTTTGCCATTGCCAGACCACGTTTTCTGCATTTGGACTTAGGGGCTCATTACGAGTTTGGCGGTCCCAATGCCCTATTGCAAGGTTTCCACCGTCCTGACCTGGCTGACTTGCGGAAACGTTGAATAGAGCATTCCCGCCGGTCAGACAGACGAGTACAGTGCTACGAGACAGCACTTGCCTCCCCTAAGGGGGCTGAGTGCTATCACGTAGCACAAAGGGGGGCGGCCAGCAGTGCAAAACAGATAGTGCGCATTCCAGTGGTGCTGGGCAGAGGGGAAAGTAACATGGGCAGTTCAAGGCCCCCCCTATGGGCTCCTGCACTTTTTCTCCACCAGCCTTTTTATGGTGAGGAAACTGCAATAAAAAGGTTGGCAGAGAACAAGGTTGTAATTAGCCAGGCAATGCTGAGTTCATCGTCGCCCTGGCTAATTACAATCAGGACTGCAATCAGCCAGTTCGGATCTGTGATCCTGGTAGGAACAGCGGTCTTTAGGTGGGTCCATCCGCTAAACTCGTAATGTGGTGGTCCGACTACCTCAGCATTGGCTGTTGGACTGCTATTGCAAGGCTGGCGGTCTTGCGACTGCCAGCTTTGGAATGAGGCTGTTAGTCTGTTTTTTAAACTTGGATTCCTTCAGCAGGAGAAGACTGCAAACTTTAGCTGAAAAGGGCTCCACAAGACCAAATACTTTCTCTGCAAGGTCCAGCTGAAATGGATTTGCTGCTGCAGAAAAGCTCAGGATGGGAGAAAATTGAATCTTTTGTTCAGAAAAAATGCCTCCGGGACAGATTGACTTGGTAGGATTGTCCTTGTCCTCCATAGGTCTTTGGATCCAAAAAGGTTTAAAGTCCCAGACTTTTCAGGAGGTTAGGTGGAGTACATGTTGACACAACTAAGTGCCTCAGGGCCTTTGGAACAGCACTGAGATCACGACTCACTGCTGTGGAAGCCATCAGCAGGGTCCAGGACAGGTCCAGTTGGAACTGGTCAGTTGGGCTCTTCAGGAAAAGGCATCTGGTGCAAATGAGTTCCACCCATTTAGTCCACCAGAATTTTTTGCTTATGATCAACTGGTTCTTGGACCTTTATTGACGGTGAGTCTCACTATCTGAGTCTCACCGGTGATAATTTCAGGGTAACTGAATGGAGCATGTTGATTGCCAGTGTCCACTTTTTAAGATACAGCTGCTATGAAGCATTTACGGTAAGGATCACTAGGCTGGTTACTCATGTTCGGGCTGTGTGTGTGAGACTGCCATAGTGTGCAGCTTGGTAATTGCACACAGGATCATGGTGCAGTAGGTACTCTGCCAAGATTGGTACTGACCTGGGGTAGTTCTTATGATATTAGTGGGAATTCAGAGAGAGGTCTGTAGGGTTTACTTGAAAATCTGTTGCGCTTCACTGTCTATACAATCATACATATAGGTGAAATCTGCCTTAAAGTGTGCTTTTGCTCTACCTAAAAGTACATGGTCCAATAAGGTGTCAAACTGGGGTGAAAACGGCACACTGAGTTTGAATAGAATGTTTCTGATAGCATCAAGAATATGGGTAGGTGTAATTTAAGTAATTTGCTGTTGTGTAATTATGTGAATTTAGAGCAAAATTATGCAAGATTACATGAAATTACTCAAGGACTGTAACAAAGCACTTAGTGCTGTTTTCGTAGCAAAAAATGCACCCTCACAACCAAAATGGACCTGTAGGAAGCTGACTCTCTATATAGTGCACTAAAATGAAGGACATTATGCAGAGAGTCTAGTTGATCCCCACAGGCTTCCAGAGGGAGAAATAGATAGGTCTAGTGCCCTTTTTGTGGTAGTGTGGGCGAGCAGCTTGGTTTATCAAGAAGTCATGTTAAGCATTTGTTGTACTCACGGTGGCAATAAATGAGACACACACTCAAGGAATAAATCCAAGACCAATTTAGAAAAATAGCAGTTGCATTTATATATGCTTTAAACCAAAGAGCTTCATTATAAGGTAAGCAGTTTTTAAATTAAATATGATAATAATAAATCAACAAGGTGCAATTTTCAGTCTTCAATGTAAGCCTAGGGAGGGAAAACAAGAATTCATTTTCCCAGGTAAGTACACAACTTACATCTCCAGTCTTCAGGGTTTCCAGCTAGCACCAGGCAAGCCTCAGGTTAGTACCAAGTGTGCACCCAGAGCGGCATGGGGCAGCTGGGTGCCAAGGTCGAAGACAGAATCAGTGCCCAATGTTAGTCAATAGAGACTGGGGGAACTGAATACACACTGCTCCCAGGTAAGTACAGGTGGTGTCAGAGGTTGGTCTCCAGGGATTGAGGCAAGCACCAGGGGGGCCACAAGGAAGCAGCAAACTTACATCCTAAGTGGCACAGGGGCAGCCGGGTGCAGTGTGCCAATGCTATTCAAAGGAGACAGGGGGTATTCACTGCAGCACTGGTTGCAGGTGAGTAGAGTGGGCTCAGGAGTAGATCTTCTAGGGTTGAAGCAAGAACAAGAGGGCCCACAAGACTGAACTAAACTTAAACCCTTAGTGGCACAGAGGCTGCTGAGTGCAGAGTACCAACACAACGTCGGGCTCCCAATGTTAGTCAAGGCAGGAGATCAATTTCGGAAATGGGCGGCAGGCTTTGGTCAGTGGGCTGGGAGTGGTCAACCCACAGCTGCCCAGGGAAATTAAGAAGCCAGGGGTCAGAGGGTCACCAACAGTCTAGCTCCCCGAGGCCCAGTGGCTGCAGGTGCTGGGGTGTCTTTTGGCATCGGAAACAGCTTTCCTAGCACGTAGGTCTAACATGGGTCAACCCACAATGGACTCTGGGTCAGAAGCGCTGGAGTACCTTCACTGGACTGGTGGGCCACTTGAACTCAAGCCACATGATTCAGTTGCAGAGGTGGTTCCAGATGGCGGTTTCGCTGTACTTCAGACAGACTTATTTCTTCTTTGGAGATGTTTCTTTTGGAAAGGTCCACTCCATGGGAGTTCTTTACTGATGGCAGGCTGTCCTCCCAAGGCTTTGGAGGTCACTAGGCTGCAATACAGTCACCTTCTGGGTGCAGGTTTCTTTGAAGGCTGCACACAGGCCGGTAGGGCTGGGGCCAAGTCAGTTGGTGTCTTCAGTCTTCTCTGCTGGGTGACTTCTGTTTTGTCTGACTTTTCTTAGGTTGACAGGAAACTGATTCTAGGGTTCAGGGGTACCACATAAATACTGATTTTAGGAGTGCCAGGTGGTAGCCAATGGACTACTCACCTTTAGGGTGTCTACACCCTTCCTATGACCACTTCCTTTGAAAAGTGGCATAGCCTAACCCTATTAGCCTAATTCCTTCCACGCAAGATGGAGGAATTTAATTTACCTAATTTACCTAATTTTCCCACCATTCTTTCCACCAAAAGAGGGATCAGCAACTGAGGGTAGGCCTCCTCCACCTTTTGGAGAGGCTGGGTCACATTTCAAAGGCCTTTGAGGCTCCCCGCCCTGGAATGTCTATCCTGCCTTGGAGAGGAAGTCACACCTCTGCAGGCCTTTGTTCCAAGACATCAAGAGCATTGGTTCTCAACTCAGGGGGTCAGCACTCGCCCTGACCAGTCATTCTGACCAGTCATTGCCCATGCTAGGAGGTGATAGGTTTCAAAGGGGCACCACTTAGATGCCCTCTGAGTGCATGTATTAATAAATCAATTACTGGATTCAGTGAGGGATTATTAATACAATGTGTTTGATACCAAACATCCCTATTGTCAGTAAAGCCATCATGTAGCTGGGGAACTCATAATGATTAGTGCCCATATATGTACTTAAAATGGCTGCACTGTTCACTTACTATGTCTGAGAATCAACAAAGACATATCAGGGGCATATCTGCTCATGAAGGTACAGAGAGTGCAGAATTATTAGGCAAATGAGTATTTTGACCACATCATCCTCTTTATGCATGTTGTCTTACTCCAAGCTGTATAGGCTCGAAAGCCTACTACCAATTAAGCATATTAGGTGATGTGCATCTCTGTAATGAGAAGGGGTGTGGTCTAATGACATCAACACCCTATATCAGGTATGCATAATTATTAGGCAACTTCCTTTCCTTTGGCAAAATGGGTCAAAAGAAGGACTTGACAGGCTCAGAAAAGTCAAAAATAGTGAGATATCTTGCAGAGGGATGCAGCACTCTTAAAATTGCAAAGCTTCTGAAGCGTGATCATCGAACAATCAAGCGTTTCATTCAAAATAGTCAACAGGGTCGCAAGAAGCGTGTGGAAAAACCAAGGCGCAAAATAACTGCCCATGAACTGAGAAAAGTCAAGCGTGCAGCTGCCACGATGCCACTTGCCACCAGTTTGGCCATATTTCAGAGCTGCAACATCACTGGAGTGCCCAAAAGCACAAGGTGTGCAATACTCAGAGACATGGCCAAGGTAAGAAAGGCTGAAAGACGACCACCACTGAACAAGACACACAAGCTGAAACGTCAAGACTGGGCCAAGAAATATCTCAAGACTGATTTTTCTAAGGTTTTATGGACTGATGAAATGAGAGTGAGTCTTGATGGGCCAGATGGATGGGCCCGTGGCTGGATTGGTAAAGGGCAGAGAGCTCCAGTCCGACTCAGACGCCAGCAAGGTGGAGGTGGAGTACTGGTTTGGGCTGGTATCATCAAAGATGAGCTTGTGGGGCCTTTTCGGGTTGAGGATGGAGTCAAGCTCAACTCCCAGTCCTACTGCCAGTTCCTGGAAGACACCTTCTTCAAGCAGTGGTACAGGAAGAAGTCTGCATCCTTCAAGAAAAACATGATTTTCATGCAGGACAATGCTCCATCACACGCGTCCAAGTACTCCACAGCGTGGCTGGCAAGAAAGGGTATAAAAGAAGGAAATCTAATGACATGGCCTCCTTGTTCACCTGATCTGAACCCCATTGAGAACCTGTGGTCCATCATCAAATGTGAGATTTACAAGGAGGGAAAACAGTACACCTCTCTGAACAGTGTCTGGGAGGCTGTGGTTGCTGCTGCACGCAATGTTGATGGTGAACAGATCAAAACACTGACAGAATCCATGGATGGCAGGCTTTTGAGTGTCCTTGCAAAGAAAGGTGGCTATATTGGTCACTGATTTGTTTTTGTTTTGTTTTTGAATGTCAGAAATGTATATTTGTGAATGTTGAGATGTTATATTGGTTTCACTGGTAATAATAAATAATTGAAATGGGTATATATTTTTTTTTGTTAAGTTGCCTAATAATTATGCACAGTGATAGTCACCTGCACACACAGATATCCCCCTAACATAGCTAAAACTAAAAACAAACTAAAAACTACTTCCAAAAATATTCAGCTTTGATATTAATGAGTTTTTTGGGTTCATTGAGAACATGGTTGTTGTTCAATAATAAAATTAATCCTCAAAAATACAACTTGCCTAATAATTCTGCACTCCCTGTATGCCCTCACATTTTATATAATGCATCCTGCCTTTATGGCTGGAAGGTCTGCCAGAGGGGTGACTTACATATATTGCATGCAGTGCGCATGGGACAGGGCACACAGGCCATGTGTTTATGTCAGGTTTTCATTCTAGGTCTGCACAAAGACAAGTAGCCTGCAAAGGCAGCATTGTGTGCACCTAGGTGAGAGAGTCCCTGAGGGTGACACAATCTGTGCTCCCAACTGGAAAAAACTGTGCAGTTTTAGGAAAAGAGATCTGGCACTGGGACCTGTTTATCAGGGACCCAGTGCACTTTCCGTTGAAATTGCCCCAGAAATGAGGCAAAAAGTGGGGTGGTGACCATGTCAAAAGAGACACGTCAACGGCCGGCAGCTGCTCACGCTCACTAAATTAATTGTTACTATGATCCTGTGGTAGAACTTTTGTGCCAAATTACTCCGAATTACTCAAGTAGTTCAAATTGTGTAATTTTCAGTAATTGTGCATCAAAAGAGTAACATCACATATCCCAAATTATTCAGGTTACTACAGCTTAATTAAAATTTCACCCAGGCCTACACAAGAACTGACTCACATTATAATCACATTCCAGACCTTTGTCCCCCCTTCCCACTGGGCCAAGTTAGTTACTCTGCTCTTTCTGTGGATAGAACAAAGGCATCCTTACACAAAAAGAGAAATTATCAGTGATTGACAAAGTTCCTGAGAGAGGAAATGGGCGAGAGTGAAATCTACATTTCATAGCGTGTCACACTGCACCTGCACTGGGACAGCTCAGTCCCACTAAACAAAGAAGGATGCCCAGAAATCTGGAGCCACACAGGAATTGCTCACCTTTGAAGGGATCTGGAAGTGTTTTTAGTTTTGGGAGGAGCTGAGGTTTTCAGAGGAGCTCTATTGAATCTAAACTTGATAGCACCATTTTGGATTGTCCCAGAATGCTATAAATCAGGGTTGGGACACGGGTGTAGGAATGATGTGGATGTAGGATTGACCAGAGCCGCATGGCCTCTAGAACTTTCTGCCCCCACATAAAATTCCCTGCACAAGGGAGGAACAGGAAAGAAGATTCTGCACTGGGAGGCAATGACAGAGGAAGAATGGCCAGCTGGAAGGAGTAGCTACGTAATGACCTTTGAGGGCGGCTAAGGACGTCTCACTAGTTGACCCCAAGGACTAGGATTGGTCTATCCAGGGTCAGTGGTGCTGTCCCCCCTTATGCTCCTTGTGGACCAGTTAGGCCCAGGGCAAGACCTGGACTTCACTGCCACCCCAAGTGCTCTGTAAGGCAGCTCGGAATCTATGGGACATGGGATTGCAGGCAGGAAGGTCTTTTGCTGGCTGGTTGTGGGGCTGGCCAAGATGCCCCATCATCATGAGATGTACTTGTAAATAAATGTGTAGCATTTATGAAGTGTGTGAGTAATAAATATACTTCCACTTTTAAAAGAAAATGCACTAACTGAACAATGCTTTATTGAGCATTATTGTTGCATGCCAGAGTGTTGGGATTGCCAGACCTCAAACCTCCCCTGAGTAAGCCTTGAACTGCTCTGCTTGGCTACCCTGATCAAATTAAATGGTTCAATGAGATACTTGGTTCTCAATAAGGAGGACTTTGTGGACTCTAATCCTTCACAAGTAATAACCCAATTAATTTCAGCTTCTTGCATCTTTTTAAGGCCTTGTTGCTTAACAGAGCAGTCAGCTGACCATGAATTCTGCATCTTTGTGCTGGGTACAAGTGGTAGCAGGTCCAGTCATTTAGGTCTCCACACAAGTCTCAAACAACAGATGAAGTCCTTTTTCTTGCCCGAGTGTTCTGAAGAAGGTGCCCATGGGGTCCATATTTATGCATGGTACTACCTTCTGTAGGCCGGTGAATCCTGGTCCCTCCCTAAACAATAGGGTTAAAGTTCCCAGGGGTAACCCTGCCTACTTTTGATCTAGTTCTTCTGTGCCAACAGTGCCTCTCTCTGCCTAAATCCAAGATTGTAAAATGCTTCTCTCCTTGTGCAGAGTCTGTGTTCCCATTCCGTAGCTGTGGTTATGGAAATTAGGAATGCTTCCTCTGTGGTCACTTCAAACCAGTTGAAAAGTCAGCCCCCCATCCCCTCGACCCCACTGGGATTGGAGCCTAACTGACTGGGAGGAAAAGGGAAGGCCCTGCCAGGTGTTAGCTAGCATATGCCTGTGAAGGAGAGGCCTCTTTGCCATTAATCAAGTACCTGCATTGTATCCAAATAGTCATCCTGCCACAGGAAAATAAATATTTCACCAAACCGAGGCCTTTGTTTTTACGCTGAGAACAGTTTTCACACCTCATTCAGGGCTTCAACACTCACACAACTGCAACTGGACGCTAATGGAAATTAGCTTCCAGAAGCTTTCGACAGGGAAAAGGTGCCTTTCTAAAAGTGCATTTTTCCTAATACTTAGATCAACTTTACCAGTGTATGGGGTTTTTAACATCACAAAAAGCCCAAGAATGTAATTTCTGCATGTTTCCTAGCTGAAGGTTTCACTATTAAACCTAATAGCGCATCACAGTGTTTTTCTATGGAATAGACAGACTTGCTACAGTGAAAATACATTTTGGGTGCTAGTCACTGTGGGTACATGTGTATCATTGACTTTCTAAATGTCCTACTTTTAAATACCATGAACTCTGCCTTGAGGGCTGTAAGGCCTGCTTAGGGGTGACTTATTACTGTAAGGAAGGTTTAGACTTGTCAAAAAGACTATGGGCCTGATAACGAGTTTGGTGGTCATGAAACTTGACGCCAGATCCATGGTGTGGAGACGGATGCAGAGCTGGCGGTCTCCCCACCTGCCCTCTTAGGGGTTTTCCACTGAGCTGACTGGTGAAAACCAAGGTCAGCCCAGTGGAAAACATGTGGCGGCATTGGACTGGGCTCCACGTGGAGCAGAGTCCAATGTTGTTGCACAGGGGTCCTCTCTGGTACCCTCAGAAGCACTGAGCAGAGAGTGCACATTCTGATGGTGCTGGGGAGGGGGGCCCTGCACCGCCCACAAAAGTGTTGGGGACAGTGCAGGGCCCTCCCTGGGGCGCCCAGCACTTGTTCTCTGCTAACCTTTTCATGGCACCATCATGAAAAGGCTGGCGGAGAACATGGTTGTAATCTTTGAGCAGCATCAGGATTGGCCGCAGGGCAGGCTGGGAGCCTGTGCCTGCAGCCAGCAGAGGAGCGGTGCACTGAGCTGGAACCAAGGTGAGTTTATTATTTTTTATTTTTTAATGTTATTACTATTCCCCCTGCCACCCACATGCTCCCCTACCCGTCCTCCCCTCTTTAACCCACGCGAGCCGCGACTGGATGGCAGTCTACAGCCTATTGGCAGTCCGACCGCCAGACTCGTAAGGTGGCTGTCAGACCGCTACTGCGAGTCTGGCAGAGTCTGGCGGACTTGAGACAGCCAGAGTGGCAATCTGGCCCTTTGTTTTGACAGGTCTGGTTGTGGTTTTAAACTGTCACAGTCAGGCTACAGTGGTAGGCCTGAGGCCATGTTTACAGTGTCACTGTAGTGGATGGCACAATAGATGCTGCAATTCATTAGTTACATTTAACTTATAAGCCCTAGGTACACTTTATACCATATACATACACCAAATTCTAGGGACATTGGAGCCTATTTAGCAGAGTCTTAGTGCACAGTCAAAAAAACAGCAGCGTCAGTACACATGAAATGCAGGTGATCATACAAAAAGATGCACTTTCCTACAAGGCTGATATCTTTGATAAATGCTGTGTTTCAGCTGTAGATATATTAGAAGGGTAGAGGTTGATGTGATCGGTGGATGACTGTGGTTGTTTTGTGTGTAGTATTTTTGTTTTCTTGTTAGGTTAGGTTAAGTGTGAAACAACCTCATACAAATGTTTGATTTGGTACAGGTAGGAGATGAATAACGGAATGTTTATTAAGATATGTGGTCTAATGAGGAAACGTCCTGAACAACGCAAACATAAACTGCAAAAAGAATACTAATGGTAAATTAACTGCACTTCCTATGTGTGACTAACAGTAATATAAGTAAAGTTTTATTTTGTGGTATGGTCACTATAAATGATGTTCAAATGATGGTGCTGAATGGCTTTATGACTTACTAAACCATGAACATGTATTCAACAGGATACATGGCATACAGATACCAAAGTCAAGCCACAGCACTCAAACTTAGTCCCAACAACTATTCTTTATGTGTATTCGAAGTTGCAGACGTTCCAGACCAGTCCTTCATGGAAGATAAGTTCTTCTTTATAGAGCACTTGCGATACCAACAATTTCACTCAAATAAAATAGACCTTTTATTGCCAGCCAAAACAGTCTTTTGTTGACAATTTACTCCTTAACAGCCAACACGTGTTTCGTCACTACTGTGACTTTTTCAAGACAAGAAAAATCACCCTATGGAGTGGCCCATCTTATGATATAGATCATCAATTCATAGGCAAAATGTGCCTGACATTTAACATTCGCTAAGGGTAAGCCCGAAGGAATTCTTACACAATTTTCTTTTTCACAGAAGTCAAGGCAGCAGATAAGTTAAAAAAAAAGTCTGTAGTCAGATAGTAATACTGTTTGTGGGACCATGATAAGTCCCAATCCATGTGTGGAGTCGGACCACCAAGTCTCTTTGTCGTCAGGGTACCGCCTGAACAACGCGTTGGGAACCATGGGGCACTTCCCACGTAAGCGTAACCACGCTTGCCGGAACAATTGCCTTTTTCTCTGCCTTAACCACGTATGTGCTGAACTACGCATATGCATGGTTAAGGCAGAGAAAAAGGCAGAGTGGATTGGGAGATGACGTGGTCAGGTAAGTGGGGTTGGGGCAGGGTTGGGGGTAGGTTTTAGGGGTGGGGTGGATAAAGGACTTGGGGGAGCTTGGGCTATTTTTTTTAGGGGTGGGTGTTTGGGATTTTTTTAAAGGTAGGGCTTAGGGTGGGGTCATGTAGGGGTGGGGTAGTTTGTAGGGGTGTGGTGGATAAAGGGCTTGAGGTGGGGAGTTGGGCTACTTTTTTTAGGGGCAGGGTGGGTGGTGTTTGTGTTATTTTTTAGGGTGGATCGGGAGAGAGTGCAGTCAGGTAAGTGGGGTTGGGCGGGGTTAGGGGTAGATTTTAGGGGTGGGGTGGATTAAGGGCTTGGGGTGGGGGTTGTGCTATTTTCTTTTAGGGATGGGAGTAGTCTTGTTTTTAGGGCCGGTTGTTTGTTTTCAGGGTGTGTGGGGATGGGAAGGTTTTAGCACTCAGGGTGGGTGGGGTTGTCAGGGTAGTTCAGTTTTTAGGGGTGGGGTTGGGGTAGTTTTGTTTTTAGCGGCGGTCGGGGTAGTTTTGTTTTTAAGGCAGGTGGAGGGTCGAGGTAGTTTCAGTATTAGGAGTGGGGTACTTTTGGGCCTTAGGGTGGGTGTGGGGGTGGCATGATAGAACCACACATGCCATTCCCACACATGCCTTTAGTAGGAATGCTTTTACAATGAAAAATCATTGTAAAGGCATGAGTGGTAAAGGCATGCGTGGCAACAAAGTGGTCGTTGTTCTGACCGAATTGTTAAGGCATGTGTGGTTCCCGCATGCATTGTTCCATCATACATTCATTGTAATGGGATGTGGTAGAAGGACTGATTTTATTTTTGTGTAGATAGCAATGGTTATGAGAGTTCTGCAGAATGTTGTGTTGTGTGTTTTTGGCTTTATGAATGCCTTTGTGTGTTGGGGTTCATGTAATATGCAATATACTACTCATTTGGATAATTTGGCACCTGCCCAAAGGTGGTAGTGATGTAAGCTTTGTGGAATTTGCCAGTTGTACTGTGTTCTAGAAAGGGTGTGAATAATAATTCAAAGGATCACATGTATATGAAGTATAGAGGTGATGGCAGTGGATGCAGGGATATGACTGTTGGACATATGCATGATTACTCACTGTGACGTGGGAGTTTTATAGTTGGTCTTCAGGGTGTATGTTGTATAGCTTGTGTGTAGATTTTGGTGGGATGCTTACATGTACAGGTGGTGCAGGGTGCCTGATACACTGAATGACTGAAGGTTTGGTGTGAGGTCGGTTGTTGGTTGTAAGCAGTGAGTGGGTGTTGGTGGTTTGCCAGGAATTTATTCAATTTCTGGACTTGCCTATGTGGTGCTAATTGTGAGGGAGAGTTGAAATCCGTTTTGCGTGGTTGAGTTGGGTGAATTGATTTTTTCCAACAGTGTGGTTAGGAGATGATGTTCTGATGTATCATGAGAGTACTGCTCAAAGAGCTGATTAAACCTGTGTGGTCGTTGGTGTTTGTATCTTTGTGTTTTGGATAGTCCCACAGTAAGGTTGACAAATGCTTGTTAACTAACTTTGAGTGTGCTGTGTTTGGTGTGGTGTATAAAGTGAATTGGTCTGTGTTAGGGCAGAATGTCAGTGAAAAAGGAGGTGTTTTTTGGCTACTGTTTCTATGAGGGTGCGTTTATTGTTAGCAATGAAACACGTGGGAAATAGTTTATTTGGGTAATTTGTTTGTTGGAGGTGCAAATCAAATGGCTTACGATAGGACTGAATTTGACTCATAGGATCTTCTTTGAAAAACTGAGCAGTGTGATACTCGGGGTTAATGATGCACTTAGCTGAGTTATAAAGAACTCCTTCCTGTGCCTCTGCGTACTTGGTCAATCGTTAGGTCTATCTACGACTCACTTGCCACATCTGCCTAATATTAAAGTTCTCACAAACATCAGAACTCCCAAAATAAAGCACTATAAAAACGCACTTTGAACTGGAATAGATGCTGCACATAGACAGTACCTTTATCACACTACGCTGTCACTTAACAGAAGACCTCAAAGGAGGACCTGCAGCAGTAAATTACCCTCGGGTGACCTTACAGGCCTGGCCCTCCTTCTGCAAAGGAAAAATAATATAAATGAGCATGGCGGTTTTGTCTGAAGCAGAAAATCAATCTGAAGCCTTTTATTTAGTAAAACAATAGTGTCAGCAGGAGCCAAGGGTGAACACTGGTTTTCCCCATAGTAGATTTGTCAGGCAAATTGTTCCTTCTCAGCAGGAAACTGCATAAAGAACAGTGTCTGAGTCACAGGACCGAGCCCTCCCTCCCACTCGCCGCATGTCCTAATGAATCCGAGAGTGATGGAGAGAAGCTCTGTCTCGGAAACCGCAGGCCTACATTTATTGATAAAATGCACAGATCGTTTACAGAGATAAATGATACTCGCCTCCTACGAATAATTTTGTTCTTATTTTTAAAATTTAGAAATATTAACTATGTACTTTTTCACATAAGCGAAAAATAACACTGCATCTAATGCAGTTTAGTAGGCGATGGTGGTACTGAGACGAACAAGGTACTCAGGGTTCATGTGAGATGAGGATGTCGCCTGGGCGCGGTTCCAGGGCCAGCTTTTATCATTGTTGGAAGACGTGACAGATATATCGTCTTCAATTTACTGGTCTTGACATTTCATCTGCTTGGCACTTGAAATAGTGTAAAACCGGATTGACCCCACCACCAGGCCCTTCGGTAAGGTATTTCCTATAGACTTTGAAGTGTTGGAATACGGTAGCATAATTTGCCGGATACGGCCTGGTGAAAGAAGGGAATAAGGCCATGCAAGCAAAAAATGTGTTACAAATGTCCACATGCATGGATTCTACGTTATTGTCTTTTATGTCAATCATTATTTTTTTTTCTAATTTTGTAGACCTGTAATGGGATATTGTATATTAAGATAACTTCTCTGTTAAGCAGTGTTCACATTTTAAATAAGCTAATGTGCTATTAATACTCATACTCAATACTCAAAAGCAGAATTTCCTTTTGACTTTAAAATTCATGAATATCAAATATCTAAAGCTAGGAGCAGAACCTACTACACATGACTTGTTCTTTGGTACGTCAGGGACTTCCCTTGCCTTCCCCTGGTCTCACATATCTGGAAGTCATTCCAGGAAAACAAATCAAAGAGAGCTGTAAGAGCGATCCTTACTTCTTGTACCTTGCAATCCGTAGTAATCTCGTACACCATCATCATCCAATTAAAGTGTGTTGATGGGCAAGGGAGGTGCGGAATATTACTGTGGCAGGTTAAAGGGTACGCACAGGAGAGTAACACAAGTCTCTACAGCACCTGCGGTGCATGGGAGCCCATGCACCCCTTAAGGCTCCCTAACCCATCCCAAGTCCATGTTCAGGCCATGGTTAATGAATATCTGTGAGCTATGGGAGACTCACGAACCCCATATTACTGTATGCTCAGGGAACCCCATAATTTTCTGTTACCCCACTGGTGTAAGCAGCTTCACTTTGCCACCATTGGGCTTTTGTTGATTCAGAATCCACATGCATTCCTGTGTGTTCTTTATCTGTTTTTTTTTTGTCTTGGCAAATACTTCTACTCACAAGGTGGGTGGGATGGGGTGAGCTTGTGACACTTGGATCCACTCAGGATCTCCCTCTGACCCCTGCCCACATCACGTTTTCAACAAAGCCGACGTCGCCATCGCCCCCATACTCCGCAAGATCATCAACCTTTCCTTCAACACCGCTACCTTCCCGGACAGCTGGAAGCACGCAGAAATCCAACCTCTCCTCAAGAAACCTAAGGCTGACCTCAACGATCTCAAAAACTTCCGACCAATCTCCCTCCTCCCTTTCCCAGCGAAAGTCATTGAGAAGATCGTCAACACACAGCTCGCCCACTACCTTGAAGACAACTCCATCCTAGACCCCTCCCAATCCGGGTTCAGACGAAACCACAGCACAGAGACTGCACTCTTCGCCGCCACAGATGACATCAGACTACAAATGGACAACGGCGAAACCTCAGCCCTGATCCTCTCAGACCTATCAGCCGCCTTCGATACAGTCTGCCACCGCACCCTACTAACCCGTCTACACGAAGCCGGCATCCAAGACAAAGCCCTCAACTGGATCTCCTCCTTTCTCTCCGGCAGAACCCTGAGGGTCCGACTCTCACCTTTCCACTCCAAAGCCACCAACCTCATCTGCGGCGTCCCTCAAGGCTCCTCACTAAGCCCAACGCTATTCAACGTCTACATGGCCCCCCTTGCACAACTGGCCCGCCAGCACAACCTCAGCATCCTCTCCTACGCCGACGACACCCAGCTCGTCCTCTCCCTGACCAAAGATCCTCACACCGCCAAAGCCAACCTTCACGAGGGACTGAAATCCATCGCCGAATGGATGAGCAACAGCCGCCTAAAACTTAACTCCGACAAGACGGAAGTCCTCATCCTCGGGCGCACCCCCTCGGCCTGGAACGACTCGTGGTGGCCCACCGCCCTGGGCCCTCCACCCACCCCAGCCAACCACGCACGAAATCTCGGCTTCATCCTCGACTCCGCCCTCACCATGTCCAAACAGGTCAACGCAGTCTCATCCTCCTGTTTTAACACCCTCCGTATGCTCCGCAGGATCTTCAAGTGGATTCCAACAAGAACCAGAAAGACGGTAACCCAAGCCCTCGTCAGTAGCAGACTCGACTACGGCAACGCACTCTACACAGGCATCCCAACAAAAGACATCAAACGACTCCAACGCATCCAGAACGCATCCGCCCGCCTGATCCTCAACATACCCCACCGATGTCACATCTCCCCTCACCTGAGGGACCTCCACTGGCTCCCCGTGGACAAGAGGATCACCTTTAAACTCCTCACCCACGCACACAAGGCTCTACACGACACCGGACCCACCTACCTGAACACCAGACTCAACTTCTACGTTCCCTCACGTCAACTACGCTCTGCCAACCTTGCCCTCGCCATCGTCCCCTGAATCCAGCGCAAGACCTCTGGCAGCAGATCCTTCTCCTA